>NW_027464660.1:513200-1202200 GCF_043290135.1 Rhipicephalus microplus | reverse complement strand
CAACTAGAAACTCCGCAACTAGAAACTCCACAACTTAAAACTCCACAACTAGATACTCCTCAACTGGAAACTCCACAACTAGATACTTCACAACTGGAAACTTCACAACTAGAAACTCCACAACTAGAGACTCCACAACTCGGAACTCCACAACTAGAAACTTCACAACCAGAGACTCCGCAACTCCACAACTAGAAACTCCACAACTGGAAACTCCACAACTAGATACTCCGCAACTAGTAACTCTACAACTAGAGACTCCACAACTTGAAACTCCACAACTTTAAACTCCACAACTTGAGACTCCACAACTAGAAACTCCACAAATGGAAACTCCGCAACTAGAAACTCCGCAGCTAGAAACTACACATCTAGAGACTCCACAACTAGAAACTCCAAAACTCGAAACTCCACAACTGGAAACTCCACAACTAGACACTCCACAACTAAAAACTCTTCAACTAGAAACTCCTAAACTTGAGACTCCGCAACTAGAAACTCCACAACTAGAAACTCCACAACTGGAAACTCCACTACTAGATACTCCACAACTGGAAACTCGACAACTGGAAACTCCACATCTAGAGACTCCACAACTTGAAACTCCACAACTAGAGACTCTGCAACTAGAAACTCCACAACTAGAAACTCCACAACTAGAAACTCCACAACTACAAACTCCACAAATAGAGACTCGGCAACTAGAAATTCCCCGAATAGAGACTCGGCAACTAGAAATTCCACAACTAGAGACTCTGCAACTAGAAACTCCACAACTAGAGACTCCGCAACTCCACAACTAGAAACTCCACAACTGGAAAATCTACAACTAGATACTCCACAACTAGAAAATCCACAACTAGAAACTCCACAACTAGAAACTCCACAACTATAGAGTCCACAACTTGAAACTCCACAAGTTTAAACTCCACAACTTGAGACTCCACAACTAGAAACTCCACAACTAGAAACTCCACAACTAGAAACTCCGCAACAGGAGACTCTACAACTAGAAACTTCAAAACTAGAAACTCCAAAACTAGAAACTCCACAACTAGAAACTCCACAACTAAAACTTCACAATCCGAAACTCTACTAGAAACTGCACAACTTGAAACTCCACAACTAGACACTCCACAACTAGAAACACCACAACTAGAAACTCCACAACCAGAAACTTCACAACTAGAAACTCCACAACTAGAAACTCCACAACTAGAAACTCCGCAACTAGAGACTCCACAACTAGAAACTCCACAACTAGAAACTCCAAAACTAGAGACTCCACAACTAGAGAATCTACAACTAGAGACTTCAAACTAGAAACTCAACAACTAGAAACTCCACAACTAAAAACTCAACAACTAGAAACTCCGCAACAGGAGACTCTACAACTAGAAACTTCAAAACTAGAAACTCCAAAACTAGAAACTCCACAACTAGAAACTCCACAACTAAAACTTCACAATCCGAAACTCTACTAGAAACTGCACAACTTGAAACTCCACAACTAGACACTCCACAACTAGAAACACCACAACTAGAAACTCCACAACCAGAAACTTCACAACTAGAAACTCCACAACTCGAAACTCCACAACTCGAAACTCCACAACTAGACACTCCACAACTAAAAACTCTTCAACTAGAAACTCCTAAACTAGAGACTCCACAACTAGAGAATCTACAACTAGAGACTTCAAACTAGAAACTCAACAACTAGAAACTCCACAACTAAAAACTCAACAACTAGAAACTGCACAGCATGAGACTCCGCAACTTGAAACTCCACAACTAGGGACTCCGCAACTAGAAACTCCAACACTAGAAACTCCACAACTGGAAACTCCACTACTAGATACTCCACAACTGGAAACTCGACAACTAGAAACTCCACATCTAGAGACTCCACAACTTTAAACTCCACAACCAGAGACTCTGCAACTAGAAACTCCACAACTAGAAACTCCACAATTAGAAACTCCACAACTACAAACTCCACAAATAGAGACTCGGCAACTAGAAATTCCACAAATAGAGACTCGGCAACTAGAAATTCCAAATCTAGAAACTCCACAATTAGAAACTGCAAAACTTGAAACTCCACAGCTTGAGACTCCACAACTAGAAACTCCACAACTTGAAACTCCACAACTAGAAACTCCACAACCAGAAACTCCACAACTAGAAACTCCACAACTAGAAACTCCACAACTAGAATCTCTGCAACAAGAGACCCCACAAATAGAAACTCCACAAATAGAAACTCCACAACTGCAAACTCCACAAATAGAGACTCGGCTACAAGAAATTTCATGTCTAGAAAGTCCACAACTAAAAACTCCACAACTGGAAACACCACAGCTAGAAACTCCACAACTAGAAATACCACAACTAGAGACTCCGCAACTAGAAACTCCAACACTAGAAACTCCACAACTGGAAACTCCACTACTAGATACTCCACAACTGGAAACTCGACAACTAGAAACTCCACATCTAGAGACTCCACAACTTTAAACTCCACAACCAGAAACTCCACAACTAAAAACTCCACAGCTGGAAACTCCACAACTTGAGACTCCGCAACTTCAAACTTCACAAGTAGAAACTCCGCTATTAAAAACTCCACAACTAGAAACTCCGCAACTAGAAACTCCACAACTTAAAACTCCACAACTAGATACTCCACAACTGGAAACTCCACAACTAGATACTTCACAACTGGAAACTCCACAACTAGATACTCCACAACTGGAAACTCCACAACTAGAAACTCCACAACTAGAGACTCCACAACTCGAAACTCCACAACTAGAAACTCCCCAGCCAGAGACTCCGCAACTCCACAACTAGTAACTCTACAACTAGAGACTCCACAACTAGATACTCCGCAACTAGTAACTCTACAACTAGAGACTCCACAACTAAAAACTCCACAAATGGAAACTCCGCAACTAGAAACTCCGCAGCTAGAAACTCCACAAATGGAAACTCCGCAACTAGAAACTCCGCAGCTAGAAACTACACAACTAGAGACTCCACAACTAGAAACTCCAAAACTCGAAACTCCACAACTGGAAACTCCACAACTAGACACTCCACAACTAAAAACTCTTCAACTAGAAACTCCTAAACTTGAGACTCCACAACTAGAGAATCTACAAGTAGAGACTTCAAACTAGAAACTCAACAACTAGAAACTCCACAACTAAAAACTCAACAATTAGAAACTGCACAGCTTGAGACTCCGCAACTTGAAACTCCAACACTTGAAACTCCACAACTACAAACTCCACAAATAGAGACTCGGCAACTAGAAATTCCATGAATAGAGACTCGGCAACTAGAAATTCCACAACTAGAGACTCTGCAACTAGAAACTCCACAACTAGAGACTCCGCAACTCCACAACTAGAAACTCCACAACTGGAAAATCTACAACTAGATACTCCACAACTAGAAAATCCATAACTAGAAACTCCACAACTAGAAACTCCACAACTATAGAGTCCACAACTTGAAACTCCACAACTAGAAACTCCCCAACTTGTAACTCCGCAACTAGAATCTCCGCAGCTAGAAACTACACAACTAGAGACTCCACAACTAGAAACTCCACAACTTGAAACCTCACAACCTTAAGTTACGCAAATAGAAAATCCACAGCTAGAGATTCCGCAACTAGAAACTCCACAACTAGAAACTCCACAACTAGAAACTCAACAACTTGAAACTCCGCAACTAGAGACTCCAAAACTAGAAACTCCACAACTTGAAACTCCACAACTAGAAACTCCACAACTACAAACTCCACAAATAGAGACTCGGCAACTAGAAATTCCATATCTAGAAACTCCACAACTAAAAACTTTGCAACTAGAAACTGCAAAACTAGAGACTTCACAACTAGAAACTCAACAACTAGAAACTCCACAACTAAAAACTCCACAGCTGGAAACTCCACAACTTGAGACTCCGCAACTTGAAACTTCACAAGTAGAAACTCCGCTATTAAAAACTCCACAACTAGAAACTCCGCAACTAGAAACTCCACAACTTAAAACTCCACAACTAGATACTCCTCAACTGGAAACTCCACAACTAGATACTTCACAACTGGAAACTTCACAACTAGAAACTCCACAACTAGAGACTCCACAACTCGAAACTCCACAACTAGAAACTCCACAACTCGAAACTCCACAACTAGAAACTACACAACTAGATACTCCACAACTAGAAACTCCACAACTAGAATCTCTGCAACAAGAGACCCCACAAATAGAAACTCCACAAATAGAAACTCCACAACTGCAAACTCCACAAATAGAGACTCGGCTACAAGAAATTTCATGTCTAGAAAGTCCACAACTAAAAACTCCACAACTGGAAACACCACAGCTAGAAACTCCACAACTAGAAATACCACAACTAGAGACTCCGCAACTAGAAACTCCACAACCAGAGACTCTGCAACTCGAAACTCCACAACTGGAAACTCCACAACTAGACACTCCACAACTAAAAACTCTTCAACTAGAAACTCCTAAACTTGAGACTCCACAACTAGAGAATCTACAAGTAGAGACTTCAAACTAGAAACTCAACAACTAGAAACTCCACAACTAAAAACTCAACAACTAGAAACTGCACAGCTTGAGACTCCGCAACTTGAAACTCCACAACTTGAAACTCCAACACTAGAAACTCCGCAACTAGAAACTCCACAACTGGAAACTCCACTACTAGATACTCCACAACTGGAAACTCGACAACTGGAAACTCCACATCTAGAGACTCCACAACTTGAAACTCCACAACTAGAGACTCTGCAACTAGAAACTCCACAACTAGAAACTCCACAACTACAAACTCCACAAATAGAGACTCGGCAACTAGAAATTCCACGAATAGAGACTCGGCAACTAGAAATTCCACAACTAGAGACTCTGCAACTAGAAACTCCACAACTAGAGACTCCGCAACTCCACAACTAGAAACTCCACAACTGGAAAATCTACAACTAGATACTCCACAACTAGAAAATCCACAACTAGAAACTCCACAACTATAGAGTCCACAACTTGAAACTCCACAAGTTTAAACTCCACAACTTGAGACTCCACAACTAGAAACTCCACAACTAGAAACTCCACAACTAGAAACTCCGCAACAGGAGACTCTACAACTAGAAACTTCAAAACTAGAAACTCCAAAACTAGAAACTCCACAACTAGAAACTCCACAACTAAAACTTCACAATCCGAAACTCTACTAGAAACTCCACAACTTGAAACTCCACAACTAGACACTCCACAACTAGAAACACCACAACTAGAAACTCCACAACCAGAAACTTCACAACTAGAAACTCCACAACTAGAAACTCCACAACTAGAAACTCCGCAACTAGAGACTCCACAACTAGAAACTCCACAACTAGAAACTCCAAAACTCGAAACTCCACAACTCGAAACTCCACAACTCGAAACTCCACAACTAGACACTCCACAACTAAAAACTCTTCAACTAGAAACTCCTAAAGTAGAGACTCCACAACTAGAGAATCTACAACTAGAGACTTCAAACTAGAAACTCAACAACTAGAAACTCCACAACTAAAAACTCAACAACTAGAAACTGCACAGAATGAGACTCCGCAACTTGAAACTCCACAACTAGAAACTCCACAACTAGAAACTCCACAACTAGGGACTCCGCAACTAGAAACTTCAACACTAGAAACTCCACAACTGGAAACTCCACTACTAGATACTCCACAACTGGAAACTCGACAACTAGAAACTCCACATCTAGAGACTCCACAACTTTAAACTCCACAACCAGAGACTCTGCAACTAGAAACTCCACAACTAGAAACTCCACAATTAGAAACTCCACAACTACAAACTCCACAAATAGAGACTCGGCAACTAGAAATTCCACAAATAGAGACTCGGCAACTAGAAATTCCAAATCTAGAAACTCCACAATTAGAAACTGCAAAACTTGAAACTCCACAGCTTGAGACTCCACACTAGAAACTCCACAACTTGAAACTCCACAACTAGAAACTCCACAACCAGAAACTCCACAACTAGAAACTCCACAACTAGAAACTCCACAACTAGAATCTCTGCAACAAGAGACCCCACAAATAGAAACTCCACAAATAGAAATTCCACAACTGCAAACTCCACAAATAGAGACTCGGCTACAAGAAATTTCATGTCTAGAAAGTCCACAACTAAAAACTCCACAACTGGAAACACCACAGCTAGAAACTCCACAACTAGAAATACCACAACTAGAGACTCCGCAACTAGAAACTCCACAACCAGAGACTCTGCAACTAGAAACTCCGCAGCTAGAAACTCCACAAATAGAAACTCCACAACTAGAATCTCCGCAGCTAGAAACTACACAACTAGAGACTCCACAACTAGAAACTCCACAACTAGAAACTCCAAAACTTGAAACCTCACAACCTTAAGTTACGCAACTAGAGAATCCACAGCTAGAGATTTCTCAACTAGAAACTCCACAACTAGAAACTCAACAACTAGAAACTCCGCAACTAGACTCCAAAACTAGAAACTCCACAACTTGAAACTCCACAACTACAAACTCCACAACTACAAACTCCACAAATAGAGACTCGGCAACTAGAAATTCCATATCTAGAATCTCCACAACTAAAAACTTTACAACTAGAAACTGCAAAACTAGAGACTTCCCAACTAGAAACTCAACAACTAGAGACTCCGCAACTAGAAACTCCACAACCAGAGACTCTGCAACTAGAAACTCCGCAGCTAGAAACTCCACAAATAGAAACTCCACAACTAGAATCTCCGCAGCTAGAAACTACACAACTAGAGACTCCACAACTAGAAACTCCACAACTAGAAACTCCAAAACTTGAAACCTCACAAACTTAAGTTACGCAACTAGAGAATCCACAGCTAGAGATTTCTCAACTAGAAACTCCACAACTAGAAACTCAACAACTAGAAACTCCGCAACTAGACTCCAAAACTAGAAACTCCACAACTTGAAACTCCACAACTACAAACTCCACAACTACAAACTCCACAAATAGAGACTCGGCAACTAGAAATTCCATATCTAGAATCTCCACAACTAAAAACTTTACAACTAGAAACTGCAAAACTAGAGACTTCCCAACTAGAAACTCAACAACTAGAAACTCCACAACTAAAAACTCCACAGCTGGAAACTCCACAACTTGAGACTCCGCAACTTCAAACTTCACAAGTAGAAACTCCGCTATTAAAAACTCCACAACTAGAAACTCCGCAACTAGAAACTCCACAACTTAAAACTCCACAACTAGATACTCCACAACTGGAAACTCCACAACTAGATACTTCACAACTGGAAACTCCACAACTAGATACTCCACAACTGGAAACTCCACAACTAGAAACTCCACAACTAGAGACTCCACAACTAGAAACTCCACAACTAGAAACTCCCCAGCCAGAGACTCCGCAACTCCACAACTAGTAACTCTACAACTAGAGACTCCACAACTAGATACTCCGCAACTAGTAACTCTACAACTAGAGACTCCACAACTAAAAACTCCACAAATGGAAACTCCGCAACTAGAAACTCCGCAGCTAGAAACTCCACAAATGGAAACTCCGCAACTAGAAACTCCGCAGCTAGAAACTACACAACTAGAGACTCCACAACTAGAAACTCCAAAACTCGAAACTCCACAACTGGAAACTCCACAACTAGACACTCCACAACTAAAAACTCTTCAACTAGAAACTCCTAAACTTGAGACTCCACAACTAGAGAATCTACAAGTAGAGACTTCAAACTAGAAACTCAACAACTAGAAACTCCACAACTAAAAACTCAACAATTAGAAACTGCACAGCTTGAGACTCCGCAACTTGAAACTCCAACACTTGAAACTCCACAACTACAAACTCCACAAATAGAGACTCGGCAACTAGAAATTCCATGAATAGAGACTCGGCAACTAGAAATTCCACAACTAGAGACTCTGCAACTAGAAACTCCACAACTAGAGACTCCGCAACTCCACAACTAGAAACTGCACAACTGGAAAATCTACAACTAGATACTCCACAACTAGAAAATCCATAACTAGAAACTCCACAACTAGAAACTCCACAACTATAGAGTCCACAACTTGAAACTCCACAACTAGAAACTCCACAACTAGAAACTCCCCAACTTGAAACTCCGCAACTAGAATCTCCGCAGCTAGAAACTACACAACTAGAGACTCCACAACTAGAAACTCCACAACTTGAAACCTCACAACCTTAAGTTACGCAAATAGAAAATCCACAGCTAGAGATTCCGCAACTAGAAACTCCACAACTAGAAACTCCACAACTAGAAACTCAACAACTTGAAACTCCGCAACTAGAGACTCCAAAACTAGAAACTCCACAACTTGAAACTCCACAACTAGAAACTCCACAACTACAAACTCCACAAATAGAGACTCGGCAACTAGAAATTCCATATCTACAAACTCCACAACTAAAAACTTTGCAACTAGAAACTGCAAAACTAGAGACTTCACAACTAGAAACTCAACAACTAGAAACTCCACAACTAAAAACTCCACAGCTGGAAACTCCACAACTTGAGACTCCGCAACTTGAAACTTCACAAGTAGAAACTCCGCTATTAAAAACTCCACAACTAGAAACTCCGCAACTAGAAACTCCACAACTTAAAACTCCACAACTAGATACTCCTCAACTGGAAACTCCACAACTAGATACTTCACAACTGGAAACTTCACAACTAGAAACTCCACAACTAGAGACTCCACAACTCGAAACTCCACAACTAGAAACTCCACAACTCGAAACTCCACAACTAGAAACTTCAAAACTCGAAACTCCACAACTGGAAACTCCACAACTAGACACTCCACAACTAAAAACTCTTCAACTAGAAACTCCTAAACTTGAGACTCCACAACTAGAGAATCTACAAGTAGAGACTTCAAACTAGAAACTCAACAACTAGAAACTCCACAACTAAAAACTCAACAACTAGAAACTGCACAGCTTGAGACTCCGCAACTTGAAACTCCACAACTTGAAACTCCAACACTAGAAACTCCGCAACTAGAAACTCCACAACTAGGGACTCCGCAACTAGAAACTCCACAACTAGAAACTCCACAACTGGAAACTCCACTACTAGATACTCCACAACTGGAAACTCGACAACTGGAAACTCCACATCTAGAGACTCCACAACTTGAAACTCCACAACTAGAGACTCTGCAACTAGAAACTCGGCAACTAGAAATTCCATATCTAGAAACTCCACAACTAAAAACTTTACAACTAGAAACTGCAAAACTAGAGACTTCACAACTAGAAACTCCACAACTAGAAACTACACAACTGGAAACTCCACAGCTGGAAACTCCACAACTTGAGACTCCGCAACTTGAATCTTCACAAGTAGAAACTCCGCAACTAGTAACTCTACAACTAGAGACTCCACAACTTGAAACTTCACAACTTTAAACTCCACAACTAGATACTCCACAACTGGAAACTCCACAACTAGATACTTCACAACTGGAAACTCCACAACTAGATACTCCACAACTGGAAACTCCACAACTAGAGACTCTGCAACTAGAAACTCCACAACTAGAAACTCCACAACTACAAACTCCACAAATAGAGACTCGGCAACTAGAAATTCCATATCTAGAAACTCCACAACTAAAAACTTTGCAACTAGAAACTGCAAAACTAGAGACTTCACAACTAGAAACTCAACAACTAGAAACTCCACAACTAAAAACTCCACAGCTGGAAACTCCACAACTTGAGACTCCGCAACTTGAAACTTCACAAGTAGAAACTCCGCTATTAAAAACTCCACAACTAGAAACTCCGCAACTAGAAACTCCACAACTTAAAACTCCACAACTAGATACTCCTCAACTGGAAACTCCACAACTAGATACTTCACAACTGGAAACTTCACAACTAGAAACTCCACAACTAGAGACTCCACAACTCGGAACTCCACAACTAGAAACTCCACAACCAGAGACTCCGCAACTCCACAACTAGAAACTCCACAACTGGAAACTCCACAACTAGATACTCCGCAACTAGTAACTCTACAAGTAGAGACTCCACAACTTGAAACTCCACAACTTTAAACTCCACAACTTGAGACTCCACAACTAGAAACTCCACAAATGGAAACTCCGCAACTAGAAACTCCGCAGCTAGAAACTACACATCTAGAGACTCCACAACTAGAAACTCCAAAACTCGAAACTCCACAACTGGAAACTCCACAACTAGACACTCCACAACTAAAAACTCTTCAACTAGAAACTCCTAAACTTGAGACTCCACAACTAGAGAATCTACAAGTAGAGACTTCAAACTAGAAACTCAACAACTAGAAACTCCACAACTAAAAACTCAACAACTAGAAACTGCACAGCTTGAGACTCCGCAACTTGAAACTCCACAACTTGAAACTCCACAACTAGAAACTCCGCAACTAGAAACTCCACAACTAGGGACTCCGCAACTAGAAACTCCACAACTAGAAACTCCACAACTGGAAACTCCACTACTAGATACTCCACAACTGGAAACTCGACAACTGGAAACTCCACATCTAGAGACTCCACAACTTGAAACTCCACAACTAGAGACTCTGCAACTAGAAACTCCACAACTAGAAACTCCACAACTACAAACTCCACAAATAGAGACTCGGCAACTAGAAATTCCACGAATAGAGACTCGGCAACTAGAAATTCCACAACTAGAGACTCTGCAACTAGAAACTCCACAACTAGAGACTCCGCAACTCCACAACTAGAAACTCCACAACTGGAAAATCTACAACTAGATACTCCACAACTAGAAAATCCACAACTAGAAACTCCACAACTAGAAACTCCACAACTATAGAGTCCACAACTTGAAACTCCACAAGTTTAAACTCCACAACTTGAGACTCCACAACAAGAAACTCCACAACTAGAAACTCCACAACTAGAAAATCCGCAACAGGAGACTCTACAACTAGAAACTTCAAAACTAGAAACTCCAAAACTAGAAACTCCACAACTAGAAACTCCACAACTAAAGCTTCACAATCCGAAACTCTACTAGAAACTCCACAACTTGAAACTCCACAACTAGACACTCCACAACTAGAAACACAACAACTAGAAACTCCACAACCTGAAACTTCACAACTAGAAACTCCACAACTAGAAACTCCACAACTAGAAACTCCGCAACTAGAGACTCCACAACTAGAAACTCCACAACTAGAAACTCCACAACTACAAACTCCACAAATAGAGACTCGGCAACTATAAATTCCATATCTAGAAACTCCACAACTAAAAACTTTACAACTAGAAACTGCAAAACTAGAGACTTCACAACTAGAAACTCCACAACTAGAAACTACACAACTGGAAACTCCACAGGTGGAAACTCCACAACTTGAGACTCCGCAACTTGAATCTTCACAAGTAGAAACTCCGCAACTAGTAACTCTACAACTAGAGACTCCACAACTTGAAACTTCACAACTTTAAACTCCACAACTAGATACTCCACAACTGGAAACTCCACAACTAGATACTTCACAACTGGAAACTCCACAACTAGATACTCCACAACTGGAAACTCCACAACTAGAGACTCTGCAACTAGAAACTCCACAACTAGAAACTCCACAACTACAAACTCCACAAATAGAGACTCGGCAACTAGAAATTCCATATCTAGAAACTCCACAACTAAAAACTTTGCAACTAGAAACTGCAAAACTAGAGACTTCCCAACTAGAAACTCAACAACTAGAAACTCCACAACTAAAAACTCCACAGCTGGAAACTCCACAACTTGAGACTCCGCAACTTCAAACTTCACAAGTAGAAACTCCGCTATTAAAAACTCCACAACTAGAAACTCCGCAACTAGAAACTCCACAACTAGATACTTCACAACTGGAAACTCCACAACTAGATACTCCACATCTAGAGACTCCACAACTTTAAACTCCACAACCAGAGACTCTGCAACTAGAAACTCCACAACTAGAAACTCCACAATTAGAAACTCCACAACTACATACTCCACAAATAGAGACTCGGCAACTAGAAATTCCACAAATAGAGACTCGGCAACTAGAAATTCCAAATCTAGAAACTCCACAATTAGAAACTGCAAAACTTGAAACTCCACAGCTTGAGACTCCACAACTAGAAACTCCACAACTTGAAACTCCACAACTAGAAACTCCAACACTAGAAACTCCACAACTGGAAACTCCACTACTAGATACTCCACAACTGGAAACTCGACAACTAGAAACTCCACATCTAGAGACTCCACAACTTTAAACTCCACAACCAGAGACTCTGCAACTAGAAACTCCACAACTAGAAACTCCACAACTAGAAACTCCACAACTAGGGACTCCGCAACTAGAAACTCCAACACTAGAAACTCCACAACTGGAAACTCCACTACTAGATACTCCACAACTGGAAACTCGACAACTAGAAACTCCACATCTAGAGACTCCACAACTTTAAACTCCACAACCAGAGACTCTGCAACTAGAAACTCCACAACTAGAAACTCCACAATTAGAAACTCCACAACTACAAACTCCACAAATAGAGACTCGGCAACTAGAAATTCCACAAATAGAGACTCGGCAACTAGAAATTCCAAATCTAGAAACTCCACAATTAGAAACTGCAAAACTTGAAACTCCACAGCTTGAGACTCCACAACTAGAAACTCCACAACTTGAAACTCCACAACTAGAAACTCCACAACCAGAAACTCCACAACTAGAAACTCCACAACTAGAAACTCCACAACTAGAATCTCTGCAACAAGAGACCCCACAAATAGAAACTCCACAAATAGAAACTCCACAACTGCAAACTCCACAAATAGAGACTCGGCTACAAGAAATTTCATGTCTAGAAAGTCCACAACTAAAAACTCCACAACTGGAAACACCACAGCTAGAAACTCCACAACTAGAAATACCACAACTAGAGACTCCGCAACTAGAAACTCCACAACCAGAGACTCTGCAACTAGAAACTCCGCAGCTAGAAACTCCACAAATAGAAACTCCACAACTAGAATCTCCGCCGCTAGAAACTACACAACTAGAGACTCCACAACTAGAAACTCCACAACTAGAAACTCCAAAACTTGAAACCTCACAACCTTAAGTTACGCAACTAGAGAATCCACAGCTAGAGATTTCTCAACTAGAAACTCCACAACTAGAAACTCAACAACTAGAAACTCCGCAACTAGACTCCAAAACTAGAAACTCCACAACTTGAAACTCCACAACTACAAACTCCACAACTACAAACTCCACAAATAGAGACTCGGCAACTAGAAATTCCATATCTAGAATCTCCACAACTAAAAACTTTACAACTAGAAACTGCAAAACTAGAGACTTCCCAACTAGAAACTCAACAACTAGAAACTCCACAACTAAAAACTCCACAGCTGGAAACTCCACAACTTGAGACTCCGCAACTTCAAACTTCACAAGTAGAAACTCCGCTATTAAAAACTCCACAACTAGAAACTCCGCAACTAGAAACTCCACAACTTAAAACTCCACAACTAGATACTCCACAACTGGAAACTCCACAACTAGATACTTCACAACTGGAAACTCCACAACTAGATACTCCACAACTGGAAACTCCACAACTAGAAACTCCACAACTAGAGACTCCACAACTCGAAACTCCACAACTAGAAACTCCCCAGCCAGAGACTCCGCAACTCCACAACTAGTAACTCTACAACTAGAGACTCCACAACTAGATACTCCGCAACTAGTAACTCTACAACTAGAGACTCCACAACTAAAAACTCCACAAATGGAAACTCCGCAACTAGAAACTCCGCAGCTAGAAACTCCACAAATGGAAACTCCGCAACTAGAAACTCCGCAGCTAGAAACTACACAACTAGAGACTCCACAACTAGAAACTCCAAAACTCGAAACTCCACAACTGGAAACTCCACAACTAGACATTCCACAACTAAAAACTGTTCAACTAGAAACTCCTAAACTTGAGACTCCACAACTAGAGAATCTACAAGTAGAGACTTCAAACTAGAAACTCAACAACTAGAAACTCCACAACTAAAAACTCAACAATTAGAAACTGCACAGCTTGAGACTCCGCAACTTGAAACTCCAACACTTGAAACTCCACAACTACAAACTCCACAAATAGAGACTCGGCAACTAGAAATTCCATGAATAGAGACTCGGCAACTAGAAATTCCACAACTAGAGACTCTGCAACTAGAAACTCCACAACTAGAGACTCCGCAACTCCACAACTAGAAACTCCACAACTGGAAAATCTACAACTAGATACTCCACAACTAGAAAATCCATAACTAGAAACTCCACAACTAGAAACTCCACAACTATAGAGTCCACAACTTGAAACTCCACAACTAGAAACTCCACAACTAGAAACTCCCCAACTTGAAACTCCGCAACTAGAATCTCCGCAGCTAGAAACTACACAACTAGAGACTCCACAACTAGAAACTCCACAACTTGAAACCTCACAACCTTAAGTTACGCAAATAGAAAATCCACAGCTAGAGATTCCGCAACTAGAAACTCCACAACTAGAAACTCAACAACTTGAAACTCCGCAACTAGAGACTCCAAAACTAGAAACTCCACAACTTGAAACTCCACAACTAGAAACTCCACAACTACAAACTCCACAAATAGAGACTCGGCAACTAGAAATTCCATATCTAGAAACTCCACAACTAAAAACTTTGCAACTAGAAACTGCAAAACTAGAGACTTCACAACTAGAAACTCAACAACTAGAAACTCCACAACTAAAAACTCCACAGCTGGAAACTCCACAACTTGAGACTCCGCAACTTGAAACTTCACAAGTAGAAACTCCGCTATTAAAAACTCCACAACTAGAAACTCCGCAACTAGAAACTCCACAACTTAAAACTCCACAACTAGATACTCCTCAACTGGAAACTCCACAACTAGATACTTCACAACTGGAAACTTCACAACTAGAAACTCCACAACTAGAGACTCCACAACTCGAAACTCCACAACTAGAAACTCCACAACTCGAAACTCCACAACTAGAAACTACACAACTAGATACTCCACAACTAGAAACTCCAAAACTCGAAACTCCACAACTGGAAACTCCACAACTAGACACTCCACAACTAAAAACTCTTCAACTAGAAACTCCTAAACTTGAGACTCCACAACTAGAGAATCTACAAGTAGAGACTTCAAACTAGAAACTCAACAACTAGAAACTCCACAACTAAAAACTCAACAACTAGAAACTGCACAGCTTGAGACTCCGCAACTTGAAACTCCACAACTTGAAACTCCAACACTAGAAACTCCGCAACTAGAAACTCCACAACTAGGGACTCCGCAACTAGAAACTCCACAACTAGAAACTCCACAACTGGAAACTCCACTACTAGATACTCCACAACTGGAAACTCGACAACTGGAAACTCCACATCTAGAGACTCCACAACTTGAAACTCCACAACTAGAGACTCTGCAACTAGAAACTCCACAACTAGAAACTCCACAACTACAAACTCCACAACTAGAAACTCCACAACTACAAACTCCACAAATAGAGACTCGGCAACTAGAAATTCCACGAATAGAGACTCGGCAACTAGAAATTCCACAACTAGAGACTCTGCAACTAGAAACTCCACAACTAGAAACTCCACAACTGGAAAATCTACAACTAGATACTCCACAACTAGAAACTCAACAACTATAGAGTCCACATCTTGAACTCCACAAGTTTAAACTCCACAACTTGAGACTCCACAACTAGAAACTCCACAACTAGAAACTCCACAACTAGAAACTCCACAACCAGAAACTTCACAACTAGAAACTCCACAACTAGAAACTCCACAACTAGAAACTCCGCAACTAGAGACTCCACAACTAGAAACTCCACAACTAGAAACTCCACAACTACAAACTCCACAAATAGAGACTCGGCAACTAGAAATTCCATATCTAGAAACTCCACAACTAAAAACTTTACAACTAGAAACTGCAAAACTAGAGACTTCACAACTAGAAACTCCACAACTAGAAACTACACAACTGGAAACTCCACAGCTGGAAACTCAACAACTTGAGACTCCGCAACTTGAATCTTCACAAGTAGAAACTCCGCAACTAGTAACTCTACAACTAGAGACTCCACAACTTGAAACTTCACAACTTTAAACTCCACAACTAGATACTCCACAACTGGAAACTCCACAACTAGATACTTCACAACTCGAAACTCCACAACTAGATACTCCACAACTGGAAACTCCACAACTAGAAACTCCACAACTAGAGACTCTGCAACTAGAAACTCCACAACTGAAGATATGTTCTGATGGTGGTGAGAGTGGAGCAGGACTGTCTCCGTGGCGCAATTGGCAAGCGCGATCGGCTGTTAACCGAAAAGTTGGAGGTTCGAGCCCTCCCGGGAGTGGTGTGTTGCTTTTTTCTTTGGGCTGATAGCTTTGAAGATATGTTCTGATGGTGGTGAGAGTGGAGCAGGACTGTCTCAGTGGCGCAATTGGCTAGCGCAATCGGCTGTTAACCGGAAGGTTGGAGGTTCGAGCCCACCTGGTGGTGGTCCGGCGCTTTTTTTTTTCTTTGGGCTGATAGCTTTGAAGATATGTTCTGATGGTGGTGAGAGTGGAGCAAGACTGTCTCCGTGGCGAAATTGACTAGCTGAATCGGCTGTTAATGAAAAGGTTGGAGTTACGAGCCCTCCCGGGAGTGGTGTTTGTCTTTTTTCTTTGCGCTGATAGCTTTGAAGATATGTTCTGATGGTGGTGAGAGTCTCCGTGGCGCAATTGGCTAGCACGATCGGCTGTTAACCAAAAGGTTGGAGGTTCGAGCCCACCCGCTGGTGGTGCAGCGCTTTTTTTTGTTTGGGCTGATAGCTTTGAAGATATGTTCTGATGGTGATGAGAGTGGAGCAGGACTGTCTCCGTGGCGCAATGGGCTAGCGCGATCGGCTGTTAACCTAAAGGTTGGAGTTTCGAGCCCTCCCGGGAGTGGTGTGTTGCTTTTTTCTTTGCGCTGATAGCTTTGAAGATATGTTCTGATGGTGGTGAGATTGGAGCATGACTGTCTTCGTGGCGCAATTGGCTAGCACGTTCGGCTGTTAACCGGAAAATTGAAGTTTCGAGCCCTCCTGAGAGTGGTGTGTCGCTTTTTTCTTTGCGCTGATAGCTTTGAAGATATGTTCTGATGGTGGTGAGAGTGGAGCACGACTGTCTGCGTGGCGCAATTGGCTAGCGCGATCGGCTGTTAACCGGAAGGTTGGAGGTTCGAGCCCACCTGGCGGTGGTGCGGCGCTTTTTTTTCTTTGGGCTGATAGCTTTGAAGATATGTTCTGATGGTGATGAGAGTGGAGCAGGACTGTCTCCGTGGCGCAATGGGCTAGCGCGATCGGCTGTTAACCTAAAGGTTGGAGTTTCGAGCCCTCCCGGGAGTGGTGTGTTGCTTTTTTCTTTGCGCTGATAGCTTTGAAGGTATGTTCTGATGGTGGTGAGAGTGGAGCACGACTGTCTCCGTGGCACAATTGGCTAGCGCGATCGGCTGTTAACCAAAAGGTGGAGATTCGAGTCCACACGGTGGTGGTGTGTCGTTTTTTTTTGTTTGCGCTGATAGCATTGGAGAAATGTTCTGACGGTAGTGAGAGTGGAGCACGACTGTCTCCGTGGCGCAATTGGCTAGCGCGATCGGCTGTTAACTGAAAGGCTGGAGGTTCAAGCCCACCTGTTGGTGGTGCGGCGCTTTTTTTTCTTTGGGCTTATAGCTTTGAAGATATGTTCTGATGGTGGTGAGAGTGGAGCAGGACTATCCCCGTGGCGCAATTGGCTAGCGCGATCGGTTGTTAACCGAAAAGTTGGAGGTTCGAGCCCACTCGGTGGTGGGGCGGCGCTTTTTTTCTTTGGGCTGATAGCTTTGAAGATAAGTTCTGATGGTGGTGAGAGTGGAGAGGACTGTCTCCGTGGCGCAATTGGCTAGCGCGATCGGCTGTTAACCGAAAGGTTGGAGTTTCTAGCCCACCCGGTGGTGGTGCGGCGCTTTTTTTCTTTAGGCTGATAGCTTTGAAGATATGTTCTGATGGTGGTGAGAGTAGAGCACGACTGTCTCCGTGGCGCAGTTGGCTGGCGCGATCGGCTGTTAACCAAAATGTTGGAGTTTCGAGCCCACCCGGTGGTGGTCCGGCGCTTCTTTTTCTTTGCGCTGATAGCTTTGGAGAAATGTTCTGACGGTGGTGGGATTGGAGCAAGAGTGTCTCCGTGGCGCAGTTGGATAGCACGTTCGGCAGTTAACCGAAAATTTGAAGTTTCGAGCCCCCCCGGGAGTGGTGTGTTGCTTTTTTTTCTTCGGGCTGAAAGCTTTGAAGATATGTTCTGATGGTGGTGAGAGTGGAGCAGGACTGTCTCCGTGGCGCAATTGGCTAGCGCGATCGGCTGTTAACCGAAAGGTTGGAGGTTCGAGCCCTCCCGGGAGTGGTGTGTTGCCTTTTTCTTTGCGCTGATAGCTTTGAAGATATGTTCTGATGGTGGTGAGAGTGGAGCACGACTGTCTCCATGGCGCAATTGGCTAGCGCGATCGGCTGTTAACTGAAAGGTTGGAGGTTAGAGCCCACCTGGTGGTGGGGCGGCGCTTTTTGTTCTTTAGGCTGATAGCTTTGAAGATATGTTCTGATGGTGGTGAGAGTGGAGCAGGACTGTCTCCGTGGTACAATTGGCTAGCGCGACCGGCTGTTAACCAAAAGGTTAGAGTTTCGAGCCCTCCCGAGAGTGGTGTGTTGCTTTTTTCTTTGCGCTGATAGCTTTGAAGATACGTTCTGATGGTGATGAGAGTGGAGCAGGACTGTCTCCGTGGCGCAATTGGCTAGCGTGATCGGCTGTTAGACAAAATGTTGGAGTTTCGAGCCCTCCCGGAAGTGGTGTGTTGCTTTTTTCTTTGCGCTGATACCTTTGAATATATGTTCTGATGGTGGTGAGAGTGGAGCACGACTGTCTCCGTGGCGCAATCAGCTAGCGCGATCGGCTGTTAACCGAAAGGTTGGAGGTTCGAGCCCACCCTGTGGTGGTGCGGCGCTTCTTTTTCTTTGGGCTGATAGCTTTGAAGATATGTTCTCATGGTGGTGAGAGTGGAGCAGGGCTGTCTCCGTGGCGCAATCGGCTAGCACGATCGGCTGTTAACCAAAAGGTTGGAGGTTTTGAGCCCACCCGGTGGTGGTGCGGCGCTTTTTTTTTTCTTTGGGCTGATAACTTTGAAGAAATGTTCTGACTGTGGTAAGAGTGGAGCACGACTGTCTCCGTGACGCAAATGGCTAGCGCGATCGGCTGTAAACCGAAAAGTTGGAGGTTCGAGCCCACCCGGTGGTGGTGCGGCGCTTTTTTTTCTTTGGGCTGATAGCTTTGAAGATATGTTCTGATGGTGGTGAGAGTGGAGCAGGACTGTCTCCGTGGCGCAATTGGCTAGCGCGATCGGCTGTTAATCAAAAGGTTGGAGTTTCGAGCCATCCCGTGAGTGGTGTGTTGCTTTTTTTTGCGCGGATAGCTTTGAAGATATGTTCTGATGGTGGTGAGTGTGGAGCACGACTGTCTGCGTGGCGCAATTGGCTAGCGCGATCGGCTGTTAACCCGAAATGTTGGAGGTTTGAGCCCACCCGGTGTTGGTGCGGCGATTTTTTTTCTTTGGGCTGATAGCTTTGAAGATATGTTCTGATGGTAGTGAGAGTGGAGCAAGACTGTCTCCTTGGCGAAATTGACTAGCTGAATCGGCTGTTAATCAAAAGGTTGGAGTTTCGAGCCATCCCGTCAGTGGTGTGTTGCTTTTTTCTTTGCGCTGATAGCTTTGAAGATATGTTCTGATGGTGGTGAGAGTGGAGCACGACTGTCTGCGTGGCGCAATTGGCTAGCGCGATCGGCTGTTAACCCGAAATGTTGAAAGTTCGAGCCCACCCGGTGTTGGTGCGGCGCTTTTTTTTCTTTGGGCTGATAGCTTTGAAGATATGTTCTGATGGTGGTGAGAGTGGAGCACGACTGTCTCCGTGGCGCAATTGGCTAGCGCGATCGGCTGTTAACCGAAAGGTTGGAGGTTCGAGCCCACCCGGTGGTGGTGCGGCGCTTCTTTTTCTTTGGGCTGATGGCTTTGAAGATATGTTCTCATGGTGGTGAGAGTGGAGCAGGGCTGTCTCCGTGGCGCAATCAGCTAGCACGATCGGCTGTTAACCAAAAGGTAGGAGGTTTTGAGCCCACCCGGTGGTGGTGCGGCGCTTTTTTTTTCTTTGGGCTGATAACTTTGAAGAAATGTTCTGACGGTGGTAAGAGTGGAGCACGACTGTCTCCGTGACGCAAATGGCTAGCGCGATCGGCTGTTAACCGAAAAGTTGGAGGTTCGAACCCTCCCGGGAGTGGTGTGTTGCTTTTTTCTTTGCGCTGATAGCTTTGAAGTTATGTTCTGATGGTAGTGAGAGTGGAGCAAGACTGTCTCCTTGGCGAAATTGACTAGCTGAATCGGCTGTTAATCAAAAGGTTGGAGTTTCGAGCCATCCCGTGAGTGGTGTGTTGCTTTTTTCTTTGCGCTGATAGCTTTGAAGATATGTTCTGATGGTGGTGAGAGTGGAGCACGACTGTCTGCGTGGCGCAATTGGCTAGCGCGATCGGCTGTTAACCCGAAATGTTGAAGGTTCGAGCCCACCCGGTGTTGGTGCGGCGCTTTTTTTTCTTTGGGCTGATAGCTTTGAAGATATGTTCTGATGGTGGTGAGAGTGGAGCAGGACTGTCTCAGTGGCGCAATTGGCTAGCGCAATCGGCTGTTAACCGGAAGGTTGGAGGTTCGAGCCCACCTGGTGGTGGTGCAGCGCTTTTTTTTCTTTGGGCTGATAGCTTTGAAGATATGTTCTGATGGTGGTGAGAGTGGAGCAAGACTGTCTCCGTGGCGAAATTGACTAGCTGAATCGGCTGTTAATCAAAAGGTTGGAGTTACGAGCCCTCCCGGGAGTGGTGTGTTGCTTTTTTCTTTGCGCTGATAGCTTTGAAGATATGTTCTGATGGTGGTGAGAGTCTCCGTGGCGCCATTGGCTAGCACGATCGGCTGTTAACCAAAAGGTTGGAGGTTCGAGCCCACCCGCTGGTGGTGCAGCGCTTTTTTTTGTTTGGGCTGATAGCTTTGAAGATATGTTCTGATGGTGATGAGAGTGGAGCAGGACTGTCTCCGTGGCGCAATGGGCTAGCGCGATCAGCTGTTAACCTAAAAATGGGAGGTTCGAGCCCACCCGGTGGTGGTGCGGCGCTTTTTTTCTTTGGGCTGATAACTTTGAAGATATGTTCTGATGGTGGTGAGATTGGAGCATGACTGTCTTCATGGCGCAATTGGCTAGCACGTTCGGCTGTTAACCGGAAAATTGAAGTTTCGAGCCCTCCTGAGAGTGGTGTGTCGCTTTTTTCTTTGCGCTGATAGCTTTAAAGATATGTTCTGATGGTGGTGAGAGTGGAGCAAGACTGTCTCCGTGGCAAAAATGGCTAGCGCGGTCGGCTGTTAACCAAAAGGTTGGAGTTTCGAGCCCTCCCGCGAGTGGTGTGTTGCTTTTTTCTTTGCGCTGATAGCTTTGAAGGTATGTTCTGATGGTGGTGAGTGTGGAGCATGACTGTCTCCGTGGCACAATTGGCTAGCGCGATCGGCTGTTAACCGAAAGGTGGAGGTTCGAGCCCACCTGGCGGTGGTGCGGCGCTTTTTTTTGTTTGGGCTGATAGCTTTGAAGATATGTTCTGATGGTGATGAGAGTGGAGCAGGACTGTCTCCGTGGCGCAATGGGCTAGCGCGATCGGCTGTTAACCTAAAGGTTGGAGTTTCGAGCCCTCCCGGGAGTGGTGTGTTGCTTTTTTCTTTGCGCTGATAGCTTTGAAGGTATGTTCTGATGGTGGTGAGAGTGGAGCACGACTGTCTCCGTGGCACAATTGGCTAGCGCGATCGGCTGTTAACCGAAAGGTGGAGATTCGAGTCCACACGGTGGTGGTGTGTCGTTTTTTTTTCTTTGCGCTGATAGCATTGGAGAAATGTTCTGACGGTAGTGAGAGTGGAGCACGACTGTCTCCGTGGCGCAATTGGCTAGCGCGATCGGCTGTTAACTGAAAGGCTGGAGGTTCAAGCCCACCTGTTGGTGGTGCGGCGCTTTTTTTTCTTTGGGCTTATAGCTTTGAAGATATGTTCTGATGGTGGTGAGAGTGGAGCACGACTGTCTCCGTGGCGCAATTGGCTAGCGCGATCGGCTGTTAACCGAAAGGTTGGAGGTTCGAGCCCACCCGGTGGTGGTGCGGCGCTTCTTTTTCTTTGGGCTGATGGCTTTGAAGATATGTTCTCATGGTGGTGAGAGTGGAGCAGGGCTGTCTCCGTGGCGCAATCGGCTAGCACGATCGGCTGTTAACCAAAAGGTAGGAGGTTTTGAGCCCACCCGGTGGTGGTGCGGCGCTTTTTTTTTCTTTGGGCTGATAACTTTGAAGAAATGTTCTGACGGTGGTAAGAGTGGAGCACGACTGTCTCCGTGACGCAAATGGCTAGCGCGATCGGCTGTTAACCGAAAAGTTGGAGGTTCGAACCCTCCCGGGAGTGGTGTGTTGCTTTTTTCTTTGCGCTGATAGCTTTGAAGTTATGTTCTGATGGTAGTGAGAGTGGAGCAAGACTGTCTCCTTGGCGAAATTGACTAGCTGAATCGGCTGTTAATCAAAAGGTTGGAGTTTCGAGCCATCCCGTGAGTGGTGTGTTGCTTTTTTCTTTGCGCTGATAGCTTTGAAGATATGTTCTGATGGTGGTGAGAGTGGAGCACGACTGTCTGCGTGGCGCAATTGGCTAGCGCGATCGGCTGTTAACCCGAAATGTTGAAGGTTCGAGCCCACCCGGTGTTGGTGCGGCGCTTTTTTTTCTTTGGGCTGATAGCTTTGAAGATATGTTCTGATGGTGGTGAGAGTGGAGCAGGACTGTCTCAGTGGCGCAATTGGCTAGCGCAATCGGCTGTTAACCGGAAGGTTGGAGGTTCGAGCCCACCTGGTGGTGGTGCAGCGCTTTTTTTTCTTTGGGCTGATAGCTTTGAAGATATGTTCTGATGGTGGTGAGAGTGGAGCAAGACTGTCTCCGTGGCGAAATTGACTAGCTGAATCGGCTGTTAATCAAAAGGTTGGAGTTACGAGCCCTCCCGGGAGTGGTGTGTTGCTTTTTTCTTTGCGCTGATAGCTTTGAAGATATGTTCTGATGGTGGTGAGAGTCTCCGTGGCGCCATTGGCTAGCACGATCGGCTGTTAACCAAAAGGTTGGAGGTTCGAGCCCACCCGCTGGTGGTGCAGCGCTTTTTTTTGTTTGGGCTGATAGCTTTGAAGATATGTTCTGATGGTGATGAGAGTGGAGCAGGACTGTCTCCGTGGCGCAATGGGCTAGCGCGATCAGCTGTTAACCTAAAAATGGGAGGTTCGAGCCCACCCGGTGGTGGTGCGGCGCTTTTTTTCTTTGGGCTGATAACTTTGAAGATATGTTCTGATGGTGGTGAGATTGGAGCATGACTGTCTTCATGGCGCAATTGGCTAGCACGTTCGGCTGTTAACCGGAAAATTGAAGTTTCGAGCCCTCCTGAGAGTGGTGTGTCGCTTTTTTCTTTGCGCTGATAGCTTTAAAGATATGTTCTGATGGTGGTGAGAGTGGAGCAAGACTGTCTCCGTGGCAAAAATGGCTAGCGCGGTCGGCTGTTAACCAAAAGGTTGGAGTTTCGAGCCCTCCCGCGAGTGGTGTGTTGCTTTTTTCTTTGCGCTGATAGCTTTGAAGGTATGTTCTGATGGTGGTGAGTGTGGAGCATGACTGTCTCCGTGGCACAATTGGCTAGCGCGATCGGCTGTTAACCGAAAGGTGGAGGTTCGAGCCCACCTGGCGGTGGTGCGGCGCTTTTTTTTGTTTGGGCTGATAGCTTTGAAGATATGTTCTGATGGTGATGAGAGTGGAGCAGGACTGTCTCCGTGGCGCAATGGGCTAGCGCGATCGGCTGTTAACCTAAAGGTTGGAGTTTCGAGCCCTCCCGGGAGTGGTGTGTTGCTTTTTTCTTTGCGCTGATAGCTTTGAAGGTATGTTCTGATGGTGGTGAGAGTGGAGCACGACTGTCTCCGTGGCACAATTGGCTAGCGCGATCGGCTGTTAACCGAAAGGTGGAGATTCGAGTCCACACGGTGGTGGTGTGTCGTTTTTTTTTCTTTGCGCTGATAGCATTGGAGAAATGTTCTGACGGTAGTGAGAGTGGAGCACGACTGTCTCCGTGGCGCAATTGGCTAGCGCGATCGGCTGTTAACTGAAAGGCTGGAGGTTCAAGCCCACCTGTTGGTGGTGCGGCGCTTTTTTTTCTTTGGGCTTATAGCTTTGAAGATATGTTCTGATGGTGGTGAGAGTGGAGCAGGACTATCCCCGTGGCGCAATTGGCTAGCGCGATCGGTTGTTAACCGAAACGTTGGAGGTTCGAGCCCACTCGGTGGTGGTGCGGCGCTTTTTTTTCTTTGGGCTGATAGCTTTGAAGATAAGTTCTGATGGTGGTGAGAGTGGAGAGGACTGTCTCCGTGGCGCAATTGGCTAGCGCGATCGGCTGTTAACCGAAAGGTTGGAGTTTCGAGCCCACCAGTGGTGGTGCGGCGCTTTTTTTCTTTAGGCTGATAGCTTTGAAGATATGTTCTGATGGTGGTGAGAGTAGAGCACGACTGTCTCCGTGGCGCAGTTGGCTGGCGCGATCGGCTGTTAACCAAAATGTTGGAGTTTCGAGCCCACCCGGTGGTGGTCCGGCGCTTCTTTTTCTTTGCGCTGATAGCTTTGGAGAAATGTTCTGACGGTGGTGGGATTGGAGCAAGAGTGTCTCCGTGGCGCAGTTGGATAGCACGTTCGGCTGTTAACCGAAAATTTGAAGTTTCGAGCCCCCCCGGGAGTGGTGTGTTGCTTTTTTTTCTTCGGGCTGAAAGCTTTGAAGATATGTTCTGATGGTGGTGAGAGTGGAGCAGGACTATCTCCGTGGCGCAATTGGCTAGCGCGATCGGCTGTTAACTGACAGGTTGGAGGTTAGAGCCCACCTGGTGGTGGGGCGGCGCTTTTTTTTCTTTAGGCTGATAGCTTTGAAGATATGTTCTGATGGTGGTGAGAGTGGAGCAGGACTGTCTCCGTGGTACAATTGGCTAGCGCGACCGGCTGTTAACCAAAAGGTTAGAGTTTCGAGCCCTCCCGAGAGTGGTGTGTTGCTTTTTTCTTTGCGCTGATAGCTTTGAAGATACGTTCTGATGGTGATGTGAGTGGAGCAGGACTGTCTCCGTGGCGCAATTGGCTAGCGTGATCGGCTGTTAGACAAAATGTTGGAGTTTCGAGCCCTCCCGGGAGTGGTGTGTTGCTTTTTTCTTTGCGCTGATACCTTTGAATATATGTTCTGATGGTGGTGAGAGTGGAGCACGACTGTCTCCGTGGCGCAATCAGCTAGCGCGATCGGCTGTTAACCGAAAGGTTGGAGGTTCGAGCCCACCCGGTGGTGGTGCGGCGCTTCTTTTTCTTTGGGCTGGTAGCTTTGAAGATATGTTCTCATGGTGGTGAGAGTGGAGCAGGGCTGTCTCCGTGGCGCAATCGGCTAGCACGATCGGCTGTTAACCAAAAGGTTGGAGGTTTTGAGCCCACCCGGTGGTGGTGCGGTGCTTTTTTTTTCTTTGGGCTGATAACTTTGAAGAAATGTTCTGACGGTGGTAAGAGTGGAGCACGACTGTCTCCGTGACGCAAATGGCTAGCGCGATCGGCTCTAAACCGAAAAGTTGGAGGTTCGAGCCCACCCGGTGGTGGTGCGGCGCTTTTTTTTCTTTGGGCTGATAGCTTTGAAGATATGTTCTGATGGTGGTGAGAGTGGAGCAGGACTGTCTCCGTGGCGCAATTGGCTAGCGCGATCGGCTGTTAACCGAAAAGTTGGGTGTTGGAACCCTCCCGGGAGTGGTGTGTTGCTTTTTTCTTTGCGCTGATAGCTTTGAAGATATGTTCTGATGTCACTACAAAACTGCGCGAAAAATCGACAAGAAACAGAGAAGGCACACACACAAGCGCAGACTAGCAACTGAAGTTTATTGAAAGAAAAACACTTATATACCTAAAGAAAAACTATGACGTGAAAGATTAGAAGTTGGCAGTGAGATAATCAATCTCTAGTTGGTGCAAAGTCACCGAAGGCCTCGCAACACACGTGTCGCCATACTTGTGTATATAAAAAGCCTCCGCAACTTCTCTCGCTGTCCTATCCCTGTGCCGTGACAACACCCTTGTTTCGTGAAATAAAGGGGAACACTTGCAATCCCTGCAATGTAGGCACAGATTCGACGAAGGGTGGGCCTTCAGCGATGCCCTGTGATCCATTAGTCGGTTGTTCAAACATCTTCCAGTTTGCCCAATATAGCACCTACCACATGATAAGGGGATAAGATACACCGCACCAATTCCACACTCTACAAACGTTTCCCGGTGTTTGACCACACAAACATACCACTTTTTTTCTTTTCCTTCAGCTTTCCTATCCACCATTGCGCACACTCGGCCCAACTTATTCCTGGACGAAAAAACGACATTAACACCGAATCTATGTCCCACCTTTTTCATGCGGTGGGAGAAGGCATGAAGATAAGGAATGCACGTGTAAGGCAAACGTGATGATTTACCAACTCGCCCAGCGTTCAGTACTCTTATGTTCTGATGGTGGTGAGTGTGGAGCACGACTGTCTGCGTGGCGCAATTGGCTAGCGCGATCGGCTGTTAACCCGAAATGTTGGAGGTTTGAGCCCACCCGGTGTTGGTGCGGCGCTTTTTTTTCTTTGGGCTGATAGCTTTGAAGATATGTTCTGATGGTAGTGAGAGTGGAGCAAGACTGTCTCCTTGGCGAAATTGACTAGCTGAATCGGCTGTTAATCAAAAGTTTGGAGTTTCGAGCCATCCCGTGAGTGGTGTGTTGCTTTTTTCTTTGCGCTGATAGCTTTGAAGATATGTTCTGATGGTGGTGAGAGTGGAGCACGACTGTCTGCGTGGCGCAATTGGCTAGCGCGATCGGCTGTTAACCCGAAATGTTGAAGGTTCGAGCCCACCCGGTGTTGGTGCGGCGCTTTTTTTTCTTTGGGCTGATAGCTTTGAAGATATGTTCTGATGGTGGTGAGAGTTGAGCAGCACTGTCTCAGTGGCGCAATTGGCTAGCGCAATCGGCTGTTAACCGGAAGGTTGGAGGTTCGAGCCCACCTGGTGGTGGTGCGGCGCTTTTTTTTTCTTTGGGCTGATAGCTTTGAAGATATGTTCTGATGGTGGTGAGAGTGGAGCAAGACTGTCTCCGTGGCGAAATTGACTAGCTGAATCGGCTGTTAATCAAAAGGTTGGAGTTTCGAGCCCTCCCGTGAGTGGTGTGTTGCTTTTTTCTTTGCGCTGATAGCTTTGAAGATATGTTCTGATGGTGGTGAGTGTGGAGCACGACTGTCTACGTGGCGCAATTGGCTAGCGCGATCGGCTGTTAACCCGAAAGGTTGGAGGTTCGAGCCCACCCGGTGTTGGTGCGGCGCTTTTTTTTCTTTGGGCTGATAGCTTTGAAGATATGTTCTGATGGTGGTGAGAGTGGAGCAGGACTGTCTCCGTGGCGCAATTGGCTAGCGCGATCGGCTGTTAACCGAAAGGTTGGAGTTACGAGCCCTCCCGGGAGTGGTGTGTTGCTTTTTTCTTTGTGCTGATAGCTTTGAAGATATGTTCTGATGGTGGTGAGAGTCTCCGTGGCGCAATTGGCTAGCGCGATCGGCTGTTACCCGAAAGGATGGAGGTTCGAGCCCACCCCGTGGTGGTGCAGCGCTTTTTTTGTTTGGGCTGATAGCTTTGAAGATATGTTCTGATGGTGGTGAGTGTTGAGCAGGACTGTCTCCGTGGAGCAATTGGCCAGCGCGATCAGCTGTTAACCGAAAAATGGGAGGTTCGAGCCCACCTGGTGGCGGTGCGGCGCTTTTTTTTCTTTGGGCTGATAACTTTGAAGATATGTTCTGACGGTGGTGAGAGTGGAGCACGACTGTCTCCGTGGCGCAATTGGGTAGCACGTTCGGCTGTTTATCAAAAACTTGGAGTTTCGAGCCCTCCCGGGAGTGGTGTGTTGCTTTTTTCTTTGCGCTGATAGCTTTGAAAATATGTTCTGATGGTGGTGAGAGTGGAGCAGGACAGTCTCCGTGGCGCAATTGGCTAGCGCGATCGGCTGTTAACTGAAAGGCTGGAGGTTCAAGCCCACCTGTTGGTGGTGCGGCGCTTTTTTTTCTTTGGGCTTATAGCTTTGAAGATATGTTCTGATGGTGGTGAGAGTGGAGCAGGACTATCCCCGTGGCGCAATTGGCTAGCGCGATCGGTTGTTAACCGAAAAGTTGGAGGTTCGAGCCCACTCGGTGGTGGTGCGGCGCTTTTTTTCTTTGGGCTGATAGCTTTGAAGATAAGTTCTGATGGTGGTGAGAGTGGAGAGGACTGTCTCCGTGGCGCAATTGGCTAGCGCGATCGGCTGTTAACCGAAAGGTTGGAGTTTCGAGCCCACCCGTTGGTGGTCCGGCGCTTCTTTTTCTTTGCGCTGATAGCTTTGGAGGAATGTTCTGACGGTGGTGAGATTGGAGGAAGACTGTCTCCGTGGCGAAGTTGGATAGCACGTTCGGCTGTTAACCGAAAATTTGAAGTTTCGAGCCCCCCCGGGAGTGGTGTGTTGGTTTTTTTTCTTCGGGCTGAAAGCTTTGAAGATATGTTCTGATGGTGGTGAGAGTGGAGCAGGACTGTCTCCGTGGCGCAATTGGCTAGCGTGATCAGCTGTTAGACAAAATGTTGGAGTTTCGAGCCCTCCCGGGAGTGGTGTGTTGCTTTTTTCTTTGCGCTGATAGCTTTGAAGATATGTTCTGATGGTGGTGAGTGTGGAGCACGACTGTCTGCGTGGCGCAATTGGCTAGCGCGATCGGCTGTTAACCGAAAGGTTGGAGGTTCGAGCCCACCCGGTGGTGGTGCGGCGCTTCTTTTTCTTTGGGCTGATAGCTTTGAAGATATGTTCTCATGGTGGTGAGAGTGGAGCAGCGCTGTCTCCGTGGCGCAATTGGCTAGCGCGATCGGCTGTTAACCGAAAGGTTGGAGGTTTTGAGCCCACCCTGTGGTGGTGCGGCGCTTTTTTTTCTTTGGGCTGATAACTTTGAAGAAATGTTCTGACGGTGGTGGGATTGGAGCAAGAGTGTCTCCGTGGCGCAGTTGGATAGCACGTTCGGCAGTTAACCGAAAATTTGAAGTTTCGAGCCCCCCCGGGAGTGGTGTGTTGCTTTTTTTTCTTCGGGCTGAAAGCTTTGAAGATATGTTCTGATGGTGGTGAGAGTGGAGCAGGACTGTCTCCGTGGCGCAATTGGCTAGCGCGATCGGCTGTTAACCGAAAGGTTGGAGGTTCGAGCCCTCCCGGGAGTGGTGTGTTGCCTTTTTCTTTGCGCTGATAGCTTTGAAGATATGTTCTGATGGTGGTGAGAGTGGAGCACGACTGTCTCCATGGCGCAATTGGCTAGCGCGATCGGCTGTTAACTGAAAGGTTGGAGGTTAGAGCCCACCTGGTGGTGGGGCGGCGCTTTTTTTTCTTTAGGCTGATAGCTTTGAAGATATGTTCTGATGGTGGTGAGAGTGGAGCAGGACTGTCTCCGTGGTACAATTGGCTAGCGCGACCGGCTGTTAACCAAAAGGTTAGAGTTTCGAGCCCTCCCGAGAGTGGTGTGTTGCTTTTTTCTTTGCGCTGATAGCTTTGAAGATACGTTCTGATGGTGATGAGAGTGGAGCAGGACTGTCTCCGTGGCGCAATTGGCTAGCGTGATCGGCTGTTAGACAAAATGTTGGAGTTTCGAGCCCTCCCGGAAGTGGTGTGTTGCTTTTTTCTTTGCGCTGATACCTTTGAATATATGTTCTGATGGTGGTGAGAGTGGAGCACGACTGTCTCCGTGGCGCAATCAGCTAGCGCGATCGGCTGTTAACCGAAAGGTTGGAGGTTCGAGCCCACCTTTGGTGGTGCGGCGCTTCTTTTTCTTTGGGCTGATAGCTTTGAAGATATGTTCTCATGGTGGTGAGAGTGGAGCAGGGCTGTCTCCGTGGCGCAATCGGCTAGCACGATCGGCTGTTAACCAAAAGGTTGGAGGTTTTGAGCCCACCCGGTGGTGGTGCGGCGCTTTTTTTTTCTTTGGGCTGATAACTTTGAAGAAATGTTCTGACGGTGGTAAGAGTGGAGCACGACTGTCTCCGTGACGCAAATGGCTAGCGCGATCGGCTGTAAACCGAAAAGTTGGAGGTTCGAGCCCACCCGGTGGTGGTGCGGCGCTTTTTTTTCTTTGGGCTGATAGCTTTGAAGATATGTTCTGATGGTGGTGAGAGTGGAGCAGGACTGTCTCCGTGGCGCAATTGGCTAGCGCGATCGGCTGTTAATCAAAAGGTTGGAGTTTCGAGCCATCCCGTGAGTGGTGTGTTGCTTTTTTTTGCGCGGATAGCTTTGAAGATATGTTCTGATGGTGGTGAGTGTGGAGCACGACTGTCTGCGTGGCGCAATTGGCTAGCGCGATCGGCTGTTAACCCGAAATGTTGGAGGTTTGAGCCCACCCGGTGTTGGTGCGGCGATTTTTTTTCTTTGGGCTGATAGCTTTGAAGATATGTTCTGATGGTAGTGAGAGTGGAGCAAGACTGTCTCCTTGGCGAAATTGACTAGCTGAATCGGCTGTTAATCAAAAGGTTGGAGTTTCGAGCCATCCCGTCAGTGGTGTGTTGCTTTTTTCTTTGCGCTGATAGCTTTGAAGATATGTTCTGATGGTGGTGAGAGTGGAGCACGACTGTCTGCGTGGCGCAATTGGCTAGCGCGATCGGCTGTTAACCCGAAATGTTGAAGGTTCGAGCCCACCCGGTGTTGGTGCGGCGCTTTTTTTTCTTTGGGCTGATAGCTTTGAAGATATGTTCTGATGGTGGTGAGAGTGGAGCACGACTGTCTCCGTGGCGCAATTGGCTAGCGCGATCGGCTGTTAACCGAAAGGTTGGAGGTTCGAGCCCACCCGGTGGTGGTGCGGCGCTTCTTTTTCTTTGGGCTGATAGCTTTGAAGATATGTTCTCATGGTGGTGAGAGTGGAGCAGGGCTGTCTCCGTGGCGCAATCGGCTAGCACGATCGGCTGTTAACCAAAAGGTAGGAGGTTTTGAGCCCACCCGGTGGTGGTGCGGCGCTTTTTTTTTCTTTGGGCTGATAACTTTGAAGAAATGTTCTGACGGTGGTAAGAGTGGAGCACGACTGTCTCCGTGACGCAAATGGCTAGCGCGATCGGCTGTTAACCGAAAAGTTGGAGGTTCGAACCCTCCCGGGAGTGGTGTGTTGCTTTTTTCTTTGCGCTGATAGCTTTGAAGTTATGTTCTGATGGTAGTGAGAGTGGAGCAAGACTGTCTCCTTGGCGAAATTGACTAGCTGAATCGGCTGTTAATCAAAAGGTTGGAGTTTCGAGCCATCCCGTGAGTGGTGTGTTGCTTTTTTCTTTGCGCTGATAGCTTTGAAGATATGTTCTGATGGTGGTGAGAGTGGAGCACGACTGTCTGCGTCGCGCAATTGGCTAGCGCGATCGGCTGTTAACCCGAAATGTTGAAGGTTCGAGCCCACCCGGTGTTGGTGCGGCGCTTTTTTTTCTTTGGGCTGATAGCTTTGAAGATATGTTCTGATGGTGGTGAGAGTGGAGCAGGACTGTCTCAGTGGCGCAATTGGCTAGCGCAATCGGCTGTTAACCGGAAGGTTGAAGTTTCGAGCCCTCCTGAGAGTGGTGTGTCGCTTTTTTCTTTGCGCTGATAGCTTTAAAGATATGTTCTGATGGTGGTGAGAGTGGAGCAAGACTGTCTCCGTGGCAAAAATGGCTAGCGCGGTCGGCTGTTAACCAAAAGGTTGGAGTTACGAGCCCTCCCGGGAGTGGTGTGTTGCTTTTTTCTTTGCGCTGATAGCTTTGAAGATATGTTCTGATGGTGGTGAGAGTCTCCGTGGCGCCATTGGCTAGCACGATCGGCTGTTAACCAAAAGGTTGGAGGTTCGAGCCCACCCGCTGGTGGTGCAGCGCTTCTTTTTGTTTGGGCTGATAGCTTTGAAGATATGTTCTGATGGTGATGAGAGTGGAGCAGGACTGTCTCCGTGGCGCAATGGGCTAGCGCGATCAGCTGTTAACCTAAAAATGGGAGGTTCGAGCCCACCCGGTGGTGGTGCGGCGCTTTTTTTCTTTGGGCTGATAACTTTGAAGATATGTTCTGATGGTGGTGAGATTGGAGCATGACTGTCTTCATGGCGCAATTGGCTAGCACGTTCGGCTGTTAACCGGAAAATTGAAGTTTCGAGCCCTCCTGAGAGTGGTGTGTCGCTTTTTTCTTTGCGCTGATAGCTTTAAAGATATGTTCTGATGGTGGTGAGAGTGGAGCAAGACTGTCTCCGTGGCAAAAATGGCTAGCGCGGTCGGCTGTTAACCAAAAGGTTGGAGTTTCGAGCCCTCCCGCGAGTGGTGTGTTGCTTTTTTCTTTGCGCTGATAGCTTTGAAGGTATGTTCTGATGGTGGTGAGTGTGGAGCATGACTGTCTCCGTGGCACAATTGGCTAGCGCGATCGGCTGTTAACCGAAAGGTGGAGGTTCGAGCCCACCTGGCGGTGGTGCGGCGCTTTTTTTTCTTTGGGCTGATAGCTTTGAAGATATGTTCTGATGGTGATGAGAGTGGAGCAGGACTGTCTCCGTGGCGCAATGGGCTAGCGCGATCGGCTGTTAACCTAAAGGTTGGAGTTTCGAGCCCTCCCGGGAGTGGTGTGTTGCTTTTTTCTTTGCGCTGATAGCTTTGAAGGTATGTTCTGATGGTGGTGAGAGTGGAGCACGACTGTCTCCGTGGCACAATTGGCTAGCGCGATCGGCTGTTAACCGAAAGGTGGAGATTCGAGTCCACACGGTGGTGGTGTGTCGCTTTTTTTTCTTTGCGCTGATAGCATTGGAGAAATGTTCTGACGGTAGTGAGAGTGGAGCACGACTGTCTCCGTGGCGCAATTGGCTAGCGCGATCGGCTGTTAACTGAAAGGCTGGAGGTTCAAGCCCACCTGTTGGTGGTGCGGCGCTTTTTTTTCTTTGGGCTTATAGCTTTGAAGATATGTTCTGATGGTGGTGAGAGTGGAGCAGGACTATCCCCGTGGCGCAATTGGCTAGCGCGATCGGTTGTTAACCGAAAAGTTGGAGGTTCGAGCCCACTCGGTGGTGGTGCGGCGCTTTTTTCTCTTTGGGCTGATAGCTTTGAAGATAAGTTCTGATGGTGGTGAGAGTGGAGAGGACTGTCTCCGTGGCGCAATTGGCTAGCGCGATCGGCTGTTAACCGAAAGGTTGGAGTTTCGAGCCCACCCGGTGGTGGTGCGGCGCTTTTTTTCTTTAGGCTGATAGCTTTGAAGATGTGTTCTGATGGTGGTGAGAGTAGAGCACGACTGTCTCCGTGGCGCAGTTGGCTGGCGCGATCGGCTGTTAACCAAAATGTTGGAGTTTCGAGCCCACCCGGTGGTGGTCCGGCGCTTCTTTTTCTTTGCGCTGATAGCTTTGGAGAAATGTTCTGACGGTGGTGGGATTGGAGCAAGAGTGTCTCCGTGGCGCAGTTGGATAGCACGTTCGGCTGTTAACCGAAAATTTGAAGTTTCGAGCCCCCCCGGGAGTGGTGTGTTGCTTTTTTTTCTTCGGGCTGAAAGCTTTGAAGATATGTTCTGATGGTGGTGAGAGTGGAGCAGGACTATCTCCGTGGCGCAATTGGCTAGCGCGATCGGCTGTTAACCGAAAGGTTGGAGGTTCGAGCCCTCCCGGGAGTGGTGTGTTGCCTTTTTCTTTGCGCTGATAGCTTTGAAGATATGTTCTCATGGTGGTGAGAGTGGAGCACGACTGTCTCCATGGCGCAATTGGCTAGCGCGATCGGCTGTTAACTGAAAGGTTGGAGGTTAGAGCCCACCTGGTGGTGGGGCGGCGCTTTTTTTTCTTTAGGCTGATAGCTTTGAAGATATGTTCTGATGGTGGTGAGAGTGGAGCAGGACTGTCTCCGTGGTACAATTGGCTAGCGCGACCGGCTGTTAACCAAAAGGTTAGAGTTTCGAGCCCTCCCGAGAGTGGTGTGTTGCTTTTTTCTTTGCGCTGATAGCTTTGAAGATACGTTCTGATGGTGATGTGAGTGGAGCAGGACTGTCTCCGTGGCGCAATTGGCTAGCGTGATCGCCTGTTAGACAAAATGTTGGAGTTTCGAGCCCTCCCGGGAGTGGTGTGTTGCTTTTTTCTTTGCGCTGATACCTTTGAATATATGTTCTGATGGTGGTGAGAGTGGAGCACGACTGTCTCCGTGGCGCAATCAGCTAGCGCGATCGGCTGTTAACCGAAAGGTTGGAGGTTCGAGCCCACCCGGTGGTGGTGCGGCGCTTCTTTTTCTTTGGGCTGGTAGCTTTGAAGATATGTTCTCATGGTGGTGAGAGTGGAGCAGGGCTGTCTCCGTGGCGCAATCGGCTAGCACGATCGGCTGTTAACCAAAAGGTTGGAGGTTTTGAGCCCACCCGGTGGTGGTGCGGTGCTTTTTTTTTCTTTGGGCTGATAACTTTGAAGAAATGTTCTGACGGTGGTAAGAGTGGAGCACGACTGTCTCCGTGACGCAAATGGCTAGCGCGATCGGCTCTAAACCGAAAAGTTGGAGGTTCGAGCCCACCCGGTGGTGGTGCGGCGCTTTTTTTTCTTTGGGCTGATAGCTTTGAAGATATGTTCTGATGGTGGTGAGAGTGGAGCAGGACTGTCTCCGTGGCGCAATTGGCTAGCGCGATCGGCTGTTAACCGAAAAGTTGGGTGTTGGAACCCTCCCGGGAGTGGTGTGTTGCTTTTTTCTTTGCGCTGATAGCTTTGAAGATATGTTCTGATGGTGGTGAGTGTGGAGCACGACTGTCTGCGTGGCGCAATTGGCTAGCGCGATCGGCTGTTAACCCGAAATGTTGGAGGTTTGAGCCCACCCGGTGTTGGTGCGGCGCTTTTTTTTCTTTGGGCTGATAGCTTTGAAGATATGTTCTGATGGTAGTGAGAGTGGAGCAAGACTGTCTCCTTGGCGAAATTGACTAGCTGAATCGGCTGTTAATCAAAAGTTTGGAGTTTCGAGCCATCCCGTGAGTGGTGTGTTGCTTTTTTCTTTGCGCTGATAGCTTTGAAGATATGTTCTGATGGTGGTGAGAGTGGAGCACGACTGTCTGCGTGGCGCAATTGGCTAGCGCGATCGGCTGTTAACCCGAAATGTTGAAGGTTCGAGCCCACCCGGTGTTGGTGCGGCGCTTTTTTTTCTTTGGGCTGATAGCTTTGAAGATATGTTGTGATGGTGGTGAGAGTTGAGCAGCACTGTCTCAGTGGCGCAATTGGCTAGCGCAATCGGCTGTTAACCGGAAGGTTGGAGGTTCGAGCCCACCTGGTGGTGGTGCGGCGCTTTTTTTTTCTTTGGGCTGATAGCTTTGAAGATATGTTCTGATGGTGGTGAGAGTGGAGCAAGACTGTCTCCGTGGCGAAATTGACTAGCTGAATCGGCTGTTAATCAAAAGGTTGGAGTTTCGAGCCCTCCCGTGAGTGGTGTGTTGCTTTTTTCTTTGCGCTGATAGCTTTGAAGATATGTTCTGATGGTGGTGAGTGTGGAGCACGACTGTCTACGTGGCGCAATTGGCTAGCGCGATCGGCTGTTAACCCGAAAGGTTGGAGGTTCGAGCCCACCCGGTGTTGGTGCGGCGCTTTTTTTTCTTTGGGCTGATAGCTTTGAAGATATGTTCTGATGGTGGTGAGAGTGGAGCAGGACTGTCTCCGTGGCGCAATTGGCTAGCGCGATCGGCTGTTAACCGAAAGGTTGGAGTTACGAGCCCTCCCGGGAGTGGTGTGTTGCTTTTTTCTTTGTGCTGATAGCTTTGAAGATATGTTCTGATGGTGGTGAGAGTCTCCGTGGCGCAATTGGCTAGCGCGATCGGCTGTTACCCGAAAGGATGGAGGTTCGAGCCCACCCCGTGGTGGTGCAGCGCTTTTTTTGTTTGGGCTGATAGCTTTGAAGATATGTTCTGATGGTGGTGAGTGTTGAGCAGGACTGTCTCCGTGGAGCAATTGGCCAGCGCGATCAGCTGTTAACCGAAAAATGGGAGGTTCGAGCCCACCTGGTGGCGGTGCGGCGCTTTTTTTTCTTTGGGCTGATAACTTTGAAGATATGTTCTGACGGTGGTGAGAGTGGAGCACGACTGTCTCCGTGGCGCAATTGGGTAGCACGTTCGGCTGTTTATCAAAAACTTGGAGTTTCGAGCCCTCCCGGGAGTGCTGTGTTGCTTTTTTCTTTGCGCTGATAGCTTTGAAAATATGTTCTGATGGTGGTGAGAGTGGAGCAGGACAGTCTCCGTGGCGCAATTGGCTAGCGCGATCGGCTGTTAACTGAAAGGCTGGAGGTTCAAGCCCACCTGTTGGTGGTGCGGCGCTTTTTTTTCTTTGGGCTTATAGCTTTGAAGATATGTTCTGATGGTGGTGAGAGTGGAGCAGGACTATCACCGTGGCGAAATTGGCTAGCGCGATCGGTTGTTAACCGAAAAGTTGGAGGTTCGAGCCCACTCGGTGGTGGTGCGGCGCTTTTTTTCTTTGGGCTGATAGCTTTGAAGATAAGTTCTGATGGTGGTGAGAGTGGAGAGGACTGTCTCCGTGGCGCAATTGGCTAGCGCGATCGGCTGTTAACCGAAAGGTTGGAGTTTCGAGCCCACCCGTTGGTGGTCCGGCGCTTCTTTTTCTTTGCGCTGATAGCTTTGGAGGAATGTTCTGACGGTGGTGAGATTGGAGGAAGACTGTCTCCGTGGCGAAGTTGGATAGCACGTTCGGCTGTTAACCGAAAATTTGAAGTTTCGAGCCCCCCCGGGAGTGGTGTGTTGGTTTTTTTTCTTCGGGCTGAAAGCTTTGAAGATATGTTCTGATGGTGGTGAGAGTGGAGCAGGACTGTCTCCGTGGCGCAATTGGCTAGCGTGATCGGCTGTTAGACAAAATGTTGGAGTTTCGAGCCCTCCCGGGAGTGGTGTGTTGCGTTTTTCTTTGCGCTGATAGCTTTGAAGATATGTTCTGATGGTGGTGAGTGTGGAGCACGACTGTCTGCGTGGCGCAATTGGCTAGCGCGATCGGCTGTTAACCCGAAATGTTGGAGGTTTGAGCCCACCCGGTGTTGGTGCGGCGCTTTTTTTTCTTTGGGCTGATAGCTTTGAAGATATGTTCTGATGGTAGTGAGAGTGGAGCAAGACTGTCTCCTTGGCGAAATTGACTAGCTGAATCGGCTGTTAATCAAAAGTTTGGAGTTTCGAGCCATCCCGTGAGTGGTGTGTTGCTTTTTTCTTTGCGCTGATAGCTTTGAAGATATGTTCTGATGGTGGTGAGAGTGGAGCACGACTGTCTGCGTGGCGCAATTGGCTAGCGCGATCGGCTGTTAACCCGAAATGTTGAAGGTTCGAGCCCACCCGGTGTTGGTGCGGCGCTTTTTTTTCTTTGGGCTGATAGCTTTGAAGATATGTTCTGATGGTGGTGAGAGTGGAGCAGGACTGTCTCAGTGGCGCAATTGGCTAGCGCAATCGGCTGTTAACCGGAAGGTTGGAGGTTCGAGCCCACCTGGTGGTGGTGCGGCGCTTTTTTTTTCTTTGGGCTGATAGCTTTGAAGATATGTTCTGATGGTGGTGAGAGTGGAGCAAGACTGTCTCCGTGGCGAAATTGACTAGCTGAATCGGCTGTTAATCAAAAGGTTGGAGTTTCGAGCCCTCCCGTGAGTGGTGTGTTGCTTTTTTCTTTGCGCTTATAGCTTTGAAGATATGTTCTGATGGTGGTGAGTGTGGAGCACGACTGTCTACGTGGCGCAATTGGCTAGCGCGATCGGCTGTTAACCCGAAAGGTTGGAGGTTCGAGCCCACCCGGTGTTGGTGCGGCGCTTTTTTTTCTTTGGGCTGATAGCTTTGAAGATATGTTCTGATGGTGGTGAGAGTGGAGCAGGACTGTCTCCGTGGCGCAATTGGCTAGCGCGATCGGCTGGTAACCGAAAGGTTGGCGTTACGAGCCCTCCCGGGAGTGGTGTGTTGCTTTTTTCTTTGTGCTGATAGCTTTGAAGATATGTTCTGATGGTGGTGAGAGTCTCCGTGGCGCAATTGGCTAGCGTGATCGGCTGTTACCCGAAAGGATGGAGGTTCGAGCCCACCCCGTGGTGGTGCAGCGCTTTTTTTGTTTGGGCTGATAGCTTTGAAGATATGTTCTGATGGTGGTGAGTGTTGAGCAGGACTGTCTCCGTGGAGCAATTGGCCAGCGCGATCAGCTGTTAACCGAAAAATGGGAGGTTCGAGCCCACCTGGTGGCGGTGCGGCGCTTTTTTTTCTTTGGGCTGATAACTTTGAAGATTTGTTCTGACGGTGGTGAGAGTGGAGCACGACTGTCTCCGTGGCGCAATTGGGTAGCACGTTCGGCTGTTTATCAAAAACTTGGAGTTTCGAGCCCTCCCGGGAGTGGTGTGTTGCTTTTTTCTTTGCGCTGATAGCTTTGAAGATAAGTTCTGATGGTGGTGAGAGTGGAGAGGACTGTCTCCGTGGCGCAATTGGCTAGCGCGATCGGCTGTTAACCGAAAGGTTGGAGTTTCGAGCCCACCCGTTGGTGGTCCGGCGCTTCTTTTTCTTTGCGCTGATAGCTTTGGAGGAATGTTCTGACGGTGGTGAGATTGGAGGAAGACTGTCTCCGTGGCGAAGTTGGATAGCACGTTCGGCTGTTAACCGAAAATTTGAAGTTTCGAGCCCCCCCGGGAGTGGTGTGTTGGTTTTTTTTCTTCGGGCTGAAAGCTTTGAAGATATGTTCTGATGGTGGTGAGAGTGGAGCAGGACTGTCTCCGTGGCGCAATTGGCTAGCGTGATCGGCTGTTAGACAAAATGTTGGAGTTTCGAGCCCTCCCGGGAGTGGTGTGTTGCTTTTTTCTTTGCGCTGATAGCTTTGAAGATATGTTCTGATGGTGGTGAGTGTGGAGCACGACTGTCTGCGTGGCGCAATTGGCTAGCGCGATCGGCTGTTAACCCGAAATGTTGGAGGTTTGAGCCCACCCGGTGTTGGTGCGGCGCTTTTTTTTCTTTGGGCTGATAGCTTTGAAGATATGTTCTGATGGTAGTGAGAGTGGAGCAAGACTGTCTCCTTGGCGAAATTGACTAGCTGAATCGGCTGTTAATCAAAAGTTTGGAGTTTCGAGCCATCCCGTGAGTGGTGTGTTGCTTTTTTCTTTGCGCTGATAGCTTTGAAGATATGTTCTGATGGTGGTGAGAGTGGAGCACGACTGTCTGCGTGGCGCAATTGGCTAGCGCGATCGGCTGTTAACCCGAAATGTTGAAGGTTCGAGCCCACCCGGTGTTGGTGTGGCGCTTTTTTTTCTTTGGGCTGATAGCTTTGAAGATATGTTCTGATGGTGGTGAGAGTGGAGCAGGACTGTCTCAGTGGCGCAATTGGCTAGCGCAATCGGCTGTTAACCGGAAGGTTGGAGGTTCGAGCCCACCTGGTGGTGGTGCGGCGCTTTTTTTTTCTTTGGGCTGATAGCTTTGAAGATATGTTCTGATGGTGGTGAGAGTGGAGCAAGACTGTCTCCGTGGCGAAATTGACTAGCTGAATCGGCTGTTAATCAAAAGGTTGGAGTTTCGAGCCCTCCCGTGAGTGGTGTGTTGCTTTTTTCTTTGCGCTTATAGCTTTGAAGATATGTTCTGATGGTGGTGAGTGTGGAGCACGACTGTCTACGTGGCGCAATTGGCTAGCGCGATCGGCTGTTAACCCGAAAGGTTGGAGGTTCGAGCCCACCCGGTGTTGGTGCGGCGCTTTTTTTTCTTTGGGCTGATAGCTTTGAAGATATGTTCTGATGGTGGTGAGAGTGGAGCAGGACTGTCTCCGTGGCGCAATTGGCTAGCGCGATCGGCTGGTAACCGAAAGGTTGGCGTTACGAGCCCTCCCGGGAGTGGTGTGTTGCTTTTTTCTTTGTGCTGATAGCTTTGAAGATATGTTCTGATGGTGGTGAGAGTCTCCGTGGCGCAATTGGCTAGCGTGATCGGCTGTTACCCGAAAGGATGGAGGTTCGAGCCCACCCCGTGGTGGTGCAGCGCTTTTTTTGTTTGGGCTGATAGCTTTGAAGATATGTTCTGATGGTGGTGAGTGTTGAGCAGGACTGTCTCCGTGGAGCAATTGGCCAGCGCGATCAGCTGTTAACCGAAAAATGGGAGGTTCAAGCCCACCTGGTGGCGGTGCGGCGCTTTTTTTTCTTTGGGCTGATAACTTTGAAGATTTGTTCTGACGGTGGTGAGAGTGGAGCACGACTGTCTCCGTGGCGCAATTGGGTAGCACGTTCGGCTGTTTATCAAAAACTTGGAGTTTCGAGCCCTCCCGGGAGTGGTGTGTTGCTTTTTTCTTTGCGCTGATAGCTTTGAAAATATGTTCTGATGGTGGTGAGAGTGGAGCAGGACAGTCTCCGTGGCGCAATTGGCTAGCGCGATCGGCTGTTAACTGAAAGGCTGGAGGTTCAAGCCCACCTGTTGGTGGTGCGGCGCTTTTTTTTCTTTGGGCTTATAGCTTTGAAGATATGTTCTGATGGTGGTGAGAGTGGAGCAGGACTATCCCCGTGGCGCAATTGGCTAGCGCGATCGGTTGTTAACCGAAAAGTTGGAGGTTCGAGCCCACTCGGTGGTGGTGCGGCGATTTTTTTCTTTGGGCTGATAGCTTTGAAGATAAGTTCTGATGGTGGTGAGAGTGGAGAGGACTGTCTCCGTGGCGCAATTGGCTAGCGCGATCGGCTGTTAACCGAAAGGTTGGAGTTTCGAGCCCACCCGTTGGTGGTCCGGCGCTTCTTTTTCTTTGCGCTGATAGCTTTGGAGGAATGTTCTGACGGTGGTGAGATTGGAGCAAGACTGTCTCCGTGGCGAATTTGGATAGCACGTTCGGCTGTTAACCGAAAATTTGAAGTTTCGAGCCCCCCCGGGAGTGGTGTGTTGGTTTTTTTTCTTCGGGCTGAAAGCTTTGAAGATATGTTCTGATGGTGGTGAGAGTGGAGCAGGACTGTCTCCGTGGCGCAATTGGCTAGCGTGATCGGCTGTTAGACAAAATGTTGGAGTTTCGAGCCCTCCCGGGGGTGGTGTGTTGCTTTTTTCTTTGCGCTGATACCTTTGAATATATGTTCTGATGGTGGTGAGAGTGGAGCACGACTGTCTCCGTGGCGCAATCAGCTAGCGCGATCGGCTGTTAACCGAAAGGTTGGAGGTTCGAGCCCACCCGGTGGTGGTGCGGCGCTTCTTTTTCTTTGGGCTGATAGCTTTGAAGATATGTTCTCATGGTGGTGAGAGTGGAGCAGGGCTGTCTCCGTGGCGCAATTGGCTAGCGCGATCGGCTGTTAACCGAAAGGTTGGAGGTTTTGAGCCCACCCTGTGGTGGTGCGGCGCTTTTTTTTCTTTGGGCTGATAACTTTGAAGAAATGTTCTGACGGTGGTAAGAGTGGAGCACGACTGTCTCCGTGACGCAAATGGCTAGCGCGATCGGCTGTAAACCGAAAAGTTGGAGGTTCGAGCCCACCCGGTGGTGGTGCGGCGCTTTTTTTTCTTTGAGCTGATAGCTTTGAAGATATGTTCTGATGGTGGTGAGAGTGGAGCAGGACTGTCTCCGTGGCGCAATTGGCTAGCGCGATCGGCGGTTAACCGAAAAGTTGGAGGTTCGAACCCTCCCGGGAGTGGTGTGTTGCTTTTTTCTTTGCGCTGATAGCTTTGAAGATATGTTCTGATGGTGGTGAGATTGAAGGACGACTGTCTCCGTGGCGCAATTGGCTAGCGCGATCGGCTGTTAATCAAAAGGTTGGAGTTTCGAGCCATGCCGTGAGTGGTGTGTTGCTTTTTTCTTTGCGCTGATAGCTTCGAAGATATGTTCTGATGGTGGTGAGTGTGGAGCACGACTGTCTGCGTGGCGCAATTGGCTAGCGCGATCGGCTGTTAACCCGAAATGTTGGAGGTTTGAGCCCACCCTGTGTTGGTGCGGCGCTTTTTTCTCTTTGAGCTGATAGCTTTGAAGATATGTTCTGATGGTGGTGAGAGTGGAGCAAGACTGTCTCCTTGGCGAAATTGACAAGCTGAATCGGCTGTTAATCAAAAGGTTGGAGTTTCGAGCCATCCCGTGAGTGGTGTGTTGCTTTTTTCTTTGCGCTGATAGCTTTGAAGATATGTTCTGATGGTGGTGAGTATGGAGCACGACTGTCTGCGTGGCGCAATTGGCTAGCGCGATCGGCTGTTAACCCGAAATGTTGAAGGTTCGAGCCCACCCGGTGTTGGTGCGGCGCTTTTTTTTTCTTTGGGCTGATAGCTTTGAAGATATGTTCTGATGGTGGTGAGAGTGGAGCAGGACTGTCTCCGTGGCGCAATTGTCTAGCGCAATCGGCTGTTAACCGGAAGGTTGGAGGTTCGAGCCCACCTGGTGGTGGTGCGGCGCTTTTTTTTTCTTTGGGCTGATAGCTTTGAAGATATGTTCTGATGGTGGTCAGAGTGGAGCAAGACTTCTCCGTGGCGAAATTGACTAGCTGAATCGGCTGTTAATCAAAAGGTTGGAGTTTCGAGCCCTCCCGTGAGTGGTGTGTTGCTTTTTTCTTTGTTCTGATAGCTTTGAAGAAATGTTCTGATGGTGGCGAGAGTCTCCGTGGCGCAATTGGCTAGCGCAATCGGCTGTTACCCGAAAGGATGGAGGTTCGAGCCCACCCCGTGGTGGTGCAGCGCTTTTTTTTGTTTGGGCTGATAGCTTTGAAGATATGTTCTGATGGTGGTGAGTGTTGAGCAGGACTGTCTCCGTGGAGCAAGTGGCCAGCGCGATCAGCTGTTAACCAAAAAATGGGAGGTTCGAGCCCACCTGGTGGTGGTGCGGCACTTTTTTTTCTTTGGGCTGATAACTTTGAAGATATGTTCTGACGGTGGTGAGAGTGGAGCACGACTGTCTCCGTGGCGCAGTTGGGTAGCACGTTCGGCTGTTTATCAAAAACTTGGAGTTTCGAGCCCTCCCGGGAGTGGTGTGTTGCTTTTTTCTTTGCGCTGATAGCTTTGAAAATATGTTCTGATGGTGGTGAGAGTGGAGCAGGACAGTCTCCGTGGCGCAATTGGCTAGCGCGATCGGCTGTTAACCAAAAGGTTGGAGTTTCGAGCCCACCCGGTGGTGGTGTGGCGCTTTTTTTGTTTGGGCTGATAGCTCTGAAGAAATGTTCTGATGGTAGTGAGAGTGGAGCAGGACTATCTCCGTGGCGCAATTGGCTAGCGTGATTAGCTGTTAACCAAAAGGTTGGCGGTTGGAGCCCACCCGGGGACGGTGTGTCGTTTTTTTTCTTTGGGCTGATAGCTTTGAAGATAAGTTCTGATGGTGGTGAGAGTGGAGAGGACTGTCTCCGTGGCGCAATTGGCTAGCGCGATCGGCTGTTAACCGAAAGGTTGGAGTTTCGAGCCCACCCGGTGGTGGTGCGGCGCTTTTTTTCTTTAGGCTGATAGCTTTAAATATATGTTCTGATGGTGGTGAGAGTAGAGCACGACTGTCTCCGTGGCGCAGTTGGCTGGCGCGATCGGCTGTTAACCGAAATGTTGGAGTTTCGAGCCCACCCGGTGATGGTGCGGCGCTTCTTTTTCTTTGCGCTGATAGCTTTGGAGAAATGTTCTGACGGTGGTGAGATTGGAGCAAGACTGTCTCCGTGGCGCAATTGGCTAGCGCGATCGGCTGTTAACCGAAAAGTTGGAGGTTCGAGCCCTCCCGGGAGTGGTGTGTTGCTTTTTTCTTTGCGCTGATAGCTTTGAAGATATGTTCTGATGGTGGTGAGAGTGGAGCGCGATTGTCTCAGTGGCGCAATTGGCTAGCGCGATCGGCTGTTAACCGGAAGGTTGGAGGATCAAGCCCACCTGGTGGTGGTGCGGCGCTTTGTTTTTCTTTGGGCTGATAGCTTTGAAGATATGTTCTGACGGTGGTGAGAGTGGAGCACGACTGTCTCCGTGGCGCAGTTGGGTAGCACGTTCGGCTGTTAATCAAAAGGTTGGAGTTACAAGCCCTCCCGGAAGTGGTGTGTTGCTTTTTTCTTTGCGCTGATAGCTTTGAAGATATGTTCTGTTGGTGGTGAGAGTCTCCGTGGCGCAATTGGCTAGCACGATCGGCAGTTAACCGAAAGGTTGGAGGTTCGAGCCCACCCGGTGGTGGTGCGGCGCTTCTTTTTCTTCGGGCTGATAGCTTTGAAGATATGTTCTGATGGTGGTGAGAGTGGAGCAGGACTGTCTCCGTGGCGCAATTGGCTAGCACGATCAGCTGTTAACCAAAAGGTTGGAGGTTCGAGCCCACCCGGTGGTGGTGCAGCACTTTTTTTTGGGCTGATAGCTTTGAAGATATGTTCTGATGGTGGTGAGAGTGGAGCAGGACTGTCTCCGTGGCGCAATTTGCTAGCGCGATCGGTTGTTAACCGAAAGGTTGGAGTTTCGAGCCCTACCGGGAGTGGTGTGTTGCTTTTGTCTTTCCGCTGATAGCTTTGAAGATATGTTCTGATGCTGGTGAAAGTGGAGCACGACTGTCTCCGTGGCGCAATTGGCTAGCGCGATAGGCTGTTAACCGAAAGGTTGGAGGTTTTCAAGCCCACCCGGTGGTGGTGCGGCGCTTTTTTTTCTTTGGGCTGATAGCTCTGAAGAAATGTTCTGATGGTGGTGAGAGTGGAGCACGACTGTCTCCGTGACGCAAATGGCTCACGCGATCGGCTGTTAACCGAAAGGTTGGAGGTTCGAGCCCACCCGGTGGTGGTGCGGCGCTTTTTTTTCTTTGGGCTGATAGCTTTGAAGATATGTTCTGATGGTGGTGAGAGTGGAGCAGGACAGTCTTCGTGGCGCAATAGGCTAGCGCGATCGGCTGTTAACCAAAAGGTTGGAGTTTCGAGCCCTCCCGGAAGTGGTGTGTTGCTTTTTTCTTTGTGCTGATAGCTCTTAGGAAATGTTCTTACGGTGGTGAGAGTGGAGCACGACTGTCTCCGTGACGCAAATGGCTAGCGCGATCGGCTGTTAACCGAAAAGTTGGAGATTCGAGCCCACCCGGTGGTGGTGCGGCGCTTTTTTTTCTTTGGGCTGATAGCTTTGAAGATATGTTCTGATGGTGGTGAGAGTGGAGCAGGACTGTCTCCGTGGCGCAATTGGCTAGCGCGATCGGCTGTTAACCGAAATGTTGGAGTTTCGAGCCCACCCGGTGGTGGTGCGGCGCTTTTTTTTCTTTGGGCTGATAGCTTTGAAGATATGTTCTGATGGTGGTGAGAGTGGAGGAGGACTGTCTCCGTGGCGAAATATACTAGCTGAATCGGCTGTTAATCAAAAGTTTGGAGTTACGAGCCCTCCCGGGAGTGGTGTGTTGCTTTTTTCTTTGCGCTGATAGCTTTGAAGATATGTTGTGATGGTGGTTAGAGTCTCCGTGGCGCAACTGGCTAGCACGATCGGCTGTTAACCAAAAGGTTGGAGGTTCGAGCCCACCCGGTGGTGGTGCAGCACTTTTTTTTGGGCTGATAGCTTTGAAGATATGTTCTGATGGTGGTGAGAGTGGAGCAGGACTGTCTCCGTGGCGCAATTGGCTAGCGCGATCGGTTGTTAACCGAAAGGTTGGAGTTTCGAGCCCTACCGGGAGTGGTGTGTTGCTTTTGTCTTTCCGCTGATAGCTTTGAAGATATGTTCTGATGCTGGTGAAAGTGGAGCACGACTGTCTCCGTGGCGCAATTGGCTAGCGCGATAGGCTGTTAACCGAAAGGTTGGAGGTTTTCAAGCCCACCCGGTGGTGGTGCGGCGCTTTTTTTTCTTTGGGCTGATAGCTCTGAAGAAATGTTCTGATGGTGGTGAGAGTGGAGCACGACTGTCTCCGTGACGCAAATGGCTAGCGCGATCGGCTGTTAACCGAAAAGGTGGAGGTTCGAGCCCACCCGGTGGTGGTGCGGCGCTTTTTTTTCTTTGGGCTGATAGCTTTGAAGATATGTTCTGATGCTGGTGAGAGTGGAGCAGGACTGTCTCCGTGGCGCAATTGGCTAGCGCGATCGGCTGTTAACCGAAATGTTGGAGTTTCGAGCCCACCCGGTGGTGGTGCGGCGCTTTTTTTTCTTTGGGCTGATAGCTTTGAAGATATGTTCTGATGGTGGTGAGAGTGGAGGAGGACTGTCTCCGTGGCGCAATTGGCTAGCGCGATCGGCTGTTCACCAAAAGGTTCGAGTTTCGAGCCCTCCCGGGAGTGGTGTGTTGCTTTTATCTTATCGCTGATAGGTTTGAAGATATGTTCTGATGGTGGTGAGAGTGGAGCAGCACTGTCTCCGTGGCGCAATTGGTAGCGCGATCGGCTGTTAACCGAAAGGTTGTAGTTTCGAGCCCACCCGGTGGTGGTGCGGCGCTTTTTTTTCTTTGGGCTGATGGCTTTGAAGATATGTTCTGATGGTGGTGAGAGTAGAGTAGGACTGTCTCCGTGGCGCAATTGGCCAGCGCGATCGGCTGTTAACCGAAAGGTTGGAGTTTCGAGCCCTACCGGGAGTGGTGTGTTGCTTTTTTCTTTGCGCTGATAGCTTTGAAGATATGTTCTGATGGTGTTGAAAGTGGAGCACGACTGTCTCCGTGGCGCAATTGGCTAGCGTGATCGGCTTTTAACCAGAAGGATGGAGTTTCGAGCCCTCCCAGGAGTGGTGCGTTGTTTTTTTCTTTGCGCTGATACCTTTGAAGATATGTTCTGATGGTGGTGAGAGTGGAGCACGACTGTCTCGGTGGCGCAATCGGCTAGCGCGATGGGCTGTTAACCGAAAGGTTGGAGGTTAAAGCCCACCCGGGGGTGTTGCGGCGCTTTTTTTTCTTTGGGCTGATAGCTTTGAAGATAAGTTCTGATGGTGGTGAGAGTGGAGCAGGACTGTCTCCGTGGCGCAATTGGCTAGCGCGATCGGCTGTTAACCGAAAAGGTTGAGGTTTGAGCCCACGCGGTGGTGGTGCGGCGCTTTTTTTCTTTGGGCTGATAACTTTGAAGATATGTTCTGATGGTGGTTAGAGTGGAGCAAGACTGTCTCCTTGGCGCAATTGACTAGCTGAATCGGCTGTTAACCGAAAGGTTGGAGTTTCGAGCCCTCCTATAAGTGGTGTGTTGCTTTTTTCTTTGCGCTGATAGCTTTGAAGATATGTTCTGATGGTGGTGAGAGTAGAGCAGGACCGTTTCCGTGGCGCAATTGGCTAGCGTGATTGGCTGTTAACGGAAAGGTTGGAGTTTCGAGCCCACCCGGTGGTGGCGCGGCGCTTTTTTTGCTTTGAACTAATAGCTTTGAAGATATGTTCTGATGGTGGTGAGAGTGGAGCAGGACTGTCTCTGTGGCGCAAATCGCTAGCGCAATCGGCTGTTAACCGAAAGGTTGGAGTTTCGAGCCCACCCGGTGGTGGTGCGGCGCTTTTTTTTTCTTTGGGCTGATGGCTTTGAAGAAGTGTTCTGATGGTGGTGAGAGTGGAGCACGACTGTCTCCGTGACGCAAATGGCTAGCGCGATCGGCTGTTAACCGAAAGGTTGGAGGTTAGAGCCCACCCGGTGGTGGTGCGGCGCTTTTTTTTCTTTGGGCTGATAGCTTTGAAGATATGTTCTGATGGTGGTGAGAGTGGAGCACGACTGTCTCCATGGCGCAATGGGCTAGCGCGATCGGCTGTTAACCGAAAAGTTGGAGGTTCGAGCCCACCCGTTGGTGGTGCGGCGCTTTTTTTTCTTTAGGCTGATAGCTTTGAAGATATGTTCTGATGGTGGTGAGAGTAGAGCACGACTGTCTCCGTGGCGCAATTGGCTGACGCGACCGGCTGTTAACCGAAAGGTTGGAGTTTCGAGCCCACCCCGTGGTGGTGCGGCGCTTTTTTTTCTTTGGGCTGATAGCTCTGAAGAAATGTTCTGACGGTGGTGAGAGAGGAGCACGACTGTCTCCGTGGCGAAATTGGCTAGCACGTTCGGCTGTTAATCAAAAAATTGGAGTTTCGAGATCTCCCGGGAGTGGTGTTGCTTTTTTCTTTGCGCTGATAGCTTTGAAGATATGTTCTGATGGTGGTTAGAGTAGAGCAGGACTGTCTCGGTGGTGCAATTGGCTAGCGCGATCGGCTGTTAACCGAAAGGTTGGAGTTTCGAGCCCTCCCGGGAGTGGTGCGTTGCTTTTTTCTTTGCGCTGATAGCTTTGAAGATATGTTCTGATGGTTTTGAGAGTGGAGCAGGACTGTCTCCGTGGTGCAATTGGTAGCGTGATCGGCTTTTAACCGAAAGGTTGGAGTTTCGAGCCCTCCCGGGAGTGGTGCGTTGCCCCTTTCTTTGCACTGATACCTTTGAAGATATGTTCTGATGGTGGTGAGAGTGGAGCACGACTGTCTTTGTGGCGCAATCGGCTAGCGCGATCGGCTGTTAACCGAAAGGTTGGAGGTTCGAGCCCACCCGGTGGTGGTGCGGCGCTTCTTTTTCTTCGGGCTGATAGCTTTCAAGATATGTTCTGATGGTGGTGAGAGTGGAGCAGGACTGTCTCTGTGGCGCCATTGGGAGCGCGATCGGCTGTTAACCGAAATGTTGGAGTTTCGAGCCCATCTGGTGGTGGTGCGGCGCTTTTTTTTTGGGCTGATAGCTTTGAAGATATGTTCTGATGGTTGTGAGAGTGGAGCAGGACTGTCTCCGTGGCGCACTTGGCCAGCGCAATCGGCTGTTAACCGAAACGTTGGAGTTTCGAGCCCTACCGGGAGTGGTGCGTTGCTTTTTTCTTTGCGCTGATAGCTTTGAAGAAATGTTCTGATGGTGGTGAGAGAGGAGCACGGCTGTCGCCGTGGCGCAATTGGCTAGCACGTTCGACTGTTAATCAAAAAATTGGAGTTTCAAGATCTCCCGAGAGTGGTGTGTTGCTTTTTTCTTTGCGCTGATAGCTTTGTAGATATGTTCTGATGGTGGTGAGAGTGGAGCACGACTTTCTCCGTGGCGCAATTGTCAAGCGCGATCGGCTGGTAACCGAAAGGTTGGAGTTTCGAGCCCATCCGGTGGTGGTGCGGCGCTTTTTTTTCTTCGGGCTGAAAGCTTTGAAGGTATGTTCTGATGGTGCTGAGAGTGGAGCAGGACTGTCTCCGTGGCGCAATTGGCTAGCGAGATCGGCTGTTAACCGAAAGGTTGGAGGTTCGAGCCCACCCGGTGGTGGTGCGGCGCTTTTTTTTCTTTGCGCTGATAGCTTTGAAGATATGTTCTGATGGTCGTGAGAGTAGAGCACGACTGTCTCCGTGGCACAATTGGCTGGCACGACCGGCTGTTAACCGAAAGGTTGGAGTTTCGAGCCCACCCCGTGGTGGGGCGGCGCTTTTTTTTCTTTGGGCTGATAGCTCTGAAGAAATGTTCTGACGGTGGTGAGAGTGGAGCACGACTGTCTCCGTGGCGCAATTGGCTAGCGCTATCGGCTGTTAACGGAAAGTTGGAGGTTCGAGCTCACCCTGTGGTGGTGCGGCGGTTTTTTTTCTTCGGGCTGAAAGCTTTGAAGAAATGTTCTGATGGTGGTGAGAGTGAAGCACGACTGTCTCTGTGGCGCAATTTGCTAGCGCGATCGGCTGTTAAACGAAAGGTTAGAGGTTCGAACCCACCCGGTGGTGGTGCGGCGCTTTTTTTTCTTTGCGCTGATAGCTTTGAAGATATGTTGTGATGGTGGTGAGAGTGGAGCACGACTGTTTTCCTGGCGCAATGGGCTAGCGCGATCGGCTGTTAACTGAAACGTTGGAGGTTCGAGCCCACCTTGTGTTGGTGTGGCGCTTTTTTTTTCTTTAGGCTGATAGCTTTGAAGATATGTTCTGATGGTGGTGAGAGTACAGCACGACTGTCTCCGTGGCGCAATTGGCTGGCGCGACCGGCTGTTAACCGAAACGTCGGAGTTTCGAGCCCACCCTGTGGTGATGCGGCGCTTTTTTTTCTTTGGGCTGATAGCTCTGAAGAAATGTTCTGATGGTGGTGAGAGTGAAGCACGACTGTCTCTGTGGCGCAATTTGCTAGCGCGATCGGCTGTTAACCAAAGATTGGAGGTTCGAGCCTACCTGGTGGTGGTGCGGCGCTTTTTTTTCTTTAGGCTGATAGCTTTGAAGATATGTTCTGATGGTGATGAGAGTCGAGCAGGACTGTCTCCGTGGCGCAATTGGCTAGCGCGATCGGCTGTTAACCAAAAGGTTGGAGTTTCGAGCCCTCGCGGGAGTGGTGTGTTGTTTTTTTCTTTGCGCTGATAGCTTTGAAGATATGTTGTGATGGTGAAGAGAGTGGAGCACGACTGTCTCCGTGGCGCAATTGGCTAGCGCGATTGGCTGTTAACCGAAAGTAGGAGGTTCGAGCCTACCCGGTGGTGGGGCGGCGCTTTTTTTTCTTTAGGCTGATAGCTTTGAAGATATGTTCTGATGGTGGTGAGAGTGGAGCAGGACTGTCTCCGTGGCGCAATTGGCTAGCGCGATTAGCTGTTAACCGAAAGGTTGGAGGTTTGAGACCACCCGGGGACGGTGTGTCGCTTTTTTTTCTTTGCGCTGATAGCTTTGGAGAAATGTTCTGACGGTGGTGAGAGTGGAGCACGACTGTCTCCATGGCGCAATTGGCTAGCGTGATCGCTGTTAACCAAAAGGTTGGAGTTTCGAGATCTCCCGGGAGTAGTGTGGTGCTTTTTTCTTTGCGCTGATAGCATTGTAGATATGTTCTGACGGTGGTGAGAGTGGAGCACGACTGTCTCCATGGCGCAATTGTCTAGCGCGATCGGCTGTTAACCGAAAAGTTGGAGGTTCGAGCCCACCCGGTGGTTGCTTGGCGCTTTTTTCTTTGCGCTGATAGCTTTGAAGATATGTTCTGATGGTGGTGAGAGTGGAGCACGACTGTCTCCGTGCCGCAATTGGCTAGCGCAATTAGCTGTGAACCGAAAGGTTGGAGGTTTGAGCCCACCCGGGGATGATGTGTCGCTTTTTTTTTCTTTGCGCTGATAGCTTTGGAGAAATATTTTGACGGTGGTGAGATTGGAGCACGTCTGTCTCCATGGCGCAATTGGCTAGCACGTTAGGCTGTTAACCGAAAACTTGGAGGCTTGAGCCTTCCCGGGAGTGGTGTGTTGCTTTTTTCTTTGCGCTGATAGCTTTGAAGATATGTTCTGATGGTGGTGAGCGTGGAACACGACTGTCTCAGTGGCGCAATGGGCTAGCGCGATCGGCTGTTAACAGAAAAGTTGGAGGTTCGAGCCCACCCGGTGGTGGTGCGGCGCTTTTTTTTTCTTTAGGCTGATAGCTTTGAAGATATTTTCTGATGGTCGTGAGAGTAGAGCACGACTGTCTCCGTGGCACAATTGGCTGGCACGACCGGCTGTTAACCGAAAGGTTGGAGTTTCGAGCCCACCCCGTGGTGGGGCGGCGCTTTTTTTTCTTTGGGCTGATAGCTCTGAAGAAATGTTCTGACGGTGGTGAGAGTGGAGCACGACTGTCTCCGTGGCGCAATTGGCTAGCGCTATCGGCTGTTAACGGAAAGTTGGAGGTTCGAGCTCACCCTGTGGTGGTGCGGCGGTTTTTTTTCTTCGGGCTGAAAGCTTTGAAGTTATGTTCTGATGGTGGTGAGAGTGGAGCAGGACTGCCTTCGTGGCGCAATTGGCTAGCGCGATCGGCTGTTAACCGAAAGGTTAGAGGTTCGAACCCACCCGGTGGTGGTGCGGCGCTTTTTTTTCTTTGCGCTGATAGCTTTGAAGATATGTTGTGATGGTGGTGAGAGTGGAGCACGACTGTTTTCCTGGCGCAATGGGCTAGCGCGATCGGCTGTTAACTGAAACGTTGGAGGTTCGAGCCCACCTTGTGTTGGTGCGGCGCTTTTTTTTTCTTTAGGCTGATAGCTTTGAAGATATGTTCTGATGGTGGTGAGAGTACAGCACGACTGTCTCCGTGGCGCAATTGGCTGGCGCGACCGGCTGTTAACCGAAACGTCGGAGTTTCGAGCCCACCCTGTGGTGATGCGGCGCTTTTTTTTCTTTGGGCTGATAGCTCTGAAGAAATGTTCTGATGGTGGTGAGAGTGAAGCACGACTGTCTCTGTGGCGCAATTTGCTAGCGCGATCGGCTGTTAACCAAAGATTGGAGGTTCGAGCCTACCTGGTGGTGGTGCGGCGCTTTTTTTTCTTTAGGCTGATAGCTTTGAAGATATGTTCTGATGGTGATGAGAGTCGAGCAGGACTGTCTCCGTGGCGCAATTGGCTAGCGCGATCGGCTGTTAACCAAAAGGTTGGAGTTTCGAGCCCTCGCGGGAGTGGTGTGTTGTTTTTTTCTTTGCGCTGATAGCTTTGAAGATATGTTGTGATGGTGAAGAGAGTGGAGCACGACTGTCTCCGTGGCGCAATTGGCTAGCGCGATTGGCTGTTAACCGAAAGTAGGAGGTTCGAGCCTACCCGGTGGTGGGGCGGCGCTTTTTTTTCTTTAGGCTGATAGCTTTGAAGATATGTTCTGATGGTGGTGAGAGTGGAGCAGGACTGTCTCCGTGGCGCAATTGGCTAGCGCGATTAGCTGTTAACCGAAAGGTTGGAGGTTTGAGACCACCCGGGGACGGTGTGTCGCTTTTTTTTCTTTGCGCTGATAGCTTTGGAGAAATGTTCTGACGGTGGTGAGAGTGGAGCACGACTGTCTCCATGGCGCAATTGGCTAGCGTGATCGGCTGTTAACCAAAAGGTTGGAGTTTCGAGATCTCCCGAGAGTAGTGTGTTGCTTTTTTCTTTGCGCTGATAGCATTGTAGATATGTTCTGACGGTGGTGAGAGGGGAGCACGACTGTCTCCATGGCGCAATTGTCTAGCGCGATCGGCTGTTAACCGAAAAGTTGGAGGTTCGAGCCCACCCGGTGGTTGCTTGGCGCTTTTTTCTTTGCGCTGATAGCTTTGAAGATATGTTCTGATGGTGGTGAGAGTGGAGCACGACTGTCTCCGTGCCGCAATTGGCTAGCGCAATTAGCTGTGAACCGAAAGGTTGGAGGTTTGAGCCCACCCGGGGATGATGTGTCGCTTTTTTTTTCTTTGCGCTGATAGCTTTGGAGAAATATTTTGACGGTGGTGAGATTGGAGCACGTCTGTCTCCATGGCGCAATTGGCTAGCACGTTAGGCTGTTAACCGAAAACTTGGAGGCTTGAGCCTTCCCGGGAGTGGTGTGTTGCTTTTTTCTTTGCGCTGATAGCTTTGAAGATATGTTCTGATGGTGGTGAGAGTGGAGCACGACTGTCTCCGTGGCGCAATTGGCTAGCGCGATCGGCTGTTAACCGAAAGGTTAGAGGTTCGAGCCTACCCGGTGGTGGTGCGGCGCTTTTTTTTTATGGGCTGATAGCTCTGAAGAAATGTTCTGACGGTGGTGAGAGTGGAGCACGACTGTCTCCGTAGCACAATTGGCTAGCACGTTCGGCTGTTAACCGTAGAATTGGAGTTTCGAGCCCTCCCGGGAGTGGTGTGTTTCTTTTTTCTTTGCGCTGATAGCTTTGAAGATATGTTCTGATGGTGGTGAGAGTGGAGCACGACTGTCTCCGTGGCACAATTGGCTAGCGCGATCGGCTGTTAACTGAAAGGTTGAAGGTTCGAGCCCACCCGGTGGTGATGCGGCGCTTCTTTTTCATTGCGCTGATGGCTTTGGAGAAATGTTCTGACGGTGGTGAGATTGGAGCACGAATGTCTCCGTGGCGCAATTGGATAGCACGTTCGGCTGTTAACCGAAAAGCTGGAGTTCCGAGCCCTCCCGGGAGTGGTGTGTTGCTTTTTTTTTCTTCGGGCTGAAAGCTTTGAAGATATGTTCTGATGGTGGTGAGAGTGGAGCAGGACCGTCTCCGTGGCGCAATTGGCTAGCGCGATCGGCTGTTAACCGAAAGGTTGGAGGTTCGAGCCCACCCGGTGGTGGTGCGGCGCTTTTTTTTCTTTGCGCTGATAGCTTTGAATATATGTTCTGATGGTGGTGAGAGTGGAGCACGACTGTCTCCGTGGCGCAATGGGCTAGCGCGATCGGCTGTTAACCGAAAAGTTGGAGGTTCGAGCCCACCCGGTGGTGCTGCGGCGCTTTTTTTTTCTTTAGGCTGATAGCTTTGAAGATATGTTCTGATGGTGGTGAGAGTAGAGCACGACTGTCTCTGAGGCGCAATTGGCTGGCGCGATCAGCTGTTAACCGAGAGGTTGGAGTTTCGAGCCCTCCCCGTGGGGGTGCGGCGCTTTTTTTTGTTTGGGCTGATAGCTCTGAAGAAATGTTCTGGCGGTGGTGATAGAGGAGCACGACTGTCTCCGTGGCGCAATTGGCTAGCACGTTCGGCTGTTAACCGAATATTTGAAGTTTCGAGCCCTCCCGGGAGTGGTGTGCCGCTTTTTTTGCGCTGATAGCTTTGAAAATATGTTCTGATGGTGGTGAGAGTGGAGCACGACTGTCTCCGTGGCGCAATTGTCTAGCGCGATGGGCTGTTAACCGAAAAGTTTGAGGCTCGAGCCCACCCGGTGGTGACGCGGTGCTATTTTTTCTTTGCGCTGATAGGTTTGGAGAAATGTTCTGACGATGGTGAGATTGGAGCACGACTGTCTCCGTGGCGCAATTGGCTAGCACGTTCGGCTGTTAACCGAAAAACTGAAGTTTCGAGCCCTCCCGTGAGTGGTTTGTTGCTTTTTTCTTTGCGCTGATAGCTTTGAAGATATTTTGTGATGGTGGTGAGAGTTGCGCACGACTGTCTCCGTGGCGCAATTGTCTAGCACGATCGGCTGTTAACCGAAAAGTTGGAGGTTCGAGCCCAACCGGTGGTGGCGCGGCGCTTTTTTTTTGCGCTGATAGCTTTGGAGAAATATTCTGACGGTGGTGAGATAGAAGCACGACTGTCTCCGTGGCACAATTGGCTAGCACGTTCGGCTGTTAACCGAAAAATTGAAGTTTCGAGCCCTCCCGGGAGTGGTGTGTCGCTTTTTCTTTGCGCTGATAGCTTTGAAGATATGTTCTGATGGTGGTGAGAGTGGAGCACGACTGTCTCTGTGGCGCAATTTGCTAGCGCGATCGGCTGTTAACCGAAATATTGGAGGTTCGAGCCTACCTGGTGGTGGTGCGGCCCTTTTTTTTTCTTTAGGCTGATAGCTTTGAAGATATGTTCTGATGGTGATGAGAGTGGAGCAGGACTGTCTCCGTGGCGCAATTGGCTAGCGCGATTAGCTGTTAACCGAAAGGTTGGAGGTTTGAGACCACCCGGGGACGGTGTGTCGCTTTTTTTTTCTTTGCGCTGATAGCTTTGGAGAAATGTTCTGACGGTGGTGAGAGTGGAGCACGACTGTCTCCATGGCGCAATTGGCTAGCGTGATCGGCTGTTAACCAAAAGGTTCGAGTTTCGAGCCCTCCCGTGAGTGGTGTGTTTCTTTTTTCTTTGCGCTGATAGCTTTGAAGATATGTTCTGATGGTGGTGAGAGTGGAGCACGACTGTCTCCGTGGCGCAATTGGCTAGCGCGATCGGCTGTTAACCGAAAGGTTGGAGATTCGAGCCCACCCGGTGGTGGTGCGGCGCTTTTTTTTGTTTAGGCTGATAACTCTGAAGAAATGTTCTGACGGCGGTTAGAGTGGAGCACGACTGTCTCCGTAGCGCAATTGGCTAGCACGTTTGGCTGTTAACCGAAAAATTGAAGTTTTGAGCCCTCCCGGGAGTGGTGTGTCGCTTTTTTCTTTGCGCTGATAGCTTTGAAGATATGTTCTGATGGTGGTGAGAGTGGAGCAGGACTGTCTCTGTGGCGCAATTGGCTAGCGCGATTAGCTGTTAACCGAAAGGTTGGAGGTTTGAGCCCACCCGGGAATGGTGTGTCGCTTTTTTTTCTTTGCGCTGATAGCTTTAGAGAAATGTTCTTACGGTGGTGAGAGTGGAGCACGACTGTCTCCGTGGCGCAATTGGCTAGCGCGATTAGCTGTTAACCGAAAGGTTGGAGGTTTTAGACCACCCGGGGACGGTGTGTCGCTTTTTTTTCTTTGCGCTGATAGCTTTGGAGAAATGTTCTGACGGTGGTGAGAGTGGAGCACGACTGTCTCCATGGCGCAATTGGCTAGCGTGATCGGCTGTTAACCAAAAGGTTGGAGTTTCGAGATCTCCCGGGAGTAGTGTGTTGCTTTTTTCTTTGCGCTGATAGCTTTGTAGATATGTTCTGACGGTGTTGAGAGGGGAGCAGGACTGTCTCTGTGGCGCAATTGGCTAGCGCGATTAGCTGTTAACCGAAAGGTTCGAGGTTTGAGCCCACCCGGGAATGGTGTGTCGCTTTTTTTTCTTTGCGCTGATAGCTTTAGAGAAATGTTCTTACGGTGGTGAGAGTGGAGCACGACTGTCTCCGTGGCGCAATTGGCTAGCACGTTCGGCTGTTAATCAAAAAATTGGAGTTTCGAGATCTCCCGGGAGTGGTGTGTTGCTTTTTTCTTTGCGCTGATAGCTTTGTAGATATGTTCTGACGGTGGTGAGAGTGGAGCACGACTGTCTCCATGGCGCAATTGTCTAGCGCGATCGGCTGTTAACCGAAAAGTTGGAGGTTCGAGCCCACCCGGTGGTGGCGTGGCCTTTTTTTCTTTGCGCTGATAGCTTTGAAGATATGTTCTGATGGTGGTGAGAGTGGAGCACGACTGTCTCCGTGGCGCAATTGGCTAGCGCGATTAGCTGTTAAGCGAACGGTTGGAGGTTTTAGACCACCCGGGGACGGTGTGTCGCTTTTTTTTCTTTGCGCTGATAGCTTTGGAGAAATGTTCTGACGGTGGTGAGAGTGGAGCACGACTGTCTCCATGGCGCAATTGGCTAGCGTGATCGGCTGTTAACCAAAAGGTTGGAGTTTCGAGATCTCCCGGGAGTAGTGTGTTGCTTTTTTCTTTGCGCTGATAGCTTTGTAGATATGTTCTGACGGTGGTGAGAGGGGAGCACGACTGTCTCCATGGCCCAATTGTCTAGCGCGATCGGCTGTTAACCGAAAAGTTGGAGGTTCGAGCCCACCCGGTGGTTGCTTGGCGCTTTTTTCTTTGCGCTGATAGCTTTGAAGATATGTTCTGATGGTGGTGAGAGTGGAGCACGACTGTCTCCGTGCCGCAATTGGCTAGCGCAATTAGCTGTTAACCGAAAGGTTGGAGGTTTGAGCCCACCCGGGGATGATGTGTCGCTTTTTTTTTCTTTGCGCTGATAGCTTTGGAGAAATATTTTGACGGTGGTGAGATTGGAGCACGTCTGTCTCCATGGCGCAATTGGCTAGCACGTTAGGCTGTTAACCGAAAACTTGGAGGCTTGAGCCTTCCCGGGAGTGGTGTGTTGCTTTTTTCTTTGCGCTGATAGCTTTGAAGATATGTTCTGATGGTGGTGAGAGTGGAGCACGACTGTCTCCGTGGCGCAATTGGCTAGCGCGATCGGCTGTTAACCGAAAGGTTAGAGGTTCGAGCCTACCCGGTGGTGGTGCGGCGCTTTTTTTCCTATGGGCTGACAGCTCTGAAGAAATGTTCTGACGGTGGTGAGAGTGGAACACGACTGTCTCCGTAGCACAATTGGCTAGCACGTTCGGCTGTTAACCGTAGAATTGGAGTTTCGAGCTCTCCCGGGAGTGGTGCGTTTCTTTTTTCTTTGCGCTGATAGCTTTGAAGATATGTTCTGATGGTGGTGAGAGTGGAGCACGACTGTCTCCGTGGCACAATTGGCTAGCGCGATCGGCTGTTAACTGAAAGGTTGAAGGTTCGAGCCCACCCGGTGGTGATGCGGCGCTTCTTTTTCATTGCGCTGTTGGCTTTGGAGAAATGTTCTGACGGTGGTGAGATTGGAGCACGACTGTCTCCGTGGCGCAATTGGATAGCACGTTCGGCTGTTAACCGAAAAATTGGAGTTCCGAGCCCTCCCGGGAGTGGTGTGTTGCTTTTTTTTTCTTCGGGCTGAAAGCTTTGAAGATATGTTCTGATGGTGGTGAGAGTGGAGCAGGACCGTCTCCGTGGCGCAATTGGCTAGCGCGATCGGCTGTTAACCGAAAGGTTGGAGGTTCGAGCCCACCCGGTGGTGGTGCGGCGCTTTTTTTTCTTTGCGCTGATAGCTTTGAATATATGTTCTGATGGTGGTGAGAGTGGAGCACGACTGTCTCCGTGGCGCAATGGGCTAGCGCGATCGGCTGTTAACCGAAAAGTTGGAGGTTCGAGCCCACCCGGTGGTGCTGCGGCGCTTTTTTTTCTTTAGGCTAATAGCTTTGAAGATATGTTCTGATGGTGGTGAGAGTAGAGCACGACTGTCTCTGTGGCGCAATTGGCTGGCGCGATCAGCTGTTAACCGAGAGGTTGGAGTTTCGAGCCCTCCCCGTGGGGGTGCGGCGCTTTTTTTTGTTTGGGCTGATAGCTCTGAAGAAATGTTCTGGCGGTGGTGATAGAGGAGCACGACTGTCTCCGTGGCGCAATTGGCTAGCACGTTCGGCTGTTAACCGAATATTTGAAGTTTCGAGCCCTCCCGGGAGTGGTGTGCCGCTTTTTTTGCGCTGATAGCTTTGAAAATATGTTCTGATGGTGGTGAGAGTGGAGCACGACTGTCTCCGTGGCGCAATTGTCTAGCGCGATGGGCTGTTAACCGAAAAGTTTGAGGCTCGAGTCCACCCGGTGGTGACGCGGTGCTATTTTTTCTTTGCGCTGATAGGTTTGGAGAAATGTTCTGACGATGGTGAGATTGGAGCACGACTGTCTCCGTGGCGCAATTGGCTAGCACGTTCGGCTGTTAACCGAAAAATTGAAGTTTCGAGCCCTCCCGTGAGTGGTTTGTTGCTTTCTTCTTTGCGCTGATAGCTTTGAAGATATTTTGTGATGGTGGTGAGAGTTGCGCACGACTGTCTCCGTGGCGCAATTGTCTAGCACGATCGGCTGTTAACCGAAAAGTTGGAGGTTCGAGCCCAACCGGTGGTGGCGCGGCGCTTTTTTTCTTTGCGCTGATAGTTTTGGAGAAATATTCTGACGGTGGTGAGATAGAAGCACGACTGTCTCCGTGGCACAATTGGCTAGCACGTTCGGCTGTTAACCGAAAAATTGAAGTTTCGAGCCCTCCCGGGAGTGGTGTGTCGCTTTTTCTTTGCGCTGATAGCTTTGAAGATATGTTCTGATGGTGGTGAGAGTGGAGCACGACTGTCTCTGTGGCGCAATTTGCTAGCGCGATCGGCTGTTAACCGAAATATTGGAGGTTCGAGCCTACCTGGTGGTGGTGCGGCGCTTTTTTTTTCTTTAGGCTGATAGCTTTGAAGATATGTTCTGATGGTGATGAGAGTGGAGCAGGACTGTCTCCGTGGCGCAATTGGCTAGCTCGATTAGCTGTTAACCGAAAGGTTGGAGGTTTGAGACCACCCGGGGACGGTGTGTCGCTTTTTTTTCTTTGCGCTGATAGCTTTGGAGAAATGTTCTGACGGTGGTGAGAGTGGAGCACGACTGTCTCCATGGCGCAATTGGCTAGCGTGATCGGCTGTTAACCAAAAGGTTCGAGTTTCGAGCCCTCCCGTGAGTGGTGTGTTTCTTTTTTCTTTGCGCTGATAGCTTTGGAGATATATTTTGACAATCGTGAGATTGGAGCACGAATGTCTCCATGGCGCAATTGGCTAGCGAGATCGGCTGTTAACCGAAAGGTTGGAGGTTCGAGCCCACCCGGTGGTGGCGCGGCGCTTTTTTTTCTTTGAACTAATAGCTTTGAAGATATGTTCTGATGGTGGTGAGAGTGGAGCAGGACTGTCTCTGTGGCGCAATTCGCTAGCGCGATCGGCTGTTAACCGAAAGGTTGGAGTTTCGAGCCCTCCCGGGAGTGGTGTGTTGCTTTTATCTTTGCGCTGATAGGTTTGATGATATGTTCTGATGGTGCTGAGAGTACAGCACGACTGTCTCCGTGGCGCAATTGGCTGGGGCGACCGGCTTTTAACCGAAACGTTGGAGTTTCGAGCCCCCCCGGTGGTGGTGCGGCGCTTTTTTTTTCTTTAGGCTGATGGCTTTGAAGACATGTTCTGATGGTGGTGAGAGTGCAGCAGGACTGTCTCCGTGGCGCATTTGGCCAGCGCGATCGGCTGTTAACCGAAAGGTTGGAGTTTCGAGCCCTACCGGGAGTGGTGTGTTGCTTTTTCCTTTTGCGCTGATAGCTTTGAAGATATGTTCTGATGGTGTTGAAAGTGGAGCACGACTGTCTCCGTGGCGCAATTGGCTAGCGCGATCGGCTGTTGACCGAAAGGTTGGAGTTTCGAGCCCACCCGGTGGTGGCGCGGCGCTTTTTTTTCTTTGAACTAATAGCTTTGAAGATATGTTCTGATGGTGGTGAGAGTGGAGCAGGACTGTCTCTGTGGCGCAATTCGCTAGCGCGATCGGCTGTTAACCGAAAGGTTGGAGTTTCGAGCCCTCCCGGGAGTGGTGTGTTGCTTTTATCTTTGCGCTGATAGGTTTGATGATATGTTCTGATGGTGGTGAGAGTACAGCACGACTGTCTCCGTGGCGCAATTGGCTGGGGCGATCGGCTTTTAACCGAAACGTTGGAGTTTCGAGCCCCCCCGGTGGTGGTGCGGCGCTTTTTTTTTTCTTTGGGCTGATAGCTTTGAAGACATGTTCTGATGGTGGTGAGAGTGGAGCAGTACTGTCTCCGTGGCGCAATTGGCTAGCGTGATCGGCTGTTAACCGAAAGGTTGGAGTTTCGAGCCCACCCGGGGATGGTGTGTCGCTTTTTTTTCTTTGCGCTGATAGCTTTGGAGAAATTTTCTGACGGTGGTGAGAATGGAGCACGACTGTCTCCATGGCGCAATTGGCTAGCACGTTCAGCTGTTAATCAAAGAATTGGAGTTTCGAGATCTCCCGGGAGTGGTGTGTTGCTTTTTTCTTAGCGTTGATAACTTTGTAGATATGTTCTGACGGTGGTGAGAGTGGAGCACGACTGTCTCCATGGCGCGATTGTCTAGCGCGATCGGCTGTTAACCGAAAAGTTGGAGTTTCGAGCCCTACCGGGAGTGGTGTGTCGCTTTTTTCTTTGCGCTGATAGCTTTGAAGACATGTTCTGATGGTGTTGAAAGTGGAGCACGACTGTCTCCGTGGCGCAATTGGCTAGCGCGATTGGCTGTTAACCGAAAGGTTGGAGGTTTTCGAGCCCACCCGGTGGTGGTGCGGCGCTTTTTTTTTGGGCTGATAGCTCTGAAGAAGTGTTCTGATGGTGGTGAGAGTGGAGCACGACTGTCTCCGTGACGCAAATGGCTAGCGCGATCGGCTGTTAACCGAAAGGTTGGAGGTTAGAGCCCACCCGGTGGTGGTGCGGCGCTTTTTTTTCTTTGGGCTGATAGCTTTGAAGATATGTTCTGATGGTGGTGAGAGTGGAGCACGACTGTCTCCATGGCGCAATGGGCTAGCGCGATCGGCTGTTAACCGAAAAGTTGGAGGTTCGAGCCCACCCGTTGGTGGTGCGGCGCTTTTTTTTCTTTAGGCTGATAGCTTTGAAGATATGTTCTGATGGTGGTGAGAGTAGAGCACGACTGTCTCCGTGGCGCAATTGGCTGACGCGACCGGCTGTTAACCGAAAGGTTGGAGTTTCGAGCCCACCCCGTGGTGGTGCGGCGCTTTTTTTTCTTTGGGCTGATAGCTCTGAAGAAATGTTCTGACGGTGGTGAGAGAGGAGCACGACTGTCTCCGTGGCGAAATTGGCTAGCATGTTCGGCTGTTAATCGAAAAATTGGAGTTTCGAGATCTCCCGGGAGTGGTGTTGCTTTTTTCTTTGCGCTGATAGCTTTGAAGACATGTTCTGATGGTGGTTAGAGTAGAGCAGGACTGTCTCGGTGGTGCAATTGGCTAGCGCGATCGGCTGTTAACCGAAAGGTTGGAGTTTTGAGCCCTCCCGGGAGTGGTGCGTTGCTTTTTTCTTTGCGCTGATAGCTTTGAAGATATGTTCTGATGGTGGTGAGAGTGGAGCACGACTGTCTTTGTGGCGCAATTGGGAGCGCGATCGGCTGTTAACCGAAATGTTGGAGTTTCGAGCCCATCTGGTGGTGGTGCGGCGCTTTTTTTTCTTTGGGCTGATAGCTTTGAAGATATGTTCTGATGGTTGTGAGAGTGGAGCAGGACTGTCTCCGTGGCGCACTTGGCCAGCGCGATCGGCTGTTAACCGAAACGTTGGAGTTTCGAGCCCTACCGGGAGTGGTGCGTTGCTTTTTTCTTTGCGCTGATAGCTTTGAAGAAATGTTCTGATGGTGGTGAGAGAGGAGCACGGCTGTCGCCGTGGCGCAATTGGCTAGCACGTTCGACTGTTAATCAAAAAATTGGAGTTTCGAGATCTCCCGAGAGTGGTGTGTTGCTTTTTTCTTTGCGCTGATAGCTTTGTAGATATGTTCTGATGGTGGTGAGAGTGGAGCACGACTTTCTCCGTGGCGCACTTGGCCAGCGCGATCGGCTGTTAACCGAAAGGTTGGAGTTTCGAGCCCATCCGGTGGTGGTGCGGCGCTTTTTTTTCTTCGGGCTGAAAGCTTTGAAGGTAGGTTCTGATGGTGCTGAGAGTGGAGCAGGACTGTCTCCGTGGCGCAATTGGCTAGCGAGATCGGCTGTTAACCGAAAGGTTGGAGGTTCGAACCCACCCGGTGGTGGTGCGGCGCTTTTTTTTCTTTGCGCTGATAGCTTTGAAGATATGTTCTGATGGTGGTGAGCGTGGAACACGACTGTCTCAGTGGCGCAATGGGCTAGCGCGATCGGCTGTTAACAGAAAAGTTGGAGGTTCGAGCCCACCCGGTGGTGGTGCGGCGCTTTTTTTTTCTTTAGGCTGATAGCTTTGAAGATATTTTCTGATGGTCGTGAGAGTAGAGCACGACTGTCTCCGTGGCACAATTGGCTGGCACGACCGGCTGTTAACCGAAAGGTTGGAGTTTCGAGCCCACCCCGTGGTGGGGCGGCGCTTTTTTTTCTTTGGGCTGATAGCTCTGAAGAAATGTTCTGACGGTGGTGAGAGTGGAGCACGACTGTCTCCGTGGCGCAATTGGCTAGCGCTATCGGCTGTTAACCGAAAGTTTGAGGTTCGAGCTCACCCTGTGGTGGTGCGGCGGTTTTTTTTCTTCGGTCTGAAAGCTTTGAAGTTATGTTCTGATGGTGGTGAGAGTGGAGCAGGACTGCCTTCGTGGCGCAATTGGCTAGCGCGATCGGCTGTTAACCGAAAGGTTAGAGGTTCGAACCCACCCGGTGGTGGTGCGGCGCTTTTTTTTCTTTGCGCTGATAGCTTTGAAGATATGTTGTGATGGTGGTGAGAGTGGAGCACGACTGTTTTCCTGGCGCAATGGGCTAGCGCGATCGGCTGTTAACTGAAAAGTTGGAGGTTCGAGCCCACCCGGTGTTGGTGCGGCGCTTTTTTTTTCTTTAGGCTGATAGCTTTGAAGATATGTTCTGATGGTGGTGAGAGTACAGCACGACTGTCTCCGTGGCGCAATTGGCTGGCGCGACCGGCTGTTAACCGAAACGTCGGAGTTTCGAGCCCACCCTGTGGTGATGCGGCGCTTTTTTTCTTTGGGCTGATAGCTCTGAAGAAATGTTCTGATGGTGGTGAGAGTGAAGCACGACTGTCTCTGTGGCGCAATTTGCTAGCGCGATCGGCTGTTAACCAAAGATTGGAGGTTCGAGCCTACCTGGTGGTGGTGCGGCGCTTTTTTTTCTTTAGGCTGATAGCTTTGAAGATATGTTCTGATGGTGATGAGAGTCGAGCAGGACTGTCTCCGTGGCGCAATTGGCTAGCGCGATCGGCTGTTAACCAAAAGGTTGGAGTTTCGAGCCCTCGCGGGAGTGGTGTGTTGTTTTTTTCTTTGCGCTGATAGCTTTGAAGATATGTTGTGATGGTGAAGAGAGTGGAGCACGACTGTCTCCGTGGCGCAATTGGCTAGCGCGATTGGCTGTTAACCGAAAGTAGGAGGTTCGAGCCTACCCGGTGGTGGGGCGGCGCTTTTTTTTCTTTAGGCTGATAGCTTTGAAGATATGTTCTGATGGTGGTGAGAGTGGAGCAGGACTGTCTCCGTGGCGCAATTGGCTAGCGCGATTAGCTGTTAACCGAAAGGTTGGAGGTTTGAGACCACCCGGGGACGGTGTGTCGCTTTTTTTTCTTTGCGCTGATAGCTTTGGAGAAATGTTCTGACGGTGGTGAGAGTGGAGCACGACTGTCTCCATGGCGCAATTGGCTAGCGTGATCGGCTGTTAACCAAAAGGTTGGAGTTTCGAGATCTCCCGGGAGTAGTGTGTTGCTTTTTTCTTTGCGCTGATAGCATTGTAGATATGTTCTGACGGTGGTGAGAGTGGAGCACGACTGTCTCCATGGCGCAATTGTCTAGCGCGATCGGCTGTTAACCGAAAAGTTGGAGGTTCGAGCCCACCCGGTGGTTGCTTGGCGCTTTTTTCTTTGCGCTGATAGCTTTGAAGATATGTTCTGATGGTGGTGAGAGTGGAGCACGACTGTCTCCGTGCCGCAATTTGCTAGCGCAATTTGCTGTTAACCGAAAGGTTGGAGGTTTGAGCCCACCCGGGGATGATGTGTCGCTTTTTTTTTCTTTGCGCTGATAGCTTTGGAGAAATATTTTGACGGTGGTGAGATTGGAGCACGTCTGTCTCCATGGCGCAATTGGCTAGCACGTTAGGCTGTTACCCGAAAACTTGGAGGCTTGAGCCTTCCCGGGAGTGGTGTGTTGCTTTTTTCTTTGTGCTGATAGCTTTGAAGATATGTTCTGATGGTGGTGAGAGTGGAGCATGACTGTCTCCGTGGCGCAATTGGCTAGCGCGATCGGCTGTTAACCGAAAGGTTGGAGGTTCGAGCCTACCCGGTGGTGGTGCGGCGCTTTTTTTTATGGGCTGATAGCTCTGAAGAAATGTTCTGACGGTGGTGAGAGTGGAGCACGACTGTCTCCGTAGCACAATTGGCTAGCACGTTCGGGTGTTAACCGTAGAATTGGAGTTTCGAGCCCTCCCGGGAGTGGTGTGTTTCTTTTTTCTTTGCGCTGATAGCTTTGAAGATATGTTCTGATGGTGGTGAGAGTGGAGCACGACTGCCTCCGTGGCACAATTGGCTAGCGCGATCGGCTGTTAACTGAAAGGTTGAAGGTTCGAGCCCACCCGGTGGTGATGCGGCGCTTCTTTTTCATTGCGCTGTTGGCTTTGGAGAAATGTTCTGACGGTGGTGAGATTGGAGCACGAATGTCTCCGTGGCGCAATTGGATAGCACGTTCGGCTGTTAACCGAAAAATTGGAGGTTCGAGCCCACCCGGTGGTGCTGCGGCGCTTTTTTTTTCTTTAGGCTGATAGCTTTGAAGATATGTTCTGATGGTGGTGAGAGTAGAGCACGACTGTCTCTGAGGCGCAATTGGCTGGCGCGATCAGCTGTTAACCGAGAGGTTGGAGTTTCGAGCCCTCCCCGTGGGGGTGCGGCGCTTTTTTTTGTTTGGGCTGATAGCTCTGAAGAAATGTTCTGGCGGTGGTGATAGAGGAGCACGACTGTCTCCGTGGCGCAATTGGCTAGCACGTTCGGCTGTTAACCGAATATTTGAAGTTTCGAGCCCTCCCGGGAGTGGTGTGCCGCTTTTTTTTGCGCTGATAGCTTTGAAAATATGTTCTGATGGTGGTGAGAGTGGAGCACGACTGTCTCCGTGGCGCAATTGTCTAGCGCGATGGGCTGTTAACCGAAAAGTTTGAGGCTCGAGCCCACCCGGTGGTGACGCGGTGCTATTTTTTCTTTGCGCTGATAGGTTTGGAGAAATGTTCTGACGATGGTGAGATTGGAGCACGACTGTCTCCGTGGCGCAATTGGCTAGCACGTTCGGCTGTTAACCGAAAAACTGAAGTTTCGAGCCCTCCCGTGAGTGGTTTGTTGCTTTTTTCTTTGCGCTGATAGCTTTGAAGATATTTTGTGATGGTGGCGAGAGTTGCGCACGACTGTCTCCGTGGCGCAATTGTCTAGCACGATCGGCTGTTAACCGAAAAGTTGGAGGTTCGAGCCCAACCGGTGGTGGCGCGGCGCTTTTTTTTTGCGCTGATAGCTTTGGAGAAATATTCTGACGGTGGTGAGATAGAAGCACGACTGTCTCCGTGGCACAATTGGCTAGCACGTTCGGCTGTTAACCGAAAAATTGAAGTTTCGAGCCCTCCCGGGAGTGGTGTGTCGCTTTTTCTTTGCGCTGATAGCTTTGAAGATATGTTCTGATGGTGGTGAGAGTGGAGCACGACTGTCTCTGTGGCGCAATTTGCTAGCGCGATCGACTGTTAACCGAAATATTGGAGGTTCGAGCCTACCTGGTGGTGGTGCGGCGCTTTTTTTTTCTTTAGGCTGATAGCTTTGAAGATATGTTCTGATGGTGATGAGAGTGGAGCAGGACTGTCTCCGTGGCGCAATTGGCTAGCGCGATTAGCTGTTAACCGAAAGGTTGGAGGTTTGAGACCACCCGGGGACGGTGTGTCGCTTTTTTTTTCTTTGCGCTGATAGCTTTGGAGAAATGTTCTGACGGTGGTGAGAGTGGAGCACGACTGTCTCCATGGCGCAATTGGCTAGCGTGATCGGCTGTTAACCAAAAGGTTCGAGTTTCGAGCCCTCCCGTGAGTGGTGTGTTTCTTTTTTCTTTGCGCTGATAGCTTTGGAGATATATTTTGACAATGGTGAGATTGGAGCACGAATGTCTCCATGGCGCAATTGGCTAGAACGTGAGGCTGTTAACCGAAAACTTGGAGGTTTGAGCCTTCCCGGGAGTGGTGTGTTGCTTTTTTTCTTTGCGCTGATAGCTTTGAAGATATGTTCTGATGGTGGTGAGAGTGGAGCACGACTGTCTCCGTGGCGCAATTGGCTAGCGCGATCGGCTGTTAACCGAAAGGTTGGAGATTCGAGCCCACCCGGTGGTGGTGCGGCGCTTTTTTTTGTTTAGGCTGATAACTTTGAAGAAATGTTCTGACGGCGGTGAGAGTGGAGCACGACTGTCTCCGTGGCGCAATTGGCTAGCACGTTTGGCTGTTAACCGAAAAATTGAAGTTTTGAGCCCTCCCGGGAGTGGTGTGTCGCTTTTTTCTTTGCGCTGATAGCTTTGAAGATATGTTCCACTCTAAGCCAAAAATGGCCAAAATGGGAGCAACGGCTGTTTTTACTCCTTCAGACCGACTGTTACTCTCCGAAAAGACCAAGCGGAACAAGATGGCCGACTTGTTCGAGAATGGGGGAGCAACTGTATTCACCTAAAGTTTGTAAGGGAGCAACGGAAGGAGGAACCGCTGTAAATGCTCTCGTCACGCAACGGTTACTCCCCGGCAGGACACCGCACACATATATGCATGCCGCCCACATTGATATTCATGGGCCAGATTATTGTTGGTTCTGTGTGCCAAACTTCACCAAACCAAAACAGTGATTTATTTTAGCATCCGTAGATAATAAGATAGCAGCGCTGGCTGAACACAGAAGGCCTGAGAATACAGTACGGCAAATACCTAACACACGCAGCAGCAGAATGGAGAGTTGGCACGTCAAAGCGGACCGAACGCCGAAACACGTGCAAAACAACGATAAAAAAAGCCTAGACACGCCGTTCGTCCGCGAAGTAAGGGCGTCAAAGTCGATCAAGCACCGAAACACGTGCATAAGGAGCCCCCCCCCCTCCCGCCCAGATATATCGGAGAAGAAAAAAAAAAGCTGACCCAGACGCGCTTCTCATCAGCCATACACTTAGTAGCACGCTTCACCGTGTAGTTTGAGGGCAGAATGACAAATCTGCGCCATCTGCGCCCGCACGACAAGTGTGGCGCTAGCGTAGCAAACGATGTAAGTTACAAAGTAATTTTTATTCGGTGTTTATGTTGACTAGCACTAAATAAAAATTACACTCAACTTTTTATATTTATTTATGAGTTTTAATGTACCTCAGTTTTTTTTTTATAATTGTATTAGGAGAACACACTGAAATTTTTGCGCTGACGCCTGTGCTGCCACTGCTCGACGTTTTTTTTTTTTCGGCGCAACTAGGTTCGCGTTCGCACTACTTACTCATTTTCATATGGTCTGTGGTTGGCGAGCACATGGACGTGCTAGCTTGTGAGCGATGTTTTGATCGTGTGTGTGTGTCGCAGATTTGCGTTTCTACTTATTCGTGATGAAGGTTAGTGTATATTTATCTTTATTGAGCGCGAAGTAGTTGTGGATTTTGCTGCTGGGTGGAACAAACACATCGTAAACACGTCTTCAGCTATCTGCAAGCCTGTTCGCTCGTCGGACAAAGGACTGTGCATGCATCAGCGTGCAGGTGAGTGGCATTTCCAGCAACATTTAATGCGCTTACAATACATTGTTGAGTGGTTGCGCTATTGAAAGAGAAATGATTTGCTCTTATTGACCGTATCCATTGCTAGCCTAATCGGACTAAATTACCTCTATTACCGCCTGCATACCCTCTTGCTTCCCCTGTCACCACTGCAGTGCCAGTGTACTTTTGCAGTTAAAAGTTCATTTCCGCAACACTACCTCGCTTGAAAAAACATTGGGGCGGGGTTGTAGCTGCATTCATACTGGCACTTTTCTACCATTGGCTTTATGTAATGTTAACGGCTGAGTGTTGGGGCCTTGGGCCGCATTTTTTAGAGATGTAAAGTGTATGTAAATCAGTAAGTGAACAAATCATTGTCGCATCACTTCACTGGCATAGCCAGGTGGTTGCGCACAGAATTTTTTTAGGCCGGGCGTAGGGAGCCCAAATTGACGACCATATTCGCTTGCCCGGCCTATTCAGATAAGCGGACCCCCCCCCCCCCTCCCCGGACGCCTAAAAAAAAAAATCTGCCCACATCACTGCGTCACTTGCTTCACCTCTGCGCTGAACGTACTATTTTATAAGCGCACCATCAAGCGAGCAGTTTACATATTGACAGAACAATTGGAGGAGGAATGACCCAAATTTTCAGATTTCTTTAGTGATGCAAAACCTTAGCAAAATTGAATATTGTAAAAGACAATCATAAATGCTGTATGTTCTCGTTAGCGCTGTCATTATTCTGCATCATGAAATCTTTATGCGCTGTGAAAACTTGGCATGCCGTTGAAGTCACATATCGACGTTAATACCAATCGACGAAAATTTCGACAACCTCAATAACGCCGTTTGGGATTTGCCGCATGCACATAATTAGGCTGATTCCCACTTGGCTGTTCTTAACCTGACTTCACTGCTACCAAATGAAACAATATTTGACGCATGTCTTTTACTTTTTTTTCAGGGATATGACACAAAGTTTGGCTATACTGCAGATAAAGATGCTCCCAACGATGCTAAAGTACAGAAAGCAAGTGAATTTTGGTAAGTGCAGACTTTTTGTACTACGTATATGAAAGCATCGCTTTTTAGGGGCAAACTGTGCATGTGTTGGCCAGAGAATAGTTCATTATGCCACATGGTTACACTGGCACTGACAATTCGACATGGCTCCGCTGGCCCGTGTGTGTGCTCACACTGTTACCGTTAAGATAAAAAGTTTGTTTTCATTGCAGGGATTGCTGTTTGTACTAAAAAGCCAACTGCCAAGATTTGTTTACGCTGGTACTCCTAAAAGTATGCTTTCCCTATTTACATGGATTTCGGCTTGCACAAAGCATAACACTTGGGCCTAGATTCACAAAGCTGTGCATGCGCAGGCCTTCATAACAGCGTTTCTTGACTTGCCTTTACCCTGTTTTCTGCAGATGTTTCGTGGGTTTAAAAGTGCCACAGCATGTTGACCTCCCCCACTCTGAAATATTCGCGTTCAAAGTTCCGCAAGAGTGGGCTTAACTTTCTTGTGCACCTCTTTGCTAGTCCAAGATACTGAAGTGTTATGCTCTTACTAGAGGTGGCAGTGTTTCTAATGTTTGTATTTCCATCACATTGACCAAGTATGCGATCTTGGCTTGACTGGTAGCACATTCTCAACAAATGTATTTGTGGCACATGTAGAAGGCAGTACAAAATAAAGAGGCAGACATTCACACCGGGAGCTAACTTCTAATAATGATTTTTTTTTTTGGAAACCATGGTGTGCTTATTCCAATTTGTCTAACAAGCAGTAACCTGTTTGGCTGTGAACCAACAAGACGTTGAACTAATAAAAGCTTCACATCTTGTTGCTCTCAAATATATATGTATTGGCAAGCTATCTGCGACACTGTCAAACAAAGAATCAGAATATCTGTGCATGCCTTAAGATATATTGCTTCGTTTACATATCTCGTGGCTGTGACTCGTCAACCGAGTGAACAAATGCACCCTAGTTTTCTAAATTTAAAGCATTTTTTGAAGGTAGCACGTTCGACATTTATTTGTCTATAGTTTTGTCCAGCCGTTTGCGTCAAGTACAAAGAAATATACTGAAGATTATCATGTAGCCTCTGCAAATGGTTGCTTTCAAGCAGGCTTCGCATGCTTGGCTTGTGCCTACAGGTATTGCACAATTCAAGACGCAGCAGCGTATGATAGAACAGTAGAATCGAGAGCAACTATGTGCACGAGCTAAATAAGCATTTTAACATGAGCGGACAGTACGTGTTATTTGCCACACACATGACCTCATTTAGAATGCCCATTGGTGAATGGGCTCATAGAAATGTCACTCAGCTGTGTATAGGAAACAAGTTAACTGAACCTAAGGGTATCTTTAACTGCTACAAATATGCCTTGTTGAGGTGCTGCACATTTTCTTCCAGAGTATTGCTGTCTGAGACATCATGTGAAGAGCGTCTACCACATCAGCATTTATATGGCTTGCCAAGTAACGTTTGGCCGAACCTTCCTTTTTTTTCACATTTCGTTTTGCAGTAGACATCCTAGAATGTAAGCGCTGCTGCAGTGTGTGTGACTCATTGTTATGAATTGATTCTGGCATGTTTAACCTCACACTTCTATTTTTTTTCTTGCAGCAATGAGATGCTTCACATATGCCTGCGGTGACGTACTGCTGCGCTAGCCTGATGGAAACACCAGCTGCGAAACTTGAATTCTTCAGAATTGGAGAAGTTGCCCTTCTCTCACCAATGATGACAAAGGCTGCCCTATGCTAGAAATTCAAGATTGTTTTTCCACGGATGACGCAGAAAACCTTTGATGTATTATGGTGTTTGTTTAGTGCTGGCTGTGGTGTGGCGAAGTCTACTTTTACGTGTGGTCACACGTCGCCTCATAAAAAGAACAATAAAGCATTTATTTTCCTTTCAATATTGTCCACTTTTTGTGTTAGAAGCACCCAAGCAGTGCTCTTCCAAGGAGCTCTCGCCATGTGTTAAGCGTGTGACAAGCATACTCGAGATAAATACTCATTTCCCCGAATGAGTAACTGGAAGCATGTGCAGTTGGTTTTCAGAGAGTAACTGCGAATACGTGGGAGGAACGGTGAAGAGTAACTGTTGCTCTTAGAAGAGCAACTGGTGGGAGTAATGGTTGGTCGGCAGGGAGCAACTGGTGGGAGTAACTGTTGGTCTGCAGGGAGGAACTGGAGGGAGTAACTGTTCATCCCCCAAAGGAGGAACTGAAAGGAGAGCAACGGTTCCTCCCTCTGCAGTTACTCCTTTTAGGAGAGTAATGGGAGTGGCAATGCAATTGCTCCCTGAAAGGAGCAACCCCTATACCCCTGTTGCTCCGTTTTGGCTTAGAGTGTCTGATGGTGGTGAGAGTGGAGCAGGACTGTCTCTGTGGCGCAATTGGCTAGCGCGATTAGCTGTTAACCGAAAGGTTGGAGGTTTGAGCCCACCCGGGGATGGTGTGTCGCTTTTTTTTCTTTGCGCTGATAGCTTTAGAGAAATGTTCTTACGGTGGTGAGAATGGAGCACGACTGTCTTCATGGCGCAATTGGCTAGCACGTTCGGCTGTTAATCAAAAAATTGGAGTTTCGAGATCTCCCGGGAGTGGTGTGTTGCTTTTTTCTTTGCGCTGATAGCTTTGTAGATACGTTCTGACGGTGGTGAGAGTGGAGCACGACTGTCTCCATGGCGCAATTGTCTAGCGCGATCGGCTGTTAACCGAAAAGTTGGAGGTTCGAGCCCACCCGGTGGTGGCGTGGCCCTTTTTTCTTTGCGCTGATAGCTTTGAAGATATGTTCTGATGGTGGTGAGAGTGGAGCACGACTGTCTCCGTGGCGCAATTGGCTAGCGCGATTAGCTGTTAACCGAAAGGTTGGAGGTTTGAGACCACCCGGGGACGGTGTGTCGCTTTTTTTTTCTTTGCGCTGATAGCTTTGGAGAAATGTTCTGACGGTGGTGAGAGTGGAGCACGACTGTCTCCATGGCGCAATTGGCTAGCGTGATCGGCTGTTAACCAAAAGGTTGGAGTTTCGAGATCTCCCGGGAGTAGTGTGTTGCTTTTTTCTTTGCGCTGATAGCTTTGTAGATATGTTCTGACGGTGGTGAGAGTGGAGCACGACTGTCTCCATGGCCCAATTGTCTAGCGCGATCGGCTGTTAACCGAAAAGTTGGAGGTTCGAGCCCACCCGGTGGTTGCTTGGCGCTTTTTTCTTTGCGCTGATAGCTTTGAAGATATGTTCTGATGGTGGTGAGAGTGGAGCACGACTGTCTCCGTGCCGCAATTGGCTAGCGCAATTAGCTGTTAACCGAAAGGTTGGAGGTTTGAGCCCACCCGGGGATGATGTGTCGCTTTTTTTTTCTTTGCGCTGATAGCTTTGGAGAAATATTTTGACGGTGGTGAGATTGGAGCACGTCTGTCTCCATGGCGCAATTGGCTAGCACGTTAGGCTGTTAACCGAAAACTTGGAGGCTTGAGCCTTCCCGGGAGTGGTGTGTTTCTTTTTTCTTTGCGCTGATAGCTTTGAAGATATGTTCTGATGGTGGTGAGAGTGGAGCACGACTGTCTCCGTGGCACAATTGGCTAGCGCGATCGGCTGTTAACTGAAAGTTTGAAGGTTCGAGCCCACCCGGTGGTGATGCGGCGCTTCTTTTTCAATGCGCTGTTGGCTTTGGAGAAATGTTCTGACGGTGGTGAGATTGGAGCACGACTGTCTCCGTGGCGCAATTGGATAGCACGTTCGGCTGTTAACCGAAAAATTGGAGTTCCGAGCCCTCCCGGGAGTGGTGTGTTGCTTTTTTTTTCTTCGGGCTGAAAGCTTTGAAGATATGTTCTGATGGTGGTGAGAGTGGAGCAGGACCGTCTCCGTGGCGCAATTGGCTAGCGCGATCGGCTGTTAACCGAAAGGTTGGAGGTTCGAGCCCACCCGGTGGTGGTGCGGCGCTTTTTTTTCTTTGCGCTGATAGCTTTGAATATATGTTCTGATGGTGGTGAGAGTGGAGCACGACTGTCTCCGTGGCGCAATGGGCTAGCGCGATCGGCTGTTAACCGAAAAGTTGGAGGTTCGAGCCCACCCGGTGGTGCTGCGGCGCTTTTTTTTTCTTTAGGCTGATAGCTTTGAAGATATGTTCTGATGGTGGTGAGAGTAGAGCACGACTGTCTCTGTGGCGCAATTGGCTGGCGCGATCAGCTGTTAACCGAGAGGTTGGAGTTTCGAGCCCTCCCCGTGGGGGTGCGGCGCTTTTTTTTGTTTGGGCTGATAGCTCTGAAGAAATGTTCTGGCGGTGGTGATAGAGGAGCACGACTGTCTCCGTGGCGCAATTGGCTAGCACGTTCGGCTGTTAACCGAATATTTGAAGTTTCGAGCCCTCCCGGGAGTGGTGTGCCGCTTTTTTTGCGCTGATAGCTTTGAAAATATGTTCTGATGGTGGTGAGAGTGGAGCACGACTGTCTCCGTGGTGCAATTGTCTAGCGCGATGGGCTGTTAACCGAAAAGTTTGAGGCTCGAGCCCACCCGGTGGTGACGCGGTGCTATTTTTTCTTTGCGCTGATAGGTTTGGAGAAATGTTCTGACGATGGTGAGATTGGAGCACGACTGTCTCCGTGGCGCAATTGGCTAGCACGTTCGGCTGTTAACCGAAAAACTGAAGTTTCGAGCCCTCCCGTGAGTGGTTTGTTGCTTTTTTCTTTGCGCTGATAGCTTTGAAGATATTTTGTGATGGTGGTGAGAGTTGCGCACGACTGTCTCCGTGGCGCAATTGTCTAGCACGATCGGCTGTTAACCGAGAGGTTGGAGTTTCGAGCCCTCCCCGTGGGGGTGCGGCGCTTTTTTTTGTTTGGGCTGATAGCTCTGAAGAAATGTTCTGGCGGTGGTGATAGAGGAGCACGACTGTCTCCGTGGCGCAATTGGCTAGCACGTTCGGCTGTTAACCGAATATTTGAAGTTTCGAGCCCTCCCGGGAGTGGTGTGCCGCTTTTTTTGCGCTGATAGCTTTGAAAATATGTTCTGATGGTGGTGAGAGTGGAGCACGACTGTCTCCGTGGCGCAATTTGCTAGCGCGATCGGCTGTTAACCGAAATATTGGAGGTTCGAGCCTACCTGGTGGTGGTGCGGCGCTTTTTTTTTCTTTAGGCTGATAGCTTTGAAGATATGTTCTGATGGTGATGAGAGTGGAGCAGGACTGTCTCCGTGGCGCAATTGGCTAGCGCGATTAGCTGTTAACCGAAAGGTTGGAGGTTTGAGACCACCCGGGGACGGTGTGTCGCTTTTTTTTTCTTTGCGCTGATAGCTTTGGAGAAATGTTCTGACGGTGGTGAGAGTGGAGCACGACTGTCTCCATGGCGCAATTGGCTAGCGTGATCGGCTGTTAACCAAAAGGTTCGAGTTTCGAGCCCTCCCGTGGGTGGTGTGTTTCTTTTTTCTTTGCGCTGATAGCTTTGGAGATATATTTTGACAATGGTGAGATTGGAGCACGAATGTCTCCATGGCGCAATTGGCTAGCACGTGAGGCTGTTAACCGAAAACTTGGAGGTTTGAGCCTTCCCGGGAGTGGTGTGTTGCTTTTTTTCTTTGCGCTGATAGCTTTGAAGATATGTTCTGATGGTGCTGAGAGTGGAGCACGACTGTCTCCGTGGCGCAATTGGCTAGCGCGATCGGCTGTTAACCGAAAGGTTGTAGATTCGAGCCCACCCGGTGGTGGTGCGGCGCTTTTTTTTGTTTAGGCTGATAACTCTGAAGAAATGTTCTGACGGCGGTGAGAGTGGAGCACGACTGTCTCCGTAGCGCAATTGGCTAGCACGTTTGGCTGTTAACCGAAAAATTGAAGTTTTGAGCCCTCCCGGGAGTGGTGTGTCGCTTTTTTCTTTGCGCTGATAGCTTTGAAGAAATGTTCTGATGGTGGTGAGAGTGGAGCAGGACTGTCTCTGTGGCGCAATTGGCTAGCGCGATTAGCTGTTAACCGAAAGGTTGGAGGTTTGAGCCCACCCGGGGATGGTGTGTCGCTTTTTTTTCTTTGCGCTGATAGCTTTAGAGAAATGTTCTTACGGTGGTGAGAATGGAGCACGACTGTCTTCATGGCGCAATTGGCTAGCACGTTCGGCTGTTAATCAAAACATTGGAGTTTCGAGATCTCCCGGGAGTGGTGTGTTGCTTTTTTCTTTGCGCTGATAGCTTTGTAGATATGTTCTGACGGTGGTGAGAGTGGAGCACGACTGTCTCCATGGCGCAATTGTCTAGCGCGATCGGCTGTTAACCGAAAAGTTGGAGGTTCGAGCCCACCCGGTGGTGGCGTGGCCCTTTTTTCTTTGCGCTGATAGCTTTGAAGATATGTTCTGATGGTGGTGAGAGTGGAGCACGACTGTCTCCGTGGCGCAATTGGCTAGCGCGATTAGCTGTTAACCGAAAGGTTGGAGGTTTGAGACCACCCGGGGACGGTGTTTCGCTTTTTTTTCTTTGCGCTGATAGCTTTGGAGAAATGTTCTGACGGTGGTGAGAGTGGAGCATGACTGTCTCCATGGCGCAATTGGCTAGCGTGATCGGCTGTTAACCAAAAGGTTGGAGTTTCGAGATCTCCCGGGAGTAGTGTGTTGCTTTTTTCTTTGCGCTGATAGCTTTGTAGATATGTTCTGACGGTGGTGAGAGTGGAGCACGACTGTCTCCATGGCCCAATTGTCTAGCGCGATCGGCTGTTAACCGAAAAGTTGGGGGTTCGAGCCCACCCGGTGGTTGCTTGGCGCTTTTTTCTTTGCGCTGATAGCTTTGAAGATATGTTCTGATGGTGGTGAGAGTGGAGCACGACTGTCTCCGTGCCGCAATTGGCTAGCGCAATTAGCTGTTAACCGAAAGGTTGGAGGTTTGAGCCCACCCGGGGATGATGTGTCGCTTTTTTTTTCTTTGCGCTGATAGCTTTGGAGAAATATTTTGACGGTGGTGAGATTGGAGCACGTCTGTCTCCATGGCGCAATTGGCTAGCACGTTAGGCTGTTAACCAAAAACTTGGAGGCTTGAGCCTTCCCGGGAGTGGTGTGTTGCTTTTTTCTTTGCGCTGATAGCTTTCAAGATATGTTCTGATGGTGGTGAGAGTGGAGCACGACTGTCTCCGTGGCGCAATTGGCTAGCGCGATCGGCTGTTAACCGAAAGGTTAGAGGTTCGAGCCTACCCGGTGGTGGTGCGGCGCTTTTTTTTCTATGGGCTGATAGCTCTGAAGAAATGTTCTGACGGTGGTGAGAGTGCAGCACGACTGTCTCCGTAGCACAATTGGCTAGCACGTTCGGCTGTTAACCGTAGAATTGGAGTTTCGAGCCCTCCCGGGAGTGGTGTGTTTCTTTTTTCTTTGCGCTGATAGCTTTGAAGATATGTTCTGATGGTGGTGAGAGTGGAGCACGACTGTCTCCGTGGCACAATTGGCTAGCGCGATCGGCTGTTACCTGAAAGGTTGAAGGTTCGAGCCCACCCGGTGGTGATGCGGCGCTTCTTTTTCATTGCGCTGTTGGCTTTGGAGAAATGTTCTGACGGTGGTGAGATTGGAGCACGACTGTCTCCGTGGCGCAATTGGATAGCACGTTCGGCTGTTAACCGAAAAATTGGAGTTCCGAGCCCTCCCGGGAGTGGTGTGTTGCTTTTTTTTTCTTCGGGCTGAAAGCTTTGAAGATATGTTCTGATGGTGGTGAGAGTGGAGCAGGACCGTCTACGTGGCGCAATTGGCTAGCGCGATCGGCTGTTAACCGAAAGGTTGGAGGTTCGAGCCCACCCGGTGGTGGTGCGGCGCTTTTTTTTCTTTGCGCTGATAGCTTTGAATATATGTTCTGATGGTGGTGAGAGTGGAGCACGACTGTCTCCGTGGCGCAATGGGCTAGCGCGATCGGCTGTTAACCGAAAAGTTGGAGGTTCGAGCCCACCCGGTGGTGCTGCGGCGCTTTTTTTTTTCTTTAGGCTGATAGCTTTGAAGATATGTTCTGATGGTGGTGAGAGTAGAGCACGACTGTCTCTGTGGCGCAATTGGCTGGCGCGATCAGCTGTTAACCGAGAGGTTGGAGTTTCGAGCCCTCCCCGTGGGGGTGCGGCGCTTTTTTTTGTTTGGGCTGATAGCTCTGAAGAAATGTTCTGGCGGTGGTGATAGAGGACCACGACTGTCTCCGTGGCGCAATTGGCTAGCACGTTCGGCTGTTAACCGAATATTTGAAGTTTCGAGCCCTCTCGGGAGTGGTGTGCCGCTTTTTTTGCGCTGATAGCTTTGAAAATATGTTCTGATGGTGGTGAGAGTGGAGCACGACTGTCTCCGTGGCGCAATTGTCTAGCGCGATGGGCTGTTAACCGAAAAGTTTGAGGCTCGAGCCCACCCGGTGGTGACGCGGTGCTATTTTTTCTTTGCGCTGATAGGTTTGGAGAAATGTTCTGACGATGGTGAGATTGGAGCACGACTGTCTCCGTGGCGCAATTGGCTAGCACGTTCGGCTGTTAACCGAAAAACTGAAGTTTCGAGCCCTCCCGTGAGTGGTTTGTTGCTTTTTTCTTTGCGCTGATAGCTTTGAAGGTATTTTGTGATGGTGGTGAGAGTTGCGCACGACTGTCTCCGTGGCGCAATTGTCTAGCACGATCGGCTGTTAACCGAAAAGTTGGAGGTTCGAGCCCAACCGGTGGTGGCGCGGCGCTTTTTTTCTTTGCGCTGATAGCTTTGGAGAAATATTCTGACGGTGGTGAGATAGAAGCACGACTGTCTCCGTGGCACAATTGGCTAGCACGTTCGGCTGTTAACCGAAAATTTGAAGTTTCGAGCCCTCCCGGGAGTGGTGTGTCACTTTTTCTTTGCGCTGATAGCTTTGAAGATATGTTCTGATGGTGGTGAGAGTGGAGCACGACTGTCTCTGTGGCGCAATTTGCTAGCGCGATCGGCTGTTAACCGAAATATTGGAGGTTCGAGCCTACCTGGTGGTGGTGCGGCGCTTTTTTTTTTCTTTAGGCTGATAGCTTTGAAGATATGTTCTGATGGTGATGAGAGTGGAGCAGGACTGTCTCCGTGGCGCAATTGGCTAGCGCGATTAGCTGTTAACCGAAAGGTTGGAGGTTTGAGACCACCCGGGGACGGTGTGTCGCTTTTTTTTTCTTTGCGCTGATAGCTTTGGAGAAATGTTCTGACGGTGGTGAGAGTGGAGCACGACTGTCTCCATGGCGCAATTGGCTAGCGTGATCGGCTGTTAACCAAAAGGTTCGAGTTTCGAGCCCTCCCGTGGGTGGTGTGTTTCTTTTTTCTTTGCGCTGATAGCTTTGGAGATATATTTTGACAATGGTGAGATTGGAGCACGAATGTCTCCATGGCGCAATTGGCTAGCACGTGAGGCTGTTAACCGAAAACTTGGAGGTTTGAGCCTTCCCGGGAGTGGTGTGTTGCTTTTTTTCTTTGCGCTGATAGCTTTGAAGATATGTTCTGATGGTGGTGAGAGTGGAGCACGACTGTCTCCGTGGCGCAATTGGCTAGCGCGATCGGCTGTTAACCGAAAGGTTGGAGATTCGAGCCCACCCGGTGGTGGTGCGGCGCTTTTTTTTGTTTAGGCTGATAACTCTGAAGAAATGTTCTGACGGCGGTGAGAGTGGAGCACGACTGTCTCCGTAGCACAATTGGCTAGCACGTTTGGCTGTTAACCGAAAAATTGAAGTTTTGAGCCCTCCCGGGAGTGGTGTGTCGCTTTTTTCTTTGCGCTGATAGCTTTGAAGAAATGTTCTGATGGTGGTGAGAGTGGAGCAGGACTGTCTCTGTGGCGCAATTGGCTAGCGCGATTAGCTGTTAACCGAAAGGTTGGAGGTTTGAGCCCACCCGGGGATGGTGTGTCGCTTTTTTTCTTTGCGCTGATAGCTTTAGAGAAATGTTCTTACGGTGGTGAGAATGGAGCACGACTGTCTTCATGGCGCAATTGGCTAGCACGTTCGGCTGTTAATCAAAAAATTGGAGTTTCGAGATCTCCCGGGAGTGGTGTGTTGCTTTTTCCTTTGCGCTGATAGCTTTGTAGATATGTTCTGACGGTGGTGAGATTGGAGCACGACTGTCTCCGTGGCGCAATTGGATAGCACGTTCGGCTGTTAACCGAAAAATTGGAGTTCCGAGCCCTCCCGGGAGTGGTGTGTTGCTTTTTTTTTCTTCGGGCTGAAAGCTTTGAAGATATGTTCTGATGGTGGTGAGAGTGGAGCAGGACCGTCTCCGTGGCGCAATTGGCTAGCGCGATCGGCTGTTAACCGAAAGGTTGGAGGTTCGAGCCCACCCGGTGGTGGTGCGGCGCTTTTTTTTCTTTGCGCTGATAGCTTTGAATATATGTTTTGATGGTGGTGAGAGTGGAGCACGACTGTCTCCGTGGCGCAATGGGCTAGCGCGATCGGCTGTTAACCGAAAAGTTGGAGGTTCGAGCCCACCCGGTGGTGCTGCGGCGCTTTTTTTTCTTTAGGCTGATAGCTTTGAAGATATGTTCTGATGGTGGTGAGAGTAGAGCACGACTGTCTCTGTGGCGCAATTGGCTGGCGCGATCAGCTGTTAACCGAGAGGTTGGAGTTTCGAGCCCTCCCCGTGGGGGTGCGGCGCTTTTTTTTGTTTGGGCTGATAGCTCTGAAGAAATGTTCTGGCGGTGGTGATAGAGGAGCACGACTGTCTCCGTGGCGCAATTGGCTAGCACGTTCGGCTGTTAACCGAATATTTGAAGTTTCGAGCCCTCCCGGGAGTGGTGTGCCGCTTTTTTTGCGCTGATAGCTTTGAAAATAAGTTCTGATGGTGGTGAGAGTGGAGCACGACTGTCTCCGTGGCGCAATTGTCTAGCGCGATGGGCTGTTAACCGAAAAGTTTGAGGCTCGAGCCCACCCGGTGGTGACGCGGTGCTATTTTTTCTTTGCGCTGATAGGTTTGGAGAAATGCTCTGACGATGGTGAGATTGGAGCACGACTGTCTCCGTGGCGCAATTGGCTAGCACGTTCGGCTGTTAACCGAAAAACTGATGTTTCGAGCCCTCCCGTGAGTGGTTTGTTGCTTTTTTCTTTGCGCTGATAGCTTTGAAGGTATTTTGTGATGGTGGTGAGAGTTGCGCACGACTGTCTCCGTGGCGCAATTGTCTAGCACGATCGGCTGTTAACCGAAAAGTTGGAGGTTCGAGCCCAACCGGTGGTGGCGCGGCGCTTTTTTTCTTTGCGCTCATAGCTTTGGAGAAATATTCTGACGGTGGTGAGATAGAAGCACGACTGTCTCCGTGGCACAATTGGCTAGCACGTTCGGCTGTTAACCGAAAATTTGAAGTTTCGAGCCCTCCCGGGAGTGGTGTGTCACTTTTTCTTTGCGCTGATAGCTTTGAAGATATGTTCTGATGGTGGTGAGAGTGGAGCACGACTGTCTCTGTGGCGCAATTTGCTAGCGCGATCGGCTGTTAACCGAAATATTGGAGGTTCGAGCCTACCTGGTGGTGGTGCGGCGCTTTTTTTTTCTTTAGGCTGATAGCTTTGAAGATATGTTCTGATGGTGATGAGAGTGGAGCAGGACTGTCTCCGTGGCGCAATTGGCTAGCGCGATTAGCTGTTAACCGAAAGGTTGGAGGTTTGAGACCACCCGGGGACGGTGTGTCGCTTTTTTTTTCTTTGCGCTGATAGCTTTGGAGAAATGTTCTGACGGTGGTGAGAGTGGAGCACGACTGTCTCCATGGCGCAATTGGCTAGCGTGATCGGCTGTTAACCAAAAGGTTCGAGTTTCGAGCCCTCCCGTGGGTGGTGTGTTTCTTTTTTCTTTGCGCTGATAGCTTTGGAGATATATTTTGACAATGGTGAGATTGGAGCACGAATGTCTCCATGGCGCAATTGGCTAGCACGTGAGGCTGTTAACCGAAAACTTGGAGGTTTGAGCCTTCCCGGGAGTGGTGTGTTGCTTTTTTTCTTTGCGCTGATAGCTTTGAAGATATGTTCTGATGGTGGTGAGAGTGGAGCACGACTGTCTCCGTGGCGCAATTGGCTAGCGCGATCGGCTGTTAACCGAAAGGTTGGAGATTCGAGCCCACCCGGTGGTGGTGCGGCGCTTTTTTTTGTTTAGGCTGATAACTCTGAAGAAATGTTCTGACGGCGGTGAGAGTGGAGCACGACTGTCTCCGTAGCACAATTGGCTAGCACGTTTGGCTGTTAACCGAAAAATTGAAGTTTTGAGCCCTCCCGGGAGTGGTGTGTCGCTTTTTTCTTTGCGCTGATAGCTTTGAAGAAATGTTCTGATGGTGGTGAGAGTGGAGCAGGACTGTCTCTGTGGCGCAATTGGCTAGCGCGATTAGCTGTTAACCGAAAGGTTGGAGGTTTGAGCCCACCCGGGGATGGTGTGTCGCTTTTTTTCTTTGCGCTGATAGCTTTAGAGAAATGTTCTTACGGTGGTGAGAATGGAGCACGACTGTCTTCATGGCGCAATTGGCTAGCACGTTCGGCTGTTAATCAAAAAATTGGAGTTTCGAGATCTCCCGGGAGTGGTGTGTTGCTTTTTTCTTTGCGCTGATAGCTTTGTAGATATGTTCTGACGGTGGTGAGATTGGAGCACGACTGTCTCCGTGGCGCAATTGGATAGCACGTTCGGCTGTTAACCGAAAAATTGGAGTTCCGAGCCCTCGCGGGAGTGGTGTGTTGCTTTTTTTTTTCTTCGGGCTGAAAGCTTTGAAGATATGTTCTGATGGTGGTGAGAGTGGAGCAGGACCGTCTCCGTGGCGCAATTGGCTAGCGCGATCGGCTGTTAACCGAAAGGTTGGAGGTTCGAGCCCACCCGGTGGTGGTGCGGCGCTTTTTTTTCTTTGCGCTGATAGCTTTGAATATATGTTCTGATGGTGGTGAGAGTGGAGCACGACTGTCTCCGTGGCGCAATGGGCTAGCGCGATCGGCTGTTAACCGAAAAGTTGGAGGTTCGAGCCCACCCGGTGGTGCTGCGGCGCTTTTTTTTGTTTGGGCTGATAGCTCTGAAGAAATGTTCTGGCGGTGGTGATAGAGGAGCACGACTGTCTCCGTGGCGCAATTGGCTAGCACGTTCGGCTGTTAACCGAATATTTGAAGTTTCGAGCCCTCCCGGGAGTGGTGTGCCGCTTTTTTTGCGCTGATAGCTTTGAAAATATGTTCTGATGGTGGTGAGAGTGGAGCACGACTGTCTCCGTGGCGCAATTGTCTAGCGCGATGGGCTGTTAACCGAAAAGTTTGAGGCTCGAGCCCACCCGGTGGTGACGCGGTGCTATTTTTTCTTTGCGCTGATAGGTTTGGAGAAATGTTCTGACGATGGTGAGATTGGAGCACGACTGTCTCCGTGGCGCAATTGGCTAGCACGTTCGGCTGTTAACCGAAAAACTGATGTTTCGAGCCCTCCCGTGAGTGGTTTGTTGCTTTTTTCTTTGCGCTGATAGCTTTGAAGGTATTTTGTGATGGTGGTGAGAGTTGCGCACGACTGTCTCCGTGGCGCAATTGTCTAGCACGATCGGCTGTTAACCGAAAAGTTGGAGGTTCGAGCCCAACCGGTGGTGGCGCGGCGCTTTTCTTCTTTGCGCTGATAGCTTTGGAGAAATATTCTGACGGTGGTGAGATAGAAGCACGACTGTCTCCGTGGCACAATTGGCTAGCACGTTCGGCTGTTAACCGAAAAATTGAAGTTTCGAGCCCTCCCGGGAGTGGTGTGTCGCTTTTTCTTTGCGCTGATAGCTTTGAAGATATGTTCTGATGGTGGTGAGAGTGGAGCACGACTGTCTCTGTGGCGCAATTTGCTAGCGCGATCGGCTGTTAACCGAAATATTGGAGGTTCGAGCCTACCTGGTGGTGGTGCGGCGCTTTTTTTTCTTTAGGCTGATAGCTTTGAAGATATGTTCTGATGGTGATGAGAGTGGAGCAGGACTGTCTCCGTGGCGCAATTGGCTAGCGCGATTAGCTGTTAACCGAAAGGTTGGAGGTTTGAGACCACCCGGGGACGGTGTGTCGCTTTTTTTTTCTTTGCGCTGATAGCTTTGGAGAAATGTTCTGACGGTGGTGAGAGTGGAGCACGACTGTCTCCATGGCGCAATTGGCTAGCGTGATCGGCTGTTAACCAAAAGGTTCGAGTTTCGAGCCCTCCCGTGGGTGGTGTGTTTCTTTTTTCTTTGCGCTGATAGCTTTGGAGATATATTTTGACAATGGTGAGATTGGAGCACGAATGTCTCCATGGCGCAAATGGCTAGCACGTGAGGCTGTTAACCGAAAACTTGGAGGTTTGAGCCTTCCCGGGAGTGGTGTGTTGCTTTTTTTCTTTGCGCTGATAGCTTTGAAGATATGTTCTGATGGTGGTGAGAGTGGAGCACGACTGTCTCCGTGGCGCAATTGGCTAGCGCGATCGGCTGTTAACCGAAAGGTTGTAGATTCGAGCCCACCCGGTGGTGGTGCGGCGCTTTTTTTTGTTTAGGCTGATAACTCTGAAGAAATGTTCTGACGGCGGTGAGAGTGGAGCACGACTGTCTCCGTAGCGCAATTGGCTAGCACGTTTGGCTGTTAACCGAAAAATTGAAGTTTTGAGCCCTCCCGGGAGTGGTGTGTCGCTTTTTTCTTTGCGCTGATAGCTTTGAAGAAATGTTCTGATGGTGGTGAGAGTGGAGCAGGACTGTCTCTGTGGCGCAATTGGCTAGCGCGATTAGCTGTTAACCGAAAGGTTGGAGGTTTGAGCCCACCCGGGGATGGTGTGTCGCTTTTTTTTCTTTGCGCTGATAGCTTTAGAGAAATGTTCTTACGGTGGTGAGAATGGAGCACGACTGTCTTCATGGCGCAATTGGCTAGCACGTTCGGCTGTTAATCAAAACATTGGAGTTTCGAGATCTCCCGGGAGTGGTGTGTTGCTTTTTTCTTTGCGCTGATAGCTTTGTAGATATGTTCTGACGGTGGTGAGAGTGGAGCACGACTGTCTCCATGGCGCAATTGTCTAGCGCGATCGGCTGTTAACCGAAAAGTTGGAGGTTCGAGCCCACCCGGTGGTGGCGTGGCCCTTTTTTCTTTGCGCTGATAGCTTTGAAGATATGTTCTGATGGTGGTGAGAGTGGAGCACGACTGTCTCCGTGGCGCAATTGGCTAGCGCGATTAGCTGTTAACCGAAAGGTTGGAGGTTTGAGACCACCCGGGGACGGTGTTTCGCTTTTTTTTCTTTGCGCTGATAGCTTTGGAGAAATGTTCTGACGGTGGTGAGAGTGGAGCATGACTGTCTCCATGGCGCAATTGGCTAGCGTGATCGGCTGTTAACCAAAAGGTTGGAGTTTCGAGATCTCCCGGGAGTAGTGTGTTGCTTTTTTCTTTGCGCTGATAGCTTTGTAGATATGTTCTGACGGTGGTGAGAGTGGAGCACGACTGTCTCCATGGCCCAATTGTCTAGCGCGATCGGCTGTTAACCGAAAAGTTGGAGGTTCGAGCCCACCCGGTGGTTGCTTGGCGCTTTTTTCTTTGCGCTGATAGCTTTGAAGATATGTTCTGATGGTGGTGAGAGTGGAGCACGACTGTCTCCGTGCCGCAATTGGCTAGCGCAATTAGCTGTTAACCGAAAGGTTGGAGGTTTGAGCCCACCCGGGGATGATGTGTCGCTTTTTTTTTCTTTGCGCTGATAGCTTTGGAGAAATATTTTGACGGTGGTGAGATTGGAGCACGTCTGTCTCCATGGCGCAATTGGCTAGCACGTTAGGCTGTTAACCAAAAACTTGGAGGCTTGAGCCTTCCCGGGAGTGGTGTGTTGCTTTTTTCTTTGCGCTGATAGCTTTCAAGATATGTTCTGATGGTGGTGAGAGTGGAGCACGACTGCCTCCGTGGCGCAATTGGCTAGCGCGATCGGCTGTTAACCGAAAGGTTAGAGGTTCGAGCCTACCCGGTGGTGGTGCGGCGCTTTTTTTTCTATGGGCTGATAGCTCTGAAGAAATGTTCTGACGGTGGTGAGAGTGCAGCACGACTGTCTCCGTAGCACAATTGGCTAGCACGTTCGGCTGTTAACCGTAGAATTGGAGTTTCGAGCCCTCCCGGGAGTGGTGTGTTTCTTTTTTCTTTGCGCTGATAGCTTTGAAGATATGTTCTGATGGTGGTGAGAGTGGAGCACGACTGTCTCCGTGGCACAATTGGCTAGCGCGATCGGCTGTTAACTGAAAGGTTGAAGGTTCGAGCCCACCCGGTGGTGATGCGGCGCTTCTTTTTCATTGCGCTGTTGGCTTTGGAGAAATGTTCTGACGGTGGTGAGATTGGAGCACGACTGTCTCCGTGGCGCAATTGGATAGCATGTTCGGCTGTTAACCGAAAAATTGGAGTTCCGAGCCCTCCCGGGAGTGGTGTGTTGCTTTTTTTTTCTTCGGGCTGAAAGCTTTGAAGATATGTTCTGATGGTGGTGAGAGTGGAGCAGGACCGTCTACGTGGCGCAATTGGCTAGCGCGATCGGCTGTTAACCGAAAGGTTGGAGGTTCGAGCCCACCCGGTGGTGGTGCGGCGCTTTTTTTTCTTTGCGCTGATAGCTTTGAATATATGTTCTGATGGTGGTGAGAGTGGAGCACGACTGTCTCCGTGGCGCAATGGGCTAGCGCGATCGGCTGTTAACCGAAAAGTTGGAGGTTCGAGCCCACCCGGTGGTGCTGCGGCGCTTTTTTTTTCTTTAGGCTGATAGCTTTGAAGATATGTTCTGATGGTGGTGAGAGTAGAGCACGACTGTCTCTGTGGCGCAATTGGCTGGCGCGATCAGCTGTTAACCGAGAGGTTGGAGTTTCGAGCCCTCCCCGTGGGGGTGCGGCGCTTTTTTTTGTTTGGGCTGATAGCTCTGAAGAAATGTTCTGGCGGTGGTGATAGAGGACCACGACTGTCTCCGTGGCGCAATTGGCTAGCACGTTCGGCTGTTAACCGAATATTTCAAGTTTCGAGCCCTCCCGGGAGTGGTGTGCCGCTTTTTTTGCGCTGATAGCTTTGAAAATATGTTCTGATGGTGGTGAGAGTGGAGCACGACTGTCTCCGTGGCGCAATTGTCTAGCGCGATGGGCTGTTAACCGAAAAGTTTGAGGCTCGAGCCCACCCGGTGGTGACGCGGTGCTATTTTTTCTTTGCGCTGATAGGTTTGGAGAAATGTTCTGACGATGGTGAGATTGGAGCACGACTGTCTCCGTGGCGCAATTGGCTAGCACGTTCGGCTGTTAACCGAAAAACTGATGTTTCGAGCCCTCCCGTGAGTGGTTTGTTGCTTTTTTCTTTGCGCTGATAGCTTTGAAGGTATTTTGTGATGGTGGTGAGAGTTGCGCACGACTGTCTCCGTGGCGCAATTGTCTAGCACGATCGGCTGTTAACCGAAAAGTTGGAGGTTCGAGCCCAACCGGTGGTGGCGCGGCGCTTTTCTTCTTTGCGCTGATAGCTTTGGAGAAATATTCTGACGGTGGTGAGATAGAAGCACGACTGTCTCCGTGGCACAATTGGCTAGCACGTTCGGCTGTTAACCGAAAAATTGAAGTTTCGAGCCCTCCCGGGAGTGGTGTGTCGCTTTTTCTTTGCGCTGATAGCTTTGAAGATATGTTCTGATGGTGGTGAGAGTGGAGCACGACTGTCTCTGTGGCGCAATTTGCTAGCGCGATCGGCTGTTAACCGAAATATTGGAGGTTCGAGCCTACCTGGTGGTGGTGCGGCGCTTTTTTTTTCTTTAGGCTGATAGCTTTGAAGATATGTTCTGATGGTGATGAGAGTGGAGCAGGACTGTCTCCGTGGCGCAATTGGCTAGCGCGATTAGCTGTTAACCGAAAGGTTGGAGGTTTGAGACCACCCGGGGACGGTGTGTCGCTTTTTTTTTCTTTGCGCTGATAGCTTTGGAGAAATGTTCTGACGGTGGTGAGAGTGGAGCACGACTGTCTCCATGGCGCAATTGGCTAGCGTGATCGGCTGTTAACCAAAAGGTTCGAGTTTCGAGCCCTCCCGTGGGTGGTGTGTTTCTTTTTTCTTTGCGCTGATAGCTTTGGAGATATATTTTGACAATGGTGAGATTGGAGCACGAATGTCTCCATGGCGCAAATGGCTAGCACGTGAGGCTGTTAACCGAAAACTTGGAGGTTTGAGCCTTCCCGGGAGTGGTGTGTTGCTTTTTTTCTTTGCGCTGATAGCTTTGAAGATATGTTCTGATGGTGGTGAGAGTGGAGCACGACTGTCTCCGTGGCGCAATTGGCTAGCGCGATCGGCTGTTAACCGAAAGGTTGTAGATTCGAGCCCACCCGGTGGTGGTGCGGCGCTTTTTTTTGTTTAGGCTGATAACTCTGAAGAAATGTTCTGACGGCGGTGAGAGTGGAGCACGACTGTCTCCGTAGCGCAATTGGCTAGCACGTTTGGCTGTTAACCGAAAAATTGAAGTTTTGAGCCCTCCCGGGAGTGGTGTGTCGCTTTTTTCTTTGCGCTGATAGCTTTGAAGAAATGTTCTGATGGTGGTGAGAGTGGAGCAGGACTGTCTCTGTGGCGCAATTGGCTAGCGCGATTAGCTGTTAACCGAAAGGTTGGAGGTTTGAGCCCACCCGGGGATGGTGTGTCGCTTTTTTTTCTTTGCGCTGATAGCTTTAGAGAAATGTTCTTACGGTGGTGAGAATGGAGCACGACTGTCTTCATGGCGCAATTGGCTAGCACGTTCGGCTGTTAATCAAAACATTGGAGTTTCGAGATCTCCCGGGAGTGGTGTGTTGCTTTTTTCTTTGCGCTGATAGCTTTGTAGATATGTTCTGACGGTGGTGAGAGTGGAGCACGACTGTCTCCATGGCGCAATTGTCTAGCGCGATCGGCTGTTAACCGAAAAGTTGGAGGTTCGAGCCCACCCGGTGGTGGCGTGGCCCTTTTTTCTTTGCGCTGATAGCTTTGAAGATATGTTCTGATGGTGGTGAGAGTGGAGCACGACTGTCTCCGTGGCGCAATTGGCTAGCGCGATTAGCTGTTAACCGAAAGGTTGGAGGTTTGAGACCACCCGGGGACGGTGTTTCGCTTTTTTTTCTTTGCGCTGATAGCTTTGGAGAAATGTTCTGACGGTGGTGAGAGTGGAGCATGACTGTCTCCATGGCGCAATTGGCTAGCGTGATCGGCTGTTAACCAAAAGGTTGGAGTTTCGAGATCTCCCGGGAGTAGTGTGTTGCTTTTTTCTTTGCGCTGATAGCTTTGTAGATATGTTCTGACGGTGGTGAGAGTGGAGCACGACTGTCTCCATGGCCCAATTGTCTAGCGCGATCGGCTGTTAACCGAAAAGTTGGAGGTTCGAGCCCACCCGGTGGTTGCTTGGCGCTTTTTTCTTTGCGCTGATAGCTTTGAAGATATGTTCTGATGGTGGTGAGAGTGGAGCACGACTGTCTCCGTGCCGCAATTGGCTAGCGCAATTAGCTGTTAACCGAAAGGTTGGAGGTTTGAGCCCACCCGGGGATGATGTGTCGCTTTTTTTTTCTTTGCGCTGATAGCTTTGGAGAAATATTTTGACGGTGGTGAGATTGGAGCACGTCTGTCTCCATGGCGCAATTGGCTAGCACGTTAGGCTGTTAACCAAAAACTTGGAGGCTTGAGCCTTCCCGGGAGTGGTGTGTTGCTTTTTTCTTTGCGCTGATAGCTTTCAAGATATGTTCTGATGGTGGTGAGAGTGGAGCACGACTGTCTCCGTGGCGCAATTGGCTAGCGCGATCGGCTGTTAACCGAAAGGTTAGAGGTTCGAGCCTACCCGGTGGTGGTGCGGCGCTTTTTTTTCTATGGGCTGATAGCTCTGAAGAAATGTTCTGACGGTGGTGAGAGTGCAGCACGACTGTCTCCGTAGCACAATTGGCTAGCACGTTCGGCTGTTAACCGTAGAATTGGAGTTTCGAGCCCTCCCGGGAGTGGTGTGTTTCTTTTTTCTTTGCGCTGATAGCTTTGAAGATATGTTCTGATGGTGGTGAGAGTGGAGCACGACTGTCTCCGTGGCACAATTGGCTAGCGCGATCGGCTGTTAACTGAAAGGTTGAAGGTTCGAGCCCACCCGGTGGTGATGCGGCGCTTCTTTTTCATTGCGCTGTTGGCTTTGGAGAAATGTTCTGACGGTGGTGAGATTGGAGCACGACTGTCTCCGTGGCGCAATTGGATAGCATGTTCGGCTGTTAACCGAAAAATTGGAGTTCCGAGCCCTCCCGGGAGTGGTGTGTTGCTTTTTTTTTCTTCGGGCTGAAAGCTTTGAAGATATGTTCTGATGGTGGTGAGAGTGGAGCAGGACCGTCTACGTGGCGCAATTGGCTAGCGCGATCGGCTGTTAACCGAAAGGTTGGAGGTTCGAGCCCACCCGGTGGTGGTGCGGCGCTTTTTTTTCTTTGCGCTGATAGCTTTGAATATATGTTCCGATGGTGGTGAGAGTGGAGCACGACTGTCTCCGTGGCGCAATGGGCTAGCGCGATCGGCTGTTAACCGAAAAGTTGGAGGTTCGAGCCCACCCGGTGGTGCTGCGGCGCTTTTTTTTTCTTTAGGCTGATAGCTTTGAAGATATGTTCTGATGGTGGTGAGAGTAGAGCACGACTGTCTCTGTGGCGCAATTGGCTGGCGCGATCAGCTGTTAACCGAGAGGTTGGAGTTTCGAGCCCTCCCCGTGGGGGTGCGGCGCTTTTTTTTGTTTGGGCTGATAGCTCTGAAGAAATGTTCTGGCGGTGGTGATAGAGGACCACGACTGTCTCCGTGGCGCAATTGGCTAGCACGTTCGGCTGTTAACCGAATATTTCAAGTTTCGAGCCCTCCCGGGAGTGGTGTGCCGCTTTTTTTGCGCTGATAGCTTTGAAAATATGTTCTGATGGTGGTGAGAGTGGAGCACGACTGTCTCCGTGGCGCAATTGTCTAGCGCGATGGGCTGTTAACCGAAAAGTTTGAGGCTCGAGCCCACCCGGTGGTGACGCGGTGCTATTTTTTCTTTGCGCTGATAGGTTTGGAGAAATGTTCTGACGATGGTGAGATTGGAGCACGACTGTCTCCGTGGCGCAATTGGCTAGCACGTTCGGCTGTTAACCGAAAAACTGAAGTTTCGAGCCCTCCCGTGAGTGGTTTGTTGCTTTTTTCTTTGCGCTGATAGCTTTGAAGGTATTTTGTGATGGTGGTGAGAGTTGCGCACGACTGTCTCCGTGGCGCAATTGTCTAGCACGATCGGCTGTTAACCGAAAAGTTGGAGGTTCGAGCCCAACAGGTGGTGGCGCGGCGCTTTTTTTCTTTGCGCTGATAGCTTTGGAGAAATATTCTGACGGTGGTGAGATAGAAGCACGACTGTCTCCGTGGCACAATTGGCTAGCACGTTCGGCTGTTAACCGAAAATTTGAAGTTTCGAGCCCTCCCGGGAGTGGTGTGTCACTTTTTCTTTGCGCTGATAGCTTTGAAGATATGTTCTGATGGTGGTGAGAGTGGAGCACGACTGTCTCTGTGGCGCAATTTGCTAGCGCGATCGGCTGTTAACCGAAATATTGGAGGTTCGAGCCTACCTGGTGGTGGTGCGGCGCTTTTTTTTTTCTTTAGGCTGATAGCTTTGAAGATATGTTCTGATGGTGATGAGAGTGGAGCAGGACTGTCTCCGTGGCGCAATTGGCTAGCGCGATTAGCTGTTAACCGAAAGGTTGGAGGTTTGAGACCACCCGGGGACGGTGTGTCGCTTTTTTTTTCTTTGCGCTGATAGCTTTGGAGAAATGTTCTGACGGTGGTGAGAGTGGAGCACGACTGTCTCCATGGCGCAATTGGCTAGCGTGATCGGCTGTTAACCAAAAGGTTCGAGTTTCGAGCCCTCCCGTGGGTGGTGTGTTTCTTTTTTCTTTGCGCTGATAGCTTTGGAGATATATTTTGACAATGGTGAGATTGGAGCACGAATGTCTCCATGGCGCAATTGGCTAGCACGTGAGGCTGTTAACCGAAAACTTGGAGGTTTGAGCCTTCCCGGGAGTGGTGTGTTGCTTTTTTTCTTTGCGCTGATAGCTTTGAAGATATGTTCTGATGGTGGTGAGAGTGGAGCACGACTGTCTCCGTGGCGCAATTGGCTAGCGCGATCGGCTGTTAACCGAAAGGTTGGAGATTCGAGCCCACCCGGTGGTGGTGCGGCGCTTTTTTTTGTTTAGGCTGATAACTCTGAAGAAATGTTCTGACGGCGGTGAGAGTGGAGCACGACTGTCTCCGTAGCACAATTGGCTAGCACGTTTGGCTGTTAACCGAAAAATTGAAGTTTTGAGCCCTCCCGGGAGTGGTGTGTCGCTTTTTTCTTTGCGCTGATAGCTTTGAAGAAATGTTCTGATGGTGGTGAGAGTGGAGCAGGACTGTCTCTGTGGCGCAATTGGCTAGCGCGATTAGCTGTTAACCGAAAGGTTGGAGGTTTGAGCCCACCCGGGGATGGTGTGTCGCTTTTTTTTCTTTGCGCTGATAGCTTTAGAGAAATGTTCTTACGGTGGTGAGAATGGAGCACGACTGTCTTCATGGCGCAATTGGCTAGCACGTTCGGCTGTTAATCAAAAAATTGGAGTTTCGAGATCTCCCGGGAGTGGTGTGTTGCTTTTTTCTTTGCGCTGATAGCTTTGTAGATATGTTCTGACGGTGGTGAGAGTGGAGCACGACTGTCTCAATGGCGCAATTGTCTAGCGCGATCGGCTGTTAACCGAAAAGTTGGAGGTTCGAGCCCACCCGGTGGTGGCGTGGCCCTTATTTCTTTGCGCTGATAGCTTTGAAGATATGTTCTGATGGTGGTGAGAGTGGAGCACGACTGTCTCCGTGGCGCAATTGGCTAGCGCGATTAGCTGTTAACCGAAAGGTTGGAGGTTTGAGCCCACCCGGGGATGGTGTGTCGCTTTTTTTTCTTTGCGCTGATAGCTTTGGAGAAATATTTTGACGGTGGTGAGATTGGAGCACGACTGTCTCCATGGCGCAATTGGCTAGCACGTTAGGCTGTTAACCGAAAACTTGCAGGTTTGAGCCTTCCCGGGAGTGGTGTGTTGCTTTTTTTTGCGCTGATAGCTTTGAAGATATGTTCTGATGGTGGTGAGAGTGGAGCACGACTGTCTCCGTGGCGCAATTGGCTAGCGCGATCGGCTGTTAACCGAAAGGTTGGAGATTCGAGCCCACCCGGTGGTGGTGCGGCGCTTTTTTTTCTTTGGGCTGATAACTCTGAAGAAATGTTCTGACGGTGGTGAGAGTGACGCCACGATGACGACTGTCTCCATGGCGCAATCGGCTAGCGCGATCGGCTGTTAACCGAAAGGTTGGAGGTTAGAGCCCACCCGGTGGTGTTGCGGCGCTTTTTTTTCTTTGGGCTGATAGCTTTGAAGATAAGTTCTGATGGTAGTGAGAGTGGAGCAGGACTGTCTCCGTGGCGCAATTGGCTAGCGCGATCGGCTGTTAACCGAAAAGGTTGAGGTTTGAGCCCTCCCGGGAGTGGTGTGTTGCTTTTTTCTTTGCGCTGATAGCTTTGAAGATATGTTCTGATGGTGGTGAGAGTGGAGCACGACTATCTTCGTGGCGCAATTGGCTTGCGCGATTGGCTGTTAACCGAAAGGTTGGAGGTTCGAGCCCACCTGGTGGTGGTGCGGTGCTTTTTTTTCTTTGGGCTGATAACTTTGAAGATATGTTCTGATGGTGGTTAGAGTGAAGCAAGACTGTCTCCTTGGCGCAATTGACTAGCTGAATCGGCTGTTAACCGAAAGGTTGGAGTTTCGAGCCCTCCTCTAATTGGTGTGTTGCTTTTTTCTTTGCGCTGATAGCTTTGAAGATATGTTCTGATGTTGGTGAGTGTGGAGCACGACTGTCTATGTGGCGCAATTGACTAGCGCCATCGGCTGTTAACAGAAAGGTTGGAGGTTCGAGCCCACCCGATGGTGGTGCGGCGCTTTTTTTTTCTTTGGGCTGATAGCTTTGAAGATATGTTCTGATGGTGGTGAGAGTAGAGCAGGACTATTTCCGTGGCGCAATTGGCTAGCGTGATTGTCTGTTAACCGAAAGGTTGGAGTTTCGAGCCCACCCGGTGGTGGCGCGGTGCTTTTTTTTCTTTGGGGTAATAGGTTTGAAGATATGTTCTGATGGTGGTGAGAGTGGAGCAGGACTGTCTCTGTGGCGCAATTCGCTAGCGCGATCGGCTGTTAACCGAAAGGTTGGAGTTTCGAGCCCTCCCGGGAGTGGTGTGTTGCTTTTATCTTTGCGCTGATAGGTTTGAAGATATGTTCTGATGGTGGTGAGAGTACAGCACGACAGTCTCCGTGGCGCAATTGGCTGGGGCGACCGGCTGTTAACCGAAGCGTTGGAGTTTCGAGCCCACCTGGTGGTGATGCGGCGCTTTTTTTTTCTTTGGGCTGATGGCTTTGAAGATATGTTCTGATGGTGGTGAGAGTGCAGCAGGACTGTCTCCGTGGCGCAATTGGCCAGCGCGATCGGCTGTTAACCGAAAGGGTGGAGTTTCGAGCCCTACCAGGAGTGGTGTGTTGCTTTTTTCTTTGCGCTGATAGCTTTGAAGATACGTTCTGATGGTGTTGAAAGTGGAGCACGACTGTCTCCGTGGCGCAATTGGCTAGCGCGATCGGCTGTTGACCGAAAGGTTGGAGGTTAGAGCCCACCCGGTGGTTGTGCGGCGCTTTTTTTTCTTTGGGCTGATAGCTTTGAAGATAAGTTCTGATGGTGGTGAGAGTGGAGCAGGACTGTCTCCATGGCGCAATTGGCTAGCGCGATCGGCTGGTAACCGAAAAGTTGGAGGTTCGAGCACTCCCGGGAGTGGTGTGTTGCTTTTTTCTTTGCGCTGATAGCTTTGAAGATATGTTCTGATGTTGGTGAGAGTGGAGCACGACTATCTTCGTGGCGCAATTGGCTAGCGCGATCGGCTGTTAACCGAAAGGTTGGAGGTTCGAGCCCACCTGGTGGTGGTGCGGTGCTTTTTTTTCTTTGGGCTCATAACTTTGAAGATATGTTCTGATGGTGGTTAGAGTGGAGCAACACTGTCTCTTTGGCGCAATTGACTAGCTGAATCGGCTGTTAACCGAATGGTTGGAGTTTCGAGCCCTCCTATAAGTGGTGTGTTGCTTTTTTCTTTGCGCTGATAGCTTTGAAGATATGTTCTGATGTTGGTGAGTGTGGAGCACGACTGTCTATGTGGCGCAATTGGCTAGCGCGATCGGCTGTTAACCGAAAGGTTGGAGGTTTGAGACCACCCGGGGACGGTGTGTCGCTTTTTTTTGCTTGCGCTGATAGCTTTGGAGAAATGTTCTGACGGTGGTGAGAGTGGAGCACGACTGTCTCCATGGCGCAATTGGCTAGCGTGATCGGCTGTTAACCAAAAGGTTGGAGTTTCGAGATCTCCCGGGAGTAGTGTGTTGCTTTTTTCTTTGCGCTGATAGCTTTGTAGATATGTTCTGACGGTGGTGAGAGTGGAGCACGACTGTCTCCATGGCGCAATTGTCTAGCGCGATCGGCTGTTAACCGAAAAGTTGGAGGTTCGAGCCCACCCGGTGGTTGCTTGGCGCTTTTTTCTTTGCGCTGATAGCTTTGAAGATATGTTCTGATGGTGGTGAGAGTGGAGCACGACTGTCTCCGTGGCGCAATTGGCTAGCGCAATTAGCTGTTAACCGAAAGGTTGGAGGTTTGAGCCCACCCGGGGATGATGTGTCGCCTTTTTTTTCATTGCGCTGATAGCTTTGGAGAAATATTTTGACGGTGGTGAGATTGGAGCACGACTGTCTCCATGGCGCAATTGGCTAGCACGTTAGGCTGTTAACCGAAAACTTGGAGGCTTGAGCCTTCCCGGGAGTGGTGTGTTGCTTTTTTCTTTGCGCTGATAGCTTTGAAGATATGTTCTGATGGTGGTGAGAGTGGAACACGACTGTCTCCGTGGCGCAATTGGCTAGCGCGATCGGCTGTTAACCGAAAGGTTGGATGTTCGAGCCCACCCGGTGGTGGTGCGGCGCTTTTTTTTTTTGCGCTGATAGCTTTGAATATATGTTCTGTTGGTGGTGAGAGTGGAGCACGACTGTCTCCGTGGCGCAATGGGCTAGCGCGATCGGCTGTTAACCGAAAAGTTGGAGGTTGGAGCCCACCCGGTGGTGCTGCGGCGCTTTTTTTTCTTTAGGCTGATAGCTTTGAAGATATGTTCTGATGGTGGTGAGAGTAGAACACGACTGTCTCTGTGGCGCAATTGGCTGGCGCGATAAGCTGTTAACCGAGAGGTTGGAGTTTCGAGCCCTCCCCGTGGGGGTGCGGCGCTTTTTTTTTGTTTGGGCTGATAGCTCTGAAGAAATGTTCTGACGGTGGTGATAGAGGAGCACGACTGTCTCCGTGGCGCAATTGGCTAGCACCTTCGGCTGTTAACCGAATATTTGAAGTTTCGAGCCCTCCCGGAAGTGGTGTGCCGCTTTTTTTGCGCTGATAGCTTTGGAAATATGTTCTGATGGTAGTGAGAGTGGAGCACGACTGTCTCCGTGGCGCAATCGTCTAGCGCGATGGGCTGTTAACCGAAAAGGTTGAGGCTCAAGCCCACCCGGTGGTGACGCGGTGCTATTTTTTCTTTGCGCTGATAGGTTTGGAGAAATGTTCTGACGATGGTGAGATTGGAGCACGACTGTCTCCGTGGCGCAATTGGCTAGCACGTTCGGCTGTTAACCGAAAAAATGAAGTTTCGAGCCCTCCCGTGAGTGGTTTGTTGCTTTTTTCTTTGCGCTGATAGCTTTGAAGATATTTTGTGATGGTGGTGAGAGTTGCGCACGACTGTCTCCGTGGCGCAATTGTCTAGCACGATCGGCTTTTAACCGAAAAGTTGGAGGTTCGAGCCCAACCGGTGGTGGCGCGGCGCTTTTTTTCTTTAGGCTGATAGCTTTGAAGATATGTTCTGATGGTGGTGAGAGTGGAGCACGACTGTCTCCGTGGCGCAATTGGCTAGCGCAATTAGCTGTTAACCGAAAGGTTGGAGGTTTGAGCCCACCCGGGGATGATGTGTCGCTTTTTTTTTCATTGCGCTGATAGCTTTGGAGAAATATTTTGACGGTGGTGAGTTTGGAGCACGACTGTCTCCATGGCGCAATTGGCTAGCACGTTAGGCTGTTAACCGAAAACTTGGAGGCTTGAGCCTTCCCGGGAGTGGTGTGTTGCTTTTTTCTTTGCGCTGATAGCTTTGAAGATATGTTCTGATGGTGGTGAGAGTGGAACACGACTGTCTCCGTGGCGCAATTGGCTAGCGCGATCGGCTGTTAACCGAAAGGTTGGAGATTCGAGCCCACCCGGTGGTGGTGCGGCGCTTTTTTTTCTTTGGGCTGATAACTCTGAAGAAATGTTCTGACGGTGGTGAGAGTGACGCCACGGTGACGACTGTCTCCGTGGCGCAATTGGCTAGCGCGATCGGCTGTTAACCGAAAGGTAAGAGGTTCGAGCCTACCCGGTGGTGGTGCGGCGCTTTTTTTTCTATGGGCTGATAGCTCTGAAGAAATGTTCTGACGGTGGTGAGAGTGGAGCACGACTGTCTCCGTAGCACAATTGCCTAGCACGTTCGGCTGTTAACCGTAGAATTGGAGTTTCGAGCCCTCCCGGGAGTGGTGTGTTTCTTTTTTCTTTGCGCTGATAGCTTTGAAGATATGTTCTGATGGTGGTGAGAGTGGAGCACGACTGTCTCCGTGGCACAATTGGCTAGCGCGATCGGCTGTTAACTGAAAGGTTGAAGGTTCGAGCCCACCCGGTGGTGATGCGGCGCTTCTTTTTCTTTGCGCTGTTGGCTTTGGAGAAATGTTCTCACGGTGGTGAGATTGGAGCATGACTGTCTCCGTGGCGCAATTGGATAGCACGTTCGGCTGTTAACCGAAAAATTGGAGTTCCAAGCCCTCCCGGGAGTGGTGTGTTGCTTTTTTTTTCTTCGGGCTGAAAGCTTTGAAGATATGTCCTGATGGTGGTGAGAGTGGAGCAGGACCGTCTCCGTGGCGCAATTGGCTAGCGCGATCGGCTGTTAACCGAAAGGTTGGAGGTTCGAGCCCACCCGGTGGTGGTGCGGCGCTTTTTTTTCTTTGCGCTGATAGCTTTGAATATATGTTCTGTTGGTGGTGAGAGTGGAGCACGACTGTCTCCGTGGCGCAATGGGCTAGCGCGATCGGCTGTTAACCGAAAAGTTGGAGGTTGGAGCCCACCCGGTGGTGCTGCGGCGCTTTTTTTTTCTTTAGGCTGATAGCTTTGAAGATATGTTGTGATGGTGGAGAGAGTGGAGCACGACTGTCTCCATGGCGCAATTGGCTAGCGCGATCGGCTGTTAACCGAAAAGTTGGAGGTTCGAGCCCACCCGGTGGTGGCGTGGCGCTTTTTTCTTTGCGCTGATAGCTTTGAAGATATGTTCTGATGGTGGTGAGAGTGGAGCGCGACTGTCTCCGTGGCGCAATTGGCTAGCGCGATTAGCTGTTAACCGAAAGGTTGGAGGTTTGAGCCCACCCGGGGATGGTGTGTCGCTTTTTTTCTTTGCGCTGATAGCTTTGGAGAAATATTTTGACGGTGGTGAGATTGGAGCACGACTGTCTCCATGGCGCAATCGGCTAGCACGTTAGGCTGTTAACCGAAAACTTGCAGGTTTGAGCCTTCCCGGGAGTGGTGTGTTGCTTTTTTTTGCGCTGATAGCTTTGAAGATAAGTTCTGATGGTGTTGAGAGTGGAGCACGACTGTCTCCGTGGCGCAATTGGCTAGCGCGATTGGCTGTTAACCGAAAGGTTGGAGATTCGAGCCCACCCGGTGGTGGTGCGGGGTTTTTTTTCTCTTTGGGCTGATAACTCTGAAGAAATGTTCTGACGGTGGTGAGAGTGACGCCACGGTGACGACTGTCTCCATGGCGCAATCGGCTAGCGCGATCGGCTGTTAACCGAAAGGTTGGAGGTTAGAGCCCACCCGGTGGTGTTGCGGCGCTTTTTTTTCTTTGGGCTGATAGCTTTGAAGATAAGTTCTGATGGTAGTGAGAGTGGAGCAGGACTGTCTCCGTGGCGCAATTGGCTAGCGCGATCGGCTGTTAACCGAAAAGGTTGAGGTTTGAGCCCTCCCGGGAGTGGTGTGTTGCTTTTTTCTTTGCGCTGATAGCTTTGAAGATATGTTCTGATGGTGGTGAGAGTGGAGCACGACTATCTTCGTGGCGCAATTGGCTTACGCGATTGGCTGTTAACCGAAAGGTTGGAGGTTCGAGCCCACCTGGTGGTGGTGCGGCGCTTTTTTTTCTTTGGGCTGATAACTTTGAAGATATGTTCTGATGGTGGTTAGAGTGGAGCAAGACTGTCTCCTTGGCGCAATTGACTAGCTGAATCGGCTGTTAACCGAAAGGTTGGAGTTTCGAGCCCTCCTATAAGTGGTGTGTTGCTTTTTTCTTTGCGCTGATAGCTTTGAAGATATGTTCTGATGTTGGTGAGTGTGGAGCACGACTGTCTATGTGGCGCAATTGGCTAGCGCGATCGGCTGTTAACCGAAAGGTTGGAGGTTCGAGCCCACCCGATGGTGGTGCGGCGCTTTTTTTTCTTTAGGCTGATAGCTTTGAAGATATGTTCTGATGGTGGTGAGAGTAGAGCAGGACTGTTTCCGTGGCGCAATTGGCTAGCGTGATTGGCTGTTAACCGAAAGGTTGGAGTTTCGAGCCCACCCTGTGGTGGCGCGGCGCTTTTTTTTCTTTGGGCTAATAGCTTTGAAGATATGTTCTGATGGTGGTGAGAGTGGAGCAGGACTGTCTCTGTGGCGCAATTCGCTAGCGCGATCGGCTGTTAACCGAAAGGTTGGAGTTTCGAGCCCTCCCGGGAGTGGTGTGTTGCTTTTATCTTTGCGCTGATAGGTTTGAAGATATGTTATGATGGTGGTGAGAGTACAGCACGACTGTCTCCGTGGCGCAATTGGCTGGGGCGACCGGCTGTTAACCGAAGCGTTGGAGTTTCGAGCCCACCTGGTGGTGATGCGGCGCTTTTTTTTTCTTTGGGCTGATGGCTTTGAAGATATGTTCTGATGGTGGTGAGAGTGCAGCAGGACTGTCTCCGTGGCGCAATTGGCCAGCGCGATCGGCTGTTAACCGAAAGGTTGGAGTTTCGAGCCCTACCAGGAGTGGTGTGTTGCTTTTTTCTTTGCAATGATAGCTTTGAAGATACGTTCTGATGGTGTTGAAAGTGGAGCACGACTGTCTCCGTGGCGCAATTGGCTAGCGCGATCGGCTGTTGACCGAAAGGTTGGAGGTTAGAGCCAACCCGATGGTTGTGCGGCGCTTTTTTTTCTTTGGGCTGATAGCTTTGAAGATAAGTTCTGATGGTGGTGAGAGTGGAGCAGGACTGTCTCCATGGCGCAATTGGCTAGCGCGATCGGCTGGTAACCGAAAAGTTGGAGGTTCGAGCCCTCCCGGGAGTGGTGTGTTGCTTTTTTCTTTGCGCTGATAGCTTTGAAGATATGTTCTGATGGTGGTGAGAGTGGAGCACGACTATCTTCGTGGCGCAATTGGCTAGCGCGATCGGCTGTTAACCGAAAGGTTGGAGGTTCGAGCCCACCTGGTGGTGGTGCGGTGCTTTTTTTTCTTTGGGCTGATAACTTTGAAGATATGTTCTGATGGTGGTTAGAGTGGAGCAACACTGTCTCTTTGGCGCAATTGACTAGCTGAATCGGCTGTTAACCGAAAGGTTGGAGTTTCGAGCCCTCCTATAAGTGGTGTGTTGCTTTTTTCTTTGCGCTGATAGCTTTCAAGATATGTTCTGATGTTGGTGAGTGCGGAGCACGACTGTCTATGTGGCGCAATTGGCTAGCGCGATCGGCTGTTAACCGAAAGGTTGGAGGTTCGAGCCCACCCGATGGTGGTGCGGCGCTTTTTTTTTCTTTGGGCTGATAGCTTTGAAGATATGTTCTGATGGTGGTGGGAGTAGAGCAGGACTGTTTCCGTGGCGCAATTGGCTAGCGTGATTGGCTGTTAACCGAAAGGTTGGAGTTTCGAGCCCACCCGGTGGTGGCGCGGCGCTTTTTTTTCTTTGGGCTAATAGCTTTGAAGATATGTTCTGATGCTGGTGAGAGTGGAGCAGGACTGTCTCTGTGGCGCAATTCGCTAGCGCGATCGGCTGTTAACGGAAAGGTTGGAGTTTCGAGCCCTCCCGGGAGTGGTGTGTTGATTTTATCTTTGCGCTGATAGGTTTCAAGATATGTTCTGATGGTGGTGAGAGTACAGCACGACTGTCTCCGTGGCGCAATTGGCTGGGGCGACCGGCTGTTAACCGAAGCGTTGGAGTTTCGAGCCCACCCGGTGGTGGTGCGGCACTTTTTTTCTTTGGGCTGATGGCTTTGAAGGTATGTTCTGATGGTGGTGAGAGTGCAGCAGGACTGTCTCCGTGGCGCAATTGGCCAGCGCGATCGGCTGTTAACCGAAAGGTTGGAGTTTCGAGCCCTACCGGGAGTGGTGTGTTGCTTTTTTCTTTGCGCTGTTAGCTTTGAAGATACGTTCTGATGGTGTTGAAAGTGGAGCACAGCTGTCTCCGTGGCGCAATTGGCTAGCGCGATCGGCTGTTGACCGAAAGGTTGGAGGTTAGAGCCCACCCGGTGGTTGTGCAGCGCTTTTTTTTCTTTGGGCTGATAGCTTTGAAGATAAGTTCTGATGGTGGTGAGAGTGGAGCAGGACTGTCTCCATGGCGCAATTGGCTAGCGCGATCGGCTGGTAACCGAAAAGTTGGAAGTTCGAGCCCTCCCGGGAGTGGTGTGTTGCTTTTTTCTTTGCGCTGATAGCTTTGAAGATATGTTCTGATGGTGGTGAGAGTGGAGCACGACTATCTTCGTGGCGCAATTGGCTAGCGCGATCGGCTGTTAACCGAAAGGTTGGAGGTTCGAGCCCACCTGGTGGTGGTGCGGTGCTTTTTTTTTTCTTTGGGCTGATAACTTTGAAGATATGTTCTGATGGTGGTTAGAGTGGAGCAAGACTGTCTCTTTGGCGCAATTGACTAGCTGAATCGGCTGTGAACCGAAACGTTGGAGTTTCGAGCCCTCCTGTGAGTGCTGTGTTGCTTTTTTCCTTGCGCTGATAGCTTTGAAGATATGTTCTGATGGTGGTGAGAGTAGAGCAGGACTGTTTCCGTGGCGCAATTGGCTAGCGTGATCGGCTGTTTACCGAAAGGTTGGAGTTTCGAGCCCTCCCGGGAGTGGTGCGTAGTTTTTTTTTTTGCGCTGATACCTTTGAAGATATGTTCTGATGGTGGTGAGAGTGGAGCACGACTGTCTCCGTGGCGCAATCGGCTAGCGCGATCGGCTGTTAACCGAAAGGTAGGAGGTTCGAGCCCACCCGGTGGTGGTGCGGTGCTTTTTTTTCTTTGGGCTGATAGCTTTGAAGATATGTTCTGATGGTGGTGAGAGTGGAGCAGGACTGTCTCCGTGGCGCAATTGGCTAGCGCGATCGGCTGTTAACCGAAATGTTGGAGTTTCGAGCCCACCCGGTGGTGGTGCGGCGCTTTTTTTTTGGGCTGATAGCTTTGAAGATATGTTCTGATGGTGGTGAGAGTGGAGCACGACTGTCTATGTGGCGCAATTGGCTAGCGCGATCGGCTGTTAACCGAAAGGTTGGAGGTTCGAGCCCACCCGATGGTGGTGCGGCGCTTTTTTTTTCTTTAGGCTGATAGCTTTGAAGATATGTTCTGATGGTGGTGAGAGTAGAGCAGGACTGTTTCCGTGGCGCAATTGGCTAGCGTGATTGGCTGTTAACCGAAAGGTTGGAGTTTCGAGCCCACCCTGTGGTGGCGCGGCGCTTTTTTTTCTTTGGGCTAATAGCTTTGAAGATATGTTCTGATGGTGGTGAGAGTGGAGCAGGACTGTCTCTGTGGCGCAATTCGCTAGCGCGATCGGCTGTTAACCGAAAGGTTGGAGTTTCGAGCCCTCCCGGGAGTGGTGTGTTGCTTTTTTCTTTGCGCTGATAGCTTTGTAGATATGTTCTGACAGTGGTGAGAGTGGAGCACGACTGTCTCCATGGCGCAATTGTCTAGCGCGATCGGCTGTTAACCGAAAAGTTGGAGGTTCGAGCCCACCCGGTGGTGGCGTGGCGCTTTTTTCTTTGCGCTGATAGCTTTGAAGATATGTTCTGATGGTGGTGAGAGTGGAGCGCGACTGTCTCCGTGGCGCAATTGGCTAGCGCGATTAGCTGTTAACCGAAAGGTTGGAGGTTTGAGCCCACCCGGGGATGGTGTGTCGCTTTTTTTCTTTGCGCTGATAGCTTTGGAGAAATATTTTGACGGTGGTGAGATTGGAGCACGACTGTCTCCATGGCGCAATCGGCTAGCACGTTAGGCTGTTAACCGAAAACTTGCAGGTTTGAGCCTTCCCGGGAGTGGTGTGTTGCTTTTTTTTGCGCTGATAGCTTTGAAGATAAGTTCTGATGGTGTTGAGAGTGGAGCACGACTGTCTCCGTGGCGCAATTGGCTAGCGCGATTGGCTGTTAACCGAAAGGTTGGAGATTCGAGCCCACCCGGTGGTGGTGCGGGGTTTTTTTTCTCTTTGGGCTGATAACTCTGAAGAAATGTTCTGACGGTGGTGAGAGTGACGCCACGGTGACGACTGTCTCCATGGCGCAATCGGCTAGCGCGATCGGCTGTTAACCGAAAGGTTGGAGGTTAGAGCCCACCCGGTGGTGTTGCGGCGCTTTTTTTTCTTTGGGCTGATAGCTTTGAAGATAAGTTCTGATGGTAGTGAGAGTGGAGCAGGACTGTCTCCGTGGCGCAATTGGCTAGCGCGATCGGCTGTTAACCGAAAAGGTTGAGGTTTGAGCCCTCCCGGGAGTGGTGTGTTGCTTTTTTCTTTGCGCTGATAGCTTTGAAGATATGTTCTGATGGTGGTGAGAGTGGAGCACGACTATCTTCGTGGCGCAATTGGCTTACGCGATTGGCTGTTAACCGAAAGGTTGGAGGTTCGAGCCCACCTGGTGGTGGTGCGGCGCTTTTTTTTCTTTGGGCTGATAACTTTGAAGATATGTTCTGATGGTGGTTAGAGTGGAGCAAGACTGTCTCCTTGGCGCAATTGACTAGCTGAATCGGCTGTTAACCGAAAGGTTGGAGTTTCGAGCCCTCCTATAAGTGGTGTGTTGCTTTTTTCTTTGCGCTGATAGCTTTGAAGATATGTTCTGATGTTGGTGAGTGTGGAGCACGACTGTCTATGTGGCGCAATTGGCTAGCGCGATCGGCTGTTAACCGAAAGGTTGGAGGTGCGAGCCCACCCGATGGTGGTGCGGCGCTTTTTTTTTTCTTTAGGCTGATAGCTTTGAAGATATGTTCTGATGGTGGTGAGAGTAGAGCAGGACTGTTTCCGTGGCGCAATTGGCTAGCGTGATTGGCTGTTAACCGAAAGGTTGGAGTTTCGAGCCCACCCTGTGGTGGCGCGGCGCTTTTTTTTCTTTGGGCTAATAGCTTTGAAGATATGTTCTGATGGTGGTGAGAGTGGAGCAGGACTGTCTCTGTGGCGCAATTCGCTAGCGCGATCGGCTGTTAACCGAAAGGTTGGAGTTTCGAGCCCTCCCGGGAGTGGTGTGTTGCTTTTATCTTTGCGCTGATAGGTTTGAAGATATGTTCTGATGGTGGTGAGAGTACAGCACGACTGTCTCCGTGGCGCAATTGGCTGGGGCGACCGGCTGTTAACCGAAGCGTTGGAGTTTCGAGCCCACCTGGTGGTGATGCGGCGCTTTTTTTTTCTTTGGGCTGATGGCTTTGAAGATATGTTCTGATGGTGGTGAGAGTGCAGCAGGACTGTCTCCGTGGCGCAATTGGCCAGCGCGATCGGCTGTTAACCGAAAGGTTGGAGTTTCGAGCCCTACCAGGAGTGGTGTGTTGCTTTTTTCTTTGCAATGATAGCTTTGAAGATACGTTCTGATGGTGTTGAAAGTGGAGCACGACTGTCTCCGTGGCGCAATTGGCTAGCGCGATCGGCTGTTGACCGAAAGGTTGGAGGTTAGAGCCCACCCGATGGTTGTGCGGCGCTTTTTTTTCTTTGGGCTGATAGCTTTGAAGATAAGTTCTGATGGTGGTGAGAGTGGAGCAGGACTGTCTCCATGGCGCAATTGGCTAGCGCGATCGGCTGTTAACCGAAAGGTTGGAGTTTCGAGCCCTCCCGGGAGTGGTGTGTTGCTTTTTTCTTTGCGCTGATAGCTTTGTAGATATGTTCTGACAGTGGTGAGAGTGGAGCACGACTGTCTCCATGGCGCAATTGTCTAGCGCGATCGGCTGTTAACCGAAAAGTTGGAGGTTCGAGCCCACCCGGTGGTGGCGTGGCGCTTTTTTCTTTGCGCTGATAGCTTTGAAGATATGTTCTGATGGTGGTGAGAGTGGAGCGCGACTGTCTCCGTGGCGCAATTGGCTAGCGCGATTAGCTGTTAACCGAAAGGTTGGAGGTTTGAGCCCACCCGGGGATGGTGTGTCGCTTTTTTTCTTTGCGCTGATAGCTTTGGAGAAATATTTTGACGGTGGTGAGATTGGAGCACGACTGTCTCCATGGCGCAATCGGCTAGCACGTTAGGCTGTTAACCGAAAACTTGCAGGTTTGAGCCTTCCCGGGAGTGGTGTGTTGCTTTTTTTTGCGCTGATAGCTTTGAAGATAAGTTCTGATGGTGTTGAGAGTGGAGCACGACTGTCTCCGTGGCGCAATTGGCTAGCGCGATTGGCTGTTAACCGAAAGGTTGGAGATTCGAGCCCACCCGGTGGTGGTGCGGGGTTTTTTTTCTCTTTGGGCTGATAACTCTGAAGAAATGTTCTGACGGTGGTGAGAGTGACGCCACGGTGACGACTGTCTCCATGGCGCAATCGGCTAGCGCGATCGGCTGTTAACCGAAAGGTTGGAGGTTAGAGCCCACCCGGTGGTGTTGCGGCGCTTTTTTTTCTTTGGGCTGATAGCTTTGAAGATAAGTTCTGATGGTAGTGAGAGTGGAGCAGGACTGTCTCCGTGGCGCAATTGGCTAGCGCGATCGGCTGTTAACCGAAAAGGTTGAGGTTTGAGCCCTCCCGGGAGTGGTGTGTTGCTTTTTTCTTTGCGCTGATAGCTTTGAAGATATGTTCTGATGGTGGTGAGAGTGGAGCACGACTATCTTCGTGGCGCAATTGGCTTACGCGATTGGCTGTTAACCGAAAGGTTGGAGGTTCGAGCCCACCTGGTGGTGGTGCGGCGCTTTTTTTTCTTTGGGCTGATAACTTTGAAGATATGTTCTGATGGTGGTTAGAGTGGAGCAAGACTGTCTCCTTGGCGCAATTGACTAGCTGAATCGGCTGTTAACCGAAAGGTTGGAGTTTCGAGCCCTCCTATAAGTGGTGTGTTGCTTTTTTCTTTGCGCTGATAGCTTTGAAGATATGTTCTGATGTTGGTGAGTGTGGAGCACGACTGTCTATGTGGCGCAATTGGCTAGCGCGATCGGCTGTTAACCGAAAGGTTGGAGGTTCGAGCCCACCCGATGGTGGTGCGGCGCTTTTTTTTTCTTTAGGCTGATAGCTTTGAAGATATGTTCTGATGGTGGTGAGAGTAGAGCAGGACTGTTTCCGTGGCGCAATTGGCTAGCGTGATTGGCTGTTAACCGAAAGGTTGGAGTTTCGAGCCCACCCTGTGGTGGCGCGGCGCTTTTTTTTCTTTGGGCTAATAGCTTTGAAGATATGTTCTGATGGTGGTGAGAGTGGAGCAGGACTGTCTCTGTGGCGCAATTCGCTAGCGCGATCGGCTGTTAACCGAAAGGTTGGAGTTTCGAGCCCTCCCGGGAGTGGTGTGTTGCTTTTATCTTTGCGCTGATAGGTTTGAAGATATGTTCTGATGGTGGTGAGAGTACAGCACGACTGTCTCCGTGGCGCAATTGGCTGGGGCGACCGGCTGTTAACCGAAGCGTTGGAGTTTCGAGCCCACCTGGTGGTGATGCGGCGCTTTTTTTTTCTTTGGGCTGATGGCTTTGAAGATATGTTCTGATGGTGGTGAGAGTGCAGCAGGACTGTCTCCGTGGCGCAATTGGCCAGCGCGATCGGCTGTTAACCGAAAGGTTGGAGTTTCGAGCCCTACCAGGAGTGGTGTGTTGCTTTTTTCTTTGCAATGATAGCTTTGAAGATACGTTCTGATGGTGTTGAAAGTGGAGCACGACTGTCTTCGTGGCGCAATTGGCTAGCGCGATCGGCTGTTGACCGAAAGGTTGGAGGTTAGAGCCCACCCGATGGTTGTGCGGCGCTTTTTTTTCTTTGGGCTGATAGCTTTGAAGATAAGTTCTGATGGTGGTGAGAGTGGAGCAGGACTGTCTCCATGGCGCAATTGGCTAGCGCGATCGGCTGTTAACCGAAAGGTTGGAGTTTCGAGCCCTCCCGGGAGTGGTGTGTTGCTTTTTTCTTTGCGCTGATAGCTTTGTAGATATGTTCTGACAGTGGTGAGAGTGGAGCACGACTGTCTCCATGGCGCAATTGTCTAGCGCGATCGGCTGTTAACCGAAAAGTTGGAGGTTCGAGCCCACCCGGTGGTGGCGTGGCGCTTTTTTCTTTGCGCTGATAGCTTTGAAGATATGTTCTGATGGTGGTGAGAGTGGAGCGCGACTGTCTCCGTGGCGCAATTGGCTAGCGCGATTAGCTGTTAACCGAAAGGTTGGAGGTTTGAGCCCACCCGGGGATGGTGTGTCGCTTTTTTTCTTTGCGCTGATAGCTTTGGAGAAATATTTTGACGGTGGTGAGATTGGAGCACGACTGTCTCCATGGCGCAATCGGCTAGCACGTTAGGCTGTTAACCGAAAACTTGCAGGTTTGAGCCTTCCCGGGAGTGGTGTGTTGCTTTTTTTTGCGCTGATAGCTTTGAAGATAAGTTCTGACGGTGTTGAGAGTGGAGCACGACTGTCTCCGTGGCGCAATTGGCTAGCGCGATTGGCTGTTAACCGAAAGGTTGGAGATTCGAGCCCACCCGGTGGTGGTGCGGGGTTTTTTTTCTCTTTGGGCTGATAACTCTGAAGAAATGTTCTGACGGTGGTGAGAGTGACGCCACGGTGACGAATGTCTCCATGGCGCAATCGGCTAGCGCGATCGGCTGTTAACCGAAAGGTTGGAGGTTAGAGCCCACCCGGTGGTGTTGCGGCGCTTTTTTTTCTTTGGGCTGATAGCTTTGAAGATAAGTTCTGATGGTAGTGAGAGTGGAGCAGGACTGTCTCCGTGGCGCAATTGGCTAGCGCGATCGGCTGTTAACCGAAAAGGTTGAGGTTTGAGCCCTCCCGGGAGTGGTGTGTTGCTTTTTTCTTTGCGCTGATAGCTTTGAAGATATGTTCTGATGGTGGTGAGAGTGGAGCACGACTATCTTCGTGGCGCAATTGGCTTACGCGATTGGCTGTTAACCGAAAGGTTGGAGGTTCGAGCCCACCTGGTGGTGGTGCGGCGCTTTTTTTTCTTTGGGCTGATAACTTTGAAGATATGTTCTGATGGTGGTTAGAGTGGAGCAAGACTGTCTCCTTGGCGCAATTGACTAGCTGAATCGGCTGTTAACCGAAAGGTTGGAGTTTCGAGCCCTCCTATAAGTGGTGTGTTGCTTTTTTCTTTGCGCTGATAGCTTTGAAGATATGTTCTGATGTTGGTGAGTGTGGAGCACGACTGTCTATGTGGCGCAATTGGCTAGCGCGATCGGCTGTTAACCGAAAGGTTGGAGGTTCGAGCCCACCCGATGGTGGTGCGGCGCTTTTTTTTTCTTTAGGCTGATAGCTTTGAAGATATGTTCTGATGGTGGTGAGAGTAGAGCAGGACTGTTTCCGTGGCGCAATTGGCTAGCGTGATTGGCTGTTAACCGAAAGGTTGGAGTTTCGAGCCCACCCTGTGGTGGCGCGGCGCTTTTTTTTCTTTGGGCTAATAGCTTTGAAGATATGTTCTGATGGTGGTGAGAGTGGAGCAGGACTGTCTCTGTGGCGCAATTCGCTAGCGCGATCGGCTGTTAACCGAAAGGTTGGAGTTTCGAGCCCTCCCGGGAGTGGTGTGTTGCTTTTATCTTTGCGCTGATAGGTTTGAAGATATGTTCTGATGGTGGTGAGAGTACAGCACGACTGTCTCCGTGGCGCAATTGGCTGGGGCGACCGGCTGTTAACCGAAGCGTTGGAGTTTCGAGCCCACCTGGTGGTGATGCGGCGCTTTTTTTTTTCTTTGGGCTGATGGCTTTGAAGATATGTTCTGATGGTGGTGAGAGTGCAGCAGGACTGTCTCCGTGGCGCAATTGGCCAGCGCGATCGGCTGTTAACCGAAAGGTTGGAGTTTCGAGCCCTACCAGGAGTGGTGTGTTGCTTTTTTCTTTGCAATGATAGCTTTGAAGATACGTTCTGATGGTGTTGAAAGTGGAGCACTACTGTCTCCGTGGCGCAATTGGCTAGCGCGATCGGCTGTTGACCGAAAGGTTGGAGGTTAGAGCCCACCCGATGGTTGTGCGGCGCTTTTTTTTCTTTGGGCTGATAGCTTTGAAGATAAGTTCTGATGGTGGTGAGAGTGGAGCAGGACTGTCTCCATGGCGCAATTGGCTAGCGCGATCGGCTGGTAACCGAAATGTTGGAGGTTCGAGCCCTCCCGGGAGTGGTGTGTTGCTTTTTTCTTTGCGCTGATAGCTTTGAAGATATGTTCTGATGGTGGTGAGAGTGGAGCACGACTATCTTCGTGGCGCAATTGGCTAGCGCGATCGGCTGTTAACCGAAAGGTTGGAGGTTCGAGCCCACCTGGTGGTGGTGCGGTGCTTTTTTTTCTTTGGGCTGATAACTTTGAAGGTATGTTCTGATGGTGGTTAGAGTGGAGCAACACTGTCTCTTTGGCGCAATTGACTAGCTGAATCGGCTGTTAACCGAAAGGTTGGAGTTTCGAGCCCTCCTATAAGTGGTGTGTTGCTTTTTTCTTTGCGCTGATAGCTTTCAAGATATGTTCTGATGTTGGTGAGTGCGGAGCACGACTGTCTATGTGGCGCAATTGGCTAGCGCGATCGGCTGTTAACCGAAAGGTTGGAGGTTCGAGCCCACCCGATGGTGGTGCGGCGCTTTTTTTTTCTTTGGGCTGATAGCTTTGAAGATATGTTCTGATGGTGGTGGGAGTAGAGCAGGACTGTTTCCGTGGCGCAATTGGCTAGCGTGATTGGCTGTTAACCGAAAGGTTGGAGTTTCGAGCCCACCCGGTGGTGGCGCGGCGCTTTTTTTTCTTTGGGCTAATAGCTTTGAAGATATGTTCTGATGCTGGTGAGAGTGGAGCAGGACTGTCTCTGTGGCGCAATTCGCTAGCGCGATCGGCTGTTAACGGAAAGGTTGGAGTTTCGAGCCCTCCCGGGAGTGGTGTGTTGATTTTATCTTTGCGCTGATAGGTTTCAAGATATGTTCTGATGGTGGTGAGAGTACAGCACGACTGTCTCCGTGGCGCAATTGGCTGGGGCGACCGGCTGTTAACCGAAGCGTTGGAGTTTCGAGCCCACCCGGTGGTGGTGCGGCACTTTTTTTCTTTGGGCTGATGGCTTTGAAGGTATGTTCTGATGGTGGTGAGAGTGCAGCAGGACTGTCTCCGTGGCGCAATTGGCCAGCGCGATCGGCTGTTAACCGAAAGGTTGGAGTTTCGAGCCCTACCGGGAGTGGTGTGTTGCTTTTTTCTTTGCGCTGTTAGCTTTGAAGATACGTTCTGATGGTGTTGAAAGTGGAGCACAGCTGTCTCCGTGGCGCAATTGGCTAGCGCGATCGGCTGTTGACCGAAAGGTTGGAGGTTAGAGCCCACCCGGTGGTTGTGCAGCGCTTTTTTTTCTTTGGGCTGATAGCTTTGAAGATAAGTTCTGATGGTGGTGAGAGTGGAGCAGGACTGTCTCCATGGCGCAATTGGCTAGCGCGATCGGCTGGTAACCGAAAAGTTGGAAGTTCGAGCCCTCCCGGGAGTGGTGTGTTGCTTTTTTCTTTGCGCTGATAGCTTTGAAGATATGTTCTGATGGTGGTGAGAGTGGAGCACGACTATCTTCGTGGCGCAATTGGCTAGCGCGATCGGCTGTTAACCGAAAGGTTGGAGGTTCGAGCCCACCTGGTGGTGGTGCGGTGCTTTTTTTTTTCTTTGGGCTGATAACTTTGAAGATATGTTCTGATGGTGGTTAGAGTGGAGCAAGACTGTCTCTTTGGCGCAATTGACTAGCTGAATCGGCTGTGAACCGAAACGTTGGAGTTTCGAGCCCTCCTGTGAGTGCTGTGTTGCTTTTTTCCTTGCGCTGATAGCTTTGAAGATATGTTCTGATGGTGGTGAGAGTAGAGCAGGACTGTTTCCGTGGCGCAATTGGCTAGCGTGATCGGCTGTTTACCGAAAGGTTGGAGTTTCGAGCCCTCCCGGGAGTGGTGCGTAGTTTTTTTTTTTGCGCTGATACCTTTGAAGATATGTTCTGATGGTGGTGAGAGTGGAGCACGACTGTCTCCGTGGCGCAATCGGCTAGCGCGATCGGCTGTTAACCGAAAGGTAGGAGGTTCGAGCCCACCCGGTGGTGGTGCGGTGCTTTTTTTTCTTTGGGCTGATAGCTTTGAAGATATGTTCTGATGGTGGTGAGAGTGGAGCAGGACTGTCTCCGTGGCGCAATTGGCTAGCGCGATCGGCTGTTAACCGAAATGTTGGAGTTTCGAGCCCACCCGGTGGTGGTGCGGCGCTTTTTTTTTGGGCTGATAGCTTTGAAGATATGTTCTGATGGTGGTGAGAGTGGAGCAGGACTGTCTCCGTGGCGCAATTGGCCAGCGCGATCGGCTGTTAACCGAAAGGTTGGAGTTTCGAGCCCTACCGGGAGTGGTGGGGTGCGTCTTTTCTTTGCGCTGATAGCTTTGAAGATATGTTCTGATGGTGGTTAGAGTGGAGCAAGACTGTCTCCTTGGCGCAATTGACTAGCTGAATCGGCTGTTAACCGAAAGGTTGGAGTTTCGAGCCCTCCTGTGAGTGCTGTGTTGCTTTTTTCCTTGCGCTGATAGCTTTGAATATATGTTCTGATGGTGGTGAGAGTAGAGCAGGACTGTTTCCGTGGCGCAATTGGCTAGCGTGATCGGCTGTTTACCGAAAGGTTGGAGTTTCGAGCCCTCCCGGGAGTGGTGCGTAGTTTTTTTTTGCGCTGATACCTTTGAAGATATGTTCTGATGGTGGTGAGAGTGGAGCACGACTGTCTCCGTGGCGCAATCGGCTAGCGCGATCGGCTGTTAACCGAAAGGTAGGAGGTTCGAGCCCACCCGGTGGTGGTGCGGTGCTTTTTTTTCTTTGGGCTGATAGCTTTGAAGATATGTTCTGATGGTGGTGAGAGTAGAGCAGGACTGTTTCCGTGGCGCAATTGGCTAGCGTGATCGGCTGTTTAACGAAAGGTTGGAGTTTCGAGCCCTCCCGGGAGTGGTGCGTAGTTTTTTTTTTGCGCTGATACCTTTGAAGATATGTTCTGATGGTGGTGAGAGTGGAGCACGACTGTCTCCGTGGCGCAATCGGCTAGCGAGATCGGCTGTTAACCGAAAGGTTGGAGGTTCGAGCCCACCCGATGGTGGTGCGGCGCTTTTTTTACTTTGGGCTGATAGCTTTGAAGATATGTTCTGATGGTGGTGAGAGTGGAGCAGGACTGTCTCCGTGGCGCAATTGGCTAGCGCGATCGGCTGTTAACCGAAAGGTTGGAGTTTCGAGCCCTCCCGGGAGTGGTGCGGCGCTTTATTTTCTTTGCGCTGATAGCTTTAAGATATGTTCTGATGGTGGTGAGTGTGGAGCACGACTTTCTCCATGGCGCAATGGGCTAGCGCGATCGGCTGTTAACCGAAAAGTTGGAGGTTCGAGCCCACCCGTTGGTGGTGCGGCGCTTTTTTTTCTTTAGGCTGATAGCTTTGAAGATATGTTCTGATGGTGGTGAGAGTAGAGCACGACTGTTTCCTGGCGCAATTGGCTGACGCGACCGGCTGTTAACCGAAAGGTTGGAGTTTCGAGCCCACCCCGTGGTGGTGCGGCGCTTTTTTTTCTTTGAGCTGATAGCTCTGAAGAAATGTTTTGTAGATGGTGAGAGAGTAGCACGACTGTCTCCCTGGCGAAATTGGCTAGCACGTTCGGCTGTTAATCAAAAAATTGGAGTTTCGAGATCTCCCGGGAGTGGTGTTGCTTTTTTCTTCGCGCTGATAGCTTTGAAGATATGTTCTGATGGTGGTGAGAGTAGAGCAGGACTGTCTCCGTGGTGCAATTGGCTAGCGCGATCGGCTGTTAACCAAAAGGTTGGAGTTTCGAGCCCTCCCGGGAGTGGTGCGTTGCTTTTTGTTTTGCGCTGATAGCTTTGAAGATATGTTCTGATGGTTTTGAGAGTGGAGCAGGACTGTCTCCGTGGTGCAATTGGTAGCGTGATCGGCTTTTAACCGAAAGGTTGGAGTTTCGAGCCCTCCCGGGAGTGGTGCGTTGCTCTTTTCTTTGCGCTGATACCTTTGAAGATATGTTCTGATGGTGGTGAGAGTGGAGCACGACTGTCTCCGTGGCGCAATTGGCTGACGCGACCGGCTGTTAACCGAAAGGTTGGAGTTTCGAGCCCACCCCGTGGTGGTGCGGCGCTTTTTTTTCTTTGGGCTGATAGCTCTGAAGAAATGTTCTGACGATGGTGAGAGAGGAGCACGGCTGTCTCCCTGGCGAAATTGGCTAGCGCGATCGGCTGTTAACCGAAAAGGTTGAGGTTTGAGCCCTCCCGGGAGTGGTGTGTTGCTTTTTTCTTTGCGCTGATAGCTTTGAAGATATGTTCTGATGGTGGTGAGAGTGGAGCACGACTATCTTCGTGGCGCAATTGGCTTACGCGATTGGCTGTTAACCGAAAGGTTGGAGGTTCGAGCCCACCTGGTGGTGGTGCGGCGCTTTTTTTTCTTTGCGCTGATAACTTTGAAGATATGTTCTGATGGTGGTTAGAGTGGAGCAAGACTGTCTCCTTGGCGCAATTGACTAGCTGAATCGGCTGTTAACCGAAATGTTGGAGTTTCGAGCCCTCCTATAAGTGGTGTGTTGCTTTTTTCTTTGCGCTGATAGCTTTGAAGATATGTTCTGATGTTGGTGAGTGTGGAGCACGACTGTCTATGTGGCGCAATTGGCTAGCGCGATCGGCTGTTAACCGAAAGGTTGGAGGTTCGAGCCCACCCGATGGTGGTGCGGCGCTTTTTTTTTCTTTAGGCTGATAGCTTTGAAGATATGTTCTGATGGTGGTGAGAGTAGAGCAGGACTGTTTCCGTGGCGCAATTGGCTAGCGTGATTGGCTGTTAACCGAAAGGTTGGAGTTTCGAGCCCACCCTGTGGTGGCGCGGCGCTTTTTTTTCTTTGGGCTAATAGCTTTGAAGATATGTTCTGATGGTGGTGAGAGAGGAGCAGGACTGTCTCTGTGGCGCAATTCGCTAGCGCGATCGGCTGTTAACCGAAAGGTTGGAGTTTCGAGCCCTCCCGGGAGTGGTGTGTTGCTTTTATCTTTGCGCTGATAGGTTTGAAGATATGTTCTGATGGTGGTGAGAGTACAGCACGACTGTCTCCGTGGCGCAATTGGCTGGGGCGACCGGCTGTTAACCGAAGCGTTGGAGTTTCGAGCCCACCTGGTGGTGATGCGGCGCTTTTTTTTTCTTTGGGCTGATGGCTTTGAAGATATGTTCTGATGGTGGTGAGAGTGCAGCAGGACTGTCTCCGTGGCGCAATTGGCCAGCGCGATCGGCTGTTAACCGAAAGGTTGGAGTTTCGAGCCCTACCAGGAGTGGTGTGTTGCTTTTTTCTTTGCAATGATAGCTTTGAAGATACGTTCTGATGGTGTTGAAAGTGGAGCACGACTGTCTCCGTGGCGCAATTGGCTAGCGCGATCGGCTGTTGACCGAAAGGTTGGAGGTTAGAGCCCACCCGATGGTTGTGCGGCGCTTTTTTTTCTTTGGGCTGATAGCTTTGAAGATAAGTTCTGATGGTGGTGAGAGTGGAGCAGGACTGTCTCCATGGCGCAATTGGCTAGCGCGATCGGCTGGTAACCGAAATGTTGGAGGTTCGAGCCCTCCCGGGAGTGGTGTGTTGCTTTTTTCTTTGCGCTGATAGCTCTGAAGAAATGTTCTGATGGTGGTGAGAGTGGAGCACGACTGTCTCCGTGACGCAAATGGCTGGCGCGATCGGCTATTAACCGAAAGGATGGAGGTTAGAGCCCACCCGGTTGTGGTGCGGCGCTTTTTTTTCTTTGGGCTGAAAGCTTTGAAGATAAGTTCTGATGGTGGTGAGAGTGGAGCAAGATTGTCTCCGTGGCGCAATTGACTAGCTGAATCGGCTTTTAACCGAAAGGTTGGAGTTTCGAGCCCTCCTGTGAGTGGTGTGTTGCTTTTTTCTTTGCGCTGATAGCTTTGAAGATATGTTCTGATGGTGGTGAGTGTGGAGCACGACTGTCTATGTGGCGCAATTGGCTAGCGAGATCGGCTGTTAACCGAAAGGTTGGAGGTTCGAGCCCACCCGATGGTGGTGCGGCGCTTTTTTTTCTTTGGGCTGATAGCTTTGAAGATATGTTCTGATGGTGGTGAGAGTGGAGCAGGACTGTCTCCGTGGCGCAATTGGCTAGCGCGATCGGCTGTTAACCGAAAGGTTGGAGGTTCGAGCCCACCTGGTGGTGGTGCGGTGCTTTTTTTTTTCTTTGGGCTGATAACTTTGAAGATATGTTCTGATGGTGGTTAGAGTGGAGCAAGACTGTCTCTTTGGCGCAATTGACTAGCTGAATCGGCTGTGAACCGAAACGTTGGAGTTTCGAGCCCTCCTGTGAGTGCTGTGTTGCTTTTTTCCTTGCGCTGATAGCTTTGAAGATATGTTCTGATGGTGGTGAGAGTAGAGCAGGACTGTTTCCGTGGCGCAATTGGCTAGCGTGATCGGCTGTTTACCGAAAGGTTGGAGTTTCGAGCCCTCCCGGGAGTGGTGCGTAGTTTTTTTTTTTGCGCTGATACCTTTGAAGATATGTTCTGATGGTGGTGAGAGTGGAGCACGACTGTCTCCGTGGCGCAATCGGCTAGCGCGATCGGCTGTTAACCGAAAGGTAGGAGGTTCGAGCCCACCCGGTGGTGGTGCGGTGCTTTTTTTTCTTTGGGCTGATAGCTTTGAAGATATGTTCTGATGGTGGTGAGAGTGGAGCAGGACTGTCTCCGTGGCGCAATTGGCTAGCGCGATCGGCTGTTAACCGAAATGTTGGAGTTTCGAGCCCACCCGGTGGTGGTGCGGCGCTTTTTTTTTGGGCTGATAGCTTTGAAGATATGTTCTGATGGTGGTGAGAGTGGAGCACGACTGTCTATGTGGCGCAATTGGCTAGCGCGATCGGCTGTTAACCGAAAGGTTGGAGGTTCGAGCCCACCCGATGGTGGTGCGGCGCTTTTTTTTTCTTTAGGCTGATAGCTTTGAAGATATGTTCTGATGGTGGTGAGAGTAGAGCAGGACTGTTTCCGTGGCGCAATTGGCTAGCGTGATTGGCTGTTAACCGAAAGGTTGGAGTTTCGAGCCCACCCTGTGGTGGCGCGGCGCTTTTTTTTCTTTGGGCTAATAGCTTTGAAGATATGTTCTGATGGTGGTGAGAGTGGAGCAGGACTGTCTCTGTGGCGCAATTCGCTAGCGCGATCGGCTGTTAACCGAAAGGTTGGAGTTTCGAGCCCTCCCGGGAGTGGTGTGTTGCTTTTTTCTTTGCGCTGATAGCTTTGTAGATATGTTCTGACAGTGGTGAGAGTGGAGCACGACTGTCTCCATGGCGCAATTGTCTAGCGCGATCGGCTGTTAACCGAAAAGTTGGAGGTTCGAGCCCACCCGGTGGTGGCGTGGCGCTTTTTTCTTTGCGCTGATAGCTTTGAAGATATGTTCTGATGGTGGTGAGAGTGGAGCGCGACTGTCTCCGTGGCGCAATTGGCTAGCGCGATTAGCTGTTAACCGAAAGGTTGGAGGTTTGAGCCCACCCGGGGATGGTGTGTCGCTTTTTTTCTTTGCGCTGATAGCTTTGGAGAAATATTTTGACGGTGGTGAGATTGGAGCACGACTGTCTCCATGGCGCAATCGGCTAGCACGTTAGGCTGTTAACCGAAAACTTGCAGGTTTGAGCCTTCCCGGGAGTGGTGTGTTGCTTTTTTTTGCGCTGATAGCTTTGAAGATAAGTTCTGATGGTGTTGAGAGTGGAGCACGACTGTCTCCGTGGCGCAATTGGCTAGCGCGATTGGCTGTTAACCGAAAGGTTGGAGATTCGAGCCCACCCGGTGGTGGTGCGGGGTTTTTTTTCTCTTTGGGCTGATAACTCTGAAGAAATGTTCTGACGGTGGTGAGAGTGACGCCACGGTGACGACTGTCTCCATGGCGCAATCGGCTAGCGCGATCGGCTGTTAACCGAAAGGTTGGAGGTTAGAGCCCACCCGGTGGTGTTGCGGCGCTTTTTTTTCTTTGGGCTGATAGCTTTGAAGATAAGTTCTGATGGTAGTGAGAGTGGAGCAGGACTGTCTCCGTGGCGCAATTGGCTAGCGCGATCGGCTGTTAACCGAAAAGGTTGAGGTTTGAGCCCTCCCGGGAGTGGTGTGTTGCTTTTTTCTTTGCGCTGATAGCTTTGAAGATATGTTCTGATGGTGGTGAGAGTGGAGCACGACTATCTTCGTGGCGCAATTGGCTTACGCGATTGGCTGTTAACCGAAAGGTTGGAGGTTCGAGCCCACCTGGTGGTGGTGCGGCGCTTTTTTTTCTTTGGGCTGATAACTTTGAAGATATGTTCTGATGGTGGTTAGAGTGGAGCAAGACTGTCTCCTTGGCGCAATTGACTAGCTGAATCGGCTGTTAACCGAAAGGTTGGAGTTTCGAGCCCTCCTATAAGTGGTGTGTTGCTTTTTTCTTTGCGCTGATAGCTTTGAAGATATGTTCTGATGTTGGTGAGTGTGGAGCACGACTGTCTATGTGGCGCAATTGGCTAGCGCGATCGGCTGTTAACCGAAAGGTTGGAGGTGCGAGCCCACCCGATGGTGGTGCGGCGCTTTTTTTTTTCTTTAGGCTGATAGCTTTGAAGATATGTTCTGATGGTGGTGAGAGTAGAGCAGGACTGTTTCCGTGGCGCAATTGGCTAGCGTGATTGGCTGTTAACCGAAAGGTTGGAGTTTCGAGCCCACCCTGTGGTGGCGCGGCGCTTTTTTTTCTTTGGGCTAATAGCTTTGAAGATATGTTCTGATGGTGGTGAGAGTGGAGCAGGACTGTCTCTGTGGCGCAATTCGCTAGCGCGATCGGCTGTTAACCGAAAGGTTGGAGTTTCGAGCCCTCCCGGGAGTGGTGTGTTGCTTTTATCTTTGCGCTGATAGGTTTGAAGATATGTTCTGATGGTGGTGAGAGTACAGCACGACTGTCTCCGTGGCGCAATTGGCTGGGGCGACCGGCTGTTAACCGAAGCGTTGGAGTTTCGAGCCCACCTGGTGGTGATGCGGCGCTTTTTTTTTCTTTGGGCTGATGGCTTTGAAGATATGTTCTGATGGTGGTGAGAGTGCAGCAGGACTGTCTCCGTGGCGCAATTGGCCAGCGCGATCGGCTGTTAACCGAAAGGTTGGAGTTTCGAGCCCTACCAGGAGTGGTGTGTTGCTTTTTTCTTTGCAATGATAGCTTTGAAGATACGTTCTGATGGTGTTGAAAGTGGAGCACGACTGTCTCCGTGGCGCAATTGGCTAGCGCGATCGGCTGTTGACCGAAAGGTTGGAGGTTAGAGCCCACCCGATGGTTGTGCGGCGCTTTTTTTTCTTTGGGCTGATAGCTTTGAAGATAAGTTCTGATGGTGGTGAGAGTGGAGCAGGACTGTCTCCATGGCGCAATTGGCTAGCGCGATCGGCTGTTAACCGAAAGGTTGGAGTTTCGAGCCCTCCCGGGAGTGGTGTGTTGCTTTTTTCTTTGCGCTGATAGCTTTGTAGATATGTTCTGACAGTGGTGAGAGTGGAGCACGACTGTCTCCATGGCGCAATTGTCTAGCGCGATCGGCTGTTAACCGAAAAGTTGGAGGTTCGAGCCCACCCGGTGGTGGCGTGGCGCTTTTTTCTTTGCGCTGATAGCTTTGAAGATATGTTCTGATGGTGGTGAGAGTGGAGCGCGACTGTCTCCGTGGCGCAATTGGCTAGCGCGATTAGCTGTTAACCGAAAGGTTGGAGGTTTGAGCCCACCCGGGGATGGTGTGTCGCTTTTTTTCTTTGCGCTGATAGCTTTGGAGAAATATTTTGACGGTGGTGAGATTGGAGCACGACTGTCTCCATGGCGCAATCGGCTAGCACGTTAGGCTGTTAACCGAAAACTTGCAGGTTTGAGCCTTCCCGGGAGTGGTGTGTTGCTTTTTTTTGCGCTGATAGCTTTGAAGATAAGTTCTGATGGTGTTGAGAGTGGAGCACGACTGTCTCCGTGGCGCAATTGGCTAGCGCGATTGGCTGTTAACCGAAAGGTTGGAGATTCGAGCCCACCCGGTGGTGGTGCGGGGTTTTTTTTCTCTTTGGGCTGATAACTCTGAAGAAATGTTCTGACGGTGGTGAGAGTGACGCCACGGTGACGACTGTCTCCATGGCGCAATCGGCTAGCGCGATCGGCTGTTAACCGAAAGGTTGGAGGTTAGAGCCCACCCGGTGGTGTTGCGGCGCTTTTTTTTCTTTGGGCTGATAGCTTTGAAGATAAGTTCTGATGGTAGTGAGAGTGGAGCAGGACTGTCTCCGTGGCGCAATTGGCTAGCGCGATCGGCTGTTAACCGAAAAGGTTGAGGTTTGAGCCCTCCCGGGAGTGGTGTGTTGCTTTTTTCTTTGCGCTGATAGCTTTGAAGATATGTTCTGATGGTGGTGAGAGTGGAGCACGACTATCTTCGTGGCGCAATTGGCTTACGCGATTGGCTGTTAACCGAAAGGTTGGAGGTTCGAGCCCACCTGGTGGTGGTGCGGCGCTTTTTTTTCTTTGGGCTGATAACTTTGAAGATATGTTCTGATGGTGGTTAGAGTGGAGCAAGACTGTCTCCTTGGCGCAATTGACTAGCTGAATCGGCTGTTAACCGAAAGGTTGGAGTTTCGAGCCCTCCTATAAGTGGTGTGTTGCTTTTTTCTTTGCGCTGATAGCTTTGAAGATATGTTCTGATGTTGGTGAGTGTGGAGCACGACTGTCTATGTGGCGCAATTGGCTAGCGCGATCGGCTGTTAACCGAAAGGTTGGAGGTTCGAGCCCACCCGATGGTGGTGCGGCGCTTTTTTTTTCTTTAGGCTGATAGCTTTGAAGATATGTTCTGATGGTGGTGAGAGTAGAGCAGGACTGTTTCCGTGGCGCAATTGGCTAGCGTGATTGGCTGTTAACCGAAAGGTTGGAGTTTCGAGCCCACCCTGTGGTGGCGCGGCGCTTTTTTTTCTTTGGGCTAATAGCTTTGAAGATATGTTCTGATGGTGGTGAGAGTGGAGCAGGACTGTCTCTGTGGCGCAATTCGCTAGCGCGATCGGCTGTTAACCGAAAGGTTGGAGTTTCGAGCCCTCCCGGGAGTGGTGTGTTGCTTTTATCTTTGCGCTGATAGGTTTGAAGATATGTTCTGATGGTGGTGAGAGTACAGCACGACTGTCTCCGTGGCGCAATTGGCTGGGGCGACCGGCTGTTAACCGAAGCGTTGGAGTTTCGAGCCCACCTGGTGGTGATGCGGCGCTTTTTTTTTCTTTGGGCTGATGGCTTTGAAGATATGTTCTGATGGTGGTGAGAGTGCAGCAGGACTGTCTCCGTGGCGCAATTGGCCAGCGCGATCGGCTGTTAACCGAAAGGTTGGAGTTTCGAGCCCTACCAGGAGTGGTGTGTTGCTTTTTTCTTTGCAATGATAGCTTTGAAGATACGTTCTGATGGTGTTGAAAGTGGAGCACGACTGTCTTCGTGGCGCAATTGGCTAGCGCGATCGGCTGTTGACCGAAAGGTTGGAGGTTAGAGCCCACCCGATGGTTGTGCGGCGCTTTTTTTTCTTTGGGCTGATAGCTTTGAAGATAAGTTCTGATGGTGGTGAGAGTGGAGCAGGACTGTCTCCATGGCGCAATTGGCTAGCGCGATCGGCTGTTAACCGAAAGGTTGGAGTTTCGAGCCCTCCCGGGAGTGGTGTGTTGCTTTTTTCTTTGCGCTGATAGCTTTGTAGATATGTTCTGACAGTGGTGAGAGTGGAGCACGACTGTCTCCATGGCGCAATTGTCTAGCGCGATCGGCTGTTAACCGAAAAGTTGGAGGTTCGAGCCCACCCGGTGGTGGCGTGGCGCTTTTTTCTTTGCGCTGATAGCTTTGAAGATATGTTCTGATGGTGGTGAGAGTGGAGCGCGACTGTCTCCGTGGCGCAATTGGCTAGCGCGATTAGCTGTTAACCGAAAGGTTGGAGGTTTGAGCCCACCCGGGGATGGTGTGTCGCTTTTTTTCTTTGCGCTGATAGCTTTGGAGAAATATTTTGACGGTGGTGAGATTGGAGCACGACTGTCTCCATGGCGCAATCGGCTAGCACGTTAGGCTGTTAACCGAAAACTTGCAGGTTTGAGCCTTCCCGGGAGTGGTGTGTTGCTTTTTTTTGCGCTGATAGCTTTGAAGATAAGTTCTGACGGTGTTGAGAGTGGAGCACGACTGTCTCCGTGGCGCAATTGGCTAGCGCGATTGGCTGTTAACCGAAAGGTTGGAGATTCGAGCCCACCCGGTGGTGGTGCGGGGTTTTTTTTCTCTTTGGGCTGATAACTCTGAAGAAATGTTCTGACGGTGGTGAGAGTGACGCCACGGTGACGAATGTCTCCATGGCGCAATCGGCTAGCGCGATCGGCTGTTAACCGAAAGGTTGGAGGTTAGAGCCCACCCGGTGGTGTTGCGGCGCTTTTTTTTCTTTGGGCTGATAGCTTTGAAGATAAGTTCTGATGGTAGTGAGAGTGGAGCAGGACTGTCTCCGTGGCGCAATTGGCTAGCGCGATCGGCTGTTAACCGAAAAGGTTGAGGTTTGAGCCCTCCCGGGAGTGGTGTGTTGCTTTTTTCTTTGCGCTGATAGCTTTGAAGATATGTTCTGATGGTGGTGAGAGTGGAGCACGACTATCTTCGTGGCGCAATTGGCTTACGCGATTGGCTGTTAACCGAAAGGTTGGAGGTTCGAGCCCACCTGGTGGTGGTGCGGCGCTTTTTTTTCTTTGGGCTGATAACTTTGAAGATATGTTCTGATGGTGGTTAGAGTGGAGCAAGACTGTCTCCTTGGCGCAATTGACTAGCTGAATCGGCTGTTAACCGAAAGGTTGGAGTTTCGAGCCCTCCTATAAGTGGTGTGTTGCTTTTTTCTTTGCGCTGATAGCTTTGAAGATATGTTCTGATGTTGGTGAGTGTGGAGCACGACTGTCTATGTGGCGCAATTGGCTAGCGCGATCGGCTGTTAACCGAAAGGTTGGAGGTTCGAGCCCACCCGATGGTGGTGCGGCGCTTTTTTTTTCTTTAGGCTGATAGCTTTGAAGATATGTTCTGATGGTGGTGAGAGTAGAGCAGGACTGTTTCCGTGGCGCAATTGGCTAGCGTGATTGGCTGTTAACCGAAAGGTTGGAGTTTCGAGCCCACCCTGTGGTGGCGCGGCGCTTTTTTTTCTTTGGGCTAATAGCTTTGAAGATATGTTCTGATGGTGGTGAGAGTGGAGCAGGACTGTCTCTGTGGCGCAATTCGCTAGCGCGATCGGCTGTTAACCGAAAGGTTGGAGTTTCGAGCCCTCCCGGGAGTGGTGTGTTGCTTTTATCTTTGCGCTGATAGGTTTGAAGATATGTTCTGATGGTGGTGAGAGTACAGCACGACTGTCTCCGTGGCGCAATTGGCTGGGGCGACCGGCTGTTAACCGAAGCGTTGGAGTTTCGAGCCCACCTGGTGGTGATGCGGCGCTTTTTTTTTTCTTTGGGCTGATGGCTTTGAAGATATGTTCTGATGGTGGTGAGAGTGCAGCAGGACTGTCTCCGTGGCGCAATTGGCCAGCGCGATCGGCTGTTAACCGAAAGGTTGGAGTTTCGAGCCCTACCAGGAGTGGTGTGTTGCTTTTTTCTTTGCAATGATAGCTTTGAAGATACGTTCTGATGGTGTTGAAAGTGGAGCACTACTGTCTCCGTGGCGCAATTGGCTAGCGCGATCGGCTGTTGACCGAAAGGTTGGAGGTTAGAGCCCACCCGATGGTTGTGCGGCGCTTTTTTTTCTTTGGGCTGATAGCTTTGAAGATAAGTTCTGATGGTGGTGAGAGTGGAGCAGGACTGTCTCCATGGCGCAATTGGCTAGCGCGATCGGCTGGTAACCGAAATGTTGGAGGTTCGAGCCCTCCCGGGAGTGGTGTGTTGCTTTTTTCTTTGCGCTGATAGCTTTGAAGATATGTTCTGATGGTGGTGAGAGTGGAGCACGACTATCTTCGTGGCGCAATTGGCTAGCGCGATCGGCTGTTAACCGAAAGGTTGGAGGTTCGAGCCCACCTGGTGGTGGTGCGGTGCTTTTTTTTCTTTGGGCTGATAACTTTGAAGGTATGTTCTGATGGTGGTTAGAGTGGAGCAACACTGTCTCTTTGGCGCAATTGACTAGCTGAATCGGCTGTTAACCGAAAGGTTGGAGTTTCGAGCCCTCCTATAAGTGGTGTGTTGCTTTTTTCTTTGCGCTGATAGCTTTCAAGATATGTTCTGATGTTGGTGAGTGCGGAGCACGACTGTCTATGTGGCGCAATTGGCTAGCGCGATCGGCTGTTAACCGAAAGGTTGGAGGTTCGAGCCCACCCGATGGTGGTGCGGCGCTTTTTTTTTCTTTGGGCTGATAGCTTTGAAGATATGTTCTGATGGTGGTGGGAGTAGAGCAGGACTGTTTCCGTGGCGCAATTGGCTAGCGTGATTGGCTGTTAACCGAAAGGTTGGAGTTTCGAGCCCACCCGGTGGTGGCGCGGCGCTTTTTTTTCTTTGGGCTAATAGCTTTGAAGATATGTTCTGATGCTGGTGAGAGTGGAGCAGGACTGTCTCTGTGGCGCAATTCGCTAGCGCGATCGGCTGTTAACGGAAAGGTTGGAGTTTCGAGCCCTCCCGGGAGTGGTGTGTTGATTTTATCTTTGCGCTGATAGGTTTCAAGATATGTTCTGATGGTGGTGAGAGTACAGCACGACTGTCTCCGTGGCGCAATTGGCTGGGGCGACCGGCTGTTAACCGAAGCGTTGGAGTTTCGAGCCCACCCGGTGGTGGTGCGGCACTTTTTTTCTTTGGGCTGATGGCTTTGAAGGTATGTTCTGATGGTGGTGAGAGTGCAGCAGGACTGTCTCCGTGGCGCAATTGGCCAGCGCGATCGGCTGTTAACCGAAAGGTTGGAGTTTCGAGCCCTACCGGGAGTGGTGTGTTGCTTTTTTCTTTGCGCTGTTAGCTTTGAAGATACGTTCTGATGGTGTTGAAAGTGGAGCACAGCTGTCTCCGTGGCGCAATTGGCTAGCGCGATCGGCTGTTGACCGAAAGGTTGGAGGTTAGAGCCCACCCGGTGGTTGTGCAGCGCTTTTTTTTCTTTGGGCTGATAGCTTTGAAGATAAGTTCTGATGGTGGTGAGAGTGGAGCAGGACTGTCTCCATGGCGCAATTGGCTAGCGCGATCGGCTGGTAACCGAAAAGTTGGAAGTTCGAGCCCTCCCGGGAGTGGTGTGTTGCTTTTTTCTTTGCGCTGATAGCTTTGAAGATATGTTCTGATGGTGGTGAGAGTGGAGCACGACTATCTTCGTGGCGCAATTGGCTAGCGCGATCGGCTGTTAACCGAAAGGTTGGAGGTTCGAGCCCACCTGGTGGTGGTGCGGTGCTTTTTTTTTTCTTTGGGCTGATAACTTTGAAGATATGTTCTGATGGTGGTTAGAGTGGAGCAAGACTGTCTCTTTGGCGCAATTGACTAGCTGAATCGGCTGTGAACCGAAACGTTGGAGTTTCGAGCCCTCCTGTGAGTGCTGTGTTGCTTTTTTCCTTGCGCTGATAGCTTTGAAGATATGTTCTGATGGTGGTGAGAGTAGAGCAGGACTGTTTCCGTGGCGCAATTGGCTAGCGTGATCGGCTGTTTACCGAAAGGTTGGAGTTTCGAGCCCTCCCGGGAGTGGTGCGTAGTTTTTTTTTTTGCGCTGATACCTTTGAAGATATGTTCTGATGGTGGTGAGAGTGGAGCACGACTGTCTCCGTGGCGCAATCGGCTAGCGCGATCGGCTGTTAACCGAAAGGTAGGAGGTTCGAGCCCACCCGGTGGTGGTGCGGTGCTTTTTTTTCTTTGGGCTGATAGCTTTGAAGATATGTTCTGATGGTGGTGAGAGTGGAGCAGGACTGTCTCCGTGGCGCAATTGGCTAGCGCGATCGGCTGTTAACCGAAATGTTGGAGTTTCGAGCCCACCCGGTGGTGGTGCGGCGCTTTTTTTTTGGGCTGATAGCTTTGAAGATATGTTCTGATGGTGGTGAGAGTGGAGCAGGACTGTCTCCGTGGCGCAATTGGCCAGCGCGATCGGCTGTTAACCGAAAGGTTGGAGTTTCGAGCCCTACCGGGAGTGGTGGGGTGCGTCTTTTCTTTGCGCTGATAGCTTTGAAGATATGTTCTGATGGTGGTTAGAGTGGAGCAAGACTGTCTCCTTGGCGCAATTGACTAGCTGAATCGGCTGTTAACCGAAAGGTTGGAGTTTCGAGCCCTCCTGTGAGTGCTGTGTTGCTTTTTTCCTTGCGCTGATAGCTTTGAATATATGTTCTGATGGTGGTGAGAGTAGAGCAGGACTGTTTCCGTGGCGCAATTGGCTAGCGTGATCGGCTGTTTACCGAAAGGTTGGAGTTTCGAGCCCTCCCGGGAGTGGTGCGTAGTTTTTTTTTGCGCTGATACCTTTGAAGATATGTTCTGATGGTGGTGAGAGTGGAGCACGACTGTCTCCGTGGCGCAATCGGCTAGCGCGATCGGCTGTTAACCGAAAGGTAGGAGGTTCGAGCCCACCCGGTGGTGGTGCGGTGCTTTTTTTTCTTTGGGCTGATAGCTTTGAAGATATGTTCTGATGGTGGTGAGAGTAGAGCAGGACTGTTTCCGTGGCGCAATTGGCTAGCGTGATCGGCTGTTTAACGAAAGGTTGGAGTTTCGAGCCCTCCCGGGAGTGGTGCGTAGTTTTTTTTTTGCGCTGATACCTTTGAAGATATGTTCTGATGGTGGTGAGAGTGGAGCACGACTGTCTCCGTGGCGCAATCGGCTAGCGAGATCGGCTGTTAACCGAAAGGTTGGAGGTTCGAGCCCACCCGATGGTGGTGCGGCGCTTTTTTTACTTTGGGCTGATAGCTTTGAAGATATGTTCTGATGGTGGTGAGAGTGGAGCAGGACTGTCTCCGTGGCGCAATTGGCTAGCGCGATCGGCTGTTAACCGAAAGGTTGGAGTTTCGAGCCCTCCCGGGAGTGGTGCGGCGCTTTATTTTCTTTGCGCTGATAGCTTTAAGATATGTTCTGATGGTGGTGAGTGTGGAGCACGACTTTCTCCATGGCGCAATGGGCTAGCGCGATCGGCTGTTAACCGAAAAGTTGGAGGTTCGAGCCCACCCGTTGGTGGTGCGGCGCTTTTTTTTCTTTAGGCTGATAGCTTTGAAGATATGTTCTGATGGTGGTGAGAGTAGAGCACGACTGTTTCCTGGCGCAATTGGCTGACGCGACCGGCTGTTAACCGAAAGGTTGGAGTTTCGAGCCCACCCCGTGGTGGTGCGGCGCTTTTTTTTCTTTGAGCTGATAGCTCTGAAGAAATGTTTTGTAGATGGTGAGAGAGTAGCACGACTGTCTCCCTGGCGAAATTGGCTAGCACGTTCGGCTGTTAATCAAAAAATTGGAGTTTCGAGATCTCCCGGGAGTGGTGTTGCTTTTTTCTTCGCGCTGATAGCTTTGAAGATATGTTCTGATGGTGGTGAGAGTAGAGCAGGACTGTCTCCGTGGTGCAATTGGCTAGCGCGATCGGCTGTTAACCAAAAGGTTGGAGTTTCGAGCCCTCCCGGGAGTGGTGCGTTGCTTTTTGTTTTGCGCTGATAGCTTTGAAGATATGTTCTGATGGTTTTGAGAGTGGAGCAGGACTGTCTCCGTGGTGCAATTGGTAGCGTGATCGGCTTTTAACCGAAAGGTTGGAGTTTCGAGCCCTCCCGGGAGTGGTGCGTTGCTCTTTTCTTTGCGCTGATACCTTTGAAGATATGTTCTGATGGTGGTGAGAGTGGAGCACGACTGTCTCCGTGGCGCAATTGGCTGACGCGACCGGCTGTTAACCGAAAGGTTGGAGTTTCGAGCCCACCCCGTGGTGGTGCGGCGCTTTTTTTTCTTTGGGCTGATAGCTCTGAAGAAATGTTCTGACGATGGTGAGAGAGGAGCACGGCTGTCTCCCTGGCGAAATTGGCTAGCGCGATCGGCTGTTAACCGAAAAGGTTGAGGTTTGAGCCCTCCCGGGAGTGGTGTGTTGCTTTTTTCTTTGCGCTGATAGCTTTGAAGATATGTTCTGATGGTGGTGAGAGTGGAGCACGACTATCTTCGTGGCGCAATTGGCTTACGCGATTGGCTGTTAACCGAAAGGTTGGAGGTTCGAGCCCACCTGGTGGTGGTGCGGCGCTTTTTTTTCTTTGCGCTGATAACTTTGAAGATATGTTCTGATGGTGGTTAGAGTGGAGCAAGACTGTCTCCTTGGCGCAATTGACTAGCTGAATCGGCTGTTAACCGAAATGTTGGAGTTTCGAGCCCTCCTATAAGTGGTGTGTTGCTTTTTTCTTTGCGCTGATAGCTTTGAAGATATGTTCTGATGTTGGTGAGTGTGGAGCACGACTGTCTATGTGGCGCAATTGGCTAGCGCGATCGGCTGTTAACCGAAAGGTTGGAGGTTCGAGCCCACCCGATGGTGGTGCGGCGCTTTTTTTTTCTTTAGGCTGATAGCTTTGAAGATATGTTCTGATGGTGGTGAGAGTAGAGCAGGACTGTTTCCGTGGCGCAATTGGCTAGCGTGATTGGCTGTTAACCGAAAGGTTGGAGTTTCGAGCCCACCCTGTGGTGGCGCGGCGCTTTTTTTTCTTTGGGCTAATAGCTTTGAAGATATGTTCTGATGGTGGTGAGAGAGGAGCAGGACTGTCTCTGTGGCGCAATTCGCTAGCGCGATCGGCTGTTAACCGAAAGGTTGGAGTTTCGAGCCCTCCCGGGAGTGGTGTGTTGCTTTTATCTTTGCGCTGATAGGTTTGAAGATATGTTCTGATGGTGGTGAGAGTACAGCACGACTGTCTCCGTGGCGCAATTGGCTGGGGCGACCGGCTGTTAACCGAAGCGTTGGAGTTTCGAGCCCACCTGGTGGTGATGCGGCGCTTTTTTTTTCTTTGGGCTGATGGCTTTGAAGATATGTTCTGATGGTGGTGAGAGTGCAGCAGGACTGTCTCCGTGGCGCAATTGGCCAGCGCGATCGGCTGTTAACCGAAAGGTTGGAGTTTCGAGCCCTACCAGGAGTGGTGTGTTGCTTTTTTCTTTGCAATGATAGCTTTGAAGATACGTTCTGATGGTGTTGAAAGTGGAGCACGACTGTCTCCGTGGCGCAATTGGCTAGCGCGATCGGCTGTTGACCGAAAGGTTGGAGGTTAGAGCCCACCCGATGGTTGTGCGGCGCTTTTTTTTCTTTGGGCTGATAGCTTTGAAGATAAGTTCTGATGGTGGTGAGAGTGGAGCAGGACTGTCTCCATGGCGCAATTGGCTAGCGCGATCGGCTGGTAACCGAAATGTTGGAGGTTCGAGCCCTCCCGGGAGTGGTGTGTTGCTTTTTTCTTTGCGCTGATAGCTCTGAAGAAATGTTCTGATGGTGGTGAGAGTGGAGCACGACTGTCTCCGTGACGCAAATGGCTGGCGCGATCGGCTATTAACCGAAAGGATGGAGGTTAGAGCCCACCCGGTTGTGGTGCGGCGCTTTTTTTTCTTTGGGCTGAAAGCTTTGAAGATAAGTTCTGATGGTGGTGAGAGTGGAGCAAGATTGTCTCCGTGGCGCAATTGACTAGCTGAATCGGCTTTTAACCGAAAGGTTGGAGTTTCGAGCCCTCCTGTGAGTGGTGTGTTGCTTTTTTCTTTGCGCTGATAGCTTTGAAGATATGTTCTGATGGTGGTGAGTGTGGAGCACGACTGTCTATGTGGCGCAATTGGCTAGCGAGATCGGCTGTTAACCGAAAGGTTGGAGGTTCGAGCCCACCCGATGGTGGTGCGGCGCTTTTTTTTCTTTGGGCTGATAGCTTTGAAGATATGTTCTGATGGTGGTGAGAGTGGAGCAGGACTGTCTCCGTGGCGCAATTGGCTAGCGCGATCGGCTGTTAACCGAAAGGTTCGAGTTTCGAGCCCTCCCGGGAGTGGTGTGTTGCTTTTATCTTATCGCTGATAGGTTTGAAGATATGTTCTGATGGTGGTGAGAGTGGAGCACGACTGTCTCCGTGACGCAAATGGCTAGCGCGATCGGCTGTTAACCGAAAGGTTGGAGGTTAGAGCCCACCCGGTGGTGCTGCGGCGCTTTTTTTTCTTTGGGCTGATAGCTTTGAAGATATGTTCTGATGGTGGTGAGAGTGGAGCAGTACTGTCTCCGTGGCGCAATTGGCTAGCGTGATCGGCTGTTAACCGAAAGGTTGGAGTTTCGAGCCCTCCCGGGAGTGGTGCGGCGCTTTATTTTCTTTGCGCTGATAGCTTTAAGATATGTTCTGATGGTGGTGAGTGTGGAGCACGACTGTCTCCATGGCGCAATGGGCTAGCGCGATCGGCTGTTAACCGAAAAGTTGGAGGTTCGAGCCCACCCGTTGGTGGTGCGGCGCTTTTTTTTCTTTAGGCTGATAGCTTTGAAGATATGTTCTGATGGTGGTGAGAGTAGAGCACGACCGTCTCCGTGGCGCAATTGGCTGACGCGACCGGCTGTTAACCGAAAGGTTGGAGTTTCGAGCCCACCCCGTGGTGGTGCGGCGCTTTTTTTTCTTTGGGCTGATAGCTCTGAAGAAATGTTCTGACGATGGTGAGAGAGGAGCACGGCTGTCTCCCTGGCGAAATTGGCTAGCACGTTCGGCTGTTAATCAAAAAATTGGAGTTTCGAGATCTCCCGGGAGTGGTGTTGCTTTTTTCTTCGCGCTGATAGCTTTGAAGATATGTTCTGATGGTGGTGAGAGTAGAGCAGGACTGTCTCCGTGGTGCAATTGGCTAGCGCGATCGGCTGTTAACCAAAAGGTTGGAGTTTCGAGCCCTCCCGGGAGTGGTGCGTTGCTTTTTGTTTTGCGCTGATAGCTTTGAAGATATGTTCTGATGGTTTTGAGAGTGGAGCAGGACTGTCTCCGTGGTGCAATTGGTAGCGTGATCGGCTTTTAACCGAAAGGTTGGAGTTTCGAGCCATCCCGGGAGTGGTGCGTTGCTCTTTTCTTTGCGCTGATACCTTTGAAGATATGTTCTGATGGTGGTGAGAGTGGAGCACGACTGTCTCCGTGGCGCAATCGGCTAGCGCGATCGGCTGTTAACCGAAAGGTTGGAGTTTCGAGCCCACCTGGTGGTGGTGCGGCGCTTCTTTTTCTTTGGGCTGAAAGCTTTCAAGATATGTTCTGATGGTGGTGAGAGTGGAGCAGGACTGTCTCCGTGGCGCAATTGGGAGCGCGATCGGCTTTTAACCGAAATGTTGGAGTTTCGAGCCCATCTGGTGGTGGTGCGGCGCTTTTTTTTGGGCTGATAGCTTTGAAGATATGTTCTGATGGTGGTGAGAGTGGAGCAGGACTGTCTCCGTGGCGCATTTGGCCAGCGCGATCGGCTGTTAACCGAAAGGTTGGAGTTTCGAGCCCTACCGGGAGTGGTGTGTTGCTTTTTTCTTTGCGCTGAAAGCTTTGAAGATATGTTCTGATGGTGGTGAGAGTGGAGCAGGACTGTCTCCGTGGCGCAATTGACTAGCTGAATCGGCTGTTAACCGAAAGGTTGGAGTTTCGAGCCCTCCCGTGAGTGGTGTGTTGCTTTTTTCGTTGCGCTGATAGCTTTGAAGATATGTACTGATGGTGGTGAGTGTGGAGCACGACTGTCTCCGTGGCGCAATTGGCTAGCACGATCAGCTGTTAACCGAAAGGTTGGAGGTTCGAGCCTACCCGATGGTGATGCGGTGCTTTTTTTTCTTTGGGCTGATAGCTTTGAAGATATGTTCTGATGGTGGTGAGAGTGTAGCAGGACTGTCTCCGTGGCGCAATTGGCTAGCGTGATCGGCTGTTAACCGAAAGGCTGGAGTTTCGAGCCCACCCGGTGGTGGTGCGGTGCGTTTTTTTCTTTGCGCTGATAGCTTTGAAGATATGTTCTGATGGTGGTGAGAGTGGAGCAGGACTGTCTCCGTGGCGCAATTGGCTAGCGCGATCGGCTGTTAACAGAAAGGTTGGAGTTTCGAGCCCTCCCGGGAGTGGTGTGTTGCTTTTTTCTTTGCGCTGATAGCTTTGAAGATATGTTCTGATGGTGGGATGAGAGTGGAGCACGACTGTCTCCGTGGCGCAATTGGCTAGCGCGATCGGCTGTTAACCGAAAAGTTGGAGGTTCGAGCCCACGCGGTGGTGGTGCGGCGCTTTTTTTTTCTTTAGGCTGATAGCTTTGAAGATATGTTCTGATGGTGGAGGCAGTAGAGCATGACTGTCTCCGTGGCACAATTGGCTGGCACGACCGGCTGTTAACCGAAATGTTGGAGTTTCGAGCCCACCCCGTGGTGGTGCGACGCTTTTTTTTCTTTGGGCTGATAGCTCTGAAGAAATGTTCTGACGGTGGTGAGAGAGGAGCACGGCTGTCGCCGTGGCGCAATTGGCTAGCACGTTCGGCTGTTAATCAAAAAATTGGAGTTTCGAGCCCACCCGGTGGTGGTGCGGCGGTTTTTTTTCTTCGGGCTGAAAGCTTTGAAGATATGTTCTGATGGTGGTGAGAGTGGAGCAGGACTGTCTCCGTGGCGCAATTGGCTAGCGCGATCGGCTGTTAACCGAAAGGTTAGAGGTTCGAACCCACCCGGTGGTGGTGCGGCGCTTTTTTTTCTTTGCGCTGATAGCTTTGAAGATATGTTGTGATGGTGGTGAGAGTGGAGCACGACTGTTTTCCTTGCGCAATGGGCTAGCGCGATCGGCTGTTAACTGAAAAGTTGGAGGTTCGAGCCCACCCGGTGTTGGTGCGGCGCTTTTTTTTCTTTAGGCTGATAGCTTTGAAGATATGTTCTGATGGTGGTGAGAGTACAGCACGACTGTCTGCTTTGCGCAATTGGCTGGCGCGACCGGCTGTTAACCGAAACGTCGGAGTTTCGAGCCCACCCTGTGGTGATGCGGCGCTTTTTTTTTCTTTGGGCTGATAGCTCTGAAGAAATGTTCTGACGGTGGTGAGAGAGGAGCACGACTGTCTCCGTGGCGCAATTGGCAAGCACATTCGGCTGTTAATCAAAAAATTGAAGTTTCGAGCCCTCCCGGGAGTGGTGTGTCGCTTTTTCTTTGCGCTGATAGCTTTGAAGATATGTTCTGATGGTGGTGAGAGTGGAGCACGACTGTCTCTGTGGCGCAATTTGCTAGCGCGATCGGCTGTTAACCGAAAGATTGGAGGTTCGAGCCTACCTGGTGGTGGTGCGGCGCTTTTTTTTCTTTAGGCTGATAGCTTTTAAGATATGTTCTGATGGTGATAAGAGTGGAGCAGGACTGTCTCCGTGGCGCAATTGGCTAGCGCGATCGGCTGTTAACCAAAAGGTTGGAGTTTCGAGCCCTCGCGGGAGTGGTGTGTTGTTTTTTTCTTTGCGCTGATAGCTTTGAAGATATGTTGTGATGGTGGAGAGAGTGGAGCACGGCTGTCTCCGTGGCGCAATTGGCTAGCGCGATTGGCTGTTAACCGAAAGTTGGAGGTTCGAGCCCACCCGGTGGTGGGCCGGCGCTTTTTTTTCTTTAGGCTGATAGCTTTGAAGATATGTTCTGATGGTGGTGAGAGTGGAGCAGGACTGTCTCCGTGGCGCAATTGGCTAGCGCGATTAGCTGTTAACCGAAAGGTTGGAGGTTTGAGACTACCCGGGGACGGTGTGTCGCTTTTTTTTTCTTTGCGCTGATAGCTTTGGAGATATATTTTGACAGTGGTGAGATTGGAGCACGATTGTCTCCATGGCGCAATTGGCTAGCACGTTCGGCTGTTAACCGAAAATTTGAAGTTTTGAGCCCTCCCGGGAGTGGTGTGCCGCTTTTTTTTTGCGCTGATAGCTTTGAAAATATGTTCTGATGGTGGTGAGAGTGGAGCACGAGTGTCTCCGTGGCGCAATTGTCTAGCGCGATGGGCTGTTAACCGAAAAGTTTGAGGCTCGAGCCCACCCGGTGGTGACGCGGTGCTATTTTTTCTTTGCGCGGATAGGTTTGGAAAAATGTTCTGACGATGGTGAGATTGGAGCACGACTGTCTCCGTGGCGCAATTGGCTAGCACGTTCGGCTGTTAACCGAAAAACTGAAGTTTCGAGCCCTCCCGTGAGTGGTTTGTTGCTTTTTTCTTTGCGCTGATAGTTTTGAAGATATTTTCTGATGGTGGTGAGAGTTGCGCACGACTGTCTCCGTGGCGCAATTGTCTAGCACGATCGGCTGTTAACCGAAAAGTTGGAGGTTCGAGCCCAACCGGTGGTGGCGCGGCGCTTTTTTTCTTTGCGCTGATAGCTTTGGAGAAATGTTCTGACGGTGGTGAGATAGAAGCACGACTGTCTCCGTGGCACAATTGGCTAGCACGTTCGGCTGTTAACCAAAAAATTGAAGTTTCGAGCCCTCCCGGGATTGGTGTGTCGCTTTTTCTTTGCGCTGATAGCTTTGAAGATATGTTCTGATGGTGGTGAGAGTGGAGCACGACTGTCTCTGTGGCGCAATTTGCTAGCGCGATCGGCTGTTAACCGAAAGATTGGAGGTTCGAGCCTACCTGGTGGTGGTGCGGCGCTTTTTTTTTCTTTAGGCTGATAGCTTTGAAGATATGTTCTGATGGTGATGAGAGTGGAGCAGGACTGTCTCCGTGGCGCAATTGGCTAGCGCGATCGGCTGTTAACCAAAAGGTTGGAGTTTCGAGCCCTCGCGGGAGTGGTGTGTTGCTTTTTTCTTTGCGCTGATAGCTTTGAAGATATGTTGTGATGGTGGAGAGAGTGGAGCACGACTGTCTCCGTGGCGCAATTGGCTAGCGCGATTGGCTGTTAACCGAAAGTTGGAGGTTCGAGCCCACCCGGTGGTGGAGCGGCGCTTTTTTTTCTTTACGCTGATAGCTTTGAAGATATGTTCTGATGGTGGTGAGAGTGGAGCAGGACTGTCTCCGTGGCGCAATTGGCTAGCGCGATTAGCTATTAACCGAAAGGTTGGAGGTTTGAGACCACCCGGGGACGATGTGTCGCTTTTTTTTTCTTTGCGCTGATAGCTTTGGAGAAATGTTCTGACGGTGGTGAGATTGGAGCACGACTGTCTCCGTGGCGCAATTGGATAGCACGTTCGGCTGTTAACCGAAAAATTGGAGTTCCGAGCCCTCCCGGGAATGGTGTGTTGCTTTTTTTTTCTTCGGGCTGAAAGCTTTGAAGATATGTTCCTATGATGGTGAGAGTGGAGCAGGACCGTCTCCGTGGTGCAATTGGCTAGCGCGATCGGCTGTTAACCCAAAGATTGGAGGTTCGAGCCCACCTGGTGGTGGTGCGGCGCTTTTTTTTCTTTAGGCTGATAGCTTTGAAGATATGTTCTGATGGTGATGAGAGTGGAGCAGGACTGTCTCCGTGGCGCAATTGGCTAGCGCGATCGGCTGTTAACCAAAAGGTTGGAGTTTCGAGCCCTCGCGGGAGTGGTGTGTTGCTTTTTTCTTTGCGCTGATAGCTTTGAAGATATGTTCTGATGGTGATGAGAGTGGAGTAGGACTGTTTCCGTGGCGAAATTGGCTAGCGCGATCGGCTGTTAACCGAAAGTTGGAGTTTCGAGGCCTCGCTGGAGTGGTGTGTTGCTTTTTTTTTTTGCGCTGATAGCTTTGAAGATATGTTCTGAAGGTGGTGAGAGTGGAGCACGACTGTCTCCGTGGCGCAATTGGCTAGCGCGATCGGCTGTTAAATAAAAGGTTGGAGTTTCGAGCCCGCGCGGGTGTGGTGTGTTGCTTTTTTCTTTGCGCTGATAGCTTTGAAGATATGTTCTGATGGTGATGAGAGTGGAGTAGGACTGTTTCCGTGGCGCAATTGGCTAGCGCGATCGGCTGTTAACCGAAAGTTGGAGTTTCGAGCCCACCCGGTGGTGATGCGGCGCTTCTTTTTCTTTGCGCTGTTGGCTTTGGAGAAATGTTCTGACGGTGGTGAGATTAGAGCACGACTGTCTCCGTGGCGCAATTGGATAGCACGTTCGGCTGTTAACCGAAAAATTGGAGTTCCGAGCCCTCGCGGGAGTGGTGTGTTGCTTTTTTCTTTGCGCTGATAGCTTTGAAGATATGTTGTGATGGTGGAGAGAGTGGAGCACGACTGTCTCCGTGGCGCAATCGGCTAGCGCGATTGGCTGTTAACCGAAAGTTGGAGGTTCGAGCCCACCCGGTGGTGGAGCGGCGCTTTTTTTTCTTTAGGCTGATAGCTTTGAAGATATGTTCTGATGGTGGTGAGAGTGGAGCAGGACTGTCTCCGTGGCGCAATTGGCTAGCGCGATTAGCTGTTAACCGAAAGGTTGGAGGTTTGAGACCACCCGGGGACGGTGTGTCGCTTTTTTTTTCTTTGCGCTGATAGCTTTGGAGAAATGTTCTGACGGTGGTGAGAGTGGAGCACGACTGTCTCCATGGCACATTTGGCTAGCGTGATCGGCTGTTAACCAAAAGGTTGGAGTTTCGAGCCCTCCCGTGAGTGGTGTGTTTCTTTTTTCTTTGCGCTGATAGTTTTGGAGATATATTTTGACAGTGGTGAGATTGGAGCACGAATGTCTCCATGGCGCAATTGGCTAGCACGTGAGGCTGTTAACCGAAAACTTGGAGGTTTGAGCCTTCCCGGGAGTGGTGTGTTGCTTTTTTTCTTTGCGCTGATAGCTTTGAAGATATGTTCTGATGGTGGTGAGAGTGGAGCACGACTGTCTCCGTGGCGCAATTGGCTAGCGCGATCGGCTGTTAACCGAAAGGTTGGAGATTCGAGCGCACCCGGTGGTGGTGCGGCGCTTTTTTTGTTTAGGCTGATAACTCTGAAGAAATGTTCGGACGGCGGTGAGAGTGGAGCACGACTGTCTCCGTAGCGCAATTGGCTAGCACGTTCGGCTGTTAACCGAAAAATTGAAGTTTTGAGCCCTCCCGGGAGTGGTGTGTCGCTTTTTTCTTTGCGCTGATAGATTTGAAGATATGTTCTGATGGTGGTGAGAGTGGAGCAGGACTGTCTCTGTGGCGCAATTGGCTAGCGCGATTAGCTGTTAACCGAAAGGTTGGAGGTTTGAGCCCACCCGGGGATGGTGTGTCGCTTTTTTTTCTTTGCGCTGATAGCTTTAGAGAAATGTTCTGACGGTGGTGAGAATGGAGCACGACTGTCTCCATGGCGCAATTGGCTAGCACGTTCGGCTGTTAATCAAAAAATTGGAGTTTCGAGATCTCCCGGGAGTGGTGTGTTGCTTTTTTCTTTGCGCTGATAGCTTTGTAGATATGTTCTGACGGTGGTGAGAGTGGAGCACGACTGTCTCCATGGCGCAATTGTCTAGCGCGATCGGCTGTTAACCGAAAAGTTGGAGGTTCGAGCCCACCCGGTGGTGGCGTGGCGCTTTTTTCTTTGCGCTGATAGCTTTGAAGATATGTTCTGATGGTGCTGGGAGTGGAGCACGACTGTCTCCGTGGCGCAATTGGCTAGCGCGATTAGCTGTTAACCGAAAAGTTGGAGGTTTGAGCCCACCCGGGGATGGTGTGTCGCTTTTTTTTTCTTTGCGCTGATAGCTTTGGAGAAATATTTTGACGGTGGTGAGATTGGAGCACGACTGTCTCCATGGCGCAATTGGCTAGCACGTTAGGCTGTTAACCGAAAACTTGCAGGTTTGAGCCTTCCCGGGAGTGGTGTGTTGCTTTTTTTTTGCGCTGATAGCTTTGAAGATATGTTCTGATGGTGGTGAGAGTGGAGCACGACTGTCTCCGTGGCGGAATTGGCTAGCGCGATCGGCTGTTAACCGAAAGTTTCGAGATTCGAGCCCACACGGTGGTGGTGCGGCGCTTTTTTTTCTTTGGGCTGATAACTCTGAAGAAATGTTCTGACGGTGGTGAGAGTGACGCCACAGTGACGACTGTCTCCATGGCGCAATTGGCTTGTGCGATCGGCTGTTAACCGAAAGGTTAGAGGTTCGAGCCTACCCGGTGGTGGTGCGGCGCTTTTTTTTCTATGGGCTGATAGCTCTGAAGAAATGTTCTGATGGTGGTGAGAGTGGAGCACGACTGTCTCCGTAGCACAATTGGCTAGCATGTTCGGCTGTTAACCGTAAATTGGAGTTTCGAGCCCTCCCGGGAGTGGTGTGTTTCTTTTTTCTTTGCGCTGATAGCTTTGAAGATATGTTCTGATGGTGGTGAGAGTGGAGCACGACTGTCTCCGTGGCACAATTGGCTAGCGCGATCGGCTGTTAACCGAAAGGTTGAAGGTTCGAGCCCACCCGGTGGTGATGCGGCGCTTCTTTTTCTTTGCGCTGTTGGCTTTGGAGAAATGTTCTGACGGTGGTGAGATTGGAGCACGACTGTCTCCGTGGCGCAATTGGCTAGCACGTTAGGCTGTTAACCGAAAACTTGCAGGTTTGAGCCTTCCCGGGAGTGGTGTGTTGCTTTTTTTTTGCGCTGATAGCTTTGAGATACGTTCTGATGGTGGTGAGAGTGGAGCACGACTGTCTCCGTGGCGCAATTGGCTAGCGCGATCGGCTGTTAACCGAAAGGTTGGAGATTCGAGCCCACCCGGTGGTGGTGCGGCGCTTTTTTTTCTTTGGGCTGATAACTCTGAAGAAATGTTCTGACGGTGGTGAGAGTGACGCCACAGTGACGACTGTCTCCATGGCGCAATTGGCTAGCGCGATCGGCTGTTAACCGAAAGGTTAGAGGTTTGAGCCTACCCGGTGGTGGTGCGGCGCTTTTTTTTCTATGGGCTGATAGCTTTGAAGATATGTTCTGATGGTGGTGAGAGTGGAGAACGACTGTCTCCGTGGCACAATTGGCTAGCGCGATCGGCTGTTAACCGAAAGGTTGAAGGTTCGAGCCCACCCGGTGGTGATGCGGCGCTTCTTTTTCTTTGCGCTGTTGGCTTTGGAGAAATGTTCTGACGGTGGCGAGATTGGAGCACGACTGTCTCCGTGGCGCAATTGGATAGCACGTTCGGCTGTTAACCGAAAAATTGGAGTTCCGAGCCCTCCCGGGAATGGTGTGTTGCTTTTTTTTCTTCGGGCTGAAAGCTTTGAAGATATGTTCTGATGGTGGTGAGAGTGGAGCAGGACCGTCTCCGTGGTGCAATTGGCTAGCGCGATCGGCTGTTAACCCAAAGATTGGAGGTTCGAGCCCACCTGGTGGTGGTGCGGCGCTTTTTTTTCTTTAGGCTGATAGCTTTGAAGATATGTTCTGATGGTGATGAGAGTGGAGCAGGACTGTCTCCGTGGCGCAATTGGCTAGCGCGATCGGCTGTTAACCAAAAGGTTGGAGTTTCGAGCCCTCGCGGGAGTGGTGTGTTGCTTTTTTCTTTGCGCTGATAGCTTTGAAGATATGTTCTGATGGTGATGAGAGTGGAGTAGGACTGTTTCCGTGGCGAAATTGGCTAGCGCGATCGGCTGTTAACCGAAAGTTGGAGTTTCGAGGCCTCGCTGGAGTGGTGTGTTGCTTTTTTTTTTGCGCTGATAGCTTTGAAGATATGTTCTGATGGTGGTGAGAGTGGAGCACGACTGTCTCCGTGGCGCAATTGGCTAGCGCGATCGGCTGTTAACCAAAAGGTTGGAGTTTCGAGCCCTCGCGGGAGTGGTGTGTTGCTTTTTTCTTTGCGCTGATAGCTTTGAAGATATGTTCTGATGGTGATGAGAGTGGAGTAGGACTGTTTCCGTGGCGCAATTGGCTAGCGCGATTAGCTGTTAACCGAAAAGTTGGAGGTTTGAGCCCACCCGGGGATGGTGTGTCGCTTTTTTTTCTTTGCGCTGATAGCTTTGGAGAAATATTTTGACGGTGGTGAGATTGGAGCACGACTGTCTCCATGGCGCAATTGGCTAGCACGTTAGGCTGTTAACCGAAAACTTGCAGGTTTGAGCCTTCCCGGGAGTGGTGTGTTGCTTTTTTTTTGCGCTGATAGCTTTGAAGATATGTTCTGATGGTGGTGAGAGTGGAGCACGACTGTCTCCGTGGCGGAATTGGCTAGCGCGATCGGCTGTTAACCGAAAGTTTGGAGATTCGAGCCCACACGGTGGTGGTGCGGCGCTTTTTTTTCTTTGGGCTGATAACTCTGAAGAAATGTTCTGACGGTGGTGAGAGTGACGCTACAGTGACGACTGTCTCCATGGCGCAATTGGCTTGTGCGATCGGCTGTTAACCGAAAGGTTAGAGGTTCGAGCCTACCCGGTGGTGGTGCGGCGCTTTTTTTTCTATGGGCTGAGAGCTCTGAAGAAATGTTCAGAGGGTGGTGAGAGTGGAGCACGACTGTCTCCGTAGCACAATTGGCTAGCATGTTCGGCTGTTAACCGTAGAATTGGAGTTTCGAGCCCTCCCGGGAGTGGTGTGTTTCTTTTTTCTTTGCGCTTATAGCTTTGAAGATATGTTCTGATGGTGGTGAGAGTGGAGCACGACTGTCTCCGTGGCACAATTGGCTAGCGCGATCGGCTGTTAACCGAAAGGTTGAAGGTTCGAGCCCACCCGGTGGTGATGCGGCGCTTCTTTTTCTTTGCGCTGTTGGCTTTGGAGAAATGTTCTGACGGTGGTGAGATTGGAGCACGACTGTCTCCGTGGCGCAATTGGATAGCACGTTCGGCTGTTAACCGAAAAATTGGAGTTCCGAGCCCTCCCGGGAGTGGTGTGTTGCTTTTTTTTTCTTCGGGCTGAAAGCTTTGAAGATATGTTCTGATGGTGGTGAGAGTGGAGCAGGACCATCTCCGTGGCGCAATTGGCTAGCGCGATCGGCTGTTAACCGAAAGGTTGGAGGTTCGAGCCCACCCGGTGGTGGTGCGGCGCTTTTTTTTCTTTGCGCTGATAGCTTTGAATATATGTTCTGATGGTGGTGAGAGAGGAGCACGACTGTCTCCGTGGCGCAATTGGCTAGCGCGACCGGCTGTTAACCGAAAGATTGGAGGTTCGAGCCCACCTGGTGGTGGTGCGGCGCTTTTTTTTTTTCTTTAGGCTGATAGCTTTGAAGATATGTTCTGATGGTGATGAGAGTGGAGCAGGACTGTCTCCGTGGCGCAATTGGCTAGCGCGATCGGCTGTTAACCAAAAGGTTGGAGTTTCGAGCCCTCGCGGGAGTGGTGTGTTGCTTTTTTCTTTGCGCTGATAGCTTTGAAGATATGTTCTGATGGTGATGAGAGTGGAGTAGGACTGTTTCCGTGGCGCAGTTGGCTAGCGCGATCTGCTGTTAACCGAAAGTTGGAGTTTCGAGGCCTCGCTGGAGTGGTGTGTTGCTTTTTTTTGCGCTGATAGCTTTGAAGATATGTTCTGATGGTGGTGAGAGTGGAGCACGACTGTCTCCGTGGCGCAATTGGCTAGCGCGATCGGCTGTTAACCGAAAGTTGGAGTTTCGAGCCCTCCCGGTGATGGTGTGTTGCTTTTTTCTTTGCGCTGATAGCTTTGAAGATATGTTCTGATGGTGGTGAGAGTGGAGCACGACTGTCTGCGTGGCGCAATTGGCTAGCGCGATCGGCTGTTAACCGAAGGATGGAGGTTCGAGCCCACCCGGTGGTGGTGCGGCGCTTTTTTTTCTTTGGGCTGATAGCTCTGAAGAAATGTTCTGACGGTGGTGAGAGTGGAGCACGACTGTCTCTGTAGCGCAATTGGCTAGCACGTTCGGCTGTTAACCGTAGAATTGGAGTTTTGAGCCCTCCCGGGAGTGGTGTGTTGATTTTTTCTTTGCGCTGATAGCTTTGAAGATATGTTCTGATGGTGGAGAGAGTGGAGCATGACTGTCTCCGTGGCGCAATTGGCTAGCGCGATCGGCTGTTAACCGAAAGGTTGGAGGTTCGAGCCCACCCGGTGGTGATGCGGCGCTTCTTTTTTTGCGCTGATAGCTTTGGAGAAATGTTCTGACGGTGGTGAGATTGGAGCACGACTGTCTCCGTGGCGCAATCGGATAGCACGTTCGGCTGTTAACCGAAAGGTTGGAGGTTCGAGCCCACCCGGTGGTGGTGCGGCGCTTTTTTTTCTTTAGGCTGATAGCTTTGAAGATATGTTCTGATGGTGGTGAGAGTAGAGCACGACTGTCTCTGTGGCGCAATTGGCTGGCGCGATCGGCGGTTAACCAAAAGATTGGAGGTTCGAGCCCACCTGGTGGTGGTGCGGCGCTTTTTTTCTTTAGGCTGATAGCTTTGAAGATATGTTCTGATGGTGATGAGAATGGAGCAGGACTCTCTCCGTGGCGCAATTGGCTAGCGCGATCGGCTGTTAACCAAAAGGGTGGAGTTTCGAGCCCTTTCGGGAGTGGTGCGTTGCTTTTTTCTTTGCGCTGATACCTTTGAAGATATGTTCTGATGGTGGTGAGAGTGGAGCACGACTGTCTCAGTGGCGCAAATGGGCTAGCGCGATCGGCTGTTAACCGAAAGGTTGGAGGTTCGAGCCCACCCGGTGGTGGTGCGGCGCTTCTTTTTCTTCGGGCTGATAGCTTTGAAGATATGTTCTGATGGTGGTGAGAGTGGAGCAGGACTGTCTCCGTGGCGCAATTGGCTAGCGCGATCGGCTGTTAACCGAAAGGTTGGATTTTCCAGCGCACCCGGTGGTGGTGCGGCACTTTTTTTTCTTTGGGCTGATAGCTTTGAAGATCTGTTCTGATGGTGGTGAGAGTGGAGCAGGACTGTCTCCGTGGCGCAATTGGCTAGCGCGATCGGTTGTTAACCGAAAGGTTGGAGTTTCGAGCCCTACCGGGAGTGGTGTGTTGCTTTTTTCTTTGCACTGATAGCTTTGAAGATATGTTCTGATGCTGGTGAAAGTGGAGCACGACTGTCTCCGTGGCGCAATTGGCTAGCGCGTTCGGCTGTTAACCGAAAGGTTGGAGGTTTTCGAGCCCAACCGGTGGTAGTGCGGCGCTTTTTTTTCTTTGGGCTGATAGCTCCGAAGAAATGTTCTGATGGTGGTGAGAGTGGAGCACGATTGTCTCCGTGACGCAAATGGCTCGCGCGATCGGCTGTTAACCGAAAGGTTGGAGGTTCGAGCCCACCCGGTGGTGGTGCGGCGCTTTTTTTTTCTTTGGGCTGATAGCTTTGAAGATATGTTCTGATGGTGGTGAGAGTGGAGCAGGACTGTTTCCGTGGCGCAATTGGCTAGGGCGATCGGCTGTTAACCGAAAAGTTGGAGGTTCGAGCCCTACCGGGAGTGGTGTGTTGCTTTTTTTTGCGCTGATAGCTTTGAAGATATGTTCTGATGGTGGTGAGAGTGGAGCACGACTGTCTCCGTGGCGCAATTGGCTAGCGCGATCGGCTGTTAACCGAAAGTTGGAGTTTCGAGCCCTCCCGGTGGTGGTGTGTTGCTTTTTTCTTTGCGCTGATAGCTTTGAAGATATGTTCTGATGGTGGTGAGAGTGGAGCACGACTGTCTGCGTGGCGCAATTGGCTAGCGCGATCGGCTGTTAACCGAAGGATGGAGGTTCGAGCCCACCCGGTGGTGGTGCGGCGCTTTTTTTTCTTTGGGCTGATAGCTCTGAAGAAATGTTCTGACGGTGGTGAGAGTGGAGCACGACTGTCTCTGTAGCGCAATTGGCTAGCACGTTCGGCTGTTAACCGTAGAATTGGAGTCTTGAGCCCTCCCGGGAGTGGTGTGTTGATTTTTTCTTTGCGCTGATAGCTTTGAAGATATGTTCTGATGGTGGAGAGAGTGGAGCACGACTGTCTCCGTGGCGCAATTGGCTAGCGCGATCGGCTGTTAACCGAAAGGTTGGAGGTTCGAGCCCACCCGGTGGTGATGCGGCGCTTCTTTTTTTTGCGCTGATAGCTTTGGAGAAATGTTCTGACGGTGGTGAGATTGGAGCACGACTGTCTCCGTGGCGCGATCGGATAGCACGTTCGGCTGTTAACCGAAAGGTTGGAGGTTCGAGCCCACCCGGTGGTGGTGCGGCGCTTTTTTTTCTTTAGGCTGATAGCTTTGAAGATATGTTCTGATAGTGGTGAGAGTACAGCACGACTGTCTCTGTGGCGCAATTGGCTGGCGCGATCGGCGGTTAACCAAAAGATTGGAGGTTCGAGCCCACCTGGTGGTGGTGCGGCGCTTTTTTTCTTTAGGCTGATAGCTTTGAAGATATGTTCTGATGGTGATGAGAATGGAGCAGGACTCTCTCCGTGGCGCAATTGGCTAGCGCGATCGGCTGTTAACCAAAAGGGTGGAGTTTCGAGCCCTTTCGGGAGTGGTGCGTTGCTTTTTTCTTTGCGCTGATACCTTTGAAGATATGTTCTGATGGTGGTGAGAGTGGAGCACGACTGTCTCCGTGGGCGCAATTGGCTAGCGCGATCGGCTGTTAACCGAAAGGTTGGATTTTCCAGCGCACCCGGTGGTGGTGCGGCACTTTTTTTTCTTTGGGCTGATAGCTTTGAAGATCTGTTCTGATGGTGGTGAGAGTGGAGCAGGACTGTCTCCGTGGCGCAATTGGCTAGCCCGATCGGTTGCTAACCGAAAGGTTGGAGTTTCGAGCCCTACCGGGAGTGGTGTGTTGCTTTTTTCTTTGCACTGATAGCTTTGAAGATATGTTCTGATGCTGGTGAAAGTGGAGCACGACTGTCTCCGTGGCGCAATTGGCTAGCGTGATCGGCTGTTAACCGAAAGGTTGGAGGTTTTCGAGCCCAACTGGTGGTGGTGCGGCGCTTTTTTTTCTTTGGGCTGATAGCTCTGAAGAAATGTTCTGATGGTGGTGAGAGTGGAGCACGATTGTCTCCGTGACGCAAATGGCTCGCGCGATCGGCTGTTAACCGAAAGGTTGGAGGTTCGAGCCCACCCGGTGGTGGTGCGGCGCTTTTTTTTTCTTTGGGCTGATAGCTTTGAAGATATGTTCTGATGGTGGTGAGAGTGGAGCAGGACTGTTTCCGTGGCGCAATTGGCTAGGGCGATCGGCTGTTAACCGAAAAGTTGGAGGTTCGAGCCCTACCGGGAGTGGTGTGTTGCTTTTTTCTTTGCGCTGATAGCTTTGAAGATATGTTCTGATGGTGATGAGAGTGGAGCACGACTGTCTCCGTGGCGCTATAGGCTAGCGCGATCAGCTGTTAACCGAAAGGTTGGAGGTTCGAGCCCACCCGGTGGTGGTGCAGCGCTTTTTTTTCTTTGGGCTGATAGCTCTGAAGATATGTTCTGATGGTGGTGAGAGTGGAGTAGGACTGTCTCCGTGGCGCAATTGGCAAGCGCGATCGGCTGTTAACCGAAGGGTTGCAGTTTCGAGCTCATCCGGTGGTGGTGTGTTGCTTTTTCCTTTGCGCTGATAGCTTTGAAGATATGTTCTCATGGTGGTGAGAGTAGAGTAGGACTGTCCCCGTGGCGCGACTGGCTAGCGCGATCAGCTGTTAACCGAAAGGTTGGAGTTTCGAGCCATCCCGGGAGTGGTGTGTTGCTTTTTTCTTTGCGCTGATAGCTTTGAAGATATGTTCTGATGGTGGTGAGAGTGGAGCACGATTGTCTCCGTGGCGCAATTGGCTAGCGCGATCGGCTGTTAACCGGAAGGTTGGAGGATCAAGCCCACCTAGTGGCGGTGCGGCGCTTTTTTTTCTTTGGGCTGATAGCTTTGAAGGTATGTTCTGATGGTGGTGAGAGTGGAGCAAGACTGTCTCCGTGGCAAAATATACTAGCTGAATCGGCTGTTAATCAAACGTTTGGAGTTACGAGCTCTCCCGGGAGTGGTGTGTTGCTTTTTTCTTTGCGCTGATAGCTTTGAAGATATGTTCTGATGGTGGTGAGAGTCTCCGTGGCGCAATTGGCTAGCACGATCGGCTGTTAACCAAAAGGTTGGAGGTTCGAGCCCACCCGGTGGTGGTGCAGCGCTTTTTTTTGTTTGGGCTGATAGCTTTGAATATATGTTCTGATGGTGGTGAGAGAGGAGCACGACTGTCTCCGTGGCGCAATTGGCTAGCGCGACCGGCTGTTAACCGAAAGATTGGAGGTTCGAGCCCACCTGGTGGTGGTGCGGCGCTTTTTTTTCTTTAGGCTGATAGCTTTGAAGATATGTTCTGATGGTGATGAGAGTGGAGCACGACTGTCTCCGTGGCGCAATTGGCTAGCGCGATCGGCTGTTAACCGAAAGTTGGAGTTTCGAGCCCTCCCGGTGGTGGTGTGTTGCTTTTTTCTTTGCGCTGATAGCTTTGAAGATATGTTCTGATGGTGGTGAGAGTGGAGCACGACTGTCTCCGTGGCGCAATTGGCTAGCGCGATCGGCTGTTAACCGAAAGTTGGAGTTTCGAGCCCTCCCGGTGGTGGTGTGTTGCTTTTTTCTTTGCGCTGATAGCTTTGAAGATATGTTCTGATGGTGGTGAGAGTGGAGCACGACTGTCTGCGTGGCGCAATTGGCTAGCGCGATCGGCTGTTAACCGAAGGATGGAGGTTCGAGCCCACCCGGTGGTGGTGCGGCGCTTTTTTTTCTTTGGGCTGATAGCTCTGAAGAAATGTTCTGACGGTGGTGAGAGTGGAGCACGACTGTCTCTGTAGCGCAATTGGCTAGCACGTTCGGCTGTTAACCGTAGAATTGGAGTTTTGAGCCCTCCCGGGAGTGGTGTGTTGATTTTTTCTTTGCGCTGATAGCTTTGAAGATATGTTCTGATGGTGGAGAGAGTGGAGCACGACTGTCTCCGTGGCGCAATTGGCTAGCGCGATCGGCTGTTAACCGAAAGGTTGGAGGTTCGAGCCCACCCGGTGGTGATGCGGCGCTTCTTTTTTTGCGCTGATAGCTTTGGAGAAATGTTCTGACGGTGGTGAGATTGGAGCACGACTGTCTCCGTGGCGCAATCGGATAGCACGTTCGGCTGTTAACCGAAAGGTTGGAGGTTCGAGCCCACCCGGTGGTGGTGCGGCGCTTTTTTTTCTTTAGGCTGATAGCTTTGAAGATATGTTCTGATGGTGGTGAGAGTAGAGCACGACTGTCTCTGTGGCGCAATGGCTGGCGCGATCGGCGGTTAACCAAAAGATTGGAGGTTCGAGCCCACCTGGTGGTGGTGCGGCGCTTTTTTTCTTTAGGCTGATAGCTTTGAAGATATGTTCTGATGGTGATGAGAATGGAGCAGGACTCTCTCCGTGGCGCAATTGGCTAGCGCGATCGGCTGTTAACCAAAAGGGTGGAGTTTCGAGCCCTTTCGGGAGTGGTGCGTTGCTTTTTTCTTTGCGCTGATACCTTTGAAGATATGTTCTGATGGTGGTGAGAGTGGAGCACGACTGTCTCAGTGGCGCAACTGGGCTAGCGCGATCGGCTGTTAACCGAAAGGTTGGAGGTTCGAGCCCACCCGGTGGTGGTGCGGCGCTTCTTTTTCTTCGGGCTGATAGCTTTGAAGATATGTTCTGATGGTGGTGAGAGTGGAGCAGGACTGTCTCCGTGGCGCAATTGGCTAGCGCGATCGGCTGTTAACCGAAAGGTTGGATTTTCCAGCGCACCCGGTGGTGGTGCGGCACTTTTTTTTCTTTGGGCTGATAGCTTTGAAGATCTGTTCTGATGGTGGTGAGAGTGGAGCAGGACTGTCTCCGTGGCGCAATTGGCTAGCGCGATCGGTTGTTAACCGAAAGGTTGGAGTTTCGAGCCCTACCGGGAGTGGTGTGTTGCTTTTTTCTTTGCACTGATAGCTTTGAAGATATGTTCTGATGCTGGTGAAAGTGGAGCACGACTGTCTCCGTGGCGCAATTGGCTAGCGCGTTCGGCTGTTAACCGAAAGGTTGGAGGTTTTCGAGCCCAACCGGTGGTAGTGCGGCGCTTTTTTTTTCTTTGGGCTGATAGCTCCGAAGAAATGTTCTGATGGTGGTGAGAGTGGAGCACGATTGTCTCCGTGACGCAAATGGCTCGCGCGATCGGCTGTTAACCGAAAGGTTATAGTTTCGAGCCCACCCGGTGGTGGTGCGGCGCTTTTTTTTTCTTTGGGCTGATAGCTTTGAAGATATGTTCTGATGGTGGTGAGAGTGGAGCAGGACTGTTTCCGTGGCGCAATTGGCTAGGGCGATCGGCTGTTAACCGAAAAGTTGGAGGTTCGAGCCCTACCGGGAGTGGTGTGTTGCTTTTTTTTTGCGCTGATAGCTTTGAAGATATGTTCTGATGGTGGTGAGAGTGGAGCACGACTGTCTCCGTGGCGCAATTGGCTAGCGCGATCGGCTGTTAACCGAAAGTTGGAGTTTCGAGCCCTCCCGGTGGTGGTGTGTTGCTTTTTTCTTTGCGCTGATAGCTTTGAAGATATGTTCTGATGGTGGTGAGAGTGGAGCACGACTGTCTGCGTGGCGCAATTGGCTAGCGCGATCGGCTGTTAACCGAAGGATGGAGGTTCGAGCCCACCCGGTGGTGGTGCGGCGCTTTTTTTTTTCTTTGGGCTGATAGCTCTGAAGAAATGTTCTGACGGTGGTGAGAGTGGAGCACGACTGTCTCCGTAGCGCAATTGGCTAGCACGTTCGGCTGTTAACCGTAGAATTGGAGTTTTGAGCCCTCCCGGGAGTGGTGTGTTGATTTTTTCTTTGCGCTGATAGCTTTGAAGATATGTTTTGATGGGGGAGAGAGCGGAGCACGACTGTCTCCGTGGCGCAATTGGCTAGCGCGATCGGCTGTTAACCGAAAGTTTGGAGGTTCGAGCCCACCCGGTGGTGATGCGGCGCTTCTTTTTTTTTGCGCTGATAGCTTTGGAGAAATGTTCTGACGGTGGTGAGATTGGAGCACGACTGTCTCCGTGGCGCAATCGGATAGCACGTTCGGCTGTTAACCGAAAGGTTGGAGGTTCGAGCCCACCCGGTGGTGGTGCGGCGCTTTTTTTTCTTTAGGCTGATAGCTTTGAAGATATGTTCTGATGGTGGTGAGAGTAGAGCACGACTGTCTCTGTGGCGCAATTGGCTGGCGCGATCGGCGGTTAACCAAAAGATTGGAGGTTCGAGCCCACCTGGTGGTGGTGCGGCGCTTTTTTTCTTTAGGCTGATAGCTTTGAAGATATGTTCTGATGGTGATGAGAATGGAGCAGGACTCTCTCCGTGGCGCAATTGGCTAGCGCGATTGGCTGTTAACCAAAAGGTTGGAGTTTCGAGCCCTTTCGGGAGTGGTGCGTTGCTTTTTTCTTTGCGCTGATACCTTTGAAGATATGTTCTGATGGTGGTGAGAGTGGAGCACGACTGTCTCAGTGGAGCAAATGGGCTAGCGCGATCGGCTGTTAACCGAAAGGTTGGAGGTTCGAGCCCACCCGGTGGTGGTGCGGCGCTTCTTTTTCTTCGGGCTGATAGCTTTGAAGATATGTTCTGATGGTGGTGAGAGTGGAGCAGGACTGTCTCCGTGGCGCAATTGGCTAGCGCGATCGGCTGTTAACCGAAAGGTTGGAGTTTCGAGCCCACCCGGTGGTGGTGCGGCACTTTTTTTCTTTGGGCTGATAGCTTTGAAGATATGTTCTGATGGTGGTGAGAGTGGAGCAGGACTGTCTCCGTGGCGCAATTGGCTAGCGCGATCGGTTGTTAACCGAAAGGTTGGAGTTTCGAGCCCTACCGGGAGTGGTGTGTTGCTTTTTTCTTTGCACTGATAGCTTTGAAGATATGTTCTGATGCTGGTGAAAGTGGAGCACGACTGTCTCCGTGGCGCAATTGGCTAGCGCGATCGGCTCTTAACCGAAAGGTTGGAGGTTTTCGAGCCCACCCGGTGGTGGTGCGGCGCTTTTTTTTCTTTGGGCTGATAGCTCTGAAGAAATGTTCTGATGGTGGTGAGAGTGGAGCACGATTGTCTCCGTGACGCAAATGGCTCGCGCGATCGGCTGTTAACCGAAAGGTTGGAGGTTCGAGCCCACCCGGTGGTGGTGCGGCGCTTTTTTTTTCTTTGGGCTGATAGCTTTGAAGATATGTTCTGATGGTGGTGAGAGTGGAGCAGGACTGTTTCCGTGGCGCAATTGGCTAGGGCGATCGGCTGTTAACCGAAAAGTTGGAGGTTCGAGCCCTACCGGGAGTGGTGTGTTGCTTTTTTCTTTGCGCTGATAGCTTTGAAGATATGTTCTGATGGTGGTGAGAGTGGAGCACGACTGTCTCCGTGGCGCTATTGGCTAGCACGTTCGGCTGTTAACCGTAGAATTGGAGTTTTGAGCCCTCCCGGGAGTGGTGTGTTGATTTTTTCTTTGCGCTGATAGCTTTGAAGATATGTTCTGATGGTGGAGAGAGTGGAGCACGACTGTCTCCGTGGCGCAATTGGCTAGCGCGATCGGCTGTTAACCGAAAGGTTGGAGGTTCGAGCCCACCCGGTGGTGATGCGGCGCTTCTTTTTTTTTGCGCTGATAGCTTTGGAGAAATGTTCTGACGGTGGTGAGATTAGAGCACGACTGTCTCCGTGGCGCAATCGGATAGCACGTTCGGCTGTTAACCGAAAGGTTGGAGGTTCGAGCCCACCCGGTGGTGGTGCGGCGCTTTTTTTTCTTTAGGCTGATAGCTTTGAAGATATGTTCTGATGGTGGTGAGAGTAGAGCACGACTGTCTCTGTGGCGCAATTGGCTGGCGCGATCGGCGGTTAACCAAAAGATTGGAGGTTCGAGCCCACCTGGTGGTGGTGCGGCGCTTTTTTTCTTCAGGCTGATAGCTTTGAAGATATGTTCTGATGGTGATGAGAATGGAGCAGGACTCTCTCCGTGGCGCAATTGGCTAGCGCGATTGGCTTTTAACCAAAAGGTTGGAGTTTCGAGGCCTTTCGGGAGTGGTGCGTTGCTTTTTTCTTTGCGCTGATACCTTTGAAGATATGTTCTGATGGTGGTGAGAGTGGAACACGACTGTCTCAGTGGAGCAAATGGGCTAGCGCGATCGGCTGTTAACCGAAAGGTTGGAGGTTCGAGCCCACCCGGTGGTGGTGCGGCGCTTCTTTTTCTTCGGGCTGATAGCTTTGAAGATATGTTCTGATGGTGGTGAGAGTGGAGCAGGACTGTCTCCGTTTCGCAATTGGCTAGCGCGATCGGCTGTTAACCGAAAGGTTGGAGTTTCGAGCCCACCCGGTGGTGGTGCGGCACCTTTTTTTTCTTTGGGCTGATAGCTTTGAAGATATGTTCTGATGGTGGTGAGAGTGGAGCAGGACTGTCTCCGTGGCGCAATTGGCTAGCGCGATCGGTTGTTAACCGAAAGGTTGGAGTTTCGAGCCCTACCGGGAGTGGTGTGTTGCTTTTTTCTTTGCACTGATAGCTTTGAAGATATGTTCTGATGCTGGTGAAAGTGGAGCACGACTGTCTCCGTGGCGCAATTGGCTAGCGCGATCGGCTGTTAACCGAAAGGTTGGAGGTTTTCGAGCCCACCCGGTGGTGGTGCGGCGCTTTTTTTCCTTTGGGCTGGTAGCTCTGAAGAAATGTTCTGATGGTGGTGAGAGTGGAGCACGACTGTCTCCGTAGCGCAATTGGCTAGCACGTTCGGCTGTTAACCGTAGAATTGGAGTTTTGAGCCCTCCCGGGAGTGGTGTGTTGATTTTTTCTTTGCGCTGATAGCTTTGAAGATATGTTCTGATGGTGGAGAGAGTGGAGCACGACTGTCTCCGTGGCGCAATTGGCTAGCGCGATCGGCTGTTAACCGAAAGGTTGGAGGTTCGAGCCCACCCGGTGGTGATGCGGCGCTTCTTTTTTTTGCGCTGATAGCTTTGGAGAAATGTTCTGACGGTGGTGAGATTGGAGCACGACTGTCTCCGTGGCGCAATCGGATAGCACGTTCGGCTGTTAACCGAAAGGTTGGAGCTTCGAGCCCACCCGGTGGTGGTGCGGCACTTTTTTTTCTTTAGGCTGATAGCTTTGAAGATATGTTCTGATGGTGGTGAGAGTAGAGCACGACTGTCTCTGTGGCGCAATTGGCTGGCGCGATCGGCGGTTAACCAAAAGATTGGAGGTTCGAGCCCACCTGGTGGTGGTGCGGCGCTTTTTTTTCTTTAGGCTGATAGCTTTGAAGATATGTTCTGATGGTGATGAGAATGGAGCAGGACTCTCTCCGTGGCGCAATTGGCTAGCGCGATCGGCTGTTAACCAAAAGGGTGGAGTTTCGAGCCCTTTCGGGAGTGGTGCGTTGCTTTTTTCTTTGCGCTGATACCTTTGAAGATATGTTCTGATGGTGGTGAGAGTGGAGCACGACTGTCTCAGTGGCGCAAATGGGCTAGCGCGATCGGCTGTTAACCGAAAGGTTGGAGGTTCGAGCCCACCCGGTGGTGGTGCGGCGCTTCTTTTTCTTCGGGCTGATAGCTTTGAAGATATGTTCTGATGGTGATGAGAGTGGAGCAGGACTGTCTCCGTGGCGCAATTGGCTAGCGCGATCGGCTGTTAACCGAAAGGTTGGAGTTTCGAGCGCACCCGGTGGTGGTGCGGCACTTTTTTTTCTTTGGGCTGATAGCTTTGAAGATATGTTCTGATGGTGGTGAGAGTGGAGCAGGACTGTCTCCGTGGCGCAATTGGCTAGCGCGATCGGTTGTTAACCGAAAGGTTGGAGTTTCGAGCCCTACCGGGAGTGGTGTGTTGCTTTTTTCTTTGCACTGTTAGCTTTGAAGATATGTTCTGATGCTGGTGAAAGTGGAGCACGACTGTCTCCGTGGCGCAATTGGCTAGCGCGATCGGCTGTTAACCGAAAGGTTGGAGGTTTTCGAGCCCACCCGGTGGTGGTGCGGCGCTTTTTTTTCTTTGGGCTGATAGCTCTGAAGAAATGTTCTGATGGTGGTGAGAGTGGAGCACGATTGTCTCCGTGACGCAAATGGCTCGCGCGATCGGCTGTTAACCGAAAGGTTGGAGGTTCGAGCCCACCCGGTGGTGGTGCGGCGCTTTTTTTTTCTTTAGGCTGATAGCTTTGAAGATATGTTCTGATGGTGGTGAGAGTGGAGCAGGACTGTTTCCGTGGCGCAATTGGCTAGGGCGATCGGCTGTTAACCGAAAAGTTGGAGGTTCGAGCCCTACCGGGAGTGGTGTGTTGCTTTTTTCTTTGCGCTGATAGCTTTGAAGATATGTTCTGATGGTGGTGAGAGTGGAGCACGACTGTCTCAGTGGCGCAAATGGGCTAGCGCGATCGGCTGTTAACCGAAAGGTTGGAGGTTCGAGCCCACCCGGTGGTGGTGCGGCGCTTCTTTTTCTTCGGGCTGATAGCTTTGAAGATATGTTCTGATGGTGGTGAGAGTGGAGCAGGACTGTCTCCGTGGCGCAATTGGCTAGCGCGATCGGCTGTTAACCGAAAGGTTGGAGTTTCGAGCGCACCCGGTGGTGGTGCGGCACTTTTTTTTCTTTGGGCTGATAGCTTTGAAGATATGTTCTGATGGTGGTGAGAGTGGAGCAGGACTGTCTCCGTGGCGCAATTGGCTAGCGCGATCGGTTGTTAACCGAAAGGTTGGAGTTTCGAGCCCTACCGGGAGTGGTGTGTTGCTTTTTTCTTTGCACTGATAACTTTGAAGATATGTTCTGATGCTGGTGAAAGTGGAGCACGACTGTCTCCGTGGCGCAATTGGCTAGCGCGATCGGCTGTTAACCGAAAGGTTGGAGGTTTTCGAGCCCACCCGGTGGTGGTGCGGCGCTTTTTTTTCTTTGGGCTGATAGCTCTGAAGAAATGTTCTGATGGTGGTGAGAGTGGAGCACGATTGTCTCCGTGACGCAAATGGCTCGCGCGATCGGCTGTTAACCGAAAGGTTGGAGGTTCGAGCCCACCCGGTGGTGGTGCGGCGCTTTTTTTTTCTTTAGGCTGATAGCTTTGAAGATATGTTCTGATGGTGGTGAGAGTGGAGCAGGACTGTTTCCGTGGCGCAATTGGCTAGGGCGATCGGCTGTTAACCGAAAAGTTGGAGGTTCGAGCCCTACCGGGAGTTGTGTGTTGCTTTTTTCTTTGCGCTGATAGCTTTGAAGATATGTGTTGATGGTGATGAGAGTGGAGCACGACTGTCTCCGTGGCGCTATTGGCTAGCGCGATCAGCTGTTAACCGAAAGGTTGGAGGTTCGAGCCCAACCAGTGGTGGTGCGGTGCTTTTTTTTGTTTGGGCTGATAGCTTTGATGATATGTTCTGATGGTGGTGAGAGTGGAGCAGGACTGTCTCCGTGGCGCAATTAGCTAGCGCGATCGGCTGTTAACCGAAAGGTTGGAGGTTCGAGCCCACCCGGTGGTGGTGCAGCGCTTTTTTTTCTTTGGGCTGATAGCTCTGAAGATATGTTCTGATGGTGGTGAGAGTGGAGCAGGACTGTCTCCGTGGCGCAATTGGCTAGCGCGATCGGCTGTTAACCGAAGGGTTGCAGTTTCGAGCCCATCCGGTGGTGGTGTGTTGCTTTTTCCTTTGCGCTGATAGCTTTGAAGATATGTTCTCATGGTGGTGAGAGTAGAGTAGGACTGTCCCCGTGGCGCGACTGGCTAGCGCGATCGGCTCTTAACCGAAAGGTTGGAGTTTCGAGCCATCCCGGGAGTGGTGTGTTGCTTTTTTCTTTGCGCTGATAGCTTTGAAGATATGTTCTGATGGTGGTGAGAGTAGAGCACGATTGTCTCCGTGGCGCAATTGGCTAGCGCGATCGGCTGTTAACCGGAAGGTTGGAGGATCAAGCCCACCTGGAGGTGGTGCGGCGCTTTTTTTTCTTTGGGCTGATAGCTTTGAAGGTATGTTCTGATGGTGGTGAGAGTGGAGCAAGACTGTCTCCGTGGCAAAATATACTAGCTGAATCGGCTGTTAATCAAAAGTTTGGAGTTACGAGCTCTCCCGGGAGTGGTGTGTTGCTTTTTTCTTTGCGCTGATAGCTTTGAAGATATGTTCTGATGGTGGTGAGAGTCTCCGTGGCGAAATTGGCTAGCACGATTGGCTGTTAACCAAAAGGTTGGAGGTTCGAGCCCACCCGGTGGTGGTGCAGCGCTTTTTTTTGTTTGGGCTGATAGCTTTGAATATATGTTCTGATGGTGGTGAGAGAGGAGCACGACTGTCTCCGTGGCGCAATTGGCTAGCGCGACCGGCTGTTAACCGAAAGATTGGAGGTTCGAGCCCACCTGGTGGTGGTGCGGCGCTTTTTTTTCTTTAGGCTGATAGCTTTGAAGATATGTTCTGATGGTGATGAGAGTGGAGCAGGACTGTCTCCGTGGCGCAATTGGCTAGCGCGATCGGCTGTTAACCAAAAGGTTGGAGTTTCGAGCCCTCGCGGGAGTGGTGTGTTGCTTTTTTCTTTGCGCTGATAGCTTTGAAGATATGTTCTGATGGTGGTGAGAGTGGAGCACGACTGTCTCAGTGGCGCAAATGGGCTAGCGCGATCGGCTGTTAACCGAAAGGTTGGAGGTTCGAGCCCACCCGGTGGTGGTGCGGCGCTTCTTTTTCTTCGGGCTGATAGCTTTGAAGATATGTTCTGATGGTGGTGAGAGTGGAGCAGGACTGTCTCCGTGGCGCAATTGGCTAGCGCGATCGGCTGTTAACCGAAAGGTTGGAGTTTCGAGCCCACCCGGTGGTGGTGCGGCACTTTTTTTTCTTTGGGCTGATAGCTTTGAAGATATGTTCTGATGGTGGTGACAGTGGAGCAGGACTGTCTCCGTGGCGCAATTGGCTAGCGCGATCGGTTGTTAATCGAAAGGTTGGAGTTTCGAGCCCTACCGGGAGTGGTGTGTTGCTTTTTTCTTTGCACTGATAGCTTTGAAGATATGTTCTGATGCTGGTGAAAGTGGAGCACGACTGTCTCCGTGGCGCAATTGGCTAGCGCGATCGGCTGTTAACCGAAAGGTTGGAGGTTTTCGAGCCCACCCGGTGGTGGTGCGGCGGTTTTTTTTCTTTGGGCTGATAGCTCTGAAGAAATGTTCTGATGGTGGTGAGAGTGGAGCACGATTGTCTCCGTGACGCAAATGGCTCGCGCGATCGGCTGTTAACCGAAAGGTTGGAGGTTTGAGCCCACCCGGTGGTGGTGCGGCGCTTTTTTTTCTTTGGGCTGATAGCTTTGAAGATATGTTCTGATGGTGGTGAGAGTAGAGTAGGACTGTCTCCGTGGCGCAACTGGCTAGCGCGATCGGCTGTTAATCAAAAGTTTGGAGTTACGAGCTCTCCTGGGAGTGGTGTGTTGCTTTTTTCTTTGCGCTGATAGCTTTGAAGATATGTTCTGATGGTGGTGAGAGTCTCCGTGGCGCAATTGGCTAGCACGATCGGCTGTTAACCAAAAGGTTGGAGGTTCGAGCCCACCCGGTGGTGGTGCAGCGCTTTTTTTTTTGTTTGGGCTGATAGCTTTGAAGATATGTTCTGATGGTGGTGAGTGTTGAGCAAGACTGTCACCGTGGCGCAATTGGCTAGCGCGATCAGCTGTTAACCGAAAAATGGGAGGTTCGAGCCCACCCGGTGGTGGTGCGGCGCTTTTTTTTCTTTGGGCTGATAACTCTGAAGATATGTTCTGATGGTGGTGAGATTAGAGCATGACTGTCTTCGTGGCGCAATTGGCTAGCACGTTCGGCTGTTAACCGGAAAATTGAAGTTTCGAGCCCTCCCGGGAGTGGTGTGTCGCTTTTTTCTTTGCGCTGATAGCTTTAAAGTTATGTTGTGATGGTGATGAGGGTGGAGCAGGAATGTCTCCTTGGCGCAATTGGCTAGCGTGATCGGGTGATAACCAAAAGGTTGGAGTTTCGAGCCCTTCCGGGAGTGGTGCGTTGCTTTTTTCTTTGCGCTGATACCTTTGAAGATATGTTCTGATGGTGATGAGAGTGGAGCACGACTGTCTCAGTGGCGCAAATGGGCTAGCGCGATCGGCTTTTAACCGAAAGGTTGGAGGTTCGAGCCCACCCGGTGGTGGTGCGGCGCTTCTTTTTCTTCGGGCTGATAGCTTTGAAGATATGTTCTGATGGTGGTGAGAGTGGAGCAGGACTGTCTCCGTGGCGCAATTGGCTAGCGCGATCGGCTGTTAACCGAAAGGTTGGAGTTTCGAGCCCACCCGGTGGTGGTGCGGCGGTTTTTTTTCTTTGGGCTGATAGCTTTGAAGATATGTTCTGATGGTGGTGAGAGTGGAGCAGGACTGTCTCCGTGGCGCAATTGGCTAGCGCGATCGGTTGTTAACCGAAAGGTTGGAGTTTCGAGCCCTACCGGGAGTGGTGTGTTGCTTTTTTTGCGCTGATAGCTTTGAAGATATGTTCTGATGCTGGTGAAAGGGGAGCACGACTGTCTCCTTGGCGCAATTGGCTAGCGCGATCGGCTGTTAACCGAAAGGTTGGAGGTTTTTGAGCCCACCCGGTGGTGGTGCGGCGCTTTTTTTTCTTTGGGCTGATAGCTCTGAAGAAATGTTCTGATGGTGGTGAGAGTGGAGCACGACTGTCTCCGTGACGCAAATGGCTCGCGCGATCAGCTGTTAACCGAAAGGTTGGAGGTTCGAGCCCACCCGGTGGTGGTGCGGCGCTTTTTTTTCTTTGGGCTGATAGCTTTGAAGATATGTTCTGATGGTGGTGAGAGTTCAGCACGACTGTCTCCGTGACGCAAATGGCTCGCGCGATCGGCTGTTAACCAAAACGTTGGAGGTTCGAGTCCACCCGGTGGTGGTGCGGCGCTTTTTTTTCTTTGAGCTGATAGCTTTGAAGATATGTTCTGATGGTGGTGAGAGTGGAGCAGGACTGTTTCCGTGGCGCAATTGCCTAGCGCGATCGACTGTTAACCGAAAAGTTGGAGGTTCGAGCCCTACCGGGAGTGGTGTGTTGCTTTTTTCTTTGCGCTGATAGCTTTGAAGATATGTTCTGATGGTGGTGAGAGTGGAGCACGTTTGTCTCCGTGGCGCAATTGACTAGCTGAATCGGTTTTTAACCGAAAGTTTGGAGTTTCGAGCCCTGCCATGAGTGGTGTGTTGCTTTTTTCTTTGCGCTGATAGCTTTGAAGATATGTTCTGATGGTGGTGAGAGGGGAGCACGACTGTCTCCATGGCGCAATTGGCTAGCGCGATCGGCTGTTAACCGAAGGGTTGCAGTTTCGAGCCCATCCGGTGGTGGTGTATTGCTTTTTCCTTTGCGCTGATAGCTTTGAAGATATTGTAACGGATATAACAACCTCACAACCGGGACGTCCTATTTACAAGGTTTAATAAGGGCGAACTTGTGCCCAAAGCCAAAAGAACTACACAGTAGCTGGGAGAAAGCAGCGAACGCTCGTCGTCCTCTTCTTCTCTTCTTTTCCGCTGCTCGGTAGCAGCTCGTGCACAGGCTGGGCCGGCTCGTGCCTTCCGGCGGGCTTCATGAGTCGTAGCGATGCCGTCAGCGTTCCTCTTTTAACAACGTCTGCGTTGTACTGCGCCTTAACAATTCCTCGTGGCATTATCCCCCCTCTCAAGCGGCATCGCCCCGATGCTTGCGATGAGGCTGTTTTTTTTTTTTTTGTGTGTGCAAGTTTGTAAAAATGAGGTTGCAGTACGTCAAGGTATTGGGGTGGCTAGGTTTGGAATCGGTCGTAGTACGGTTTCATCCGTACAATGTGTACACGCTCCGTGGGATTGCGTCGCCTCGAATGCAGGTGGCCTGCAGGCTTGACTTCGTAGACGAGGTCATTGTGTCGCTGTACGATCTCGTAGGGGCCAAAATACCGTGAAATGAGTTTTTCGGAGAGGCCTCGTCGTCGTACTGGAGTCCATATCCACACTTTGTCGCCAACGTCATATCGCGTGTCAAGTCTTCCTCGGTTGTAGCGGTCGGCATCGATGCGGTGTTGGTGGCGTATTCGGTATCTTGCTAACTGGCGGGCTTCTTCCGCTCTTTGTAGAAAGTCGTCAAGATCGGGGGGGTAGTCATCTTGGTCTATTGGTAACATAGCATCCAGTGTTGTGGTAACAGCACGACCGTAAACTAGTTCAAATGGGGTGATTTTGGTGGTCTCTTGCACAGCCGTATTGTAGGCGAAAGTGACGTATGGTAAAATTTCGTCCCACTTTTTGTGCTCGACATCCACATACATGGATATCATGTCCGCTAAAGTTCTGTTAAGGCGTTCGGTCAGGCCATTGCATTGAGGATGATATGCAGTGGTTTTCCTATGAACAGTGTGAGTCATGTTGAGCAGGCACTTCAAAAGTTGCGCCGTGAAAGCCGTTCCGCGATCGGTGATTACAACCGTTGGAGCGCCATGTCGCAGGACTATTTTGTGTACGAAGAATTGGGCCACTTCTGCTGCCGTTCCTCGTTCCAAAGAGTCTGTTTCGGCGTATCTAGTTAAATAATCAGTGGCCACAACGATCCATTTCTTGCCGAGTAAAGATGTCGGGAAGGGTCCAAGGAGGTCCATTCCAACTTGGCGGAAAGGCGCTTTCGGTGGATCTATAGGTTGTAGAAGGCCCGCTGGTTTAGAACGTGGTGTTTTTCGTCTTTGGCACTCGCGGCATGTTTTGACGTAGTGTTGCACTGAAGCTAGTAGCTTGGGCCAATAATAATGGAGACTGATCCTTGCAAGCGTTCGCGTCACACCCAAATGTCCAGATGTGGGCTCATCGTGACACGCTCGAAGTATTTCTTGTCGCATAGTTGCTGGAACGACAAGCAGGAACTTTTCGCGGTTGGGCTTGAAGTTTCTCTTGTAGAGAACGTTTCCTCGGAGGCAGAACAATGCGAGGCTTCGAGAAAATATACGGGGTACTTGTACGTCAATTCCTTGCAGGTGTTCGATAAGCGGGAGTAATTCTTTGTCTGTACGTTGGAGTTCGGCTATTTGAGTGGTCTCGACAATTCCTACGAACGGAAAGTCGTCTTCTTCTGATAGTGGTGTGTCTGTAGGAGCCCGTGACAAACAGTCGGCATCGGTATGTTTTTTGCCAGATCGGTATACGACGGTTATATCGTATTCTTGCAGTCTGAGGCTCCACCTTGCTAGTCGTCCAGATGGTTCCTTTATGTTCGCCAGCCAGCAAAGCGCATGGTGATCGCTGACTGCCTTGAATGGTCTACCATATAGGTACGGCCGAAATTTACTGATGGCCCAGACGACGGCAAGGCATTCTTTTTCCGTGGCCGAATAGTTTGTCTCTGCTTTTGTTAGAGTCCGACTGGCATAAGCTATCACTTTTTCTTCACCTTTCTGCCACTGTATTAGAACGCATCCAAGGCCGATGTTACTGGCATCTGTGTGTATTTCCGTGTCGGCTGTCTCATCAAAGTGAGAAAGAATCGGGGGGTTTTCTAACTTCTTTCTCAATTCGTTGAAGGCGCTTTGTTGCTCGTTTTGCCACTGGAAAGGCACATCTTCTCTCGTAAGTCTCGTTAAGGGTTCTGCGATCTTTGAAAAATTTCTCACAAATCGTCTATAGTACGCACATAGACCTAGAAATCTCCGTACTGACTTTTTGTCTGTTGGCACCGGAAACCTTGCGACGGCGGCCGTCTTATCAGGATCAGGGCGAACACCTTGGGCGCTGACGACATGCCCAAGAAAACGAAGCTCTTCGAAAGCTAATCGGCACTTCTCTGGCTTGATTGTCAAATCTGCCGAACGGATTGCCTCTAACACTGACCGAAGGCGCTTGATGTGCTCCTCAAATGTAGCCGCGAAGATGACCACGTCGTCTAGGTACACTAGGCAACACTGCCACTTCAATCCGGAAAGCACAGTGTCCATCATGCGTTGGAACGTTGCCGGCGCACAACAGAGACCAAACGGGAGAGCCTTAAATTCGTAAAGTCCGTCCGGGGTAACAAAAGCAGTCTTTTCGCGATCACGTTCATCAACCTCGATCTGCCAGTATCCACTTTTCAGATCTAGTGATGAGAAGAACTTGGCACACCGAAGTCGATCTAACGTGTCGTCGATGCGTGGAAGGGGATATACATCCCGTTTAGTCACAGCATTCAGTTTCCTGTAGTCGACACAAAACCGTAGCGTGTTATCCTTCTTCTTGACAAGCACCACGGGAGGTGACCACGGGCTGTTAGAAGGCTGGATAACATCATCTTCAAGCATTTCTCGTACCTGCTTCTTGATGACTTCCCTTTCCTTAGGGGAAACACGATACGGGTGCTGGCATACCGGCCTGGTTGTCTCGTCCGTTATGATCCTGTGTTTTGTAATGCTCGTGCGCCGTACCTTTGAACTGTTGGAGAAACAGCTGCCAAATTCCCGCACGAGGTCGTATAGCTGTTGACGTTGAATCTCTGAAAGATTAGGATTTACGTATATTGTGTCGCAGGCATCAGATGGAAGTTTCACATTCGGTGACGTCGTTTCAAGACTGCATATTTCTGTCACTTCACAGAACTCATGAAGAAACGCTATTGCCGTCCCTTTTGCGATGTGCTGGAATTCGTTACCGAAATTCGTCAAGAGGATGTCTGTGCACCCGTTTCGCAGCTGGATAATCCCTCGTGCCACACAAACGCCTCTTTTCAAGAAAACATCCACGTTGCTCTCCGCCACACCCTCGTAGTCGCTGAATGCATCATTATGCACGAGAACCATTATACTGCTCCGTGGCGGTACAGTCACATCATCGTCGACGACGCGCAGTGGAGTGGTACATCGTTCATCTGATCGTGCTACCTTTAAAGCTTGCTCCGTCGAAAAGGACACGCTCGACCTCTGTAAATTGATAATCGCACCATTAGCTTGTAGGAAATCCATTCCCAGTATCACTTCCCTCGAGCACACAGGCAGGACGACAAAGTCACCGACGTAAGTGAAGCCCCGTATCATGACCCTTGCGGTACATCGGCCGGAAGGGGTTATGAGGTGACCACCTGCAGTACGTACTTGAGGTCCACCCCATTCGGTCAGAACTTTCTTGAGTCGCTTCGCTAATTCGTAACTTATCACAGAATAATCCGCACCAGTATCGATCAAAGCATTGAGCTCTAGTCCGTCAATCACCAACGGCAAGTCTGAAGTAATTTTCTCTGTACTGCACTCCTTTACCTGGAAACAGTCGTCGTTATCAGGCTCGTACCGCAGTGGAGGATCTTCACATCCCAAGTCGCCAGCGGCCTCGCCTCCACAGGTCGCCCTCTTCAGTGTCCCGGATTTGGGCTAGGCGAACGCTGCCTAGACGTGCTTGGGAAGGGACGTGGGCTAGACGAGCGGTAGCGCATAGGGGATGGTGAGCGTGGTTGATGACGACGAGGCGGGTCAAATTCCCGACGTGAGCATAGGTATTCTTCAATCTCGGAAGGTCTTTCGCCGTTTCGCGGACACGGTGCATTGATGGCGAATCCCCTAAGACCAGCTTGACGATATCGGCAGAATCGGTACAGGTGGCCAGCCTCTCCACAGTGGAAACACAAGGGCCTACGTGTGGCATCTCGCCACACATCGCTCTTCCGTGGCATCATCTCTCTCGCACGAGGTGGAGTGCGTGTTGCCTCTACGATTTCAGGCGGGCTGCGCATTGTCTGCACATAAGTACTTGGTGTCTCGATCGGCGAACAGTGCAGAGTAGGTCGCCTGAGCACCTCGGAGTACGTTACCGCCCGTCGTGTCGCCGGCACATCACTCCGCGGCTCCCGCATGGCCTGTCGAATTTCGTCTCGGACAACTTCAGCAAGAGACAGCTCGGGGGTGACATCAGGTGACTGCAGTTTCCTTAATTCTTCCCTGACAACAGACCGGACGAGCTCGCGCAATGTGTCAAGATTATCCACGACGCCTGCTGAGTAGACTCCTGCGGATGCACCGGCTACGTCGCGGTTGTACTGTCGGGCTCTCTGCTGAAGCGTCGTTTCGATGGTTGTTGCTTCCGACCGAAACTCAGCAACAGTACGGGGCGGATTGCGGATGAGTCCCGCGAACAATTCTTGCTTTACCCCGTGCATGAGGTGGCGCACTTTCTTGTCTTCCGTCATGCCAGGATCAGCTCGCTTGAAAAGGCGGGACATGTCTTCGATGTACATCGCGACAGTTTCGTTCGTTCGTTGAATCCGTGTGCGGAGAGCTGCTTCCGCCTTTTCCCGGCGAACGTACTCAGTAGCTGCCGCCGAAACTCTTGCCACGACGTCAGAGATGCCTCGTGGTTTTCGTACCACACTCGTGCAGAGTCTTCCAACGCAATGTAGACGTTACGCAGCTTGCCTTCCTCGTTCCACTGATTTAGATTTCCCACTCTCTCGAAATGCTCTAACCAGTCTTCGGCGTCCTCGTATGGGTCACCATGAAACACCTTTGGGATGACCGGTTGGCTTACGATGAGTTGTGCCGGCGTAACTTGGCTCGTCATGGTGGTGGCGGCGCTTGTCTCCGTCACCGATGCCCTTGATACAGAAGGGAGTGGCCCAAATTCTGGCAACTCTCCTCGGATACGGCGGCTGACTCGTTGGTGCACCGGTGTAAGCTCCACTGGTTGCGGCTGGTCAGTGCTTGGACTTCGCTCTTGCGTGGGGCTCGGAATCATGTACCCAGCACCTCCACCAGAAAATGTAACGGATATAACAACCTCACAACCGGGACGTCCTATTTACAAGGTTTAATAAGGGCGAACTTGTGCCCAAAGCCAAAAGAACTACACAGTAGCTGGGAGAAAGCAGCGAACGCTCGTCGTCCTCTTCTTCTCTTCTTTTCCGCTGCTCGGTAGCAGCTCGTGCACAGGCTGGGCCGGCTCGTGCCTTCCGGCGGGCTTCATGAGTCGTAGCGATGCCGTCAGCGTTCCTCTTTTAACAACGTCTGCGTTGTACTGCGCCTTAACAATTCCTCGTGGCAATATGTTCTGATGGTGATGAGAGTGGAGCAGGTCTGTCTCCGTGGCGCAATTGGCTAGCGTGATCGGCTTTTAACCAAAAGGTTGGAGTTTCGAGCCCTCCCGGGAGTGGTGCGTTGTTTTTTTCTTTGCGCTGATACCTTTGAAGATATGTTCTGATGGTGGTGAGAGTGGAGCACGACTGTCTCGGTGGCGCAATTGGCTAGCGCGATCGGCTGTTAACCGAAAGGTTGGAGGTTCGAGCCCACCTGGTGGTGGTGCGGCGCTTTTTTTTTCTTTGGGCTGATAACTTTGAAGATATGTTCTGATGGTGGTTAGAGTGGAGCAAGACTGTCTCCTTGGCGCAATTGACTAGCTGAATCGGCTGTTAACCAAAAGTTTGGAGTTTCGAGCCCTCCTATAAGTGGTGTGTTGCTTTTTTCTTTGCGCTGATAGCTTTGAAGATATGTTCTGATGTTGGTGAGTGTGGAGCACGACTGTCTCCGTGGCGCAATTGGCTAGCGCGATCGGCTGTTAACTGAAAGGTTGGAGGTTTTTGAGCCCACCCGGTGGTGGTGCGGCGCTTTTTTTTCTTTGGGCTGATAGCTCTGAAGAAATGTTCTGATGGTGGTGAGAGTGGAGCACGACTGTCTCCGTGACGCAAATGGCTCGCGCGATCGGCTGTTAACCGAAAGGTTGGAGGTTCGAGCCCACCCGGTGGTGGTGCGGCGCTTTTTTTTCTTTGGGCTGATAGCTTTGAAGATATGTTCTGATGGTGGTGAGAGTGGAGCACGACTGTCTCCGTGACGCAAATTGTTCGCGCGATCGGCTGTTAACAGAAACGTTGGAGGTTCGAGTCCACCCGGTGGTGGTGTGGCGCTTTTTTTTCTTTGGGCTGCTAGCTTTGAAGATATGTTCTGATGGTGGTGAGAGTGGAGCAGGACTGTTTCCGTGGCGCAATTGGCTAGCGCGATCGACTGTTAACCGAAAAGTTGGAGGTTCGAGCCCTACCGGGAGTGGTGTGTTGCTTTTTTCTTTGCGCTTGTAGCTTTGAAAATATGTTCTGATGGTGGTGAGAGTGGAGCACGACTGTCTCCGTGGCGCAATCGACTAGCTGAATCGGTTTTTAACCGAAAGTTTGGAGTTTCGAGCCCTGCCATGAGTGGTGTGTCGCTTTTTTCTTTGCGCTGATAGCTTTGAAGATATGTTCTGATGGTGGTGAGAGTGGAGCACGACTGTCTCCATGGCGCAATTGGCTAGCGCGATCGGCTGTTAACCGAAAGGTTGGAGGTTCGAGCCCAACCGGTGGTGGTGCAGCGCTTTTTTTTCTTTGGGCTGATAGCTTTGAAGATATGTTCTGATGGTGGTGAGAGTGGAGCAGGACTGTCTCTGTGGCGCAATTGGCTAGCGCGATCGGCTGTTAACCGAAGGGTTGCAGTTTCGAGCCCATCCGGTGGTGGTGTGTTGCTTTTTCCTTTGCGCTGATAGCTTTGAAGATATGTTCTCATGGTTGTGAGAGTAGAGCAGGACTGTCTCCGTGGCGCAACTGGCTAGCGCGATCGGTTGTTAACCAAAAGGTTGGAGTTTCGAGCCATCCCGGGAGTGGAGTGTTGCTTTTTTCTTTGCGCTGATAGCTTTGAAGATATGTTCTGATGGTGATGAGAGTGGAGCAGGACTGTCTCCGTGGCGCAATTGGCTGGCGTGATCGGCTTTTAACCAAAAAGTGGGAGTTTCGAGCCCTCCCGGGAGTGGTGCGTTGTTTTTTTCTTTGCGCTGATACCTTTGAAGATATGTTCTGATGGTGGTGAGAGTGGAGCACGACTGTCTCGGTGGCGCAATCGGCTAGCGCGATCGGCTGTTAACCGAAAGGTTGGAGGTTAGAGCCCACCCGGTGGTGTTGCGGGGCTTTTTTTTCTTTGGGCTGATAGCTTTGAAGATAAGTTCTGATGGTGGTGAGAGTGGAGCAGGACTGTCTCCGTGGCGCAATTGGCTAGCGCGATCGGCTGTTAACCGAAAAGTTGGAGGTTTGAGCCCTCCCGGGAGTGGTGTGTTGCTTTTTTCTTTGCGCTGATAGCTTTGAAGATATGTTCTGATGGTGGTGAGAGTGGAGCACGACTATCTTCGTGGCGCAATTGGCTAGCGCGATCGGCTGTTAACCGAAAGGTTGGAGGTTCGAGCCCACCTGGTGGTGGTGCGGCGCTTTTTTTTCTTTGGGCTGATAACTTTGAAGATATGTTCTGATGGTGGTTAGAGCGGAGCAAGACTGTCTCCTTGGCGCAATTGACTAGCTGAATCGGCTGTTAACCGAAAGGTTGGAGTTTCGAGCCCTCCTATAAGTGGTGTGTTGCTTTTTTCTTTGCGCTGATAGCTTTGAAGATATGTTCTGATGTTGGTGAGTGTGGAGCACGACTGTCTATGTGGCGCAATTGGCTAGTGCGATCGGTTGTTAACCGAAAGGTTGGAGGTTCGAGCCCACCCGATGGTGGTACGGCGCTTTTTTTTCTTTGGGCTGATAGCTTTGAAGATATGTTCTGATGGTGGTGAGAGTGGAGCAGGACTGTCTCCGTGGCGCAATTGGCTAGCGCGATCGGCTGTTAACCGAAAGGTTGGAGTTTGGAGCCCTCCCGGGAGTGGTGTGTTGCTTTTATCTTTGCGCTGATAGGTTTGTAGATATGTTCTGATGGTGGTGAGTGTACAGCACGACTGTCTCCGTGGCGCAATTGGCTGGCGCGACCGGCTGTTAACCGAAACGTTGGAGTTTCGAGCCCACTCGGTGGTGGTGCGGCGCTTCTTTTTTCTTTGGGCTGATGGCTTTGAAGATATGTTCTGATGGTGGTGAGAGTGGAGCAGGACTGTCTCCGTGGCGCAATTGGCCAGCGCGATCGGCTGTTAACCGAAAGGTTGGAGTTTCGAGCCCTACCGGGAGTGGTGTGTTGCTTTTTTCTTTGCGCTGATACCTTTGAAGATATGTTCTGATGGTGGTGAGAGTGGAGCACGACTATCTTCGTGGCGCAATTGGCTAGCGCGATCGGCTGTTAACCGAAAGGTTGGAGGTTCGAGCCCACCTGTTGGTGGTGCGGTGCTTTTTTTTTCTTTGGACTGATAACTTTGAAGATATGTTCTGATGGTGGTTAGAGTGAAGCAAGACCGTCTCCTTGGCGCAATTGACTAGCTGAATCGGCTGTTAACCGAAAGGTTGGAGTTTCGAGCCCTCCTGTGAGTGGTGTGTTGCTTTTTTTCTTGCGCTGATAGCTTTGAAGATATGCTCTGATGGTGGTGAGTGTGGAGCACGACTGTCTCCGTGGTGCAATTGGCTAGTGCGATGGGCTGTTAACCGAAAGGTTGGAGGTTCGAGCCCACCCGGTGGTGGTGCGGCGCTTTTTTTTATTTGGGCTGATAGCTTTGAAGATATGTTCTGACGGTGGTGAGAGTAGAGCAGGACTGTTTCCGTGGCGCAAATGGCTAGCGTGATCGGCTGTTAACCGAAAGGTTGGAGTTTCGAGCCCTCCCGGGAGTGGTGTGTTGCTTTTTTCTTTGCGCTGATAGCTTTGAAGATATGTTCTGATGGTGATGAGAGTGGAGCAGGACTGTCTCCGTGGCGCAATTGGCCAGCGTGATCGGCTTTTAACCAAAAGGTTGGAGTTTCGAGCCCTCCCGGGAGTGGTGCGTTGTTGTTTTTTTGCGCTGATACCTTTGAAGATTTGTTCTGATGGTGGTGAGAGTGGAGCACGACTGTCTCCGTGGCGCAATCGGCTAGCGCGATCGGCTGTTAACCGAAAGGTAGGAGGTTCGAGCCCATCCGGTGGTGGTGCGGCGCTTTTTTTTTCTTTGGGCTGATAGCTTTAAAGATATGTTCTGATGGTGGTGAGAGAGGAGCGGGACTGTCTCCGTGGCGCAATTGGCTAGCGCGATCCGCTGTTAACCGAAATGTTGGAGTTTCGAGCCCACCTGGTGGTGGTGCGGTGCTTTTTTTTCTTTGGGCTGATAGCTTTGAAGATATGTTCTGATGGTGGTGAGAGTGGAGCAGGACTGTCTCCGTGGCGCAATTGGCCAGCGCGATCGGCTGTTAACCGAAAGGTTGGAGTTTCGAGCCCTACCGGGAGTGGTGGGGTGCGTTTTTTCTTTGGGCTGATAGCTCTGAAGAAGTGTTCTGATGGTGGTGAGAGTGGAGCACGACTGTCTCCGTGACGCAAATGGCTAGCGCGATCGGCTGTTGACCGAAAGGTTGGAGGTTAGAGCCCACCCGGTGGTGGTGCGGCGCTTTTTTTTCTTTGGGGTGATAGCTTTGAAGATATGTTCTGATGGTGGTGAGAGTGGAGGAGTACTGTCTCCGTGACGCAAATGGCTCGCGCGATCGGCTGTTAACCGAAAGGTTGGAGGTTCGAGCCCACCCGGTGGTGGTGCGGCGCTTTTTTTTCTTTGGGCTGATAGCTTTGAAGATATGTTCTGATGGTGGTGAGAGTGGAGCACGACTGTCTCCGTGACGCAAATTGCTCGCGCGATCGGCTGTTAACCGAAACGTTGGAGGTTCGAGTCCACCCGTTGGTGGTGCGGCGCTTTTTTTTCTTTGGGCTGATAGCTTTGAAGATATGTTCTGATGGTGGTGAGAGTGGAGCAGGACTGTTTCCGTGGCGCAATTGGCTAGCGCGATCGACTGTTAACCGAAAAGTTGGAGGTTCGAGCCCTACCGGGAGTGGTGTGTTGCTTTTTTCTTTGCGCTAATAGCTTTGAAGGTATGTTCTGATGGTGGTGAGAGTGGAGCACGACTGTCTCCGTGGCGCAAGTGACTAGCTGAATCGGTTTTTAACCGAAAGTTTGGAGTTTCGAGCCCTGCCATGAGTGGTGTGTTGCTTTTTTCTTTGCGCTGATAGCTTTGAAGATATGTTCTCATGATGGTGAGAGTACAGCAGGACTGTCTCCGTGGCGCAACTGGCTAGCGCGATCGGCTGTTAACCGAAAGGTTGGAGGTTAGAGCCCACCCGGTGGTGTTGCGGCGCTTTTTTTTCTTTGGGCTGATAGCTTTGAAGATAAGTTCTGATGGTGGTGAGAGTGGAGCAGGACTGTCTCCGTGGCGCAATTGGCTAGCGCGATCGGTTGTTAACCGAAAAGTTGGAGGTTTGAGCCCTCCCGGGAGTGGTGTGTTGCTTTTTTCTTTGCGCTGATAGCTTTGAAGATATGTTCTGATGGTGGTGAGAGTGGAGCACGACTATGTTCGTGGCGCAATTGGCTAGCGCGATCGGCTGTTAACCGAAAGGTTGGAGGTTCGAGCCCACCTGGTGGTGGTGCGGCGCTTTTTTTTCTTTGGGCTGATAACTTTGAAGATATGTTCTGATGGTGGTTAGAGTGGAGCAAGACTGTCTCCTTGGCGCAATTGACTAGCTGAATCGGCTGTTAACCGAAAGGTTGGAGTTTCGAGCCCTCCTATAAGTGGTGTGTTGCTTTTTTCTTTGCGCTGATAGCTTTGAAGATATGTTCTGATGTTGGTGAGTGTGGAGCACGACTGTCTATGTGGCGCAATTGGCTAGTGCGATCGGCTGTTAACCGAAAGGTTGGAGGTTCGAGCCCACCTGTTGGTGGTGCGGTGCTTTTTTTTTTCTTTGGACTGATAACTTTGAAGATATGTTCTGATGGTGGTTAGAGTGAAGCAAGACCGTCTCCTTGGCGCAATTGACTAGCTGAATCGGCTGTTAACCGAAAGGTTGGAGTTTCGAGCCCTCCTGTGAGTGGTGTGTTGCTTTTTTCCTTGCGCTGATAGCTTTGAAGATATGCTCTGATGGTGGTGAGTGTGGAGCACGACTGTCTCCGTGGTGCAATTGGCTAGTGCGATGGGCTGTTAACCGAAAGGTTGGAGGTTCGAGCCCACCCGGTGGTGGTGCGGCGCTTTTTTTTCTTTGGGCTGATACCTTTGAAGATTTGTTCTGATGGTGGTGAGAGTGGAGCACGACTGTCTCCGTGGCGCAATCGGCTAGCGCGATCGGCTGTTAACCGAAAGGTAGGAGGTTCGAGCCCATCCGGTGGTGGTGCGGCGCTTTTTTTTTCTTTGGGCTGATAGCTTTAAAGATATGTTCTGATGGTGGTGAGAGAGGAGCGGGACTGTCTCCGTGGCGCAATTGGCTAGCGCGATCCGCTGTTAACCGAAATGTTGGAGTTTTGAGCCCACCCGGTGGTGGTGCGGTGCTTTTTTTTCTTTGGGCTGATAGCTTTGAAGATATGTTCTGATGGTGGTGAGAGTGGAGCCGGACTGTCTCCGTGGCGCAATTGGCCAGCGCGATCGGCTGTTAACCGAAAGGTTGGAGTTTCGAACCCTACCGGGAGTGGTGGGGTGCGTTTTTTCTTTGGGCTGATAGCTCTGAAGAAGTGTTCTGATGGTGGTGAGAGTGGAGCACGACTGTCTCCGTGACGCAAATGGCTAGCGCGATCGGCTGTTGACCGAAAGGTTGGAGGTTAGAGCCCACCCGGTGGTGGTGCGGCGCTTTTTTTTCTTTGGGGTGATAGCTTTGAAGATATGTTCTGATGGTGGTGAGAGTGGAGGAGTACTGTCTCCGTGACGCAAATGGCTCGCGCGATCGGCTGTTAACCGAAAGGTTGGAGGTTCGAGCCCACCCGGTGGTGGTGCGGCGCTTTTTTTTCTTTGGGCTGATAGCTTTGAAGATATGTTCTGATGGTGGTGAGAGTGGAGCACGACTGTCTCCGTGACGCAAATTGCTCGCGCGATCGGCTGTTAACCGAAACGTTGGAGGTTCGAGTCCACCCGGTGGTGGTGCGGCGCTTTTTTTTCTTTGGGCTGATAGCTTTGAAGATATGTTCTGATGGTGGTGAGAGTGGAGCAGGACTGTTTCCGTGGCGCAATTGGCTAGCGCGATCGACTGTTAACCGAAAAGTTGGAGGTTCGAGCCCTACCGGGAGTGGTGTGTTGCTTTTTTCTTTGCGCTAATAGCTTTGAAGGTATGTTCTGATGGTGGTGAGAGTGGAGCACGACTGTCTCCGTGGCGCAAGTGACTAGCTGAATCGGTTTTTAACCGAAAGTTTGGAGTTTCGAGCCCTGCCATGAGTGGTGTGTTGCTTTTTTCTTTGCGCTGATAGCTTTGAAGATATGTTCTGATGGTGGTGAGAGTGGAGCACGACTGTCTCCATGGCGCAATTGGCTAGCGCGATCGGCTGTTAACCGAAAGGTTGGAGGTTCGAGCCCAACCGGTGGTGGTGCAGCGCTTTTTTTTTCTTTGGGCTGATAGCTTTGAAGATATGTTCTGGTGATGGTGAGTGTGGAGTAGGACTGTCTCCGTGGCTCAATTGGCTAGCGCGATCGGCTGTTAACCGAAAGGTTGGAGGTTCGAGTTCACCCGGTGGTGGTGCAGTGGTTTTTTTTCTTTGGGCTGATAGCTTTGAAGATATGTTCTGATAGTGGTGAGAGTGGAGCAGGACTGTCTCTGTGGCGCCATTGGCTAGCGCGATCGGCTGTTAACCGAAGGGTTGCAGTTTCGAGCCCATCCGGTGGTGGTGTGTTGCTTTTTCCTTTGCGCTGATAGCTTTGAAGATATGTTCTCATGATGGTGAGAGTACAGCAGGACTGTCTCCGTGGCGCAACTGGCTAGCGCGATCGGCTGTTAACCGAAAGGTTGGAGTTTCGAGCCCTCCCGGGAGGGGTGTGTTGCTTTTTTCTTTGCGCTGATACCTTTGAAGATATGTTCTGATGGTGGTGAGAGTGGAGCACGACTGTCTCGGTGGCGCAATCGGCTAGCGCGAGCGGCTGTTAACCGAAAGGTTGGAGGTTAGAGCCCACCCGGTGGTGTTGCGGCGCTTTTTTTTTCTTTGGGCTGATAGCTTTGAAGATAAGTTCTGATGGTGGTGAGAGTGGAGCAGGACTGTCTCCGTGGCGCAATTGGCTAGCGCGATCGGTTGTTAACCGAAAAGTTGGAGGTTTGAGCCCTCCCGGGAGTGGTGTGTTGCTTTTTTCTTTGCGCTGATAGCTTTGAAGATATGTTCTGATGGTGGTGAGAGTGGAGCTCGACTATGTTCGTGGCGCAATAGGCTAGCGCGATCGGCTGTTAACCGAAAGGTTGGAGGTTCGAGCCCACCTGGTGGTGGTGCGGCGCTTTTTTTTTCTTTGGGCTGATAACTTTGAAGATATGTTCTGATGGTGGTTAGAGTGGAGCAAGACTGTCTCCTTGGCGCAATTGACTAGCTGAATCGGCTGTTAACCGAAAGGTTGGAGTTTCGAGCCCTCCTATAAGTGGTGTGTTGCTTTTTTCTTTGCGCTGATAGCTTTGAAGATATGTTCTGATGTTGGTGAGTGTGGAGCACGACTGTCTATGTGGCGCAATTGGCTAGTGCGATCGGTTGTTAACCGAAAGGTTGGAGGTTCGAGCCCACCCGATGGTGGTGCGGCGCTTTTTTTTTCTTTGGGCTGATAGCTTTGAAGATATGTTCTGATGGTGGTGAGAGTGGAGCAGGACTGTCTCCGTGGCGCAATTGGCTAGCGCGATCGGCTGTTAACCGAAAGGTTGGAGTTTCGAGCCCTCCCGGGAGTGGTGTGTTGCTTTTATCTTTGCGCTGATAGGTTTGAAGATATGTTCTGATGGTGGTGAGTGTACAGCACGACTGTCTCCGTGGCGCAATTGGCTGGCGCGACCGGCTGTTAACCGAAACGTTGGAGTTTCGAGCTCACTCGGTGGTGGTGCGGCGCTTTTTTTTTCTTTGGGCTGATGGCTTTGAAGATATGTTCTGATGGTGGTGAGAGTGGAGCAGGACTGTCTCCGTGGCGCAATTGGCCAGCGCGATCGGCTGTTAACCGAAAGGTTGGAGTTTCGAGCCCTACCGGGAGTGGTGCGTTGCTTTTTTCTTTGCGCTAATAGCTTTGAAGGTATGTTCTGATGGTGGTGAGAGTGGAGCACGACTGTCTCCGTGGCGCAAGTGACTAGCTGAATCGGTTTTTAACCGAAAGTTTGGAGTTTCGAGCCCTGCCATGAGTGGTGTGTTGCTTTTTTCTTTGCGCTGATAGCTTTGAAGATATGTTCTGATGGTGGTGAGAGTGGAGCACGACTGTCTCCATGGCGCAATTGGCTAGCGCGATCGGCTGTTAACCGAAAGGTTGGAGGTTCGAGCCCAACCGGTGGTGGTGCAGCGCTTTTTTTTTTCTTTGGGCTGATAGCTTTGAAGATATGTTCTGGTGATGGTGAGTGTGGAGTAGGACTGTCTCCGTGGCTCAATTGGCTAGCGCGATCGGCTGTTAACCGAAAGGTTGGAGGTTCGAGCCCACCCGGTGGTGGTGCAGTGGTTTTTTTTCTTTGGGCTGATAGCTTTGAAGATATGTTCTGATAGTGGTGAGAGTGGAGCAGGACTGTCTCTGTGGCGCCATTGGCTAGCGCGATCGGCTGTTAACCGAAGGGTTGCAGTTTCGAGCCCATCCGGTGGTGGTGTGTTGCTTTTTCCTTTGCGCTGATAGCTTTGAAGATATGTTCTCATGATGGTGAGAGTACAGCAGGACTGTCTCCGTGGCGCAACTGGCTAGCGCGATCGGCTGTTAACCGAAAGGTTGGAGTTTCGAGCCCTCCCGGGAGGGGTGTGTTGCTTTTTTCTTTGCGCTGATACCTTTGAAGATATGTTCTGATGGTGGTGAGAGTGGAGCACGACTGTCTCGGTGGCGCAATCGGCTAGCGCGATCGGCTGTTAACCGAAAGGTTGGAGGTTAGAGCCCACCCGGTGGTGTTGCGGCGCTTTTTTTTTTCTTTGGGCTGATAGCTTTGAAGATAAGTTCTGATGGTGGTGAGAGTGGAGCAGGACTGTCTCCGTGGCGCAATTGGCTAGCGCGATCGGTTGTTAACCGAAAAATTGGAGGTTTGAGCCCTCCCGGGAGTGGTGTGTTGCTTTTTTCTTTGCGCTGATAGCTTTGAAGATATGTTCTGATGGTGGTGAGAGTGGAGCACGACTATGTTCGTGGCGCAATTGGCTAGCGCGATCGGCTGTTAACCGAAAGGTTGGAGGTTCGAGCCCACCTGGTGGTGGTGCGGCGCTTTTTTTTCTTTGGGCTGATAACTTTGAAGATATGTTCTGATGGTGGTTAGAGTGGAGCAAGACTGTCTCCTTGGCGCAATTGACTAGCTGAATCGGCTGTTAACCGAAAGGTTGGAGTTTCGAGCCCTCCTATAAGTGGTGTGTTGCTTTTTTCTTTGCGCTGATAGCTTTGAAGATATGTTCTGATGTTGGTGAGTGTGGAGCACGACTGTCTATGTGGCGCAATTGGCTAGTGCGATCGGTTGTTAACCGAAAGGTTGGAGGTTCGAGCCCACCCGATGGTGGTGCGGCGCTTTTTTTTTCTTTGGGCTGATAGCTTTGAAGATATGTTCTGATGGTGGTGAGAGCGGAGCAGGACTGCCTCCGTGGCGCAATTGGCTAGCGCGATCGGCTGTTAACCGAAAGGTTGGAGTTTCGAGCCCTCCCGGGAGTGGTGTGTTGCTTTTATCTTTGCGCTGATAGGTTTGAAGATATGTTCTGATGGTGGTGAGTGTACAGCACGACTGTCTCCGTGGCGCAATTGGCTGGCGCGACCGGCTGTTAACCGAAACGTTGGAGTTTCGAGCTCACTCGGTGGTGGTGCGGCGCTTTTTTTTTCTTTGGGCTGATGGCTTTGAAGATATGTTCTGATGGTGGTGAGAGTGGAGCAGGACTGTCTCCGTGGCGCAATTGGCCAGCGCGATCGGCTGTTAACCGAAAGGTTGGAGTTTCGAGCCCTACCGGGAGTGGTGCGTTGCTTTTTTCTTTGCGCTGATAGCTTTGAAGATATGTTCTGATGGTGTTGAAAGTGGAGCACTACTGTCTCCGTGGCGCAATTGGCTAGCGCGATCGGCTGTTGACCGAAAGGTTGGAGGTTAGAGCCCACCCGGTGGTTGTGCGGCGCTTTTTTTTCTTTGGGCTGATAGCTTTGAAGATAAGTTCTGATGGTGGTTAGAGTGAAGCAAGACTGTCTCCTTGGCGCAATTGACTAGCTGAATCGGCTGTTAACCGAAAGGTTGGAGTTTCGAGCCCTCCTGTGAGTGGTGTGTTGCTTTTTTCCTTGCGCTGATAGCTTTGAAGATATGTTCTGATGGTGGTGAGTGTGGAGCACGACTGTCTCCGTGGCGCAATTGGCTAGCGCGATCGGCTGTTAACCGAAAGGTTGGAGGTTCGAGCCCACCCGATGGTGGTGTGGCGCTTTTTTTTCTTTGGGCTGATAGCTTTGAAGATATGTTCTGACGGTGGTGAGAGTAGAGCAGGACTGTTTCCGTGGCGCAAATGGCTAGCGTGATCGGCTGTTAACCGCAAGGTTGCAGTTTCGAGCCCTCCCGGGAGTGGTGTGTTGCTTTTTTCTTTGCGCTGATAGCTTTGAAGATATGTTCTGATGGTGATGAGAGTGGAGCAGGACTGTCTCCGTGGCGCAATTGGCCAGCGTGATCGGCTTTTAACCAAAAGGTTGGAGTTTCGAGCCCTCCCGGGAGTGGTGCGTTGTTTTTTTGCGCTGATACCTTTGAAGATTTGTTCTGATGGTGGTGAGAGTGGAGCACGACTGTCTCCGTGGCGCAATCGGCTAGCGCGATCGGCTGTTAACCGAAAGGTAGGAGGTTCGAGCCCATCCGGTGGTGGTGCGGCGCTTTTTTTTCTTTGGGCTGATAGCTTTGAAGATATGTTCTGATGGTGGTGAGAGAGGAGCGGGACTGTCTCCGTGGCGCAATTGGCTAGCGCGATCGGCTGTTAACCGAAATGTTGGAGTTTCGAGCCCACCCGGTGGTGGTGCGGCGCTTTTTTTTCTTTGGGCTGATAGCTTTGAAGATATGTTCTGATGGTGGTGAGAGTGGAGCAGGACAGTCTCCGTGGCGCAATTGGCCAGCGCGATCGGCTGTTAACCGAAAGGTTGGAGTTTCGAGCCCTACTGGGAGTGGTGGGGTGCGTTTTTTCTTTGGGCTGATAGCTCTGAAGAAGTGTTCTGATGGTGGTGAGAGTGGAGCACGACTGTCTCCGTGACGCAAATGGCTAGCGCGATCGGCTGCTGACCGAAAGGTTGGAGGTTAGAGCCCACCCGGTGGTGGTGCGGCGCTTTTTTTTCTTTGGGCTGATAGCTTTGAAGATATGTTCTGATGGTGGTGAGAGTGGAGGAGTACTGTCTCCGTGGCGCAATTGGCTAGCGCGATCGGCTATTAACTGAAAGGTTGGAGGTTAGAGCCCACCCGGTTGTGGTGTGGCGCTTTTTTTTCTTTGGGCTGATAGCTTTGAAGATAAGTTCTGATGGTGGTGAGAGTGGAGCAGGATTGTCTCCGTGGCGCAATTGGCTAGCGCGATCGGCTGTTAACCGAAAAGTTGGAGGTTTGAGCCCTCCCGGGAGTGGTGTGTTGCTTTTTTCTTTGCGCTGATAGCTTTGAAGTTATGTTCTGGTAGTGAGAGTGGAGCACGACTATCTTCGTGGCGCAATTGGCTAGCGCGATCGGCTGTTAACCGAAAGGTTGGAGGTTCGAGCCCACCTGGTGTTGGTGCGGCGTTTTTTTTTCTTTGGGCTGACAACTTTGAAGATATGTTCTGATGGTGGTTAGAGTGGAGCAAGACTGTCTCCTTGGCGCAATTGACTAGCTGAATCGGCTCTTAACCGAAAGGTTGGAGTTTCGAGTCCTCCTGTGAGTGGTGTGTTGCTTTTTTCTTTGCGCTGATAGCTTTGAAGATAAGTTCTGATGGTGGTGAGAGTGGAGCAGCACTGTCTCCGTGGCGGAATTGGCTAGCGCGATCGGCTGTTAACCGAAAGGTTGGAGTTTCGAGCCCACCCGGTGGTGGTGCGGCGCTTTTTTTTCTTTGGGCTGATGGCTTTGAAGATATGTTCTGATGGTGGTGAGAGTGGAGCAGGACTGTCTCCGTGGCGCAATTGGCCAGCGCGATCGGCTGTTAACCGAAAGGTTGGAGTTTCGAGCCCTACCGGGAGTGGTGTGTTGCTTTTTTCCTTGCGCTGATAGCTTTGAAGATATGTTCTGATGGTGGTGAGTGTGGAGCACGACTGTCTCCGTGGCGCAATTGGCTAGCGCGATCGGCTGTTAACCGAAAGGTTGGAGGTTCGAGCCCACCCGATGGTGGTGCGGCGCTTTTTTTTCTTTGGGCTGATAGCTTTGAAGATATGTTCTGACGGTGGTGAGAGTAGAGCAGGACTGTTTCCGTGGCGCAAATGGCTAGCGTGATCGGCTTTTAACCAAAAGGTTGGAGTTTGGAGCCCTCCCGGGAGTGGTGCGTTGTTGTTTTTTTGCGCTGATACCTTTGAAGATTTGTTCTGATGGTGGTGAGAGTGGAGCACGACTGTCTCCGTGGCGCAATCGGCTAGCGCGATCGGCTGTTAACCGAAAGGTAGGAGGTCGAGCCCACCCGGTGGTGGTGCGGCGCTTTTTTTTCTTTTGGCTGATAGCTTTGAAGATATGTTCTGATGGTGGTGAGAGAGGAGCGGGACTGTCTCCGTGGCGCAATTGGCTAGCGCGATCGGCTGTTTATTTATTTATTTATTTATTTATTAAAGGTACTTTCAAGGCCCGAAGGCACTACAGAAAGGAGTGGTTTGAACAATCGTAAGTGCAGTTAAAAAAAAAAAAAAAACAGAAAACAGGAAAAAAAAGAAAAATTCTACAGGGCATCATGTATGGCGAGCTTGAAGTCTTTTTGGTCCGTTATACAGGCGATGGAGGCGGGAAGGTGGTTCCAGGCGGCGCTTGTCCTTGGCACGAATGAATCATTATATAGTCTGGTGCGACAGGATGGTAGGCCCACCTTAAAGCGATGATCCATCCTTGGTGATATGAAGCGAGGTGGATGAAACAGGGCGTCCTTCAAATGGCTGTTATAATGATAGATTTTGTGAAAAAGGTTAAGGCGAGACAATGTGCGGCGCAATGAAAGATCAGGCAAGTTTAGGGTGCTCTTCATGGATGTGACACTGGAATGACGTGAATAATTCGATAAAATGAAACGTGCTGCGCGATTCTGAGTGGTTTCGAGAGATTGAATGAGAATGGCATGAGTTGGGTCCCATATGGCGCATGCGTACTCTAATTTTGGTCTGACCAATGTTTTATACAGTGTTAACTTGAGTGACGATGGCGCAGAGGAAAAGTTACGGCGCAGATAACCAAGCATGCGGTTAGCGTTGTTAATCACATATTCTGTGTGTTTATTCCAGGAAAGATTAGAAGATATGTGAACACCAAGGTATTTGTAATTGTCAACAGCGTTAACCGAAACTGTTAACCGAAATGTTGGAGTTTCGAGCCCACCTGGTGGTGGTGCGGCGCTTTTTTTTCTTTGGGCTGATAGCTTTGAAGATATGTTCTGATGGTGGTGAGAGTAGAGCAGGACTGTCTCCGTGGCGCAATTGGCCAGCGCGATCGGCTATTAACCGAAAGGTTGGAGGTTAGAGCCCACCCGGTTGTGGTGTGGCGCTTTTTTTTCTTTGGGCTGATAGCTTTGAAGATAAGTTCTGATGGTGGTGAGAGTGGAGCAGGATTGTCTCCGTGGCGCAATTGGCTAGCGCGATCGGCTGTTAACCGAAAAGTTGGAGGTTTGAGCCCTCCCGGGAGTGGTGTGTTGCTTTTTTCTTTGCGCTGATAGCTTTGAAGATATGTTCTGATGGTGGTGAGAGTGGAGCACGACTATCTTCGTGGAGCAATTGGCTAGCGCGATCGGCTGTTAACCGAAAGGTTGGAGGTTCGAGCCCACCTGCTGGTGGTGCGGCGTTTTTTTTTCTTTGGGCTGACAACTTTGAAGATATGTTCTGATGGTGGTTAGAGTGGAGCAAGACTGTCTCCTTGGCGCAATTGACTAGCTGAATCGGCTGTTAACCGAAAGGTTGGAGTTTCGAGCCCTCCTGTGAGTGGTGTGTTGCTTTTTTCTTTGCGCTGATAGCTTTGAAGATAAGTTCTGATGGTGGTGAGAGTGGAGCAGCACTGTCTCCGGGGAGCAATTGGCTAGCGCGATCGGCTGTTAACCGAAAGACTCGAGTTTCGAGCCCACCCGGCGGTGGTGCTGCGCTTTTTTTTCTTTTGGCTGATGGCTTTGAAGATATGTTCTGATGGTGGTGAGAGTGAAGCAGGACTGTCTCCGTGGCGCAATTGGCCAGCGCGATCGGCTGTTAACCGAAAGGTTGGAGTTTCGAGCCCTACCGGGAGTGGTGTGTTGCTTTTTTCTTTGCGCTGACAGCTTTGAAGATATGTTCTGACGGTGTTGAAAGTGGAGCACGACTGTCTCCGTGGCGCAATTGGCTAGCGCGATCGGCTGTTAAGCGAAAGGTTGGAGGTTTTCGAGCCCCCCCGGTGGTGGTGCGGCGCTTTTTTTTCTTTGGGCTGATAGCTCTGAAGAAGTGTTCTGATGGTGGTGAGAGTGGAGCACGACTGTCTCCGTGGCGCAATAGGCTGGCGCGACCGGCTGTTAACTGAAAGGTTGGAGTTTCGAGCCCACCCCGTGGTGGTGCGGCGCTTTTTTTTCTTTGGGCTGATAGCTCTGTAGAAATGTTCTGACGGTGGTGAGAGAGGAGCACGACTGTCTCCCTGGCGAAATTGGCTAGCACGTTCGGCTGTTAATAAAAAAATTGGAGTTTCGAGATCTCCCGGGAGTGGTGTTGCTTTTTTCTTTGCGCTGATAGCTTTGAAGATATGTTCTGATGGTGGTGAGAGTGGAGCAGTACTGTCTCCGTGGCGCAATTGGCTAGCGTGATCGGCTGTTAACCGAAAGGTTGGAGTTTCGAGCCCTCCCGGGAGTGGTGCGGCGCTTTTTTTTCTTTGGGCTGACAACTTTGAAGATATGTTCTGATGGTGGTGAGAGTAGAGCAGGACTGTCTCCGTGGCGCAATCGGCTAGCGCGATCGGCTGTTAACCGAAAGGTTGGAGTTTCGAGCCCTCCCGGGAGTGGTGCGTTGCTTTTTTCTTTGCGCTGATAGCTTTGAAGATATGTTCTGATGGTTTTGAGAGTGGAGCAGGACTGTCTCCGTGGTGCAATTGGCTAGCGTGATCGGCGTTTACCCAAAAGGTTGGAGTTTCGAGCCCTCCCGGGAGTGGTGCGTTGCTCTTCTCTTTGCGCTGATACCTTTGAAGATATGTTCTGATGGTGGTGAGAGTGGAGCACGACTGTCTCCGTGGCGCAATCGGCTAGCGCGATCGGCTGTTAACCGAAAGGTTGGAGGTTCGAGCCTACCCGGTGGTGGTGCGGCGCTTCTTTTTCTTTGGGCTGATAGCTTTTAAGATTTTTTCTGATGGTGGTGAGAGTGGAGCAGGACTGTTTCCGTGGCGCAAATGGCTAGCGTGATCGGCTTTTAACCAAAAGGTTGGAGTTTCGAGCCCATCCGGTGGTGGTGCGGCGCTTTTTTTTCTTTGGACTGACAACTTTGAAGATATGTTCTGATGGTGGTGAGAGTAGAGCAGGACTGTCTCCGTGGCGCAATTGGCTAGCGCGATCGGCTGTTAACCGAAAGGTTGGAGTTTCGAGCCCTCCCGGGAGTGGTTCGTTGCTTTTTTCTTTGCGCTGATAGCTTTGAAGACATGTTCTGATGGTTTTGAGAGTGGAGCTGGACTGTCTCCGTGGTGCAATTGGCTAGCGTGATCGGCTTTTAACCAAAAGGTTGGAGTTTCGAGCCCTACCGGGAGTGGTGTGTTGCTTTTTTTCTTGCGCTGATAGCTTTGAAGATATGTTCTGATGGTGGTGAGTGTGGCGCACGACTGTCTCCGTGGCGCAATTGGCTAGCGCGATCGGCTGTTAACCGAAAGGTTGGAGGTTCGAGCCCACCCGATGGTGGTGCAGCGCTTTTTTTTCTTCGGGCTGATAACTTTGAAGATATGTTCTGACGGTGGTGAGAGTAGAGCAGGACTGTTTCCGTGGCGCAAATGGCTAGCGTGATCGGCTTTTAACCAAAAGGTTGGAGTTTGGAGCCCTCCCGGGAGTGGTGCGTTGTTGTTTTTTTGCGCTGATACCTTTGAAGATTTGTTCTGATGGTGGTGAGAGAGGAGCGGGACTGTCTCCGTGGCGCAATTGGCTAGCGCGATCGGCTGTTAACCGAAATGTTGGAGTTTCGAGCCCTCCTGTGAGTGGTGTGTTGCTTTTTTCTTTGCGCTGATAGCTTTGAAGATAAGTTCTGATGGTGGTGAGAGTGGAGCAGCACTGTCTCCGTGGCGCAATTGGCTAGCGCGATCGGCTGTTAACCGAAAGGTTGGAGTTTCGAGCCCACCCGGTGGTGGTGCTGCGCTTTTTTTTCTTTGGGCTGGTGGCTTTGAAGATATGTTCTGATGGTGGTGAGAGTGGAGCAGGACTGTCTCCGTGGCGCAATTGGCTAGCGCGATCGGCTGTTAACCGAAAGGTTGGAGGTTCGAGCCCACCTGGTGTTGATGCGGCGTTTTTTTTTCTTTGGGCTGACAACTTTGAAGATATGTTCTGATGGTGGTTAGAGTGGAGCAAGACTGTCTCCTTGGCGCAATTGACTAGCTGAATCGGCTGTTAACCGAAAGGTTGGAGTTTCGAGTCCTCCTGTGAGTGGTGTGTTGCTTTTTTCTTTGCGCTGATAGCTTTGAAGATAAGTTCTGATGGTGGTGAGAGTGGAGCAGCACTGTCTCCGTGGCGCAATTGGCTAGCGCGATCGGCTGTTAACCGAAAGGTTGTAGTTTCGAGCCCACCCGGTGGTGGTGCGGCGCTTTTTTTTCTTTGGGCTGATGGCTTTGAAGATATGTTCTGATGGTGGTGAGAGTGGAGCAGGACTGTCTCCGTGGCGCAATTGGCCAGCGCGATCGGCTGGTAACCGAAATGTTGGAGTTTCGAGCCCTACCGGGAGTGGTGTGTTGCTTTTTTCCTTGCGCTGATAGCTTTGAAGATATGTTCTGATGGTGGTGAGTGTGGAGCACGACTGTCTCCGTGGCGCAATTGGCTAGCGCGATCGGCTGTTAACCGAAAGGTTGGAGGTTCGAGCCCACCCGATGGTGGTGCGGCGCTTTTTTTTCTTTGGGCTGATAGCTTTGAAGATATGTTCTGACGGTGGTGAGAGTAGAGCAGGACTGTTTCCGTGGCGCAAATGGCTAGCGTGATCGGCTTTTAACCAAAAGGTTGGAGTTTGAAGCCCTCCCGGGAGTGGTGCGTTGTTGTTTTTTTGCGCTGATACCTTTGAAGATTTGTTCTGATGGTGGTGAGAGTGGAGCACGACTGTCTCCGTGGCGCAATCGGCTAGCGCGATCGGCTGTTAACCGAAAGGTAGGAGGTCGAGCCCACCCGGTGGTGGTGCGGCGCTTTTTTTTCTTTTGGCTGATAGCTTTGAAGATATGTTCTGATGGTGGTGAGAGAGGAGCGGGACTGTCTCCGTGGCGCAATTGGCTAGCGCGATCGGCTGTTAACCGAAATGTTGGAGTTTCGAGCCCACCTGGTGGTGGTGCGGCGCTTTTTTTTCTTTGGGCTGATAGCTTTGAAGATATGTTCTGATGGTGGTGAGAGTAGAGCAGGACTGTCTCCGTGGCGCAATTGGCCAGCGCGATCGGCTATTAACCGAAAGGTTGGAGGTTAGAGCCCACCCGGTTGTGGTGTGGCGCTTTTTTTTCTTTGGGCTGATAGCTTTGAAGATAAGTTCTGATGGTGGTGAGAGTGGAGCAGGATTGTCTCCGTGGCGCAATTGGCTAGCGCGTTCGGCTGTTAACCGAAAAGTTGGAGGTTTGAGCCCTCCCGGGAGTGGTGTGTTGCTTTTTTCTTTGCGCTGATAGCTTTGAAGATATGTTCTGATGGTGGTGAGAGTGGAGCACGACTATCTTCGTGGAGCAATTGGCTAGCGCGATCGGCTGTTAACCGAAAGGTTGGAGGTTCGAGCCCAACTGCTGGTGGTGCGGCGTTTTTTTTTCTTTGGGCTGACAACTTTGAAGATATGTTCTGATGGTGGTTAGAGTGGAGGAAGACTGTCTCCTTGGCGCAATTGACTAGCTGAATCGGCTGTTAACCGAAAGGTTGGAGTTTCGAGCCCTCCTGTGAGTGGTGTGTTGCTTTTTTCTTTGCGCTGATAGCTTTGAAGATAAGTTCTGATGGTGGTGAGAGTGGAGCAGCACTGTCTCCGGGGAGCAATTGGCTAGCGCGATCGGCTGTTAACCGAAAGAATGGAGTTTCGAGCCCACCCGGCGGTGGTGCTGCGCTTTTTTTTCTTTTGGCTGATGGCTTTGAAGATATGTTCTGATGGTGGTGAGAGTGGAGCAGGACTGTCTCCGTGGCGCAATTGGCCAGCGCGATCGGCTGTTAACCGAAAGGTTGGAGTTTCGAGCCCTACCGGGAGTGGTGTGTTGCTTTTTTCTTTGCGCTGACAGCTTTGAAGATATGTTCTGACGGTGTTGAAAGTGGAGCACGACTGTCTCCGTGGCGCAATTGGCTAGCGCGATCGGCTGTTAAGCGAAAGGTTGGAGGTTTTCGAGCCCCCCCGGTGGTGGTGCGGCGCTTTTTTTTCTTTGGGCTGATAGCTCTGAAGAAGTGTTCTGATGGTGGTGAGAGTGGAGCACGACTGTCTCCGTGGCGCAATAGGCTGGCGCGACCGGCTGTTAACCGAAAGGTTGGAGTTTCGAGCCCACCCCGTGGTGGTGCGGCGCTTTTTTTTCTTTGGGCTGATAGCTCTGTAGAAATGTTCTGACGGTGGTGAGAGAGGAGCACGACTGTCTCCCTGGCGAAATTGGCTAGCACGTTCGGCTGTTAATAAAAAAATTGGAGTTTCGAGATCTCCCGGGAGTGGTGTTGCTTTTTTCTTTGCGCTGATAGCTTTGAAGATATGTTCTGATGGTGGTGAGAGTGGAGCAGTACTGTCTGCGTGGCGCAATTGGCTAGCGTGATCGGCTGTTAACCGAAAGGTTGGAGTTTCGAGCCCTCCCGGGAGTGGTGCGGCGCTTTTTTTTCTTTGGGCTGACAACTTTGAAGATATGTTCTGATGGTGGTGAGAGTAGAGCAGGACTGTCTCCGTGGCGCAATTGGCTAGCGCGATCGGCTGTTAACCGAAAGGTTGGAGTTTCGAGCCCTCCCGGGAGTGGTGCGTTGCTTTTTTCTTTGCGCTGATAGCTTTGAAGATATGTTCTGATGGTTTTGAGAGTGGAGCAGGACTGTCTCCGTGGTGCAATTGGCTAGCGTGATCGGCGTTTAACCAAAAGGTTGGAGTTTCGAGCCCTCCCGGGAGTGGTGCGTTGCTCTTTTCTTTGCGCTGATACCTTTGAAGATATGTTCTGATGGTGGTGAGAGTGGAGCACGACTGTCTCCGTGGCGCAATCGGCTAGCGCGATCGGCTGTTAACCGAAAGGTTGGAGGTTCGAGCCTACCCGGTGGTGGTGCGGCGCTTCTTTTTCTTTGGGCTGATAGCTTTTAAGATTTTTTCTGATGGTGGTGAGAGTGGAGCAGGACTGTTTCCGTGGCGCAAATGGCTAGCGTGATCGGCTTTTAACCAAAAGGTTGGAGTTTCGAGCCCATCCGGTGGTGGTGCGGCGCTTTTTTTTCTTTGGGCTGACAACTTTGAAGATATGTTCTGATGGTGGTGAGAGTAGAGCAGGACTGTCTCCGTGGCGCAATTGGCTAGCGCGATCGGCTGTTAACCGAAAGGTTGGAGTTTCGAGCCCTCCCGGGAGTGGTTCGTTGCTTTTTTCTTTGCGCTGATAGCTTTGAAGATATGTTCTGATGGTTTTGAGAGTGGAGCAGGACTGTCTCCGTGGTGCAATTGGCTAGCGTGATCGGCTTTTAACCAAAAGGTTGGAGTTTCGAGCCCTACCGGGAGTGGTGTGTTGCTTTTTTTCTTGCGCTGATAGCTTTGAAGATATGTTCTGATGGTGGTGAGTGTGGAGCACGACTGTCTCCGTGGCGCAATTGGCTAGCGCGATCGGCTGTTAACCGAAAGGTTAGAGGTTCGAGCCCACCCGATGGTGGTGCGGCGCTTTTTTTTCTTCGGGCTGATAACTTTGAAGATATGTTCTGACGGTGGTGAGAGTAGAGCAGGACTGTTTCCGTGGCGCAAATGGCTAGCGTGATCGGCTTTTAACCAAAAGGTTGGAGTTTGGAGCCCTCCCGGGAGTGGTGCGTTGTTGTTTTTTTGCGCTGATACCTTTGAAGATTTGTTCTGATGGTGGTGAGAGAGGAGCGGGACTGTCTCCGTGGCGCAATTGGCTAGCGCGATCGGCTGTTAACCGAAATGTTGGAGTTTCGAGCCCTCCTGTGAGTGGTGTGTTGCTTTTTTCTTTGCGCTGATAGCTTTGAAGATAAGTTCTGATGGTGGTGAGAGTGGAGCAGCACTGTCTCCGTGGCGCAATTGGCTAGCGCGATCGGCTGTTAACCGAAAGGTTGGAGTTTCGAGCCCACCCGGTGGTGGTGCTGCGCTTTTTTTTCTTTGGGCTGATGGCTTTGAAGATATGTTCTGATGGTGGTGAGAGTGGAGCAGGACTGTCTCCGTGGCGCAATTGGCCAGCGCGATCGGCTGTTAACCGAAAGGTTGGAGTTTCGAGCCCACCCGGTGGTGGTGCTGCGCTTTTTTTTCTTTTGGCTGATGGCTTTGAAGATATGTTCTGATGGTGGTGAGAGTGGAGCAGGACTGTCTCCGTGGCGCAATTGGCCAGCGCGATCGGCTGTTAACCGAAAGGTTGGAGTTTCGAGCCCTACCGGGAGTGGTGTGTTGCTTTTTTCTTTGCGCTGACAGCTTTGAAGATATGTTCTGACGGTGTTGAAAGTGGAGCACGACTGTCTCCGTGGCGCAATTGGCTAGCGCGATCGGCTGTTAAGCGAAAGGTTGGAGGTTTTCGAGCCCACCCCGTGGTGGTGCGGCGCTTTTTTTTCTTTGGGCTGATAGCTCTGTAGAAATGTTCTGACGGTGGTGAGAGAGGAGCACGACTGTCTCCCTGGCGAAATTGGCTAGCACGTTCGGCTGTTAATAAAAAAATTGGAGGTTCGAGCCTACCCGGTGGTGGTGCGGCGCTTCTTTTTCTTGCGCTGATAGCTTTGAAGATATGTTCTGATGGTGGTGAGTGTGGAGCACGACTGTCTCCGTGGCGCAATTGGCTAGCGCGATCGGCTGTTAACCGAAAGGTTGGAGGTTCGAGCCCACCCGATGGTGGTGCGGCGCTTTTTTTTCTTTGGGCTGATAACTTTGAAGATATGTTCTGACGGTGGTGAGAGTAGAGCAGGACTGTTTCCGTGGCGCAAATGGCTAGCGTGATCGGCTTTTAACCAAAAGGTTGGAGTTTGGAGCCCTCCCGGGAGTGGTGCGTTGTTGTTTTTTTGCGCTGATACCTTTGAAGATTTGTTCTGATGGTGGTGAGAGTGGAGCACGACTGTCTCCGTGGCGCAATCGGCTAGCGCGATCGGCTGTTAACCGAAAGGTAGGAGGTTCGAGCCCACCCGGTGGTGTTGCGGCGCTTTTTTTTCTTTGGGCTGATAGCTTTGAAGATATGTTCTGATGGTGGTGAGAGAGGAGCGGGACTGTCTCCGTGGCGCAATTGGCTTGCGCGATCGGCTGTTAACCGAAATGTTGGAGTTTCGAGCCCTCCCGGGAGTGGTGTTGCTTTTTCTTTGCGCTGATAGCTTTGAAGATATGTTCTGATGGTGGTGAGAGTGGAGCAGTACTGTCTCCGTGGCGCAATTGGCTAGCGTGATCGGCTGTTAACCGAAAGGTTGGAGTTTCGAGCCCTCCCGGGAGTGGTGCGGCGCTTTTTTGTCTTTGGGCTGACAACTTTGAAGATATGTTCTGATGGTGGTGAGAGTAGAGCAGGACTGTCTCCGTGGCGCAATTGGCTAGCGCGATCGGCTGTTAACCGAAAGGTTGGAGTTTCGAGCCCTCCCGGGAGTGGTGCGTTGCTTTTTTCTTTGCGCTGATAGCTTTGAAGATATGTTCTGATGGTTTTGAGAGTGGAGCAGGACTGTCTCCGTGGTGCAATTGGCTAGCGTGATCGGCGTTTAACCAAAAGGTTGGAGTTTCGAGCCCTCCCGGGAGTGGTGCGTTGCTCTTTTCTTTGCGCTGATACCTTTGAAGATATGTTCTGATGGTGGTGAGAGTGGAGCACGACTGTCTCCGTGGCGCAATCGGCTAGCGCGATCGGCTGTTAACCGAAAGGTTGGAGGTTCGAGCCTACCCGGTGGTGGTGCGGCGCTTCTTTTTCTTTGGGCTGATAGCTTTTAAGATTTTTTCTGATGGTGGTGAGAGTGGAGCAGGACTGTTTCCGTGGCGCAAATGGCTAGCGTGATCGGCTTTTAACCAAAAGGTTGGAGTTTCGAGCCCATCCGGTGGTGGTGCGGCGCTTTTTTTTCTTTGGGCTGACAACTTTGAAGATATGTTCTGATGGTGGTGAGAGTAGAGCAGGACTGTCTCCGTGGCGCAATTGGCTAGCGCGATCGGCTGTTAACCGAAAGGTTGGAGTTTCGAGCCCTCCCGGGAGTGGTTCGTTGCTTTTTTCTTTGCGCTGATAGCTTTGAAGATATGTTCTGATGGTTTTGAGAGTGGAGCAGGACTGTCTCCGTGGTGCAATTGGCTAGCGTGATCGGCTTTTAACCAAAAGGTTGGAGTTTCGAGCCCTACCGGGAGTGGTGTGTTGCTTTTTTTCTTGCGCTGATAGCTTTGAAGATATGTTCTGATGGTGGTGAGTGTGGAGCACGACTGTCTCCGTGGCGCAATTGGCTAGCGCGATCGGCTGTTAACCGAAAGGTTAGAGGTTCGAGCCCACCCGATGGTGGTGCGGCGCTTTTTTTTCTTCGGGCTGATAACTTTGAAGATATGTTCTGACGGTGGTGAGAGTAGAGCAGGACTGTTTCCGTGGCGCAAATGGCTAGCGTGATCGGCTTTTAACCAAAAGGTTGGAGTTTGGAGCCCTCCCGGGAGTGGTGCGTTGTTGTTTTTTTGCGCTGATACCTTTGAAGATTTGTTCTGATGGTGGTGAGAGAGGAGCGGGACTGTCTCCGTGGCGCAATTGGCTAGCGCGATCGGCTGTTAACCGAAATGTTGGAGTTTCGAGCCCTCCTGTGAGTGGTGTGTTGCTTTTTTCTTTGCGCTGATAGCTTTGAAGATAAGTTCTGATGGTGGTGAGAGTGGAGCAGCACTGTCTCCGTGGCGCAATTGGCTAGCGCGATCGGCTGTTAACCGAAAGGTTGGAGTTTCGAGCCCACCCGGTGGTGGTGCTGCGCTTTTTTTTCTTTGGGCTGATGGCTTTGAAGATATGTTCTGATGGTGGTGAGAGTGGAGCAGGACTGTCTCCGTGGCGCAATTGGCCAGCGCGATCGGCTGTTAACCGAAAGGTTGGAGTTTCGAGCCCACCCGGTGGTGGTGCTGCGCTTTTTTTTCTTTTGGCTGATGGCTTTGAAGATATGTTCTGATGGTGGTGAGAGTGGAGCAGGACTGTCTCCGTGGCGCAATTGGCCAGCGCGATCGGCTGTTAACCGAAAGGTTGGAGTTTCGAGCCCTACCGGGAGTGGTGTGTTGCTTTTTTCTTTGCGCTGACAGCTTTGAAGATATGTTCTGACGGTGTTGAAAGTGGAGCACGACTGTCTCCGTGGCGCAATTGGCTAGCGCGATCGGCTGTTAAGCGAAAGGTTGGAGGTTTTCGAGCCCACCCCGTGGTGGTGCGGCGCTTTTTTTTCTTTGGGCTGATAGCTCTGTAGAAATGTTCTGACGGTGGTGAGAGAGGAGCACGACTGTCTCCCTGGCGAAATTGGCTAGCACGTTCGGCTGTTAATAAAAAAATTGGAGGTTCGAGCCTACCCGGTGGTGGTGCGGCGCTTCTTTTTCTTGCGCTGATAGCTTTGAAGATATGTTCTGATGGTGGTGAGTGTGGAGCACGACTGTCTCCGTGGCGCAATTGGCTAGCGCGATCGGCTGTTAACCGAAAGGTTGGAGGTTCGAGCCCACCCGATGGTGGTGCGGCGCTTTTTTTTCTTTGGGCTGATAACTTTGAAGATATGTTCTGACGGTGGTGAGAGTAGAGCAGGACTGTTTCCGTGGCGCAAATGGCTAGCGTGATCGGCTTTTAACCAAAAGGTTGGAGTTTGGAGCCCTCCCGGGAGTGGTGCGTTGTTGTTTTTTTGCGCTGATACCTTTGAAGATTTGTTCTGATGGTGGTGAGAGTGGAGCACGACTGTCTCCGTGGCGCAATCGGCTAGCGCGATCGGCTGTTAACCGAAAGGTAGGAGGTTCGAGCCCACCCGGTGGTGTTGCGGCGCTTTTTTTTCTTTGGGCTGATAGCTTTGAAGATATGTTCTGATGGTGGTGAGAGAGGAGCGGGACTGTCTCCGTGGCGCAATTGGCTTGCGCGATCGGCTGTTAACCGAAATGTTGGAGTTTCGAGCCCTCCCGGGAGTGGTGTTGCTTTTTCTTTGCGCTGATAGCTTTGAAGATATGTTCTGATGGTGGTGAGAGTGGAGCAGTACTGTCTCCGTGGCGCAATTGGCTAGCGTGATCGGCTGTTAACCGAAAGGTTGGAGTTTCGAGCCCTCCCGGGAGTGGTGCGGCGCTTTTTTGTCTTTGGGCTGACAACTTTGAAGATATGTTCTGATGGTGGTGAGAGTAGAGCAGGACTGTCTCCGTGGCGCAATTGGCTAGCGCGATCGGCTGTTAACCGAAAGGTTGGAGTTTCGAGCCCTCCCGGGAGTGGTGCGTTGCTTTTTTCTTTGCGCTGATAGCTTTGAAGATATGTTCTGATGGTTTTGAGAGTGGAGCAGGACTGTCTCCGTGGTGCAATTGGCTAGCGTGATCGGCTTTTAACCAAAAGGTTGGAGTTTCGAGCCCTCCCGGGAGTGGTGCGTTGCTCTTTTCTTTGCGCTGATACCTTTGAAGATATGTTCTGATGGTGGTGAGAGTGGAGCACGACTGTCTCCGTGGCGCAATCGGCTAGAGGGATCGGCTGTTAACCGAAAGGTTGGAGGTTCGAGCCCACCCGGTGGTGGTGCGGCGCTTCTTTTTCTTTGGGCTGATAGCTTTGAAGATTCTTTCTGATGGTGGTGAGAGTGGAGCAGGACTGTCTCCGTGGCCCAATTGGGAGCGCGATCGGCTGTTAACCGAAATGTTGGAGTTTCGAGCCCATCCGGTGGTGGTGCGGCGCTTTTTTTTCTTTGGGCTGATAGCTTTGAAGATATGTTCTGATGGTGTTGAAAGTGGAGCACGACTGTCTCCGTGGCGCAATTGGCTAGCGCGATCGGCTGTTAACCGAAAGGTTGGAGGTTTTCGAGCCCACCCGGTGGTGGTGCGGCGCTTTTTTTTCTTTGGGCTGATAGCTCTGAAGAAGTGTTCTGATGGTGGTGAGAGTGGAGCACGACTGTCTCCGTGACGCAAATGGCTAGCGCGATCGGCTGTTGACCGAAAGGTTGGAGGTTAGAGCCCACCCGGTGGTGGTGCGGCGCTTTTTTTCTTTGGGCTGATAGCTTTGAAGATATGTTCTGATGGTGGTGAGAGTGGAGCAGTACTGTCTTCGTGGCGCAATTGGCTAGCGTGATCGGCTGTTAACCGAAAGGTTGGAGTTTCGAGCCCTCCCGGGTGTGGTGCGGCGCTTTTTTTTCTTTGCGCTGATAGCTTTAAGATATGTTCTGATAGTGGTGAGTGTGGAGCACGACTGTCTCCATGGCGCAATGGGCTAGCGCAATCGGCTGTTAACCGAAAAGTTGGAGGTTCGAGCCCACCCGTTGGTGGTGCGGCGCTTTTTTTTTCTTTAGGCTGATAGCTTTGAAGATATGTTCTGATGGTGGTGAGAGTAGAGCAAGACTGTCTCCGTGGCGCAATCGGCTGGCGCGACCGGCTGTTAACCGTAAGGTTGGAGTTTCGAGCCCACCCCGTGGTGGTGCGGCGCTTTTTTTTCTTTGGGCTGATAGCTCTGAATAAATGTTCTGACGGTGGTGAGAGAGGAGCACGACTGTCTCCCTGGCGAAATTGGCTAGCACGTTCGGCTGTTAACCGAAAGGTTGGAGTTTCGAGCCCTACCGGGAGTGGTGTGTTGCTTTTTTCTTTGCGCTGATAGCTTTGAAGATATGTTCTGATGGTGTTGAAAGTGGAGCACGACTGTCTCCGTGGCGCAATTGGCTAGCGCGATCGGCTGTTGACCGAAAGGTTGGAGGTTAGAGCCCACCCGGTGGTTGTGCGGCGCTTTTTTTTCTTTGGGCTGATAGCGTTGAGGATAAGTTCTGATGGTGGTGAGAGTGGAGCAGGACTGTCTCCGTTGCGCAATTGGCTAGCGCAATCGGCGGGTAACCGAAAAGTTGGAGGTTCGAGCCCTCCCGGGAGTGGTGTGTTGCTTTTTTCTTTGCGCTCATAGCTTTGAAGATATGTTCTGATGGTGGTGAGAGTGGAGCACGACTAGCTTCGTGGCGCAATTGGCTAGCGCGATCGGCTGTTAACCGAAAGGTTGGAGGTTCGAGCCCACCTGTTGGTGGTGCGGTGCTTTTTTTTTTCTTTGGGCTGATAACTTTGAAGATATGTTCTGATGGTGGTTAGAGTGAAGCAAGACTGTCTCCTTGGCGCAATTGACTAGCTGAATCGGCTGTTAACCGAAAGGTTGGAGTTTCGAGCCCTCCTGTGAGTGGTGTGTTGCTTTTTTCCTTGCGCTGATAGCTTTGACGATATGTTCTGATGGTGGTGAGTGTGGAGCACGACTGTCTCCGTGGCGCAATTGGCTAGCACGATCGGCTGTTAACCGAAAGATTGGAGGTTCGAGCCCACCCGATGGTGGTGCGGCGCTTTTTTTTCTTTGGGCTGATAGCTTTGAAGATATGTTCTGACGGTGGTGAGAGTAGAGCAGGACTGTTTCCGTGGCGCAATTGGCTAGCGTGATCGGCTGTTAACCCAAATGTTGGAGTTTCGAGCCCTCCCGGGAGTGGTGTGTTGCTTTTTTCTTTGCGCTGATAGCTTTGAAGATATGTTCTGATGGTGATGAGAGTTGAGCAGGACTGTCTCCGTGGCGCAATCGGCTAGCGCGATTGGCTGTTAACCGAAAGGTAGGAGGTTCGAGCCCACCCGGTGGTGGTGCGGCGCTTTTTTTTCTTTGGGCTGATAGCTTTGAAGATATGTTCTGATGGTGGTGAGAGAGGAGCAGGACTGTCTCCGTGGCGCAATTGGCTAGCGCGATCGGCTGTTAACCGAAAAAATGGAGTTTCGAGCCCACCCGGTGGATGTGCGGCGCTTTTTTTTCTTTAGGCTGATAGCTTTGAAGATATGTTCTGATGGTGGTGAGAGTGGAGCAGGACTGTCTCCGTGGCGCAATTGGCCAGCGCGATCCGCTGTTAACCGAAAGGTTGGAGTTTTGAGCCCTACCGGGAGTGGTGGGGTGCGTTTTTTCTTTGCGCTGATAGCTTTGAAGATATGTTCTGATGGTGTTGAAAGTGAAGCACGACTGTCTCCATGGCGCAATTGGCTAGCGCGATCGGCTGTTAACTGAAAGGTTGGAGGTTTTCGAGCCCACCCGGTGGTGGTGCGGCGCTTTTTTTTTTCTTTGGGCTGATATCTCTGAAGAAATGTTCTGATGGTGGTGAGAGTGGAGCACGACTGTCTCGGTGGCGCAATCGGCTAGCGCGATCGGCTATTAACCGAAAGGTTGGAGGTTAGAGCCCACCCGGTGGTATTGCGGCGCTTTTTTTTTCTTTGGGCTGATAGCTTTGAAGATAAGTTCTGATGGTGGTGAGAGTGGAGCAGGACTGTCTCCGTGGCGCAATTGGCTAGCGCGATCGGCTGTTAACCGAAAAGTTGGAGGTTTGAGCCCTCCCGGGAGTGGTGTGTTGCTTTTTTCTTTGCGCTGATAGCTTTGAAGATATGTTCTGATGGTAGTGAGTGTGGAGCACGACTGTCTATGTGGCGCAATTGGCTAGCGAAATCGGCTGTTAACCGAAAGGTTGGAGGTTCGAGCCCACCCTTGGTGGTGCGGCGCTTTTTTTTCTTTGGGCTGATAGCTTTGAAGATATGTTCTGATGGTGGTGAGAGTGGAGCAGGACTGTCTCCGTGGCGCAATTGGCCAGCGCGATCGGCTGTTAACCGAAAGGTTGGAGTTTCGAGCCCTACCGGGAGTGGTGTGTTGCTTTTTTCTTTGCGCTGACAGCTTTGAAGATATGTTCTGATGGTGTTGAAAGTGGAGCATGACTGTCTCCGTGGCGCAATTGGCTAGCGCGATCGGCTGTTAACCGAAAGGTTGGAGGTTTTCGAGCCCACCCGGTGGTGGTGCGGCGCTTTTTTTTCTTTGGGCTGATAGCTATGAAGAAGTGTTCTGATGGTGGTGATAGTGGAGCACGACTGTCTCCGTGGCGCAATTGGCTAGCGTGATCGGCTGTTAACCGAAAGGTTGGAGTTTCGAGCCCTCCCGGGAGTCGTGCGGCGCTTTTTTTTCTTTGCGCTGATAGCTTTAAGATATGTTCTGATGGTGGTGAGTGTGGAGCACGACTGTCTCCATGGCGCAATGGGCTAGCGCGATCGGCTGTTAACCGAAAAGTTGGAGGTTCGAGCCCACCCATTGGTGTTGCGGCGCTTTTTTTTCTTTAGGCTGATAGCTTTGAAGATATGTTCTGATGGTGGTGAGAGTAGAGCACGACTGTCTCCGTGGCGCAATTGGCTGGCGCAACCGGCTGTTAACCGAAAGTTTGGAGTTTCGAGCTCACCCCGTGGTGGTGCGGCGCTTTTTTTTCTTTGGGCTGATAGCTCTGAAGAAATGTTCTGACGGTGGTGAGAGAGGAGCACGACTGTCTCCCTGGCGAAATTGGCTAGCACGTTCGGCTGTTAATCAAAAAATTGGAGTTTCGAGATCTCCCGGGAGTGCTGTTGCTTTTTTCTTTGCCCTGATAGCTTTGAAGATATGTTCTGATGGTGGTGAGAGTGGAGCACGACTGTCTCCGTGGCTCAATTGGCTAGCGTGATCGGCTGTTAACCGAAAGGCTGAAGTTTCGAGCCCACCCGGTGGTGGTGCGGCGCCTTTTTTTCTTTGCGCTGATAGCTTTGAAGATGTGTTCTGATGGTGATGGGAGTGGAGCAGGACTGTCTCCGTGGCGCAATTGGCTAGCGTGATCGGCTTTTAATCAAAAGGTTGGAGTTTCGAGCCCTCCCGGGAGTGGTGCGTTGTTTTTTTCTTTGCGCTGATACCTTTGAAGATATGTTCTGATGGTGGGGAGAGTGGAGCACGACTGTCTCGGTGGCGCAATCGGCTAGCGCGATCGGCTGTTAACCGAAAGGTTGGAGGTTAGAGCCCACCCGGTGGTATTGCGGCGCTTTTTTTTTCTTTGGGCTGATAGCTTTGAAGATAAGTTCTGATGGTGGTGAGAGTGGAGCAGGACTGTCTCCGTGGCGCAATTGGCTAGCGCGATCGGCTGTTAACCGAAAAGTTGGAGGTTTGAGCCCTCCCGGGAGTGGTGTGTTGCTTTTTTCTTTGCGCTGATAGCTTTGAAGATATGTTCTGATGGTGGTGAGAGTGGAGCACGACTGTCTATGTGGCGCAATTGGCTAGCGTGATCGGCTGTTAACCGAAAGGCTGGAGTTTCGAGCCCACCAGGTGGTGGTGCGGCGCCTTTTTTTCTTTGCACTGATAGCTTTGAAGATATGTTCTGATGGTGGTGAGAGTGCAGCACGACAGTCTCGGTGGCGCAATTGGCTAGCGCGATCGGCTGTTAACCGAAAGGTTGGAGGTTCGAGCCTACCTGGTGGTGGTGCGGCGCTTTTTTTTTCTTTGGGCTGATAACTTTGAAGATATGTTCTGGTGGTGGTTAGAGTGGAGCAAGACTGTCTCCGTGGCGCAATTGGCTAGCGCGATCGGCTGTTAACCGAAAGGTTGGAGTTTCGAGCCCTCCCGGGAGTGGTGTGTTGCTTTTATCTTTGCGCTGATAGGTTTGAAGATATGTTCTGATGGTGGTGAGTGTACAGCACGACTGTCTCCGTGGCGCAATTGGCTGGCGCGACCGGCTGTTAACCGAAACGTTGGAGTTTCGAGCCCACTCGGTGGTGGTGCGGCGCTTTTTTTTTCTTTGGGCTGATGGCTTTGAAGATATGTTCTGATGGTGGTGAGAGTGGAGCAGGACTGTCTCCGTGGCGCAATTGGCCAGCGCGATCGGCTGTTCACCGAAAGGTTGGAGTTTCGAGCCCTACCGGGAGTGGTGTGTTGCTTTTTTCTTTGCGCTGATAGCTTTGAAGATATGTTCTGATGGTGTTGAAAGTGGAGCACGACTGTCTCCGTGACGCAATTGGCTAGCGCGATCGGCTGTTGACCGAAAGGTTGGAGGTTAGAGCCCACCCGGTGGTTGTGCGGCGCTTATTTTTCTGTGGGCTGATAGCTTTGAAGATAAGTTCTGATGGTGGTGAGAGTGGAGCAGGACTGTCTCCGTTGCGCAATCGGCTAGCGCGATCGGCGGGTAACCGAAAAGTTGGAGGTTCGAGCCCTCCCGGGATTGGTGTGTTGCTTTTTTCTTTGCGCTGATAGCTTTGAAGATATGTTCTGATGGTGGTGAGAGTGGAGCACGACTATCTTCGTGGCGCAATTGGCTAGCGCGATCGGCTGTTAACCGAAAGGTTGGAGGTTCGAGCCCACCTGTTGGTGGTGCGGTGCTTTTTTTTTCTTTGGGCTGATAACTTTGAAGATATGTTCTAATGGTGGTTAGAGTGAAGCAAGACTGTCTCCTTGGCGCAATTGGCTAGCTGAATCGGCTGTTAACCGAAAGGTTGGAGTTTCGAGCCCTCCTGTGAGTGGTGTGTTGCTTTTTTTCCTTGCGCTGATAGCTTTGAAGATATGTTCTGATGGTGGTGAGTGTGGAGCACGACTGTCTCCGTGGCGCAATTGGCTGGCGCGACCGGCTGTTAACCGAAACGTTGGAGTTTCGAGCCCACTCGGTGGTGGTGCGGCGCTTTTTTTTTCTTTGGGCTGATGGCTTTGAAGATATGTTCTGATGGTGGTGAGAGTGGAGCAGGACTGTCTCCGTGGCGCAATTGGCCAGCGCGATCGGCTGTTCACCGAAATGTTGGAGTTTCGAGCCCTCCTGTGAGTGGTGTGTTGCTTTTTTCTTTGCGCTGATAGCTTTGAAGATAAGTTCTGATGGTGGTGAGAGTGGAGCAGCACTGTCTCCGTGGCGCAATTGGCTAGCGCGATCGGCTGTTAACCGAAAGGTTGGAGTTTCGAGCCCACCCGGTGGTGGTGCTGCGCTTTTTTTTCTTTGGGCTGATGGCTTTGAAGATATGTTCTGATGGTGGTGACAGTGGAGCAGGACTGTCTCCGTGGCGCAATTGGCCAGCGCGGTCGGCTGTTAACCGAAAGGTTGGAGTTTCGAGCCCTACCGGGAGTGGTGTGTTGCTTTTTTCTTTGCGCTGACAGCTTTGAAGATATGTTCTGATGGTGTTGAAAGTGAGCACGACTGTCTCCGTGGCGCAATTGGCTAGCGCGATCGGCTGTTAACCGAAAGGTTGGAGGTTTTCGAGCCCACCCGGTGGTGGTGCGGCGCTTTTTTTTCTTTGGGCTGATAGCTCTGAAGAAGTGTTCTGATGGTGGTGAGAGTGGAGCACGACTGTCTCCGTGGCGCAATAGGCTGGCGCGACCGGCTGTTAACCGAAAGGTTGGAGTTTCGAGCCCACCCCGTGGTGGTGCGGCGCTTTTTTTTCTTTGGGCTGATAGCTCTGTAGAAATGTTCTGACGGTGGTGAGAGAGGAGCACGACTGTCTCCCTGGCGAAATTGGCTAGCACGTTCGGCTGTTAATAAAAAAATTGGAGTTTCGAGATCTCCCGGGAGTGGTGTTGCTTTTTCTTTGCGCTGATAGCTTTGAAGATATGTTCTGATGGTGGTGAGAGTGGAGCAGTACTGTCTCCGTGGCGCAATTGGCTAGCGTGATCGGCTGTTAACCGAAAGGTTGGAGTTTCGAGCCCTCCCGGGAGTGGTGCGGCGCTTTTTTGTCTTTGGGCTGACAACTTTGAAGATATGTTCTGATGGTGGTGAGAGTAGAGCAGGACTGTCTCCGTGGCGCAATTGGCTAGCGCGATCGGCTGTTAACCGAAAGGTTGGAGTTTCGAGCCCTCCCGGGAGTGGTGCGTTGCTTTTTTCTTTGCGCTGATAGCTTTGAAGATATGTTCTGATGGTTTTGAGAGTGGAGCAGGACTGTCTCCGTGGTGCAATTGGCTAGCGTGATCGGCTTTTAACCAAAAGGTTGGAGTTTCGAGCCCTCCCGGGAGTGGTGCGTTGCTCTTTTCTTTGCGCTGATACCTTTGAAGATATGTTCTGATGGTGGTGAGAGTGGAGCACGACTGTCTCCGTGGCGCAATCGGCTAGCGGGATCGGCTGTTAACCGAAAGGTTGGAGGTTCGAGCCCACCCGGTGGTGGTGCGGCGCTTCTTTTTCTTTGGGCTGATAGCTTTGAAGATTCTTTCTGATGGTGGTGAGAGTGGAGCAGGACTGTCTCCGTGGCGCAATTGGGAGCGCGATCGGCTGTTAACCGAAATGTTGGAGTTTCGAGCCCATCCGGTGGTGGTGCGGCGCTTTTTTTTCTTTGGGCTGATAGCTTTGAAGATATGTTCTGATGGTGTTGAAAGTGGAGCACGACTGTCTCCGTGGCGCAATTGGCTAGCGCGATCGGCTGTTAACCGAAAGGTTGGAGGTTTTCGAGCCCACCCGGTGGTGGTGCGGCGCTTTTTTTTCTTTGGGCTGATAGCTCTGAAGAAGTGTTCTGATGGTGGTGAGAGTGGAGCACGACTGTCTCCGTGACGCAAATGGCTAGCGCGATCGGCTGTTGACCGAAAGGTTGGAGGTTAGAGCCCACCCGGTGGTGGTGCGGCGCTTTTTTTTCTTTGGGCTGATAGCTTTGAAGATATGTTCTGATGGTGGTGAGAGTGGAGCAGTACTGTCTTCGTGGCGCAATTGGCTAGCGTGATCGGCTGTTAACCGAAAGGTTGGAGTTTCGAGCCCTCCCGGGTGTGGTGCGGCGCTTTTTTTTCTTTGCGCTGATAGCTTTAAGATATGTTCTGATAGTGGTGAGTGTGGAGCACGACTGTCTCCATGGCGCAATGGGCTAGCGCAATCGGCTGTTAACCGAAAAGTTGGAGGTTCGAGCCCACCCGTTGGTGGTGCGGCGCTTTTTTTTTCTTTAGGCTGATAGCTTTGAAGATATGTTCTGATGGTGGTGAGAGTAGAGCAAGACTGTCTCCGTGGCGCAATCGGCTGGCGCGACCGGCTGTTAACCGTAAGGTTGGAGTTTCGAGCCCACCCCGTGGTGGTGCGGCGCTTTTTTTTCTTTGGGCTGATAGCTCTGAATAAATGTTCTGACGGTGGTGAGAGAGGAGCACGACTGTCTCCCTGGCGAAATTGGCTAGCACGTTCGGCTGTTAACCGAAAGGTTGGAGTTTCGAGCCCTACCGGGAGTGGTGTGTTGCTTTTTTCTTTGCGCTGATAGCTTTGAAGATATGTTCTGATGGTGTTGAAAGTGGAGCACGACTGTCTCCGTGGCGCAATTGGCTAGCGCGATCGGCTGTTGACCGAAAGGTTGGAGGTTAGAGCCCACCCGGTGGTTGTGCGGCGCTTTTTTTTCTTTGGGCTGATAGCGTTGAGGATAAGTTCTGATGGTGGTGAGAGTGGAGCAGGACTGTCTCCGTTGCGCAATTGGCTAGCGCAATCGGCGGGTAACCGAAAAGTTGGAGGTTCGAGCCCTCCCGGGAGTGGTGTGTTGCTTTTTTCTTTGCGCTCATAGCTTTGAAGATATGTTCTGATGGTGGTGAGAGTGGAGCACGACTATCTTCGTGGCGCAATTGGCTAGCGCGATCGGCTGTTAACCGAAAGGTTGGAGGTTCGAGCCCACCTGTTGGTGGTGCGGTGCTTTTTTTTTTCTTTGGGCTGATAACTTTGAAGATATGTTCTGATGGTGGTTAGAGTGAAGCAAGACTGTCTCCTTGGCGCAATTGACTAGCTGAATCGGCTGTTAACCGAAAGGTTGGAGTTTCGAGCCCTCCTGTGAGTGGTGTGTTGCTTTTTTCCTTGCGCTGATAGCTTTGACGATATGTTCTGATGGTGGTGAGTGTGGAGCACGACTGTCTCCGTGGCGCAATTGGCTAGCACGATCGGCTGTTAACCGAAAGATTGGAGGTTCGAGCCCACCCGATGGTGGTGCGGCGCTTTTTTTTCTTTGGGCTGATAGCTTTGAAGATATGTTCTGACGGTGGTGAGAGTAGAGCAGGACTGTTTCCGTGGCGCAATTGGCTAGCGTGATCGGCTGTTAACCCAAATGTTGGAGTTTCGAGCCCTCCCGGGAGTGGTGTGTTGCTTTTTTCTTTGCGCTGATAGCTTTGAAGATATGTTCTGATGGTGATGAGAGTTGAGCAGGACTGTCTCCGTGGCGCAATTGGCTAGCGTGATCGGCTTTTAACCAAAAGGTTGGAGTTTCGAGCCCTCCCGGGAGTGGTGCGTTGTTTTTTTTTTGCGCTGATACCTTTGAAGATTTGTTCTGATGGTGGTGAGAGTGGAGCACGACTGTCTCCGTGGCGCAATCGGCTAGCGCGATTGGCTGTTAACCGAAAGGTAGGAGGTTCGAGCCCACCCGGTGGTGGTGCGGCGCTTTTTTTTCTTTGGGCTGATAGCTTTGAAGATATGTTCTGATGGTGGTGAGAGAGGAGCAGGACTGTCTCCGTGGCGCAATTGGCTAGCGCGATCGGCTGTTAACCGAAAAAATGGAGTTTCGAGCCCACCCGGTGGATGTGCGGCGCTTTTTTTTCTTTAGGCTGATAGCTTTGAAGATATGTTCTGATGGTGGTGAGAGTGGAGCAGGACTGTCTCCGTGGCGCAATTGGCCAGCGCGATCGGCTGTTAACCGAAAGGTTGGAGTTTTGAGCCCTACCGGGAGTGGTGGGGTGCGTTTTTTCTTTGCGCTGATAGCTTTGAAGATATGTTCTGATGGTGTTGAAAGTGAAGCACGACTGTCTCCATGGCGCAATTGGCTAGCGCGATCGGCTGTTAACTGAAAGGTTGGAGGTTTTCGAGCCCACCCGGTGGTGGTGCGGCGCTTTTTTTTTCTTTGGGCTGATATCTCTGAAGAAATGTTCTGATGGTGGTGAGAGTGGAGCACGACTGTCTCCGTGACGCAAATAGCTAGCGCGATCGGCTATTAACCGAAAGGTTGGAGGTTAGAGCCCACCCGGTTGTGGTGTGGCGCTTTTTTTTTCTTTGGGCTGATAGCTTTGAAAATAAGTTCTGATGGTGGTGAGAGTGGAGCAGGATTGTCTCCGTGGCGCAATTGGCTAGCGCGATCGGCTGTTAACCTTAAAGTTAGAGGTTTGAGCCCTCCCGGGAGTGGTGTGTTGCTTTTTTCTTTGCGCTGATAGCTTTGAAGATATGTTCTGATGGTGGTGAGAGTGGAGCACGACTATCTTCGTGGCGCACTTGGCTAGCGCGATCGGCTGTTAACCGAAAGGTTGGAGGTTCGAGCCCACCTGGTGGTGGTGCGGCGTTTTTTTTCTTTGGGCTGACAACTTTGAAGATATGTTCTGATGGTGGTTAGAGTGGAGCAAGACTGTCTCCTTGGCGCAATTGACTAGCTGAATCGGCTGTTAACCGAAAGGTTGAAGTTTCAAGCCCTCCTGTGAGTGGTGTGTTGCTTTTTTCTTTGCGCTGATAGCTTTGAAGATATGTTCTGATGGTAGTGAGTGTGGAGCACGACTGTCTATGTGGCGCAATTGGCTAGCGAAATCGGCTGTTAACCGAAAGGTTGGAGGTTCGAGCCCACCCTTGGTGGTGCGGCGCTTTTTTTTCTTTGGGCTGATAGCTTTGAAGATATGTTCTGATGGTGGTGAGAGTGGAGCAGGACTGTCTCCGTGGCGCAATTGGCCAGCGCGATCGGCTGTTAACCGAAAGGTTGGAGTTTCGAGCCCTACCGGGAGTGGTGTGTTGCTTTTTTCTTTGCGCTGACAGCTTTGAAGATATGTTCTGATGGTGTTGAAAGTGGAGCATGACTGTCTCCGTGGCGCAATTGGCTAGCGCGATCGGCTGTTAACCGAAAGGTTGGAGGTTTTCGAGCCCACCCGGTGGTGGTGCGGCGCTTTTTTTTCTTTGGGCTGATAGCTATGAAGAAGTGTTCTGATGGTGGTGATAGTGGAGCACGACTGTCTCCGTGGCGCAATTGGCTAGCGTGATCGGCTGTTAACCGAAAGGTTGGAGTTTCGAGCCCTCCCGGGAGTCGTGCGGCGCTTTTTTTTCTTTGCGCTGATAGTTTTAAGATATGTTCTGATGGTGGTGAGTGTGGAGCACGACTGTCTCCATGGCGCAATGGGCTAGCGCGATCGGCTGTTAACCAAAAAGTTGGAGGTTCGAGCCCACCCATTGGTGTTGCGGCGCTTTTTTTTCTTTAGGCTGATAGCTTTGAAGATATGTTCTGATGGTGGTGAGAGTAGAGCACGACTGTCTCCGTGGCGCAATTGGCTGGCGCAACCGGCTGTTAACCGAAAGTTTGGAGTTTCGAGCTCACCCCGTGGTGGTGCGGCGCTTTTTTTTCTTTGGGCTGATAGCTCTGAAGAAATGTTCTGACGGTGGTGAGAGAGGAGCACGACTGTCTCCCTGGCGAAATTGGCTAGCACGTTCGGCTGTTAATCAAAAAATTGGAGTTTCGAGATCTCCCGGGAGTGCTGTTGCTTTTTTCTTTGCCCTGATAGCTTTGAAGATATGTTCTGATGGTGGTGAGAGTGGAGCACGACTGTCTCCGTGGCTCAATTGGCTAGCGTGATCGGCTGTTAACCGAAAGGCTGGAGTTTCGAGCCCACCCGGTGGTGGTGCGGCGCCTTTTTTTCTTTGCGCTGATAGCTTTGAAGATGTGTTCTGATGGTGATGGGAGTGGAGCAGGACTGTCTCCGTGGCGCAATTGGCTAGCGTGATCGGCTTTTAATCAAAAGGTTGGAGTTTCGAGCCCTCCCGGGAGTGGTGCGTTGTTTTTTTCTTTGCGCTGATACCTTTGAAGATATGTTCTGATGGTGGGGAGAGTGGAGCACGACTGTCTCGGTGGCGCAATCGGCTAGCGCGATCGGCTGTTAACCGAAAGGTTGGAGGTTAGAGCCCACCCGGTGGTATTGCGGCGCTTTTTTTTTCTTTGGGCTGATAGCTTTGAAGATAAGTTCTGATGGTGGTGAGAGTGGAGCAGGACTGTCTCCGTGGCGCAATTGGCTAGCGCGATCGGCTGTTAACCGAAAAGTTGGAGGTTTGAGCCCTCCCGGGAGTGGTGTGTTGCTTTTTTCTTTGCGCTGATAGCTTTGAAGATATGTTCTGATGGTGGTGAGAGTGGAGCACGACTGTCTATGTGGCGCAATTGGCTAGCGTGATCGGCTGTTAACCGAAAGGCTGGAGTTTCGAGCCCACCAGGTGGTGGTGCGGCGCCTTTTTTTCTTTGCACTGATAGCTTTGAAGATATGTTCTGATGGTGGTGAGAGTGCAGCACGACTGTCTCGGTGGCGCAATTGGCTAGCGCGATCGGCTGTTAACCGAAAGGTTGGAGGTTCGAGCCTACCTGGTGGTGGTGCGGCGCTTTTTTTTTCTTTGGGCTGATAACTTTGAAGATATGTTCTGGTGGTGGTTAGAGTGGAGCAAGACTGTCTCCGTGGCGCAATTGGCTAGCGCGATCGGCTGTTAACCGAAAGGTTGGAGTTTCGAGCCCTCCCGGGAGTGGTGTGTTGCTTTTATCTTTGCGCTGATAGGTTTGAAGATATGTTCTGATGGTGGTGAGTGTACAGCACGACTGTCTCCGTGGCGCAATTGGCTGGCGCGACCGGCTGTTAACCGAAACGTTGGAGTTTCGAGCCCACTCGGTGGTGGTGCGGCGCTTTTTTTTTCTTTGGGCTGATGGCTTTGAAGATATGTTCTGATGGTGGTGAGAGTGGAGCAGGACTGTCTCCGTGGCGCAATTGGCCAGCGCGATCGGCTGTTCACCGAAAGGTTGGAGTTTCGAGCCCTACCGGGAGTGGTGTGTTGCTTTTTTCTTTGCGCTGATAGCTTTGAAGATATGTTCTGATGGTGTTGAAAGTGGAGCACGACTGTCTCCGTGACGCAATTGGCTAGCGCGATCGGCTGTTGACCGAAAGGTTGGAGGTTAGAGCCCACCCGGTGGTTGTGCGGCGCTTATTTTTCTGTGGGCTGATAGCTTTGAAGATAAGTTCTGATGGTGGTGAGAGTGGAGCAGGACTGTCTCCGTTGCGCAATCGGCTAGCGCGATCGGCGGGTAACCGAAAAGTTGGAGGTTCGAGCCCTCCCGGGTTTGGTGTGTTGCTTTTTTCTTTGCGCTGATAGCTTTGAAGATATGTTCTGATGGTGGTGAGAGTGGAGCACGACTATCTTCGTGGCGCAATTGGCTAGCGCGATCGGCTGTTAACCGAAAGGTTGGAGGTTCGAGCCCACCTGTTGGTGGTGCGGTGCTTTTTTTTTCTTTGGGCTGATAACTTTGAAGATATGTTCTAATGGTGGTTAGAGTGAAGCAAGACTTTCTCCTTGGCGCAATTGGCTAGCTGAATCGGCTGTTAACCGAAAGGTTGGAGTTTCGAGCCCTCCTGTGAGTGGTGTGTTGCTTTTTTTCCTTGCGCTGATAGCTTTGAAGATATGTTCTGATGGTGGTGAGTGTGGAGCACGACTGTCTCCGTGGCGCAATTGGCTAGTGCGATCGGCTGTTTACCGAAAGGTTGGAGGTTCGAGCCCACCCGATGGTGGTGCGGCGCTTTTTTTTCTTTGGGCTGATAGCTTTGAAGATATGTTCTGACGGTGGTGAGAGTAAAGCAGGACTGTTTCCGTGGCGCAAATGGCTAGTGTGATCGGCTGTTAACCGAAAGGTTGGAGTTTCGAGCCCTCCCGGGAGTGGTGTGTTGCTTTTTTCTTTGCGCTGATAGCTTTGAAGATATGTTCTGATGGTGATGAGAGTGGAGCAGGACTGTCTCCGTGGCGCAATTGGCTAGCGTGATCGGCTTTTAACCAAAAGGTTGGAGTTTCGAGCCCTCCCGGGAGTGGTGCGTTGTTGTTTTTTTGCGCTGATACCTTTGAAGACTTGTTCTGATGGTGGTGAGAGTGGAGCACGACTGTCCCCGTGACGCAAATGGCTAGCGCGATCGGCTGTTGACCGAAAGGTTGGAGGTTAGAGCCCACCCGGTGGTGGTGCGGCGCTTTTTTTTCTTTGGGCTGATAGCTTTGAAGATATGTTCTTATGGTGGTGAGACTGGAGCAGTACTGTCTCCGTGGCGCAATTGGCTAGTGCGATCGGCTGTTAACCGAAAGGTTGGAGGTTAGAGCCCACCCGGTGGTATTGCGGCGCTTTTTTTTTCTTTGGGCTGATAGCTTTGAAGATAAGTTCTGATGGTGGTGAGAGTGGAGCAGGACTGTCTCCGTGACGCAATTGGCTAGCGCGATCGGCTGTTAACCGAAAAGTTGGAGGTTTGAGCCCTCCCGGGAGTGGTGTGTTGCTTTTTTCTTTGCGCTGATAGCTTTGAAGATATGTTCTGATGGTGGTGAGAGTGGAGCACGACTGTCTATGTGGCGCAATTGGCTAGCGTGATCGGCTGTTAACCGAAAGGCTGGAGTTTCGAGCCCACCCGGTGGTGGTGCGGCGCCTTTTTTTCTTTGCACTGATAGCTTTGAAGATATGTACTGATAGTGATGAGAGTGGAGCAGGACTGTCTTTGTGGCGCAATTGGCTAGCGTGATCGGCTTTTAACCAAAAGGTTGGAGTTTCGAGCCCTCCCGGGAGTGGTGCGTTGTTTTTTCTTTGCGCTGATACCTTTGAAGATATGTTCTGATGGTGGTGAGAGTGCAGCACGACTGTCTCGGTGGCGCAACTGGCTAGCGCGATCGGCTGTTAACCGAAAGGTAGGAGGTTCGAGCCTACCTGGTGGTGGTGCGGCGCTTTTTTTTTCTTTGGGCTGATAACTTTGAAGATATGTTCTGGTGGTGGTTAGAGTGGAGCAAGACTGTCTCCGTGGCGCAATTGGCTAGCGCGATCGGCTGTTAACCGAAAGGTTGGAGTTTCGAGCCCTCCCGGGAGTGGTGTGTTGCTTTTATCTTTGCGCTGATAGGTTTGAAGATATGTTCTGATGGTGGTGAGTGTACAGCACGACTGTCTCCGTGGCGCAATTGGCTGGCGCGACCGGCTGTTAACCGAAACGTTGGAGTTTCGAGCCCACTCGGTGGTGGTGCGGCGCTTTTTTTTTCTTTGGGCTGATGGCTTTGAAGATATGTTCTGATGGTGGTGAGAGTGGAGCAGGACTGTCTCCGTGGCGCAATTGGCCAGCGCGATCAGCTGTTCACCGAAAGGTTGGAGTTTCGAGCCCTACCGGGAGTGGTGTGTTGCTTTTTTCTTTGCGCTGATAGCTTTGAAGATATGTTCTGATGGTGTTGAAAGTGGAGCACGACTGTCTCCGTGACGCAATTTGCTAGCGCGATCGGCTGTTGACCGAAAGGTTGGAGGTTAGAGCCCACCCGGTGGTTGTGCGGCGCTTATTTTTCTGTGGGCTGATAGCTTTGAAGATAAGTTCTGATGGTGGTGAGAGTGGAGCAGGACTGTCTCCGTTGCGCAATCGGCTAGCGCGATCGGCGGGTAACCGAAAAGTTGGAGGTTCGAGCCCTCCCGGGATTGGTGTGTTGCTTTTTTCTTGGCGCTGATAGCTTTGAAGATATGTTCTGATGGTGGTGAGAGTGGAGCACGACTATCTTCGTGGCGCAATTGGCTAGCGCGATCGGCTGTTAACCGAAAGGTTGGAGGTTCGAGCCCACCTGTTGGTGGTGCGGTGCTTTTTTTTTCTTTGGGCTGATAACTTTGAAGATATGTTCTGATGGTGGTTAGAGTGAAGCAAGACTGTCTCCTTGGCGCAATTGACTAGCTGAATCGGCTGTTAACCGAAAGGTTGGAGTTTCGAGCCCTCCTGTGAGTGGTGTGTTGCTTTTTTTCCTTGCGCTGATAGCTTTGAAGATATGTTCTGATGGTGGTGAGTGTGGAGCACGACTGTCTCCGTGGCGCAATTGGCTAGTGCGATCGGCTGTTTACCGAAAGGTTGGAGGTTCGAGCCCACCCGATGGTGGTGCGGCGCTTTTTTTTCTTTGGGCTGATAGCTTTGAAGATATGTTCTGACGGTGGTGAGAGTAAAGCAGGACTGTTTCCGTGGCGCAAATGGCTAGTGTGATCGGCTGTTAACCGAAAGGTTGGAGTTTCGAGCCCTCCCGGGAGTGGTGTGTTGCTTTTTTCTTTGCGCTGATAGCTTTGAAGATATGTTCTGATGGTGATGAGAGTGGAGCAGGACTGTCTCCGTGGCGCAATTGGCTAGCGTGATCGGCTTTTAACCAAAAGGTTGGAGTTTCGAGCCCTCCCGGGAGTGGTGCGTTGTTGTTTTTTTGCGCTGATACCTTTGAAGACTTGTTCTGATGTTGGTGAGAGTGGAGCACGACTGTCCCCGTGACGCAAATGGCTAGCGCGATCGGCTGTTGATCGAAAGGTTGGAGGTTAGAGCCCACCCGGTGGTGGTGCGGCGCTTTTTTTTCTTTGGGCTGATAGCTTTGAAGATATGTTCTTATGGTGGTGAGACTGGAGCAGCACTGTCTCCGTGGCGCAATTGGCTAGTGCGATCGGCTATTAACCGAAAGGTTGGAGGTTAGAGCCCACCCGGTTGTGGTGTGGCGCTTTTTTTTCTTTGCGCTGATAGCTTTGTAGATATGTTCTGACGGTGGTGAGAGTGGAGCACGACTGTCTCCATGGCGCAATTGTCTAGCGCGATCGGCTGTTAACCGAAAAGTTGGAGGTTCGAGCCCACCCGGTGGTGGCGCGGCGCTTTTTTCTTTGCGCTGATAGCTTTGAAGATATGTTCTGATGGCGGTGAGAGTGGAGCACGACTGTCTCCGTGGCGCAATTGGCCAGCGCGATTAGCTGTTAACCGAAAGGTTGGAGGTTTGAGCCCTCCCGGGGATGGTGTGTCGCTTTTTTTTTCTTTGCGCTGATAGCTTTGGAGAAATGTTCTGACGGTAGTGATAAAGGAGCACGACTGTCTCCTTGGCGCAATTGGCTAGCGTGATCGGCTGTTAACCAAAAGGTTGCAGTTTCGAGCCCTCCCGTGAGTGGTGTGTTGCTTTTTTCTTTGCGCTGATAGCTTTGAAGATATGTTCTTATGGTGGTGAGAGTTAAGCACGACTGTCTTCGTGGCGCAATTGGCTAGCGCGATCGGCTGTTAACCGAAAGGTTGGAGATTCGAGCCCACCCGGTGGTGGTGCGGCGCTTTTTTTTCTTTGGGCTGATAACTCTGAAAAAATGTTCTGACGGTGGTGAGAGTGACGCCACGGTGACGACTGTCTCCGTGGCGCAATTGGCTAGCGCGATCGGCTGTTAACCGAAAGGTTAGAGGTTCGAGCCTACCCGGTGGTTGTGCGGCGCTTTTTTTTCTATGGGCTGATAGCTCTGAAGAAATGTTCTGACGGTGGTGAGAGTGGAGCACGACTGTCTCCGTAGCGCAATTGGCTAGCACGTTCAGCTGTTAACCGTAGAATTGGAGTTTCGAGCCCTTACGGGAGTGGTGTGTTGCTTTTTTTTGCGCTGATAGCTTTGAAGATATGTTCTTATGGTGGTGAGAGTGGAGCATGACTGTCTCCATGGCGCAATTGGCTAGCGCGATCGGCTGTTAACCGAAAGATTGGAGGTTCGAGCCCACCTGGTGGTGGTGCGGCGCTTTTTTTTCTTTAGGCTGATAGCTTTGAAGATATGTTCTGATGGTGATAAGAGTGGAGCAGGACTGTCTCCGTGGCGCAATTGGCTAGCGCGATCGGCTGTTAACCAAAAGGTTGGAGTTTCGAGCCCTCGCGGGAGTGGTGTGTTGCTTTTTTCTTTGCGCTGATAGCTTTGAAGATATGTTCTGATGGTGGTGAGAGTGGAGCACGACTGTCTCCGTGGCGCAATTGGCTAGCGTGATCGGCAGTTAACCGAAAGGTTGGAGGTTCGAGCCCACCCGGTGGTGGTGCGGCGCTTTTTTTGGTTGGGCTTATAGCTCTGAATATATGTTCTGACAGTGGTGAGAGAGGAGCACGACTGTCTCCGTGGCGCAATTGGCTAGCACGTTCGGCTGTTAACCGAAAATTTGAAGTTTCGAGCCCTCCCGGGAGTGGTGTGTCGCTTTTTTTTGCGCTGATAGCTTTGAAGATATGTTCTGATGGTGGTGAGAGTAGAGCACGACTGTCTCCGTGGCGCAATTGTCTAGCGCGATGGGCTGTTAACCGAAAAGTTTGAGGCTCGAGCCCACCCGGTGGTGACGCGGTGCTATTTTTTCTTTGCGCTGATAGGTTTGGAGAAATGTTCTGACGATGGTGAGATTGAAGCACGACTGTCTTCGTGGCGCAATTGGCTAGCACGTTCGGCTGTTAACCGAAAGGTCGGAGTTTCGAGCCCTCGCGAGAGTGGTGTGTTCCTTTTTTCTTTGCGCTGATAGCTTTGAAGATATGTTCTGATGGTGATGAGAGTGGAGTAGGACTGTTTCCGTGGCGCAATTGGCTAGCGCGATCGGCTGTTAACCGAAAGTTGGAGTTTCGAGGCCTCGCTGGAGTGGTGTGTTGCTTTTTTCTTTGCGCTGATAGCTTTGAAGATATGTTCTGATGGTGGTGAGAGTGGAGCACGACTGTCTCCGTGGCGCAATTGGCTAGCGCGATCGGCTGTTAACCGAAAGTTTGAGTTTCGAGCCCTCCCGGTGGTGGTGTGTTGCTTTTTTCTTTGCGCTGATAGCTTTGAAGATATGTTATGATGGTGGTGAGAGTGGAGCACGACTGTCTCCGTGGCGCAATTGGCTAGCGCGATCGGCTGTTAACCGAAAGGTTGGAGGTTCGAGCCCACCCGGTGGTGATGCGGCGCTTCTTTTTTTTGCGCTGATAGCTTTGGAGAATTGTTCTGACGGTGGTGAGATTGGAGCACGACTGTCTCCGTGGCGCAATTGGATAGCACGTTCGGCTGTTAACCGAAAGGTTGGAGGTTCGAGCCCACCTGGTGGTGGTGCGGCGCTTTTTTTATTTAGGCTGATAGCTTTGAAGATATGTTCTGATGGTGATGAGAATGAAGCAGGACTCTCTCCGTGGCGCAATTGGCCAGCGCGATCGGCTGTTAACCGAAAGTTGGAGTTTCGAGCCCTCCCGGTGGTGGTGTGTTGCTTTTTTCTTTGCGCTGATAGCTTTGAAGATATGTTATGATGGTGGTGAGAGTGGAGCACGACTGTCTCCGTGGCGCAATTGGCTAGCCGCTTTTTTTTTCTTTGGGCTGATAGCTCTGAAGAAATGTTCTGACGGTGGTGAGAGTGGAGCACGACTGTCTCCGTGGCGCAATTGGCTAGCGCGATCGGCTGTTAACCGAAAGGTTGGAGGTTCGAGCCCACCCGGTGGTGGTGCGGCGCTCTTTTTTCTTTGGGCTGATAGCTATGAAGAAATGTTCTGACGGTGGTGAAAGTAGAGCACGACTGTCTCCGTAGCGCAATTGGCTAGCGCGATCGGCTGTTAACCAAAAGGTCGAAGTTTCGAGCCCTCGCGAGAGTGGTGTGTTCCTTTTTTCTTTGCGCTGATAGCTTTGAAGATGTGTTCTGATGGTGATGAGAGTGGAGTAGGACTGTTTCCGTGGCGCAATTGGCTAGCGCGATCGGCTGTTAACCGAAAGTTGGAGTTTCGAGGCCTCGCTGGAGTGGTGTGTTGCTTTTTTCTTTGCGCTGATAGCTTTGAAGATATGTTCTGATGGTGGTGAGAGTGGAGCACGACTGTTTCCGTGGCGCAATTGGCTAGCGCGATCGGCTGTTAACCGAAAGTTGGAGTTTCGAGCCCTCCCGGTGGTGGTGTGTTGCTTTTTTCTTTGCGCTGATAGCTGTGAAGATATCTTATGATGGTGGTGAGAGTGGAGCACGACTGTCTCCGTGCCGCAATTGGCTAGCGCGATCGGCTGTTAACCGAAAGGTTGGAGGTTCGAGCCCACCCGGTGGTGGTGCGGCGCTCTTTTTTCTTTCGGCTGATAGCTCTGAAGAAATGTTCTGACGGTGGTGAAAGTAGAGCACGACTGTCTCCGTAGCGCAATTGGCTAGCACGTTCGGCTGTTAACCGTAGAATTGGAGTTTTGAGCCCTCCCGGGAGTGGTGTGTTGATTTTTTCTTTGCGCTGATAGCTTTGAAGATATGTTCTGATGGTGGTGAGATTGGAGCACGACTGTCTCCGTGGCGCAATTGGCTAGCGCGATCGGCTGTTAACCGAAAGGTTGGAGGTTCGAGCCCACCCGGTGGTGGTGCGGCGCTTTTTTTTCTTTGGGCTGATAGCTCTGAAGAAATGTTCTGACGGTGGTGAGAGTGGAGCACGACTGTCTCCGTAGCGCAATTGGCTAGCACGTTCGGCTGTTCACCGTAGAATTGGAGTTTTGAGCCCTCCCGGGAGTGGTGTGTTGATTTTTTCTTTGTGCTGATAGCTTTGAAGATATGTTCTGATGGTGGTGAGAGTGGAGCACGACTGTCTCCGTGGCGCAATTGGCTAGCGCGATCGGCTGTTAACCGAAAGGTTGGAGGTTCGAGCCCACCCGGTGGTGATGCGGCGCTTCTTTTTTTTTGCGCTGATAGCTTTGGAGAAATGTTCTGACGGTGGTGAGATTGGAGCACGACTGTCTCCGTGGCGCAATTGGATAGCACGTTTGGCTGTTAACCGAAAGGTTGGAGGTTCGAGCCCACCTGGTGGTGGTGCGGCGCTTTTTTTCTTTAGGCTGATAGCTTTGAATATATGTTCTGATGGTGATGAGAATGAAGCAGGACTCTCTCCGTGGCGCAATTGGCTAGCGCGATCAGCTGTTAACCAAAAGGTTGGAGTTTCGAGCCCTCGCGGGAGTGGTGTGTTGCTTTTTTCTTTGCGCTGATAGCTTTGAAGATATGTTCTGATGGTGGTGAGAGTGGAGCACGACTGTCTCCGTGGCGCAATTGGCTAGCGCGATCGGCTGTTAACCGAAAGTTCGAGTTTCGAGCCCTCCCGGGAGTGGTGTGTTGCTTTTTTCTTTGCGCTGATAGCTTTGAAGTAATGTTCTGATGGTGGTGAGAGTGGAGCAGGACTGTCTGCGTGGCGCAATTGGCTAGTGCGATCGGCTGTTTACCGAAAGGTTAGAGGTTCGAGCCCACCCGGTGGTGGGGCGGCACTTTTTTTCTTTGGGCTGATAGCTTTGAAGATATGTTCTGATGATGGTGAGAGTGGAGCATGACTGTCTCCGTGGCGCGATTGGCTAGCGCGATCGGCTGTTAACCGAAAGGTTGGAGGTTACAGCCCATCCGGTGGTGGGGCGGCGCTTTTTTTTTCGGCTGATAGCTTTGAAGATATGTTCTGTTGGTGGTGAGAGTGGAGCACGACTGTCTCCGTGGCGCAATTGGCTAGCGCGATCGACTGTTAACCGAAAGGTTGGAGTTTCGAGCCCACCCGGTGGTGGTGCGGCGCTTTTTTTTCTTTGGGCTGATAGCTTTGAAGATATGTTCTGATGGTGGTGAGAGTGGAGCACGACTGTCTCCGTGGCGCAATTGGCTAGCGCGATCGGCTGTTAACCGAAAGGTTGGAGGTTCGAGCTGACCCGGTGGTAGGGCGGCGCTTTTTATTTCTTTGGGCTGATAGCTTTGAAGATATATTATGATGGTGGTGAGAGTGCAGCAGGACTGTCTGTGTGGCGCAATTGACTAGCGAGATCGGCTGTTAACCGAAAGGTTGGAGTTTCGAGCCCTCCCGGGAGTGGTGTGTTGCTTTTTTCTTTGCGCTGATGGCTTTGAAGATATGTTCTGATGGTGGTGAAAGTGGAGCACGACTGTCTCCGTGGCGCAATTGGCTAGTGCGATCGGCTGTTAACCAAAAGGTTGGAGGTTCAAGCCCACCCGGTGGTGGTGCGGCACTTTTTTTTCTTTGGGCTGATAGCTTTGAAGATATGTTCTGATGGTGGTGAGAGTAAAGCAGGAATGTCTCCGTGGTGCAATTGGCTAGCGCGTTCGGCCGTCAACCGAAATGTTGGGGGTTCGAGCCCTCCCGGTGGTGGTGCCGCGCTTTTTTTCTTTGGGCTGATAGCTTTGAAGATATGTTCTGATGATGGTGAGAGTGGAGCATGACTGTCTCCGTGGCGCGATTGGCTAGCGCGATCGGCTGTTAACCGAAAGGTTGGAGGTTACAGCCCATCCGGTGGTGGTGCGGCGCTTTTTTTTGGGCTGATAGCTTTGAAGATATGTTCTGTTGGTGGTGAGAGTGGAACACGACTGTCTCCGTGGCGCAATTGGCTAGCGCGATCGGCTGTTAACCGAAAGGTTGTAGTTCGAGCCGACCCGGTGGTAGTGCGGCGCTTTTTATTTCTTTGGGCTGATAGCTTTGAAGATATATTCTGATGGTGGTGAGAGTGGAGCAAGACTGTCTGTGTGGCGCAATTGGCTAGCGAGATCGGCTGTTAACCGAAAGGTTGGAGTTTCGAGCCCTCCCGGGAGTGGTGTGTTGCTTTTTTCTTTGCGCTGATAGCTTTGAAGATATGTTCTGATGGTGGTGAAAGTGGAGCACGACTGTCTCCGTGGCGCAATTGGCTAGCTCGATCGGCTGTTAACCGAAAGGTTTGAGGCTCGAGCCCACCCGGTGGTGGTGCGGCGCCTTTTTTTCTTTGGGCTGATAGCTCTAAAGAAATGTTCTGACGGTGGTGAGAGTGGAGCACGACTGTCTCCGTGGCGCAATTGGCTAGCGCGATCGGCTGTTAACCGAAAGGTTGGAGGTTCGACCCCACCCGGTGGTGATGCGGCGCTACTTTTTTTTGCGCTGATAGCTTTGGAGAAATGTTCTGACGGTGGTGAGATTAGAGCATGACTGTCTCCATGGCGCAATTGGATAGCACGTTCGGCTGTAAACCGAAAGGTTGGAGGTTCGAGCCCACCCGGTGGTGGTGCGGCGCTTTTTTTTCTTTAGGCTGATAGCTTTGAAGATATGTTCTGATGGTGGTGAGAGTAGAGCACGACTGTCTCTGTGGCGCAATTGGCTGGCGCGATCGGCTGTTAACCAAAAGATTGGAGGTTCGAGCCCACCCGGTGGTGGTGCGGCGCTTTTTTTCTTTAGGCTGATAGCTTTGAAGATATGTTCTGATGGTGATGAGAATGGAGCAGGACTCTCTCCGTGGCGCAATTGGCTAGCGCGATCGGCTGTTAACCAAAAAGTTGGAGTTTCGAGCCGTCGCGGGAGTGGTGTGTTGCTTTTTTCTTTGCGCTGATAGCTTTGAAGATATGTTCTGATGGTGGTGAGAGTGGAGCACGACTGTCCCCGTGCCGCAATTGGCTAGCGCGATCGGCTGTTAACCGAAAGTTTGGAGGTTCGAGCCCGCCCGGTGGTGGTGCGGCGCTTCTTTTTCTTTGCGCTGATAGCTTTGGTGAAATGCTCTGACGGTGGTGAGAAAGGAGCACGACTGTCTCCGTGGCGCAATTGGCTAGCACGTTCGGCTGTTAATCATAAAATTGGAGTTTCGAGATCTCCCGGGAGTGGTGTGTTGCTTTTTTCTTTGCGCTGATAGCTTTGCAGATATGTTCTGTTGGTGGTGAGAGTGGAACACGACTGTCTCCGTGGCGCAATTGGCTAGCGCGATCGGCTGTTAACCGAAAGGTTGGAGTTCGAGCCGACCCGGTGGTAGTGCGGCGCTTTTTATTTCTTTGGGCTGATAGCTTTGAAGATATATTCTGATGGTGGTGAGAGTGGAGCAAGACTGTCTGTGTGGCGCAATTGGCTAGCGCGATCGGCTGTTAACCGAAAGTTTGGAGGTTCGAGCCCGCCCGGTGGTGGTGCGGCGCTTCTTTTTCTTTGCGCTGATAGCTTTGGTGAAATGCTGTGACGGTGGTGAGAGAGGAGCACGACTGTCTCCGTGGCGCAATTGGCTAGCACGTTCGGCTGTTAATCATAAAATTGGAGTTTCCAGATCTCCCGGGAGTGGTGTGTTGCTTTTTTCTTTGCGCTGATAGCTTCGAAGATATGTTCTGATGGTGATGAGAGTGGAGCACGACTGTCTCCGTGGCGCAATTGGCTAGCGCGATCGGCTGGTAACCGAAAGATTGGAGGTTCGAGCCCACCCGGTGGTGGTGCGGCACTTTTTTTTCTTTGGGCTGATAGCTTTGAAGATATGTTCTGATGGTGGTGAGAGTGGAGCAGGACTGTCTCCGTGGTGCAATTGGCTAGCGCGTTCGGCCGTCAACTGAAATGTTGGGGGTTCGAGCCCTCCCGGTGGTGGTGCCGCGCTTTTTTTTCTTTGGGTTGATAGCTTTGAAGATATTGTCACGGGGTCGTGACGTGGCCGAAGACAGGAGACTTCTTGTTGGGATTTAACTGTTTATTTGGGCGAACCTGTGCCCGGTCAACGGAAAGTCCAATTACAGCAGCAGTCTCGCACAGATAGCAGTCTCGGACTGATAGCGGCGAACGGAGCGTCGGCCTTCGATCAACAACTGACAAGCGGCGAAGCGCGTCGGCATTTATACTCCCGCCGTCGAATATTCTAGCGCTACCGCTGGCGGCGGCGTACGTTCCAGAACAATCTGTACCATTCGCACCGTGGGCGTGATCTTATCGAAATGATCTACTACAGTCCGGAACCCTCTCAAAAACTGCAGGCGCGGTTTGCGCTGAGAAGCGTGTGGTGTTTTGGGACGATAACAAAAGCTTGGGAAATGGAACGTGGCATTGCCCCCCTCTGAAAAAAGGCATCGTCTCGATGCTTTAACTAAAGATTAAGGTACAATAATAATGCAAGAAAGTACAATGAATAAATTACAATACAACAATAATACAAAAAAGCACTGTTTCAGTTTATTAACGCGCATGAAACGGCTTTAGGCGTGCGACATGGACGACTTCAGGTCGCGATCGGCGTCGTTGAGAGTTCGTGATGCCGTCGGGGACAACCTCGTAATCAAGTGGGCTGAGACGTCGAACCACCCTGTATGGTCCGAAGTACCGTCGCAGAAGCTTTTCACTTAGTCCACGTCGGCGTATCGGCGTCCACACCCAAACACGTTCACCGGGCTGGTATTCCACGAAGCGTCGTCGAAGGTTGTAACGGTGGCTGTCGGTCGTCTGTTGATTCTTGATACGGAGCCGCGCAAGTTGTCGGGCTTCTTCGGCGCGATGAAGGTACTCGCTCACATCGAGGTTTTCTTCGTCGGTGACGTTGGGTAACATGGCATCGAGCGTCGTTGTCGGGCTCCTTCTGTAGACCAACTTGTATGGAGATATCTGCGTCGTCTCCTGCACCGCCGTGTTGTATGCGAAGGTCACATACGGAAGAATGGCGTCCCACGTCTTGTGTTCGACATCGACGTACATTGTCAGCATGTCGGCGATCGTCTTGTTAAGCCGCTCGGTGAGGCCGTTGGTCTGTGGGTGATACGCTGTCGTCCGGCGGTGGTTTGTTTGGCTGTATGCGAAGATCGCTTGAGTTAAGTCGGCAGTGAATGCCGTTCCTCTGTCGGTGATAAGGACCTCCGGGGCGCCGTGACGTAGGACGATATTTTCGATGAAGAACTTAGCTACCTCGGATGCACTGCCTTTTGGCAGGGCTTTTGTCTCGGCGTAGCGGGTGAGGTAGTCGGTAGCTACCACGATCCACTTGTTTCCGAAAGCCGACGTCGGGAACGGCCCCAGTAGGTCCATACCATTCTGCTGGAAAGGTCGGCAAGGTGGATCTATTGGCTGCAGAAGTCCCGCTGGCCGTGTCGGCGGTGTCTTGCGTCGCTGACATTCCCGGCATGTCCTCACATAACGAGTGACGTCGGTGGTAAGACGCGGCCAGTAGTACCTTTCTTGTATCCTCGCGAGCGTGCGAGAAACACCGAGTTGCCCTGCCGTCGGATCGTCGTGCAGGGCCTGTAGGAGTTCTGGTCGCAAAGCTGAAGGCACCACAAGGAGGTACTTAGCCCGAAGCGGTGAAAAGTTTTTCTTTTGTAGAAGACCGTTTCGTAGAAAAAACGACGCAAGTGCGCGCTTAAATACCTTCGGGACTTCGGCGGTCCTGCCTTCGAGGTATTCTATTAGGGCCTTAAGTTCCGGGTCGGCCCGCTGTCGTTCAGCGAAGTCGTCGGTAGTGATCGTTCCCAAGAAGTAGTCATCATCCGGGTCGTCGGGTAGCGGCTGGTCGACAGGCGCACGAGAGAGACAGTCGGCGTCGGAGTGTTTTTTGCCGGACTTGTAAATGACAGTAATGTCATATTCTTGAAGTCTCAGGCTCCATCGTGCGAGGCGACCTGAAGGGTCCTTCAAAGTGGCTAGCCAACACAAGGCGTGGTGGTCGCTCACAACTTTGAAGGGCCTGCCGTAGAGGTATGGGCGAAATTTCGACGTAGCCCAGATGATGGCGAGGCACTCCTTTTCTGTTGTGGAATAATTTGCTTCTGCTTTGGAAAGCGATCGGCTGGCGTAACTAATAACCCTTTCAAGTCCGTCAGCCCTCTGCACAAGATCGGCGCCAAGACCTACGCTGCTTGCGTCAGTATGTATTTCTGTCTCGGCGAATTCCTCGAAATGGGCAAGTAACGGAGGCGTCTGGAGGCGATGTTTAAGCTCCTGGAAAGCGTGTTCCTGTGGCGTTTCCCACTTGAACTCCACGTCGGCCTTGGTAAGGTTAGTGAGAGGATCAGCGATGCGGGCGAAGTTTTTCACGAACCGCCTATAATAGGCGCACAGGCCCAGAAATCGGCGCACGGCTTTCTTGTCAGTGGGCGGCGGGAAGTAGGCGATGGCGGCTGTTTTCCGTGGATCAGGACGAACTCCAGACTTGCTGATAACGTGCCCCAGAAACAAGAGCTCTTCATACGCAAGTCTGCACTTTTCTGGCTTCAGTGTGAGTCCGGAAGTCTTGATGGCTTGAAGTACAGCTTCAAGGCGCCGAAGATGCTCGTCGAAACTCGAGGAAAACACGACGACGTCGTCCAAGTACACAAGGCAAGTCTGCCACTTCAATCCTGCAAGTACTGTATCCATAACGCGTTGAAAAGTTGCAGGCGCTGAGCAAAGGCCGAAGGGCATCACCTTAAACTCGAAGAGGCCGTCCGGTGTTATAAACGCCGTCTTCTGTCGGTCTCTTTCGTCGACTTCGATTTGCCAATAGCCAGTCTTGAGGTCCATTGACGAAAAGTACTTGGCGTTATGGAGCCGATCAAGTGCGTCGTCTATTCGTGGGAGAGGATACACGTCCTTTCTTGTGATTTTGTTCAGGCGGCCATAATCGACGCAGAAACGTAGGGTTCCATTCTTTTTCTTCACTAACACCACGGGGGATGCCCATGGGCTCTTGGACGGCTGGATAATGTCATCCCGCAGCATTTCATCAACTTGTCTCTTCATGGCCTCACGTTCTCGCGTCGAAACCCTGTACGGACTCTGACGGAGTGGTCTGGCATTTTCTTCGGTTATGATGCGATGTTTCGTGATTGGGGTCTGCCGAATTTTCGATGACGACGAAAAGCAATCTTCGTATTGCAGGAGCAGGGCCTTGAGCTGTTCTTGCTTATCGTTCGGAAGTCTGGGATTGACGTCGAAAGCTATGGGAGGGGCTTGGTTCCTCTGAGCAGGTTCCGCAGAATCGGCGAGGGCGAAAGCACTGGTGGCTTTGACAATTTCTTCGATGTATGCGACCGTTGTTCCTTTGTTCACATGTTTGTACTCATTGCTGAAATTCGTGAGCATAACCGTTGCTCTGCCTCCCCGCAGCTCTGCAATTCCTCTTGCGACGCAAATATTTCGGGTGACCAACAGATGCTGACTGCCTTCAACGACGCCTTTGAAGTCAGGTGATTCAGGAGCGCCGACTGAAATAATGACGCTTGAGCGAGGCGAAATGGTAACTTGTTCTTCCAGCACATTCAAGGCATGGTGTCCAGACGGCGTGCGCGGTGGTAGTGCTTCTTCTGTGGATAACGTTATCGACTTAGTTTTTAGGTTGATGACAGCACCATGGAGGCATAAGAAGTCCATGCCAAGGATGACATCTCTCGAGCAACGCTGTAGGACTATGAAGTCTGTAGGATAAATACGGCCGTTAATGGTGACTCTCGCTGTGCAGATTCCTGCAGGCATTACGAGATGACCTCCGGCTGTGCGGATTTCAGGGCCTTTCCAAGCTGTCCTAACTTTCTTTAACTTTGCGGCGAACGACCCACTGATGACAGAATAGTCGGCTCCAGTATCGACGAGAGCGGTCACACTGTGGCCGTCGATAAGAACGTCGAGGTCGCTAGTTCGCCGTCTCGCATTACAGTTAGGGCGTGGCGTCGGGTCACGGCTGCGTCGGCTTGTTCCGCTGCTTCCATGTTGCGTCGTCAGGCCACCTTCAGTAAGTGAGCTTTCGCCGTCAGGGCTTTGCCTGGTTGGCGTTGTGTTCGGAAAGCTCCGTCGCGGCGTCGACGTCGTCGGAGGATCTTCGGTAGTTCGTCACACAGCAACCGCACCTCCACCGGTTGCTGCCCTTAGTTTCCCGGATACGGGCTAGGAGACCGGCCCTGAGTTGGGCCAGAGTACTGTCGGTGGTGCGGTGACGTGCGGCGGCTGGGCGACGGCGAACGCGAAGAGCTTCGTGGTGTCCACCGAGTTCCTGTCAGGTAGTCGGCAATGTCACGTGGTCGTTCTCCTGGCTGCGGACGTGGTGCATCGACGGCGAAGCCACGCAGTCCCATCTGTCGGTACTGGCAACGGCGGTAAGTGTGCCCGGCCTCGCCGCAGTGGTAGCACAGTGGGCGGTGGTCAGGGGTGCGCCAAACGTCGGTTTTCCTCGGCGCACTGCGCTGGCCCGCTGATGAACGGTAGGTCGTCGGTGGGGGTGGTGGCGGCGGTGGTGTCTGGCGACGGAAGTGCGACGGGGCGGCGTTTTGGCGTGGACGGGGAGGAGCGTTGTGGCGCACTGCAGCGGCGTAGCTCATAGTTTCTGGCTCGGGCAGCGGTGTATGGGGAATTGGAAGTGATTGCCGAACTTCTTCTCGCACAATGTCGGCAATCGAATCCACTTGAGGTTGCGCCGAAGGCAACAGTTTGCGCAGCTCTTCCCGCACGATCGCTCGGATCGTTTCACGCAGGTTTTCGGAGTCACTGGTTTGAGCAGCAGCGCATTCTGGAGTCAGGCGACGATTATACAGTCTGGTGCGCATGTCAAGGGTTTTTTCGATGGTGGTCGCCTCGGATACAAATTCTTGGACGGTGTTCGGTGGATTCCTCATTAGTCCCGCGAAGAGCTCCTGTTTGACCCCTCGCATGAGGAAACGAACTTTATTCTCCTCAGGCATGTCTGGGTCAGCGTGACGAAATAGGCGGGTCATCTCCTCTGTGAAAATTCCAACCTTCTCATTCGGTAGCTGAACCCGGGTCTCTAGTTGAGCAGCGGCCCTTTCTTTGTGAGCGACGTTCGCGAACGTTTGCAGAAATGCGCCGCAAAAGACATCCCACGTTCGGAGCGTGGACTCACGATTTTCTAGCCAGGTCCTTGCGGTGTCTTCCAGGTAGAAGTACACACGCCGGAGCTTTTCTTCGTTGTCCCAGTGGTTGAGGGCGGCCACACGGTCGTATGTTTCTAACCAGGACTCCGGGTCTTCGAACGATGACCCATGGAAAATTGGTGGTTCCCTGGGTTGATGCATGACCATCGTGGGCAGGGATGCGGCGGTTGTCATTGTCGCTGCAGTCGCGGTCATGGCCTTGGTCTTCCGCGCCTTGTCTTCTAGAATCCCGTACTCCGGTGGTAGCCCTTGCTGTCGGCGGCTTGTTCGCTGCTCCTGGTTGGCGTCGGTGTCTTCCCTGCGACGTGGGCTGGGTTCACGGCTTGACGGGGGCGTGCGGTACATGAACGAAGCAGCACCTCCACCAGATGTCACGGTGTCGTGACGTGGCCGAAGACAGGAGACCTCGTGTTGGGATTTAACTGTTTATTTGGGCGAACCTGTGCCCGGTAAACGGAAAGTCCAATTACAGCAGCAATCTCGCACAGATAGCAGTCTCGGACTGATAGCGGCGAACGGAGCGTCGACCTTCGATCAACAACTGACAAGCGGCGAAGCGCGTCGGCATTTATACTCCCGCCGTCGAATGTTCTAGCGCTACCGCTGGCGGCGGCGTACGTTCCAGAACAATCTGTATCATTCGCACAGTGGGCGTGATCTTATCGAAATGATCTACTACAGTCCGGAACCCTCTCGAAAACTGCAGGCGCGGTTTGCGCTGAGAAGCGTGTGGTGTTTTGGGACGATAACAAAAGCTTGGGAAATGGAACGTGGCAATATGTTCTGATGATGGTGAGAGTGGAGCATGACTGTCTCCGTAGCGCGATTGGCTAGCGCGATCGGCTGTTAACCGAAAGGTTGGAGGTTACAGCCCGTCCGGTGGTGGTGCGGCGCTTTTTTTTGGGCTGATAGCTTTGAAGATATGTTCTGTTGGTGGTGAGAGTGGAGCACGACTGTCTCCGTGGCGCAATTGGCTAGCGCGATCGACTGTTGACCGAAAGGTTGGAGTTTCGAGCCCACCCAGTGGTGGTGCGGCGCTTTTTTTTCTTTCGGCTGATAGCTTTGAATGTATGTTCTGATGATGGTGAGAGTGGAGCACGACTGTCTCCGTGGCGCAATTGGCTAGCGCGATCGGCTGTTAACCGAAAGGTTGCAGGTTCGAGCCGACCCGGTGGTAGTGCGGCGCTTTTTATTTCTTTGGGCTGATAGCTTTGAAGATATATTCTGATGGGGGTGAGAGTGGAGCAGGACTGTCTGTGTGGCGCATTTGGCTAGCGAGATCGGCTGTTAACCGAAAGGTTGGAGTTTCGAGCCCTCCCGGGAGTGGTGTGTTGCTTTTTTCTTTGCGCTGATAGCTTTGAAGATATGTTCTGATGGTGGTGAAAGTGTAGCACGACTGTCTCCGTGGCGCAATTGGCTAGCGCGATCGGCTGTTAACCGAAAGTTTGGAGGCTCGAGCCCACCCGGTGGTGATGCGGCGCTTCTTTTTTTTGCGCTGATAGCTTTGGAGAAATGTTCTGACGGTGGTGAGATTGGAGCACGACTGTCTCCGTGGCGCAAATGGATAGCACGTTCGGCTATAAACCAAAAGGTTGGAGGTTCGAGGCCACCCGGTGGTGTTGCGGCGCTTTTTTTTCTTTAGGCTGATAGCTTTGAAGATATGTTTTGATGGTGGTGAGAGTAGAGCACGACTGTCTCTGTGGCGCAATCGGCTGGCGCGATCGGCTGTTAACCAAAAAATTGGAGGTTCGAGCCCACCTGGTGGTGGTGCGGTGCTTTTTTTCTTTAGGCTGGTAGCTTTGAAGATATGTTCTGATGGTGATGAGAATGAAGCAGGACTCTCTCCGTGGCCCAATCGGCTAGCGCGATCGGCTGTTAACCAAAAGGTTCGGCCAAAAGTTAACCAAAAAAAGTTAACCGGCAAAAGTTAACCAAAAGTTAACCAAAAGGATCGGCTGTTAACCAAAAGCCCAAACAAAAAAAGCGCCATACCACCACCGGGTGGGCTCGAACCACCAACCTTTCGGTTAACAGCCGATCGCGCTAGCCAAAATCGCCACGGAGACAGTCCTGCTCCACACTCACCACCATCAGAACATATCTTCAAAGCTATCAGCCCAAGAAAAAAAAGCAACACACCACTCCCGGGAGGGCTCGAACCTCGAACCTTTTAGTTAACAGCCGATCGCGCTAGCCAATAGTGCCACGGAGACAGTCGTGCTCAACTCTCACCACCGTCAGAACATTTCTTCAGAGCTATCAGCCCAAAGGAAAAAAAGCGCCGCACCACCACCGGGTGGGCTCGAACCTCCAACCTTTCGGTTAACAGCCCATCGCGCTAGCCAATCGAGCCACGGAGACAGTCCGGCTCCACTCTCACCCCCGTCACAACATTTCTTCAGAGCTATCAGCCCAAAGAAAAAGAAGCGCTGCACCACCACCGGGTGGGCTCGAACCTCCAACCTTTCGGTTAACAGCCGATCACGCGAGCCAATTGCGCCACGGAGACAGTCCTGCTCCAATCTCACCACCATCAGAACATATCTTCAAAGCTATCAGCGCAAAGAAAAAAGCAACACACCACTCCCGGGAGGGCTCGAAACTCCAACCTTTCGGTTAACAGCCGATTCAGCTTGTCCATTGCGCCACGGAGACAGTCTTGCTGCACTCTCACCACCATCAGAACATATCTTCAAACCTATCAGCCCAAAGAAAAAAAAGCGCCGCACCACCACCGAGTGGGCACAAACCTCCAAAATTTCAGTTAACAGCCGATCGCACTAGCCAATTGCGCCACGGAGACAGTCAGGCTCCACTCTCACCACCAACAGAACATATCTTCAAAGCTTTTAGCGCAAAGAAAAAAGCAACACACCACTCCTGGGAGGGCTTGAACCTCGACCCTTTCGGTTACCAGCCGATCGCGCTAGCCAATTGCGCCACGGAGACAGTCGTGCTCCACTCTCACCACCATCAGAACATATCTTCAAAGCTATCAGCGCAAAGAAAAAAGCAACACACCACTCCCGAGAGGGCTCGAACCTCCAACCTTTCCGTTAGCAGCCGATCGCGCTAGCCAAATGCGCCACGGAGACAATCCTGCTCCACTCTCACCACCATCAGAACATATCTTCAAAGCTATCAGCCGAAAGAAAAAAAAGCGCCGCACCACCACCGGGTGGGCTCGAACCTCCAAACTTTCGGTTAGCAGCCGATCGCGCTAGCCAATTGCGCCACGGAGACAGTCCCGCTCCACTCTCACCACCATCAGAACATATCTTCAAAGCTATCAGCCCAAAGAAAAAAAAGCGCCGCACCACCACCGGGTGGGCTCGATCCTGCAACCTTTCGGTTAACAGCCGATCGCGCTAGCCAATTGTGCAACGGAGACAGTCCTGCTCCACTCTCACCACCATCAGAACATATCTTGAAAGCTATCAGCTCAAAGAAAAAAAAGCACCGCACCACCACCGGGTGAGCTCGAACCTCCAACCTTTCGGTTAACAGCCGATCGCGCCAGCCAATTGCGCCACGGAGACAGTCGTGCTCCACTCTCACCCCCGTCAGAACATTTCTTCAGAGCTATCAGCCCAAAGAAAAAAAAGCGCCGCACCACCACCGGGTGGGCTCGAAACTCCAAGCTTTCGGTTAACAGCTTTTCGCGCTAGCCAAATGCGCCACGGAGACAGTCGTGCTCCACTCTCACCACCATCAGGACATATCTTCAAAGCTATCAGCGCAAAGAAAAAAAAAGCGCCGCACCACCACCGGGTGGGCTCGAAGCTCCAACCTTTCGATTAACAGCCGATAGCGCTAGCTAATTGCGCCACGGAGACAGTCGTGCTCCACTCTCACCACCATCAGAACATATCTTCAAAGCTATCAGCGAAAAGAAAAAAAAAGCGACACACCGTCCCCGGGTGGACTCAAACCTCCCACCTTTCGGTTAACAGCCAATGGCGCTAGCCAATTGCGCCACGGAGACAGTCGTGCTCCCCTCTCACCACTGTCAGAACATTTCTCCAAAGCTATCAGCTCAAAGAAAAAAAAGCGACACACCGTCCCCGGGAGTGCTCGAACCTCCAACCTTTTGGTTAACAGCCGATCGCGCTAGGCAATTGCGCCACGGAGACAGTCGTGCTCCACTCTCACCACCATCAGAACACATCTTCAAAGCTATCAGCGCAAGTGAAAAAGCAACACACCACTCCCGGGAGGGCTCGAACCTCCAACCTTTCGGTTAACAGCCGATCGCGCTAGCAAATTGCGCCACGGAGACAGTCCTGCTATACTCTCACCACCATGAGAGGATATCTTAAAAGCTATCAGTCCAAAGAAAAAAAAAGCGCCGCACCACCACCGTGTTGGCTCGAACCTCCAACTTTTCGGTTAACAGACGATCGCGCTAGCCAATTGCGCCACGCAGACAGTCGTGCTCCACTCTCACCACCATCAGAACATTTCTTCAGAGCTATCAGCCCAAAGAAAAAAAGCGCCACACCACCACAGGGTGGGCTCGAACCTCCAAACTTTCGGTCAACAGCAGATCGCGCTAGCCAACTGCGCCACGGAGACAGTCCTGCTCCACTCTCACCACCATCAGAACATATCTTCAAAGCTATCAGCCCAAAGAAAAAAAGCAACACACCACTCCCGGGAGGGCTCGATTCTCCAACCTTTCGGTTAACAGCCGATCGCGCTAGCCAATTGCGCCACGGAGACAGTCGTTCTCCACTTTCACCACCATCAGAACATATTTTCAAAGCTATCAGCGCAAAGAAAAAAGCAACACACCACTCCCGAGAGGGCTCGAACCTCCAATTTTCCGTTAACAGCCGATTGCGCTAGCCAATTGCGCCACGGAGACAATCCTTCTCCACTCTCACCACCATCAGAACATATCTTCAAAGCTATCAGCCCAAAGAAAAAAAGCGCCGCACCACCACCAGGTGGGCTCTAAACTCCAAGCTTTCGGTTAACAGCCGATCGCGCTAGCCAATTGCGCCACGGAGACAGTCCTGCTCCACTCTCCGACCATCAGAACATATCTTTAAAGCTATCGGTCGAAAGTAAAAAAAGCACCGCACCACCACCGGGTGAGCTCGAACCTCCATCCTTTCGGTTAACAGCCGATCGCGCCAGCCAATTGCTCCATGGAGACAGCCGTGCTCCACTCTCACCCCCGTCAGAACATTTCTTCAGAGCTATCAGCCACAAGAAAAAAAGCGCCGCACCACCACCGGGTGGGCTCGAAACTCCAAGCTTTCGGTTAACAGCCTTCCGCGCTAGCCAATTGCGGCACGGAGATAGTCGTGCTCCACTCTCACCACCATCAGGACATATCTTCAAAGCTATCAGCGCAAAGAAAAAAGCGGCACACCGCTCCCGGGAGGGCTCGAAACTCCAATTTATTGGTTAACAGCGGAACGTGTTAGCCAATTGCGCCACGGAGACCGTCGTGCTCCAATCTCACCACCGTCAGAACATTTCTCCAAAGCTATCAGCGCAAAGAAAAAAAAGCGCCGCACCACCACCGGGTGGGCTCGAACCTCCAACCTTTCGATTAACAGCCGATCGCGCTAGCCGAAATCGCCACGGAGACAGTCGTGCTGCACTCTCACCACTGTCAGAACATTGCTCCAAAGCAATCAGCCCAAAGAAAAAAAGCGACACACCGTCCCCGGGAGCGCTCGAACCTCCAACCTTTCGGTTAACAGCCGTACGCGCTAGCCAATTGCGCCACGGAGACAGTCGTGCTCCAATCTCACCACCATCAGAAAACATCTTCAAAGCTATCAGCGCAAGTGAAAACGCAACACACCACTCCCGGGAGGGCTCGAAGCTCCAACCTTTCGGTTAACAGCCGATCGCGCTAGCAAATTGCGCCACGGAGGCAGTCCTGCTATACTCTCACCACACTCAGAGCATATCTTCAAAGCTATCAGCCCAAAGAAAAAAAAGCAACACACCACTCCCGGGAGGGCTCGAACCTCCAACCTTTCGGTTAACAGCCGATCACACTAGCCAATTGCGTCACGGAGACAGTCGTGCTCTACTCTCACCACCATCAGAACATATCTTCAAAGCTATCAGCGCAAAGAAAACAGCAACACACCACTCCCGGGAGAGCTCGATTCTCCAACCTTTCGGTTAACAGCCGATCGCGCTAGCCAACTGCGCCACGAAGACAGTCCTGCTCCACTCTCACCACCGTCAGAACATTTCTTCAGAGCTGTCAGCCCAAAGGAAAAAAAGCGCCGGACCACCACCGGGTGGCCTCGAACCTCCAACCTTTTGGTTAACAGCTGATCGCGCTAGCCAGTTGCGCCGCGGAGAGAGTCGTGCTCCTCTCTCACCACCAACATAACATATCTTCAAAGCTATCACCGCAAAGAAAAAAGCAACACACCACTCCCGAGAGGGCTCGAACCTCCAATTTTCCGTTAACAGCCGATCGCGCTAGACAATTGCGCCACGGAGGCAGTCCTGCTTCACTCTCACCACCATCAGAACATATCTTCTAAGCTATCGGTCAAAAGAACAAAAAAGCGCCGCACCACCACCGGGTGGGCTCGAACCTCCAACCTTTCGGTTAACAGCCAATCGCGCTAGCCAATTGCGCCACGGAGACAGTCCCGCTCCACTCTCACCACCATCAGAACATATGTTCAAAGCTATCAGCGCATAGAAAAAAGGAACACACCACTCCCGGGAGAGCTCGAACCTCCAATTTATTGGTTAACAGCGGAACGTGTTAGCCAATTGCGCCACGGAGACCGTCGTGCTCCAATCTCACCACCGTCAGATCATTTCTCCAAAGCTATCAGCGCAAAGAAAAAAAAGCGCCGCACCACCACCGGGTGGGCTCGAACCTCCAACCTTTCGATTAACAGCCGATCGCGCTAGCCGAAATCGCCACGGAGACAGTCTTGCTGCACTCTCACCACTGTCAGAACATTTCTCCAAAGCAATCAGCCCAAAGAAAAAAAGCGACACACCGTCCCCGGGAGCGCTCGAACCTCCAACCTTTCGGTTAACAGCCGATCGCGCTAGCCAATTGCGCCACGAAGACAGTCGTGCTCCAATCTCACCACCATCAGAAAACATCTTCAAAGCTATCAGCGCAAGTGAAAATGCAACACACCACTCCCGGGAGGGCTCGAAGCTCCAACCTTTCGGTTAACAGCCGATCGCGCTAGCAAATTGCGCCACGGAGACAGTCCTGCTATACTCTCACCACACTCAGAGCATATCTTCAAAGCTATCAGCCCAAAGAAAAAAAAGCAACACACCACTAACGGGAGGGCTCGTACCTCCAACCTTTCGGTTAACAGCCGATCACGCTAGCCAATTGCGTCACGGAGACAGTCGTGCTCTACTCTCACCACCATCAGAACATATCTTCAAAGCTTTCAGCGCAAAGAAAACAGCAACACACCACTCCCGGGAGAGCTCGATTCTCCAACCTTTCGGTTAACAGCCGATCGCGCTAGCCAACTGCGCCACGAAGACAGTCTTGCTCCACTCTCACCACCGTCAGAACATTTCTTCAGAGCTGTCAGCCCAAAGGAAAAAAAGCGCCGGACCACCACTGGGTGGGCTCGAACCTCCAACCTCTTGGTTAACAGCTGATCGCGCTAGCCAATTGCGCCGCGGAGACAGTCGTGCTCCAATCTCACCACCATCAGAAAACATCTTCAAAGCTATCAGCGCAAGTGAAAATGCAACACACCACTCCCGGGAGGGCTCGAAGCTCCAACCTTTCGGTTAACAGCCGATCGCGCTAGCAAATTGCGCCACGGAGACAGTCCTGCTATACTCTCACCACACTCAGAGCATATCTTCAAAGCTATCAGCCCAAAGAAAAAAAAGCAACACACCACTAACGGGAGGGCTCGTACCTCCAACCTTTCGGTTAACAGCCGATCACGCTAGCCAATTGCGTCACGGAGACAGTCGTGCTCTACTCTCACCACCATCAGAACATATCTTCAAAGCTTTCAGCGCAAAGAAAACAGCAACACACCACTCCCGGGAGAGCTCGATTCTCCAACCTTTCGGTTAACAGCCGATCGCGCTAGCCAACTGCGCCACGAAGACAGTCTTGCTCCACTCTCACCACCGTCAGAACATTTCTTCAGAGCTGTCAGCCCAAAGGAAAAAAAGCGCCGGACCACCACTGGGTGGGCTCGAACCTCCAACCTCTTGGTTAACAGCTGATCGCGCTAGCCAATTGCGCCGCGGAGAGAGTCGTGCTCCTCTCTCACCACCAACATAACATATCTTCAAAGCTATCACCGCAAAGAAAAAAGCAACACACCACTTCCGGGAGGGCTTGAACCTCGAACCGTTCGGTTAACAGCCGATCGCGCTAGCCAATTGCGCCACGGAGACAGTCGTGCTCCACTCTCACCACCATCAGAACATATTTTCAAAGCTATCAGCGCAAAGAAAAAAGCAACACACCACTCCCGAGAGGGCTCGAACCTCCAATTTTCCGTTAACAGCCGATCGCGCTAGACAATTGCGCCACGGAGGCAGTCCTGCTTCACTCTCACCACCATCAGAACATATCTTCTAAGCTATCGGTCAAAAGAACAAAAAAGCGCCGCACCACCACCGGGTGGGCTCGAACCTCCAACCTTTCGGTTAACAGCCAAACGCGCTAGCCAATTGCGCCACGGAGACAGTCCCGCTCCACTCTCACCACCATCAGAACATATGTTCAAAGCTATCAGCGCATAGAAAAAAGGAACACACCACTCCCGGGAGAGCTCGAACCTCCAACCTTTCGGTTAACAGCCGATCGCGCTAGCTAATTGCACCATTGAGACAGTCGTGCTCCAATCTTACCACCGTCAGAACATTTCTCCAAAGCTATCAGCCCAAAGAAAAAAAAGCGCGGCACCACCACCGGGTGGGCTCGAACCTCCAACCTTTCATTTAACAGCCGATCGCGCTAGCTAATTGAGCCACGGAGACAGTCGTGCTCCACTCTCACCACCATCAGAACATAACTTCAAAGCTATCAGCCCAAAGAAAAAAAAGCAACACACCACTAACGGGAGGGCTCGTACCTCCAACCTTTCGGTTAACAGCCGATCACGCTAGCCAATTGCGTCACACAGACAGTCCTGCTCCACTCTCCGCACCATCTGAACATATCTTGAAAGCTATCAGCCCAAAAAAAAGCGCCGCACCACCACCGGGTGGGCTCGAACCTCCAAACTTTTGGTTAACAGCTGATCGCGCTAGCCAATTGCGCCACGGAGACAGTCCTGCTCAACTCTCACCACCATCAGAACATATCTTCAAAGCTATCAGCCCAAAGAAAAAAAAGCGCCGCACCACCACCGCGTGGGCTCGAACATCCAACCTTTTGGTTAACAGCCGATCGCGCTAGCCAATTGCGCCACGGAGACAGTCGTGCTTCACTCTCACCACCATCAGAACATATCTTCAAAGCTATCAGCGCAAAGAAAAAAGCGACACACCACTCCCGGGAGGGCTCGAAACTCCAATTTTTCGGTTAACAGCCGAACGTGCTAGCCAATTGCACCACGGAGACAGTCGTGCTATAATCTTACCACCGTCAGAACATTTCTCCAAAGCTATCAGCGCAAAGAAAAAAAAGCGCGGCACCACCACCGGGTGGGCTCGAACCTCCAACCTTTCATTTAACAGCCGATCGCGCTAGCTAATTGAGCCACGGAGACAGTCGTGCTCCACTCTCACCACCATCAGAACATAACTTCAAAGCTATCAGTGCAAAAAAAGCGCCGCACCACCACCGGGTGGGCTCGAACCTCCAACTTTTCGGTTAACAGCCCATCGCGCTAGCCAAAATCGCCACGGAGACAGTCGTGCTCCACTCTCACCACTGTCAGAACATTTCTCCAAAGCTATCAGCGCAAAGAAAAAAAAGCGACACACCGTCCCCGGGAGCGCTCGAACCTCCAACCTTTCGGTTAACGGCCGATCGCGCTAGCCAATTGCGCCACGGAGACAGTCCTGCTCCACTCTCATCACCATCAGAACATATATTCAAAGCCATTAGCCCAACAAAAAAAGCGCCGCACCACCACCGGGTGGGCTCGAACCTCCAAACTTTCGATTAACAGCCGAACGTGCTAGCCGATTGCACCACGGAGACAGTGGTGCTCCACTCTCATCACCATCAGAACACACCTTCAAAGCTATCAGCGCAAGTGAAAAAGCAACACACCAATCCCGGGAGGGCTCGAACCTCCAACCTTTCGGTTAACAGCCGATCGCGCTAGCCAATCGCGCCACGGAGACAATCGTGCTCCACTCTCACCACCATCAGAACATATCTTCAAAGCTATCAGCGCAAAGAAAAAAGCAACACACCACTCCCGGGAGAGCTCGAGGCTCCAACCTTTCTGTTAACAGCCGATCGCGCAAGCCAATTGTGCCACGGAGACAGTCCTGCTCCACTCTCACCACCGTCAGAACATTTCTTCAGAGCTATCAGCCCAAAGGAAAAAAAGCGCCGGACCACCACCGGGTGGGCTCGAACCTCCAAACTTTTGGTTAACAGCCGATCGTGCAAGCCAATCGCGCCATGGAGAGAGTCGTGCTCCACTCTCACCACCAACAGAACATATCTTCAAAGCTATTAGCGCAAAGAAAAAAGCAACACACCACTCCCGGGAGGGCTTGAACCTCGAACCTTTCGGTTACCAGCTGATCGCGCTAGCCAATTGCGCCACGGAGACAGTCGTGCTCCACTCTCACCACCATCAGAACATATCTTCAAAGCTATCAGCGCAAAGAAAAAAGCAACACACCACTCCCGAGAGGGCTCGAACCTCCAACCTTTCCGTTAGCAGCCGATCGCGCTAGCCAAATGCGCCACGGAGACAGTCTTGCTCCACTCTCACCACCATCAGAACATATCTTCAAAGCTATCAGCCGAAAGAAAAAAAAAGCGCCGCACCACCACCGGGTGGGCTCGAACCTCCAACCTTTCGGTTAGCAGCCGATCGCGCTAGCCAATTGCGCCACGGAGACAGTCCCGCTCCACTCTCACCACCATCAGAACATATGTTCAAAGCTATCAGCACAAAGAAAAAAGCAACACACCACTCCCGGGAGAGCTCGAACCTCCAACCTTTCGGTTAACAGCCGATCACGCTAGCCGATTCCGCCACAGAGACAGTCCCGCTCCACTCTCAGCACCATCAGAACATATCTTCAAAGCTATCAGCCCAAAGAAAAAAAAGCGCCGCACCACCACCGGGTGGGCTCGATCCTGCAACCTTTCGGTTAACAGCCGATCGCGCTAGCCAATTGTGCAACGGAGACAGTCCTGCTCCACTCTCACCACCGTCAGAACATATCTTGAAAGCTATCAGCTCAAAGAAAAAAAAGCGCCGCACCACCACCGCGTGGGCTCGAACATCCAACCTTTAGGTTAACAGCCGATCGCGCTAGCCATTTGCGCCACGGAGACAGTCCTGCTCCACTCTCACCACCATCAGAACATATCTTTAAAGCTATCAGACCAAAGAAAAAAAAGCACCGCACCACCACCGGGTGAGCTCGAACCTCCAACCTTTCGGTTAACAGCCGATCGCGCCAGCCAGTTGTGCCACGGAGACAGTCGTGCTCCACTCTCACCCCCGTCGGAACATTTCTTCAGAGCTATCAGCCCAAAGAAAAAAAAGCGCCGCACCACCACCGGGTGGGCTCGAAACTCCAAGCTTTCGGTTAACAGCCTTTCGCGCTAGCCAAATGCGCCACGGAGACAGTCGTGCTCCACTCTCACCACCATCAGGACATATCTTCAAAGCTATCAGCGCAAAGAAAAAAAAGCGCCGCACCACCACCGGGTGGGCTCGAAGCTCCAACCTTTCGATTAACAGCCGATCGCGCTAGCTAATTGCGCCACTGAGACAGTCGTGCTCCACTCTCACCACCATCAGAACATATCTTCAAAGCTATCAGCGAAAAGAAAAAAAAAGCGACACACCGTCCCCGGGTGGACTCAAACCTCCCACCTTTCGGTTAACAGCCAATCGCGCTGGCCAATTGCGCCACGGAGACAGTCGTGCTCCCCTCTCACCACTGTCAGAACATTTCTCCAAAGCTATCAGCTCAAAGAAAAAAAAGCGACACACCGTCCCCGGGAGTGCTCGAACCTCCAACCTTTTGGTTAACAGCCGATCGCGCTAGCCAATTGCGCCACGGAGACAGTCGTGCTCCACTCCCACCACCATCAGAACACATTTTCAAAGCTATCAGCGCAAGTGAAAAAGCAACACACCACTCCCGGGAGGGCTCGAACCTTCAACCTTTCGGTTAATGGCCGATCGCGCTAGCAAATTGCGCCACGGAGACAGTCCTGCTATACTCTCACCACCATGAGAGGATATCTTAAAAGCTATCAGTCCAAAGAAAAAAAATGCGCCGCACCACCACCGTGTTGGCTCGAACCTCCAACTTTTCGGTTAACAGCCGATCGCGCTAGCCAATTGCGCCACGGAGACAGTCGTGCTCCACTCTCACCACCATCAGAACATTTCTTCAGAGCTATCAGCCCAAAAAAAGCGCCACACCACCATAGGATGGGCTCGAACCTCCAAACTTTCGGTCAACAGCAGATCGCGCTAGCCAACTGCGCCACGGAGACAGTCGTGCTGCACTCTCACCACCATCAGAACATATCTTCAAAGCTATCGGTCGAAAGTAAAAAAAGCACCGCACCACCACCGGGTGAGCTCGAACCTCCAACCTTTCGGTTAACAGCCGATCGCGCCAGCCAATTGCGCCATGGAGACAGTCGTGCTCCACTCTCACCCCCGTCAGAACATTTCTTCAGAGCTATCAGCCCAAAGAAAAAAAGCGCCGCACCACCACCAGGTGGGCTCGAAACTCCAAGCTTTCGGTTAACAGCCTTTCGCGCTTGCCAATTGCGGCACGGAGACAGTCGTGCTCCACTCTCACCACCATCAGAACATATCTTCAAAGCTATCAGCGCAAAGAAAAAAGCGACACACCACCACCGGGTGAGCTCGAACCTCCAACCTTTCGGTTAACAGCCGATCGCGCCAGCCAATTGCGCCATGGAGACAGTCGTGCTCCACTCTCACCCCCGTCAGAATATTTCTTCAGAGCTATCAGCCCAAAGAAAAAAAGCGCCGCACCACCACCAGGTGGGCTCGAAACTCCAAGCTTTCGGTTAACAGCCTTTCGCGCTAGCCAATTGCGGCACGGAGACCATCGTGCTCCAATCTCACCACCGTCAGAACATTTCTCCAAAGCTATCAGCGCAAAGAAAAAAAAGCGCCGCACCACCACCGGGTGGGCTCGAACCTCCAACCTTTCGATTAACAGCCGATCGCGCTAGCTATTTGCGACACGAAGACAGTCGTGCTCCACTCTCACCACCATCAGAACATATGTTCAAAGCTATCAGCGCATAGAAAAAAGGAACACACCACTCCCGGGAGAGGTCGAACCTCCAACCTTTCGGTTAACAGCCGATCGCGCTAGCTAATTCTGCCACAGAGACAGTCCTGCTCCACTCTCCGCACCATCTGAACATATCTTGAAAGCTATCAGCCCAAAGAAGAAAAAGCGCCGCACCACCACCGGGTGGGCTCGAACCTCCAAACTTTTGGTTAACAGCTGATCGCGCTAGCCAATTGCGCCACGGAGACAGTCCTGCTCCACTCTCACCACCATCAGAACATATCTTCAAAGCTATCAGCCCAAAGAAAAAAAAGCGCCGCACCACCACCGCGTGGGCTCGAACATCCAACCTTTCGGTTAACAGCCGATCGCGCTAGCCAATTGCGCCACGGACACAGTCCTGCTCCACTCTCACTCCCATCAGAACAATCTTCAAAGCTATCAGCCCAAAGAAAAAAAAAAGCGCCGCACCACCAACGGGTGGGCTCGAACCTCCAACCTTTCGGTTAACAGTCGATCGCGCCAGCCAATTGCGCCACTCAGACAGTCGTGCTCCACTCTCACCACCATGAGGACATATCTTCAAAGCTATCAGCGCAAAGAAAAAAAAGCGCCGCACCCCCACCGGGTGGGCTCGAACCTCCAACCTTTCGGTTAACAGCAGATCACGCTAGCTAACTGCGCCATGGAGACAGTCGTGCTCCACTCTCATCACCATCAGAACATATCTTCAAAGCTATCAGCGCAAAGAAAAAAGCAACACACCACTCCCGGGAGAGCTCGAACCTCCAACCTTTCGGTTAACAGCCGATCGCGCTAGCCAATTCCGCCACAGAAACAGTCCTGCTCCACTCTCACCACCGTCAGAACATTTCTTCAGAGCTGTCAGCCCAAAGGAAAAAAAGCGCCGGACCACCACCGGATGGGCTCGAACCTCCAACCTTTTCGTTAACAGCCGATCGCGCTAGCCAATTGCGTCACGGAGAGAGTCGTGCTCCACTCTCACCACCAACAGAACATATCTTCAAAGCTATCAGCGCAAAGAAACAAGCAACACACCACTCCCGGGAGGGCTTGAACCTCGAACCTTTCGGTTAACAGCCGATCGCGCTAGCCAATTGCGCCACGGAGACAGTCGTGCTTCACTCTCACCACCATCAGAACATATCTTCAAAGCTATCAGCGCAAAGAAAAAAGCGAACCACCACTCCCGGGAGGGCTCGAAACTCCAATTTTTCGGTTAACAGCCGAACGTGCTAGCCAATTGCACCACGGAGACAGTCGTGCTCCAATCTTACCACCGTCAGAACATTTCTCCAAAGCTATCAGCGCAAAGAAAAAAAAGCGCGGCACCACCACCGGGTGGGCTCGAACCTCCAACCTTTCATTTAACAGCCGATCGCGCTGGCTAATGAGCCACGGAGACAGTCGTGCTCCACTCTCACCACCATCAGAACATAACTTCAAAGCTATCAGTGCAAAAAAAGCGCCGCACCACCACCGGGTGGGCTCGAACCTCCAACTTTTCGGTTAACAGCCCATCGCGCTAGCCAAAATCGCCACGGAGACAGTCGTGCTCCACTCTCACCACTGTCAGAACATTTCTCCAAAGCTATCAGCGCAAAGAAAAAAAAAGCGACACACCGTCCCCGGGAGCGCTCGAACCTCCAACCTTTCGGTTAACGGCCGATCGCGCTAGCCAATTGCGCCACGGAGACAGTCCTGCTCCACTCTCATCACCATCTGAACATATATTCAAAGCTATTAGCCCAACAAAAAAAAGCGCCGCACCACCACCGGGTGGGCTCGAACCTCCAAACTTTCGATTAACAGCCGAACGTGCTAGCCGATTGCACCACGGAGACAGTGGTGCTCCACTCTCTTCACCATCAGAACACACCTTCAAAGCTATCAGCGCAAGTGAAAAAGCAACACACCAATCCCGGGAGGGCTCGAACCTCCAACCTTTCGGTTAACAGCCGATCACGCTAGCCAATCGCGCCACGGAGACAATCGTGCTCCACTCTCACCACCATCAGAACATATCTTCAAAGCTATCAGCGCAAAGAAAAAAGCAACACACCACTCCCGCGAGAGCTCGAGGCTCCAACCTTTCTGTTAACAGCCGATCGCGCAAGCCAATTGTGCCACGGAGACAGTCCTGCTCCACTCTCACCACCGTCAGAACATTTCTTCAGAGCTATCAGCACAAAGAAAAAAGCAACACACCACTCCCGGGAGAGCTCGAACCTCCAACCTTTCGGTTAACAGCCGATCACGCTAGCCGATTCCGCCACAGAGACAGTCCCGCTCCACTCTCAGCACCATCAGCACATATCTTCAAAGCTATCAGCCCAAAGAAAAAAAAGCGCCGCACCACCACCGGGTGGGCTCGATCCTGCAACCTTTCGGTTAACAGCCGATCGCGCTAGCCAATTGTGCAACGGAGACAGTCGTGCTCCACTCTCACCACCATCAGAACATATCTCGAAAGCTATCAGCTCAAAGAAAAAAAAGCGCCGCACCACCACCGCGTGGGCTCGAACATCCAACCTTTAGGTTAACAGCCGATCGCGCTAGCCATTTGCGCCACGGAGACAGTCCTGCTCCACTCTCACCACCATCAGAACATATCTTTAAAGCTATCAGACCAAAGAAAAAAAAAGCACCGCACCACCACCGGGTGAGCTCGAACCTCCAAACTTTCGGTTAACAGCCGATCGCGCCAGCCAGTTGTGCCACGGAGACAGTCGTGCTCCACTCTCACCCCCGTCAGAACATTTCTTCAGAGCTATCAGCCCAAAGAAACAAAAGCGCCGCACCACCACCGGGTGGGCTCGAAACTCCAAGCTTTCGGTTAACAGCCTTTCGCGCTAGCCAAATGCGCCACGGAGACAGTCGTGCTCCACTCTCACCACCATCAGGACATATCTTCAAAGCTATCAGCGCAAAGAAAAAAAAGCGCCGCACCACCACCGGGTGGGCTCGAAGCTCCAACCTTTCGATTAACAGCCGATCGCGCTAGCTAATTGCGCCACTGAGACAGTCGTGCTCCACTCTCACCACCATCAGAACATATCTTCAAAGCTATCAGCGAAAAGAAAAAAAAAAGCGACACACCGTCCCCGGGTGGACTCAAACCTCCCACCTTTCGGTTAACAGCCAATCGCGCTGGCCAATTGCGCCACGGAGACAGTCGTGCTCCACTCCCACCACCATCAGAACACATTTTCAAAGCTATCAGCGCAAGTGAAAAAGCAACACACCACTCCCGGGAGGGCTCGAACCTTCAACCTTTCGGTTAATGGCCGATCGCGCTAGCAAATTGCGCCACGGAGACAGTCCTGCTATACTCTCACCACCATGAGAGGATATCTTAAAAGCTATCAGTCCAAAGAAAAAAAAAGCGCCGCACCACCACCGTGTTGGCTCGAACCTCCAACTTTTCGGTTAACAGCCGATCGCGCTAGCCAATTGCGCCACGGAGACAGTCGTGCTCCACTCTCACCACCATCAGAACATTTCTTCAGAGCTATCAGCCCAAAAAAAGCGCCACACCACCATAGGGTGGGCTCGAACCTCCAAACTTTCGGTCAACAGCAAATCGCGCTAGCCAACTGCGCCACGGAGACAGTCGTGCTGCACTCTCACCACCATCAGAACATATCTTCAAAGCTATCGGTCGAAAGTAAAAAAAGCACCGCACCACCACCGGGTGAGCTCGAACCTCCAACCTTTCGGTTAACAGCCGATCGCGCCAGCCAATTGCGCCATGGAGACAGTCGTGCTCCACTCTCACCCCCGTCAGAACATTTCTTCAGAGCTATGAGCCCAAATAAAAAAAGCGCCGCACCACCACCAGGTGGGCTCGAAACTCCAAGCTTTCGGTTAACAGCCTTTCGCGCTAGCCAATTGCGGCACGGAGACAGTCGTGCTCCACTCTCACCACCATCAGAACATATCTTCAAAGCTATCAGCGCAAAGAAAAAAGCGACACACCACCACCGGGTGAGCTCGAACCTCCAACCTTACGGTTAACAGCCGATCGCGCCAGCCAATTGCGCCATGGAGACAGTCGTGCTCCACTCTCACCCACGTCAGAACATATCTTCAAAGCTATCAGCGAAAAGAAAAAAAAAGCGACACACCGTCCCCGGGTGGACTCAAACCTCCCACCTTTCGGTTAACAGCCAATCGCGCTGGCCAATTGCGCCACGGAGACAGTCGTGCTCCACTCCCACCACCATCAGAACACATTTTCAAAGCTATCAGCGCAAGTGAAAAAGCAACACACCACTCCCGGGAGGGCTCGAACCTTCAACCTTTCGGTTAATGGCCGATCGCGCTAGCAAATTGCGCCACGGAGACAGTCCTGCTATACTCTCACCACCATGAGAGGATATCTTAAAAGCTATCAGTCCAAAGAAAAAAAAAGCGCCGCACCACCACCGTGTTGGCTCGAACCTCCAACTTTTCGGTTAACAGCCGATCGCGCTAGCCAATTGCGCCACGGAGACAGTCGTGCTCCACTCTCACCACCATCAGAACATTTCTTCAGAGCTATCAGCCCAAAAAAAGCGCCACACCACCATAGGGTGGGCTCGAACCTCCAAACTTTCGGTCAACAGCAAATCGCGCTAGCCAACTGCGCCACGGAGACAGTCGTGCTGCACTCTCACCACCATCAGAACATATCTTCAAAGCTATCGGTCGAAAGTAAAAAAAGCACCGCACCACCACCGGGTGAGCTCGAACCTCCAACCTTTCGGTTAACAGCCGATCGCGCCAGCCAATTGCGCCATGGAGACAGTCGTGCTCCACTCTCACCCCCGTCAGAACATTTCTTCAGAGCTATCAGCCCAAAGAAAAAAAGCGCCGCACCACCACCAGGTGGGCTCGAAACTCCAAGCTTTCGGTTAACAGCCTTTCGCGCTAGCCAATTGCGGCACGGAGACAGTCGTGCTCCACTCTCACCACCATCAGAACATATCTTCAAAGCTATCAGCGCAAAGAAAAAAGCGACACACCACCACCGGGTGAGCTCGAACCTCCAACCTTTCGGTTAACAGCCGATCGCGCCAGCCAATTGCGCCATGGAGACAGTCGTGCTCCACTCTCACCCACGTCAGAACATTTCTTCAGAGCTATCAGCCCAAAGAAAAAAAGCGCCGCACCACCACCAGGTGGGCTCGAAACTCCAAGCTTTCGGTTAACAGCCTTTCGCGCTAGCCAATTGCGGCACGGAGACCGTCGTGCTCCAATCTCACCACCGTCAGAACATTTCTCCAAAGCTATCAGCGCAAAGAAAAAAAAGCGCCGCACCACCGCCGGGTGGGCTCGAACCTCCAACCTTTCGATTAACAGCCGATCGCGCTAGCTATTTGCGACACGAAGACAGTCGTGCTCCACTCTCACCACCATCAGAACATATGTTCAAAGCTATCAGCGCATAGAAAAAAGGAACACACCACTCCCGGGAGAGGTCGAACCTCCAACCTTTCGGTTAACAGCCGATCGCGCTAGCTAATTCTGCCACAGAGACAGTCCTGCTCCACTCTCCGCACCATCTGAACATATCTTGAAAGCTATCAGCCCAAAGAAGAAAAAGCGCCGCACCACCACCGGATGGGCTCGAACCTCCAAACTTTTGGTTAACAGCTGATCGCGCTAGCCAATTGCGCCACGGAGACAGTCCTGCTCCACTCTCACCACCATCAGAACATATCTTCAAAGCTATCAGCCCAAAGAAAAAAAAGCGCCGCACCACCACCGCGTGGTCTCGAACATCCAACCTTTCGGTTAACAGCCGATCGCGCTAGCCAATTGCGCCACGGACACAGTCCTGCTCCACTCTCACTCCCATCAGAACAATCTTCAAAGCTATCAGCCCAAAGAAAAAAAAAAGCGCCGCACCACCAACGGGTGGGCTCGAACCTCCAACCTTTCGGTTAACAGCCGATCGCGCCAGCCAATTGCGCCACTCAGACAGTCGTGCTCCACTCTCACCACCATGAGGACATATCTTCAAAGCTATCAGCGCAAAGAAAAAAAAGCGCCGCACCCCCACTGGGTGGGCTCGAACCTCCAACCTTTCGGTTAACAGCAGATCACGCTAGCTAACTGCGCCATGGAGACAGTCGTGCTCCACTCTCATCACCATCAGAACATATCTTCAAAGCTATCAGCGCAAAGAAAAAAGCAACACACCACTCCCGGGAGAGCTCGAACCTCCAACCTTTCGGTTAACAGCCGATCGCGCTAGCCAATTCCGCCACAGAGACAGTCCTGCTCCACTCTCACCACCGTGTGAACATTTCTTCAGAGCTGTCAGCCCAAAGGAAAAAAAGCACCGGACCACCACCGGATGGGCTCGAACCTCCAACCTTTTCGTTAACAGCCGATCGCGCTAGCCAATTGCGTCACGGAGAGAGTCGTGCTCCACTCTCACCACCAACAGAACATATCTTCAAAGCTATCAGCGCAAAGAAACAAGCAACACACCACTCCCGGGAGGGCTTGAACCTCGAACCTTTCGGTTAACAGCCGATCGCGCTAGCCAATTGCGCCACGGAGACAGTCGTGCTCCACTCTCACCACCATCAGTACATATCTTCAAAGCTATCACTGCAAAGAAAAAAAGCGACACACCGTCCCCGGGAGCGCTCGAACCTCCAACCGTTCGGTTAACAGCCGATCGCGCCAGCCAATTGCGCCACGGAGACAGTCGTGCTCCACTCTCACCACCATGAGAAAACATCTTCAAAGCTATCAGCGCAAGTGAAAACGCAACACACCACTCCCGGGAGGGCTCGAAGCTCCAACCTTTCGGTTAACAGCCGATCGCGCTAGCAAATTGCGCCACGGAGACAGTCCTGCTATACTCTCAACACCATCAGAGCATATCTTCAAAGCTATAAGCCCAAAGAAAAAAAAAGCGCCGCACCACCACCGTGTGGGCTTGAACCTCCAACTTTTGGGTTAACAGCCGATCGCGCTAGCCAATTGCGCCACGGAGACAGTCGTGCTCCACTCTCACCACCATCATAACATTTCTTCAGAGCTATCAGCCCAAAAAAAGCGCCACACGACCACAGGGTGGGCTCGAACCTCCAAACTTTCGGTCAACATCAGATCGCGCTAGCCAACTGGGCCACGGAGACAGTCGTTCTCCACTCTCACCACCATCAGAACATATCTTCAAAGCTATCAGCGAAAAGAAAAAAAGCGACACACCGTCCCCGGGTGGACCCAAACCTCCCACCTTTCGGTTAACAGCCGATCGCGCTAGCCAATTGCGCCACGGAGACAGTCGTGCTCCACTCTCACCACCATCAGAACATATCTTCAAAGCTATCAGCGCAAAGAAAAAAAAAGCGACACACCGTCCCCGGGTGGGCTCGAAACTCCAACATTTCGGCTAACAGCCGATAGCGCTAGCTAATTGCGCCATGGAGACAATCCTTCTCCACTCTCACCACCATCAGAACATATCTTCAAAGCTATCAGGTTAAAAAAGAAACGCCGCACCACCACCAGGTGGGCTCGAAACTCCAAGCTTTCGGTTAACAGCCGATCACGCTAGCCAATTTCGCCACGGAGACAGTCCTGCTCCACTCTCACGACCATCAGAACATATCTTCAAAGCTATCAGCCCAAAGAAAAAAAGGTCCGCACCACCACCGGGTGGGCTCGAACCTCCAACCTTTCGGTTAACAGCCGATCGCGTTAGCCAATTGCGTCACGGAGAGAGTCGTGCTCCACTCTCAACACCCACAGAACATATCTTCAAAGCTATCAGCGCAAAGAAAGAAGCAACACACCACTCCCGGGAGGGCTTGAACCTCGAACCTTTCGGTTAACAGCCGATCGCGCTAGCCAATTGCGCCACGGAGACAGTCGTGCTCCACTCTCACCACCATCAGTACATATCTTCAAAGCTATCACTGCAAAGAAAAAAGCAACCCACCACTCCCGAGAGGGCTCGAATCTCCAACCTTTCCGTTAACAGCCGATCGCGCTAGCCAATTGCGCCACGGAAACAGTCCTGCTCCACTCACACCACCATTAGAACATATCTTCAAAGCTATCAGCAAAAGAAAAAAAAGCGCCGCACCACCACCGGGTGGGCTCCAACCTCCAACCTTTCGGTTAACAGCCGATCGCGCCAGCCAATTGCGCCACGGAGACAGTCCTGCTCTACTCTCACTACCATCAGAACATTTCTTCAGAGCTATCAGCCCAAAGAAAAAGAAGCGCCGCACCACCACCGGGTGGGCTCGAACCTCCAACCTTTCGGTTAACAGCCGATCGCCCTAGCCAATTGCGTCACAGAGACAGTCGTGCTCCACTCTCACCACCATCAGGACATATCTCCAAAGCTATCAGCGCAAAGAAAAAAGCAACACACCACTCCCGCGAGGGCTCGAAACTCCAATTTTTCGGTTAACAGCCGAACGCGCTAGCCAATTGCGCCACGGAGACAGTCGTGCTCCACTTTCACCACCGTCAGAACATTTCTCCGAAGCTATCAGCGCAAAGAAAAAAAAGCGCCGCATCACCACTGGGTGGGCTCGAACCTCCAACCTTTCGGTAAACAGCCGATCGCGCTAGCTAATTGCGCCACGGAGACAGTCGTGCTCCACTCTCACCACCATCAGAAAATATCTTCAAAGCTTTCAGTGCAAAGAAAAAAGCAACACACCACTCCCGCGAGGGCTCGAAACTCCAATTTTTCGGTTAACAGCCGAACGCGCTAGCCAATTGCGCCACGGAGACAGTCGTGCTCCACTTTCACCACCATCAGAACATATTTTCAAAGCTATCAGTGCAAAGAAAAAAGCAACACACCACTCCTGAGAGGGCTCGAACCTCCAATGTTCCGTTAACAGCCGATCGCGCTAGCCAATTGCGCCACGGAGGCAGTCCTGCTCACTCTCACCACCATCAGAACATATCTTTAAAGCTATCAGCGCAAAAAAAAGCAACACACCACTCCCGGGAGAGCTCGATTCTCCAACCTTTCGGTTAACAGCCGATCGCCCTAGCCAATTGCGCCACAGAGACAGTCGTGCTCCACTTTCACCACCATCAGAACATATTTTCAAAGCTATCAGCGCAAAGAAAAAAGCGACACACCACTCCCGGGAGGGCTCGAACTTCCAACCTTTCGGTTAACAGCCGATCGCGCTAGCCAATTGCGCCACGGAGACAGTCCTGCTCCACTCTCACCACCATCAGAACATATCTTCAAAGCTATCAGCGCAAAGAAAAAAGCAACACACCACTCCCGGGAGAGCTCGATTCTCCAACCTTTCGGTTAACAGCCGATCGCGCTAGCCAATTGCGCCATGGAGACAGTCGTGCTCCACTTTCACCACCATCAGAACATATTTTCAAAGCTATCAGCGCAAAGAAAAAAGCAACACACCACTCCCGAGAGGGCTCGAACCTCCAATTTTCCGTTAACAGCCGATCGCGCTAGCCAATTGCGCCACGGAGGCAGTCCTGCTCACTCTCACTACCATCAGAACATATCTTTAAAGCTATCGGTCGAAAGAAAAAAAAGCACCGCACCACCACCGGGTGAGCTCGAACCTCCAACCTTTCGGTTAACAGCCGATCGCGCCAGCCAATTGCGCCACGGAGACAGTCGTGCTCCACTCTCACCCCCGTCAGAACATTTCTTCAGAGCTATCAGCCCAAAGAAAAAAAAGCGCCGCACCACCACCGGGTGGGCTCGAAACTCCAAGCTTTCGGTTAACAGCCTTTCGCGCTAGCCAATTGCGCCACGGAGACAGTCGTGCTCCACTCTCACCACCATCAGGACATATCTTCAAAGCTATCAGCGCAAAGAAAAAAGCGACACACCACTCCCGGGAGGGCTCGAAACTCCAATTTATCGGTTAACAGCGGAACGTGTTAGCCAATTGCGCCACGGAGACCGTCGTGCTCCAATCTCACCACCGTCAGAACATTTCTCCAAAGCTATCAGCGCAAAGAAAAAAAAGCGCCGCACCACCACCGGGTGGGCTCGAACCTCCAACCTTTCGATCAACAGCCGATCGCGCTAGCTAATTGCGCCAAGGAGACAGTCGTGCTCCACTCTCACCACCATCAGAACATATCTTCAAAGCTATCAGTGCAAAGAAAAAAGCGCCGCACCACCACCGGGTGGGCTCAAACATCCAACTTTTCGGTTAACAGACCATCGCGCTAGCCGAAATCGCCACGGAGACAGTCGTGCTGCACTCTCACCACTGTCAGAACATTTCTCCAAAGCTATCAGCCCAAAGAAAAAAAGCGACACACTGTCCCCGGGAGCGCTCGAACCTCCAACCTTTCGGTTAACAGCCGATCGCGCTAGCCAATTGGGCCACGGAGACAGTCGTGCTCCACTCTCACCACCATCAGAAAACATCTTCAAAGCTATCAGCGCAAGTGAAAACGCAACATACCACTCCCGGGAGGGCTCGAAGCTCCAACCTTTCGGTTAACAGCCGATCGCGCTAGCAAATTGCGCCACGGAGACAGTCCTGCTATACTCTCGCCACCATCAGAGCATATCTTCAAAGCTATCAGCCCAAAGAAACAAAAGCGCCGCACCACCACCGTGTGGGCTCGAACCTCCAATTTTTCGGTTAACAGCCGATCGCGCTAGCCAATTGCGCCACGGACACAATCGTGCTCCACTCTCACCACCATCAGAACATATCTTCAAAGCTATCAGCGCAAAGAAAAAAAAGCGACACACCGTCCCCGGGTGGGCTCGAAACTCCAACCTTTCGGTTAACAGCCGATAGCGCTAGCTAATTGCGCCACGGAGACAATCCTTCTCCACTCTCACCACCATCAGAACATATCTTCAAAGCTATCAGGCCAAAAAAAAAAGCGCCGCACCACCACCAGGTGGGCTCGAAACTCCAAGCTTTCGGTTAACAGCCGATCACGCTAGCCAAATGCGCCACGGAGACAGTCCTGCTCCACTCTCACGACCATCAGAACATATCTTCAAAGCTATCAGCCCAAAGAAAAAAAGGTCCGCACCACCACCGGGTGGGCTCGAACCTCCAACCTTTCGTTTAACAGCCGATCGCGCTAGCCAATTGCGCCACGGAGACAGTCCTGCTCCACTCTCACCAACATCAGAACATATCTTCAAAGCTATCAGCCCAAAGAAAAAAAAGCAACACACCACTCCCGGGAGCGCTCGATTCTCCAACCTTTCGGTTAACAGCCGATCGCGCTAGCCAACTGCGCCACGAAGACAGTCCTGCTCCACTCTCACCACCGTCAGAACATTTCTTCAGAGCTGTCAGCCCAAAGGAAAAAAAGCGCCGGACCACCACCGGGTGGGCTCGAACCTCCAACCATTTGGTTAACAGCCGATCGCGCTAGCCAATTGCGCCGCGGAGAGAGTCGTGCTCCTCTCTCACCACCAACATAACATATCTTCAAAGCTATCACCGCAAAGAAAAAAGCAACACACCACTTCTGGGAGGGCTTGAACCTCGAACCGTTCGGTTAACAGCCGATCGCGCTAGCGAATTGCGCCGCGGAGACAGTCGTGCTCCACTCTCACCACCATCAGAACATATTTTCAAAGCTATCAGCGCAAAGAAAAAAGCAACAAACCACTCCCGAGAGGGCTCGAACCTCCAATTTTCTGTTAACAGCCGATCGCGCTAGACAATTGCGCCACGGAGGCAGTCCTGCTTCACTCTCACCACCATCAGAACATATCTTCAAAGCTATCGGTCGAAAGAACAAAAAAGCGCCGCACCACCACCGGGTGGGCTCGAACCTCCAACCTTTCGGTTAACAGCCGATCGCGCTAGCCAATTGCCCCACGGAGACAGTCCCGCTCCACTCTCACCACCATCAGAACATATGTTCAAAGCTATCAGCGCATAGAAAAAAGCAAAACACCACTCCCGGGAGAGCTCGAACCTCCAACCTTTCGGTTAACAGCTGATCGCGCTAGCCAATTCTGCCACAGAGACAGTCCTGCTCCACTCATCGCACAATCTGAACATATCTTGAAAGCTATCAGCCCAAAGAAGAAAAAGCGCCGCACCACCACCGGGTGGGCTCGAACCTCCAAACTTTTGGTTAACAGCTGATCGCGCTAGCCAATTGCGCCACGGAGACAGTCCTGCTCCACTCTCACCACCATCAGAACATATCTTCAAAGCTATCAGCCCAAAGAAAAAAAAGCGCCGCACCACCACCACGTGGGCTCGAACATCCAACCTTTCGGTTAACAGCCGATCGCGCTAGCCAATTGCGCCACGGAGACAGTCCTGCTCCACTCTCACCCCCATCAGAAAAATCTTCAAAGCTATCAGCCCAAAGAAAAAAAAAAGCGCCGCACCACCAACGGGTGGGCTCGAACCTCCAACCTTTCAGTTAACCGCCGATCGCGCCAGCCAATTGCGCCACGGAGACAGTCGTGCTCCACTCTCACCCCCGTCAGAACATTTCTTCAGAGCTATCAGCCCAAAGAAAAAGAAGCGCCGCACCACCACCAGGTGGGCTCGAACCTCCAACCTTTCTGTTAACAGCCGATCGCGCTAGCCAATTGCGCCACTCAGACAGTCGTGCTCCACTCTCACCACCATGAGGACATATCTTCAAAGCTATCAGCGCAAAGAAAAAAAAGCGCCGCACCACCACCGGGTGGGCTCGAACCTCCAAACTTTTGGTTAACAGCTGATCGCGCTAGCCAATTGCGCCACGGAGACAGTCCTGCTCCACTCTCACCACCATCAGAACATATCTTCAAAGCTATCAGCCCAAAGAAAAAAAAGCGCCGCACCACCACCACGTGGGCTCGAACATCCAACCTTTCGGTTAACAGCCGATCGCGCTAGCCAATTGCGCCATGGAGACAGTCGTGCTCCACTCTCATCACCATCAGAACATATCTTCAAAGCTATCAGCGCAAAGAAAAAAGCAACACACCACTCCCGGGAGAGCTCGAACCTCCAACCTTTCGGTTAATAGCTGATCGCGCTAGCCAATTCCGCCACAGAGACAGTCCTGCTCCACTCTCACTACCGTCAGAACATTTCTTCAGAGCTGTCAGCCCAAAGGAAAAAAAGCGCCGGACCACCACCGGATGGGCTCGAACCTCCAACCTTTTCGTTAACAGCCGATCGCGCTAGCCAATTGCGTCACGGAGAGAGTCGTGCTCCACTCTCACCACCACCAGAACAAATCTTCAAAGCTATCAGCGCAAAGAAAAATGCAACACACCACTCCCGGGAGGGCTTGAACCTCGAACCTTTCGGTTAACAGCCGATCGCGCTAGCCAATTGCGCCACGGAGACAGTCGTGCTCCACTCTCACCACCATCAGTACATATCTTCAAAGCTATCACTGCAAAGAAAAAAGCAACACACCACTCCCGAGAGGGCTCGAATCTCCAATCTTTCCGTTAACAGCCGATCGCGCTAGCCAATTGCGCCACGGAGGCAGTCCTGCTCCACTCTCACCACCATCAGAACATATCTTCAAAGCTATCAGCCGAAAGAAAAAAAAGCGCCGCACCACCACCGGGTGGACTCGAACCTCCAACCTTTCGGGTAACAGCCGATCGCGCTAGCCAATTGCGCCACGGAGACAGTCCCGCTCCACTCTCACCACCATCAGAACATATGTTCAAAGCTATCAGCCGAAAGAAAAAAAGGTCCGCACCACCACCGGGTGGGCTCGAACCTCCAACCTTTCGGTTAACAGCCGATCGCGCTAGCCAATTGCGCCACGGAGACAGTCCTGCTCCACTCTCACCAACATCAGAACATATCTTCAAAGCTATCAGCCCAAAGAAAAAAAAGCAACACACCACTCCCGGGAGCGCTCGATTCTCCAACCTTTCGGTTAACAGCCGATCGCGCTAGCCAACTGCGCCACGAAGACAGTCCTGCTCCACTCTCACCACCGTCAGAACATTTCTTCAGAGCTGTCAGCCCAAAGGAAAAAAAGCGCCGGACCACCACCGGGTGGGCTCGAACCTCCAACCATTTGGTTAACAGCCGATCGCGCTAGCCAATTGCGCCGCGGAGAGAGTCGTGCTCCTCTCTCACCACCAACATAACATATCTTCAAAGCTATCACCGCAAAGTAAAAAGCAACACACCACTTTCGGGAGGGCTTGAACCTCGAACCGTTCGGTTAACAGCCGATCGCGCTAGCGAATTGCGCCACGGAGACAGTCGTGCTCCACTCTCACCACCATCAGAACATATTTTCAAAGCTATCAGCGCAAAGAAAAAAGCAACAAACCACTCCCGAGAGGGCTCGAACCTCCAATTTTCCGTTAACAGCCGATCGCGCTAGACAATTGCGCCACGGAGGCAGTCCTGCTTCACTCTCACCACCATCAGAACATATCTTCAAAGCTATCGGTCGAAAGAACAAAAAAGCGCCGCACCACCACCGGGTGGGCTCGAACCTCCAACCTTTCGGTTAACAGCCGATCGCGCTAGCCAATTGCCCCACGGAGACAGTCCCGCTCCACTCTCACCACCATCAGAACATATGTTCAAAGCTATCAGCGCATAGAAAAAAGCAACACACCACTCCCGGGAGAGCTCGAACCTCCAACCTTTCGGTTAATGGCTGATCGCGCTAGCCAATTCTGCCACAGAGACAGTCCTCCTCCACTCATCGCACCATCTGAACATATCCTGAAAGCTATCAGCCCAAAGAAGAAAAAGCGCCGCACCACCACCGGGTGGGCTCGAACCTCCAAACTTTTGGTTAACAGCTGATCGCGCTAGCCAATTGCGCCACGGAGACAGTCCTGCTCCACTCGCACCACCATCAGAACATATCTTCAAAGCTATCAGCCCAAAGAAAAAAAAGCGCCGCACCACCACCGCGTGGGCTCGAACATCCAACCTTTCGGTTAACAGCCGATCGCGCTAGCCAATTGCGCCACGGAGACAGTCCTGCTCCACTCTCATCCCCATCAGAAAAATCTTCAAAGCTATCAGCCCAAAGAAAAAAAAAGCGCCGCACCACCAACGGGTGGGCTCGAACCTCCAACCTTTCAGTTGACAGCCGATCGCGCCAGCCAATTGCGCCACGGAGACAGTCATGCTCCACTCTCACCACCGTCAGAACATTTCTTCAGAGCTGTCAGCCCAAAGGAAAAAAAGCGCCGGACCACCACCGGATGGGCTCGAACCTCGAACCTTTCGGTTAACAGCCGATCGCGCTAGCCAATTGCGCCACGGAGACAGTCGTGCTCCACTCGCACCACCATCAGTACATATCTTCAAAGCTATCACTGCAAAGAAAAAAGCAACACACCACTCCCGAGAGGGCTCGAATCTCCAATCTTTCCGTCAACAGCCGATCGCGCTAGCCAATTGCGCCACGGAGGCAGTCCTGCTCCACTCTCACCACCATCAGAACATATCTTCAAAGCTATCAGCCGAAAGAAAAAAAAGCGCCGCACCACCACCGGGTGGGCTCGAACCTCCAACCTTTCGGTTAACAGCTGATCGCGCTAGCCAATTGCGCCACGGAGACATTCCCGCTCCACTCTCACCACCATCAGAACATATGTTCAAAGCTATCAGCGCAAAGAAAAAAGCAACACACCACTCCCAGGAGAGCTCGAACCACCAACCTTTCAGTTAACAGCCGATCGCGCTAGCCAATTCCGCCACAGAGACAGTCCTGCTCCACTCTCCGCACCACCAGAACATATCTTGAAAGCTATCAACCCAAAGAAAAAAAAGCGCCGCACCACCACCGGGTGGGCTCGAACCTCCAACCTTTCGGTTAACAGTCGATCGCGCTAGCCAATTGCGCCACGGGAACAGTCCTGCTCCACTCACACCACCATTAGAACATATCTTCAAAGCTATCAGCCCAAAGAAAAAGAAGCGCCGCACCACCACCGGGTGGGCTCGAACCTCTAAGCTTTCGGTTAACAGCCGAACGTGCTAGCCGATTGCGCCACGGAGACAGCCGTGCTCCACTCTCACCACCGTCAGAACATTTCTTCAGAGCTATCAGCCCAAAGAAAAAAAAGCGCCGCACGACCACCGGGTGGGCTCGAACCTCCAATCTTTCCGTTCACAGCCGATCGCGCTAGTCAATTGCGCCACGGAGGCAGTCCTGCTCCACTCTCACCACCATCAGAACATATCTTCAAAGCTATCAGCCGAAAGAAAAAAAGCACCGCACCACCATCGGGTGGGCTCGAACCTCCAACCTTTCGGTTAACAGCCGATCGCGCTAACCAATTGCGCCACGGAGACAGTCCCGCTCCACTCTCACCACCATCAGAACATATGTTCAAAGCTATCAGCGCAAAGAAAAAAGCAACACACCACTCCCGGGAGAGCTGGAACCTCCAACCTTTCAGTTAACAGCCGATCGCGCTAGCCAATTATGCCACAGAGACAGTCCTGCTCCACTCATCGCACCATCTGAACATATCCTGAAAGCTATCAGCCCAAAGAAGAAAAAGCGCCGCACCACCACCGGGTGGGCTCGAACCTCCAAACTTTTGGTTAACAGCTGATCGCGCTAGCCAATTGCGCCACGGAGATGGTCCTGCTCCACTCTCACCTCCATCAGAACATATCTTCAAAGCTATCAGCCCAAAGAAAAAAAAGCGCCGCACCACCACCGCGTGGGCTCGAACATCCAACCTTTCGGTTAACAGCCGATCGCGCTAGCCAATTGCGCCACGGAGACAGTCCTGCTCCACTCTCACCCCCATCAGAAAAATCTTCAAGGCTATCAGCCCAAAGAAAAAAAAAGCGCCGCACCACCAACGGGTGGGCTCGAACCTCCAACCTTTCAGTTAACAGCCGATCGCGCCAGCCAATTGCGCCACGGAGACAGTCATGCTCCACTCTCACCACCGTCAGAACATTTCTTCAGAGCTGTCAGCCCAAAGGAAAAAAAGCGCCGGACCACCACCGGATGGGCTCGAACCTCGAACCTTTCGGTTAACAGCCGATCGCGCTAGCCAATTGCGCCACGGAGACAGTCGTGCTCCACTCGCACCACCATCAGTACATATCTTCAAAGCTATCACTGCAAAGAAAAAAGCAACACACCACTCCCGAGAGGGCTCGAATCTCCAATCTTTCCGTCAACAGCCGATCGCGCTAGCCAATTGCGCCACGGAGGCAGTCCTGCTCCACTCTCACCACCATCAGAACATATCTTCAAAGCTATCAGCCGAAAGAAAAAAAAGCGCCGCACCACCACCGGGTGGGCTCGAACCTCCAACCTTTCGGTTAACAGCCGATCGCGCTAGCCAATTGCGCCACGGAGACAGTCCCGCTCCACTCTCACCACCATCAGAACAAATGTTCAAAGCTATCAGCGCAAAGAAAAAAGCAACACACCACTCCCGGGAGAGCTCGAACCTCCAACCTTTCAGTTAACAGCCGATCGCGCTAGCCAATTCCGCCACAGAGACAGTCCTGCTCCACTCTCCGCACCACCAGAACATATCTTGAAAGCTATCAACCCAAAGAAAAAAAAGCGCCGCACCACCACCGGGTGGGCTCGAACCTCCAACCTTTCGGTTAACAGTCGATCGCGCTAGCCAATATCGCCACGGGAACAGTCCTGCTCCACTCACACCACCATTAGAACATATCTTCAAAGCTATCAGCCCAAAGAAAAAAAAAGCGCCGCACCACCACCGGGTGGGCTCGAACCCCCAACCTTTCGGTTAACAGCCGATCGCGCCAGCCAATTGCGCCACGGAGACAGTCCTGCTCTACTCTCACCACCATCAGAACATTTCTTCAGAGCTATCAGCCCAAAGAAAAAGAAGCGCCGCACCACCACCGGGTGGGCTCGAACCCCTAAGCTTTCGGTTAACAGCCGAACGTGCCAGCCGATTGCGCCACGGAGACAGCCGTGCTCCACTCTCACCACCGTCAGAACATTTCTTCAGAGCTATCAGCCCAAAGAAAAAAAAGCGCCGCACGACCACCGGGTGGGCTCGAACCTCCAATCTTTCCGTTAACAGCCGATCGCGCTAGTCAATTGCGCCACGGAGGCAGTCCTGCTCCACTCTCACCACCATCAGAACATATCTTCAAAGCTATAAGCCGAAAAAAAAGCGCCGCACCACCATCGGGTGGGCTCGAACCTCCAACCTTTCGGTTAACAGCCGATCGCGCTAGCCAATTGCGCCACGGAGACAGACCCGCTCCACTCTCACCACCATCAGAACATATGTTCAAAGCTATCAGCGCAAAGAAAAAAGCAACACACCACTCCCGGGAGAGCTGGAACCTCCAACCTTTCAGTTAACAGCCGATCGCGCTAGCCAATTCCGCCACGAGACAGTCCTGCTCCACTCTCCGCACCATCAGAACATATCTTGAAAGCTATCAGCCCAAAGAAAAAAAAGCGCCGCACCACCACCGGGTGGGCTCGAACCTCCAACCTTTCGGTTAACAGCCGATCGCCCTAGCCAATTGCGCCACGGAGACAGTCGTGCTCCACTCTCACCACCATCAGAACATATCTTCAAAGCTTTCAGTGCTAAGAAAAAAGCAACACACCACTCCCGCGAGGGCTCGAATTTTCAATTTTTCGGTTAACAGCCGAACGCGCTAGCCGATTGCGCCACGGAGACAGACGTGCTCCACTCTCACCACCGTCAGAACATTTCTTCAGAGCTATCATCCCAAAGAAAAAAAAAGCGCCGCACCACCACCGGGTGGGCTCGAACCTCTAAGCTTTCGGTTAACAGCCGAACGTGCTAGCCGATTGCGCCACGGAGACAGCCGTGCTCCACTCTCACCACCGTCAGAACATTTCTTCAGAGCTATCAGCCCAAAGAAAAAAAAAGCGCCGCACGACCACCGGGTGGGCTCGAACCTACAATCTTTCGGTTAACAGCCGATCGCGCTAGCCGATTTCGCCACGGAGGAATCCTGCTCCACTCTCACCACCGTCAGAACATTTCTTCAGAGCTGTCAGCCCAAACGAAAAAAAGCGCCGGACCACCAACGGGTGGGCTCGAACCTCCAACCATTTGGTTAAGAGCCGATCGCGCTAGCCAATTGCGCCACGGAGAGAGTCGTGCTCCACTCTCACCACCAACAGAACATAACTTCAAAGCTATCAGCGCAAAGAAAAAAGCAACACACCATTCCCGGGAGGGCTCGAACCTCGAACCTTTTGGTTAGCAGCTCATCGCACTAGCGAATTGCGCCACGGAGACAGTCGTGCTCCACTATCACCACCATTCCAACATATCTTCAAAGCTATCAGCCCAAAGGAAAAAAAGCGCCGCACCACCACCAGGTGGGCTCGAGCCTCACACCCTTCGGTTAATAGCCCATCGCGCTAGCCAATTACGCCACGGAGGCAGTCGTGCTCCACTCTCATCACCATCAGAACATATCTTCAAAGCTATCAGCGCAAAGAAAAAAGCAACACACCACTCCCGGGAGGGCTCGAACCTCCAACCTTTCGGTTAACAGCCGATCGCGCTAGCCAATTGCGCCACGGAGACCGTCCTGTACCACTCTCACCACCGTCAGAACATTTCTTCAGAGCTGTCAGCCCAAAGGAAAAAAAAGCGCCGGACCACCACCGGGTGGGCTCTAACCTCCAACCTTTTCGTTAACAGCCGATCGCGCTAGCCGATTGCGCCACAGAGAGAGTCGTGCTCCACTCTCACCACCAACAGAACATATCTTCAAAGCTATCAGCGCAAAGAAAAAAGCAACACACCACTCCCGGGAGGGCTTGAACCTCGAACCTTTCGGTTAACAGCCGATCGCGCTAGCCAATTGCGCCACGGAGACAGTCGTGCTCCACTCTCACCACCATAAGAACATATCTTCAAAGCTATCACTGCAAAGAAAAAAGCAACACACTACTCCCGAGAGGGCTCGAATCTCCAACGTTTCCGTTAACAGCCGATCGCGCTAGCCAATTGCGCCACGGAGGCAGTCCTGCTCCACTCTCACCACCATCAGAACATATCTTCCAAGCTATCAGCCGAAAGAAAAACAGCGCCGCACCACCACCGGGTGGGCTCAAACCTCCAACCTTTCGGTTAACAGCCGATCGCGCTAGCCAATTGCGCCACGGAGACAGTCCCGCTCCACTCTCACCACCATTAGAACATATGTTCAAAGCTATCAGCGCAAAGAAAAAAGCAACACCACTCCCGGGAGAGCTCGAACCTCCAACCTTTCGGTTAACAGCCGATCGCGCTAGCCAATTCCGACACAGAGACAGTCCTGCTCCACTCTCACCACCATCAGAACATATCTTCAAAGCTATCAGCCCAAAGAAAAAAAAGCGCCGCACCACCATCGGGTGGGCTCAAACCTCCAACATTTCGGTTAACAGCCGATCGCGCTAGCCAATTGCGCCACGGAGACAGTCCTGCTCCACTCTCACCCCCGTCAGAACATTTCTTCAGAGCTATCAGCCCAAAGAAAAAGAAGCGCCGCACCACCACAAGGTGGGCTCGAACCTCCAACCTTTCTGTTAACAGCCGATCGCGCTAGCCAATTGCGCCACTCAGACAGTCGTGCTCCACTCTCACCACCATGAGGACATATCTTCAAAGCTATCAGCGCAACGAAAAAAAAGCGCCGCACCCCCACCGGGTGGGCTCGAACCTCCAACCTTTCGGTTAACAGCAGATCGCGCTAGCTAACTGCGCCATGGAGACAGTCGTGCGCCACTTTCATCACCATCAGAACATATCTTCAAAGCTATCAGCGCAAAGAAAAAAGCAACACACCACTCCTGGGAGAGCTCGAACCTCCAACCTTTCGGTTAATAGCTGATCGCGCTAGCCAATTCCGCCACAGAGACAGTCCTGCTCCACTCTCACCACCGTCAGAACATTTCTTCAGAGCTGTCAGCCCAAAGGAAAAAAAGCGCCGGACCACCACCGGATGGGCTCGAACCTCCAACCTTTCGGTTAACAGCCGATCGCGCAAGCCAATTGCGCCACGGAGACAGTCCCGCTCCACTCTCACCACCATCAGAACATATGTTCAAAGCTATCAGCGCAAAGAAAAAAGCAACACACCACTCCCGGGAGAGCTCGAACCCCAACCTTTCAGTTAACAGCCGATCGCGCTAGCCAACTGCGCCACGTGAACAGTCCTGCTCCACTCACACCACCATTAGAACAAATCTTCAAAGCTATCAGCCCAAAGAAAAAAAAGCGCCGCACCACTACCGGGTGGGCTCGAACCTCCAACCTTTCGGTTAACAGCCGATCGCCCTAGCCAAATGCGCCACGGAGACAGTCGTGCTCCACTCTCACCACCATCAGAACATATCCTCAAAGCTTTCAGTGCAAAGAAAAAAGCAAAACACCACTCCCGCGAGGGCTCGAATTTCCAATTTTTCGGTTAATAGCCGAACGCGCTAGCCAAGTGCGCCACGGAGACAGACGTGCTCCACTCTCACCACCGTCAGAAAATTTCTTCAGAGCTATCATCCCAAAGAAAAAAAGCGCCGCACCACCACCGGGTGGGCTCGAACCTCTAAGCTTTCGGTTAACAGCCGAACGTGCTAGCCGATTGCGCCACGGAGACAGCCGTGCTCCACTCTCACCACCGTCAGAACATTTCTTCAGAGCTATCAGACCAAAGAAAAAAAAAGCGCCGCACGACCACCGGGTGGGCTTGAACCTACAATCTTTCGGTTAACAGCCGATCGCGCTAGCCGATTGCGCCACGGAGAAATCCTGCTCCACTCTCACCACCGTCAGAACATTTCTTCAGAGCTGTCAGCCCAAACGAAAAAAAGCGCCGGACCACCAACGGGTGGGCTCGGACCTCCAACCTTTTGGTTAACAGCCGATCGCGCTAGCCAATTGCGCCACGGAGAGAGTCGTGCTCCACTCTCACCACCAACAGAACATATCTTCAAAGCTATCAGCGCAAAGAAAAAAGCAACACACCATTCCCGGGAGGGCTTGAACCTCGAACCTTTTGGTTAACAGCTCATCGCACTAGCCAATTGCGCCACGGAGACAGTCGTGCTCAACTATCACCACCATTCCAACATATCTTCAAAGCTATCAGCCCAAAGGGAGAAAAGCGCCGCACCACCACCAGGTGGGCTCGAGCCTCACACCCTTCGGTTAATAGCCCATCGCGCTAGCCAATTACGCCACGGAGGCAGTCGTGCTCCACTCTCATCACCATCAGAACATATTGTTACACGCAAGAAGTACACGAAAAGGTTGAAAAACAGGCGAGCCTGGATGGTTCGCGTTTACTTCCGCAAGGGGTCTCGAGACAGCACACCCAACGTCGTCTTCCTTCTTCACCTTTTGTCTGAATGTTCATTCGCGCTGTATGCGCCGTGCATTGCAACCGCTCGTGACATTTCCCCGTTGGCAGACGAAGCCCGCCGGGCGAGTCACTCAGTGGTTCGTGCATTGCATAGCTTCATGCGAGCGACGTGCGCCACTTCTGTTTTAGCCGAGCGCCGTCCAGTGCTTGTGAGCCGTGCTATGCGGTAGTTGACCTCACTGAGGCGTTCGAGGATAACGTAGGGCCCGACATAGTGAGCGAGAAATTTCTGGTACAGGCCACGTTTCCGTAAAGGCGTCCAGAGCCACACCTGATCTCCAGGATTGAAGTGAACATGTCGGTGACGGTCGTCATAGCGGATCTTTGACCGGTCTTGCGAGGTGAAGGTGCGTAGCCGAGCGAGGCGTCGCGCTTCTTCTGCTCTACAGAGAATCTCGTTGATCGGCTCACTGTGATGAGCAGAGTAGGGAAGCATAGTGTCAAGATTATAGCGTGGTGGACGAGCATAAAGGAGAAAGAAAGGTGAGTAACCAGTGGTCTCATGTCTTGCGGTGTTGAAAGCATAGGTGATGAAAGGCAAAATTGTGTCCCAGTTTTTGTGCGCGGAGTCGATGTACATGGACAGCATGTTGGCAAGCGTTCGGTTCGTGCGTTCCACTAGACCATTAGTCTGTGGATGGTATGGAGTGGAATGGCGGAAGCTTGATGAGCACAGACGAAGGGTCTCTTCGACAACATCCGCGGTAAATTGCCGCCCACGGTCGCTGATTACGATGCGAGGAGGTCCGTGTCTGAGGATAACTTGAAACAGCAAGAAGATGGAAACGTCTTTTGCTGTGGCCGACGGCAGTGCTGCCGTCTCACAATAACGGGTTAAGTGGTCTACGCAAACGATGACCCAACGATTGCCGTCTGTGGATCGCGGAAAAGGGCCCAGAAGATCTATACCAACTTGCTCAAAGGGGGTGCTAGGAGGCGAAACAGGCTGAAGGCGACCAGACGGCGCGTCAGTTGGTCGCTTGTAACGCTGACATTGGGTGCAGCTGGCGACGTACCGTTCGGTATCATTGCGCATCCGGGGCCAATAAAAGCGTTCCTGAGCACGGTAGAGTGTTCTTGTGCATCCAAGATGTCCGGAAGTTGGTTCGTCGTGCATGGCAGATAATACGTGACTGCGAAGGCTCTTGGGGACAACCAAAAGGTAGCGCGCACCGGTAGCCGAGAAGTTCGTCTTATATAGGGCGCCGTCACGTAAGCGAAAACGATTGTCTGCAGCGGACTCCCGCGCGGCCGCGAATAGCGGCTGTAAGCTGTCGTCTTTCCTCTGCTCTGATATGAAGGTATCCATATCCGGAAATCCCGTGGACACAAAAGCGATATATTCATCAAAGTTGTCCGCGTCACATTCAGTCGTTGGGAGTGGCAGGCGAGAGAGACAATCAGCATCAGCGTGTCGCCGGCCGCTCTTGTAGGAAACAACGAAATCATACTCCTGCAGACGGAGCGCCCAGCGTGCTAGTCGACCAGAGGGATCCCGAAGATTCACAAGCCAGCATAGAGAGTGATGATCCGTGACGACAGTAAAGGGGCGCCCGTAGAGATACGATCGAAACCGTTGCACAGCGAAGACGACCGCCAGACACTCTTGTTCGGTGACAGTGTAGTTGCGCTCGGGGCGACTCAATGAGCGGCTAGCGTACGATATCACATGCTCGCTGTCGCCGACACGCTGAACTAGTACGGCGCCAATGCCAACACCACTAGCATCGGTATGAACTTCTGTCGGTGATGACGGATTGAAGTGGCGAAGAATAGGCTGGGACGTCAACAGTAGCTTTAGCTGCCGAAACGATGAGTCGCATTCCGAGCTCCACTCGAAAGGAACACCTTTTTGGAGAAGGCATGTGAGCGGATGAGCTATGTCAGCAAATTTGGGAATGAAACGGCGAAAGTAGGAGCATAACCCTAAAAAACTTCGTAGCTGCTTCACAGAGCGAGGTGCCTCGAATGCCTCCACAGCTGTTGTCTTTTGTGGATCTGGTCGTATACCTTCTTTGTCGATCAGGTGTCCCAGCACAAGTGTCTGTCGTTCACCAAAATGGCACTTTTTAGAATTAAGCACAAGGCCGGCCTTCCTCAAGCAGTTCAGTACCAAGTCCAGGCGCTCGTTATGCTCACGAAATGTTCGGCCGAAGATCACAACGTCGTCTAGGTAGCACATACAAACTTCCCACTTCAAACCGCGAAGTATAGTGTCCATGAACCTTTCAAACGTTGCGGGGGCGTTACAAAGCCCGAAAGGCATCACGTTGAATTCAAATAGTCCATCGGGCGTTACAAAAGCGGTCTTCTCTCTGTCATCCGGGTGCATAGGGATTTGCCAGTAACCTGATCGTAAATCCACAGAAGAGAAGTAAGAAGCCGCAAAGAGGCAATCGATGGCGTCGTCAATTCGTGGGAGTGGGTATACGTCTTTCCTAGTAACGGCATTTAGGCGACGGTAATCGACACAGAATCGCCACGTGCCGTCTTTCTTCTTCACCAGTATCACTGGAGCTGCCCAAGGGCTAGACGATTCCCGAATTACTCCTTTACCCATCATTTCTTCGACTTGAGCGCTGATGATCTTTCGCTCCGCAGAGGACACACGATATGGTTTTTGACGAATCGGTTCAGCGGATCCTGTGTTGATGCGATGGCGAGTACGGGATGCAGGAATCGATGTGGGGCCGTCGTGCTGTGCAAAGTCGAATATTGAAGAGTGTTTCGAGAGCAGGGCCATCAAAACACGACGTTCATGGTCACTGAGCGATGTAGCTACCATTCCGAGCATGTGTTCGTTTGCGGTGTGCGAGACACTGGTTTGTGCTGTATCCGGTAGTTCTGTAAGCACTGCCATAGGTATAAATGACTCTCCCTGAAACGTAGCAAGTTTTAGGCCTTGAGACAGCACGACGGCTTCAGTGGAGCAATTTAGCGTCCATAGCCCTGCGCATCCATCGGTAACTGAAACCATACAATACGGAACCAACACATTTTTCTTAAGACAGTTTCTATGGACCGGTTCCACCGCAACATCGAACGAAGTACTAACAGAAGACGAACAAACAACAGGAACGCGCATCGCGGATAAAGCGGGCACAACAGTGTCTTCAGAAACACAAAACACACTCTCTTGCTGGGATGATTCTTCTAAGAGCGCAGAGGACACACTTCCGCAAATACTGAGTTCTCCTGTTCGGCAGTCAACATTGGCGCCACACAATTTCAAAAAGTCAATGCCGAGAATTACATCGTGTGTGGAACGCGGAAGCACGGTAAACTCAGTGTTAAAGGTTTGACCACCCAAGGAGACATCCACGTTACACACACCAACCGGGTATAATGAGTCCCCACTCACTCCACGAAAGCTTGTGCTGTGGTCCCAATGAAACATAACCTTGCGTCCCAGCAGATTTTTGAACACCACACTCATGACAGAAACAGTTGCTCCCGTGTCGACTAAAGCCATGGTAGAAACGCCATCAATAAGTACATTAACCTTATTCTTCAGCATGAAGATAGGTGGAGGTATCCGAGTCGGCAGCAAAGATTTTCCAGCGACCTCACCTCCATCGGCCGCGCTGGCTAGTTTCCCGGCGGTGGTGACGCGAAGCGGCGTCGAGGAGATGATGACGTCACACGCCGTCTGGGAGATGGAGATCGAGACGCTCGGAAAGCTGGTGGTGGTGTCAGAGTACGTTCGGAGGCAGGAGAGCGGTAACGGTTTCGATACCTTTCTTGTTCTCCAGAATAGCTGTCCAGAGGGAAGTGACGGCTTCTTTCTTCTCGGAAGTAGCCTTCAAAAGTGGTGTTTCCTGGCCTATTAGTGTCCATTGCACGACCACCGTGTTGCATAAACGATCCCGACTGTCCATTGCTGAATGCCCGACGTCGGTTACAATACCTAGCTATGTGGCCAGGCGTGCCACAGTTGTAACACACGGGCAGAGGGCGAACTTCCGGACGCTGATTGAAATATTCCACAGCGGCCACAGGCTGAGAGTAACTCATCCCCTCCCCTTGGATGTCGTAGGCAGTGCTGGGTCTTCGTGGGCGAACGTCGCGTGGATGCTGATCAAAACGCCGATCAATCGAGTCGTAATGGCGTTGTTCGGTCTGGCCATAATGCGGGTCGTGTTGGTAGCTGTTACAATCCGCAGCATTCACGGAATGCTGCCAAGTAGCCGGAGGAGATGCGCAGACGGCGTCTCGGAAAGCGACGGAGGCGCAACGCGGCACCGCATAACGCGTTTGTTCTTCGTGCCGCAGGAGCTCCTCACGGACAATCTGCCGAATGGTAGCTGAGAGGTCTGTCTGCGGACTCGCGTCAACGCTGGCCACAGTCGTGACATTGGCTAGCCGTCCAAACTTCGGCGTGATTCGACGAGTTTTCAGCGCCTCGAATGTGCGGCAGTGCCGAATCACGTCTGATACGGTGTTCAGGTTGTCTTTTCCAATGAGGAAGTTATAGACGTCTTCCGCAATACCTTTTAAAAGGTGTCCCACTTTATCTTCCTCGGGCATTCGAGAGTCGATGGTCTTACACAGCTTGAGAACTTCTTCAATATATGTCGTGCAAGTCTCGCCGATCACCTGAGCTCTCTGAGCTAAAGCTGTTTCCGCTCGTTTCTTCTTAGTGTCCGAGTCGCTAAAGCACTTCTTCATTTCTTCAATAAGACTGCTCCATGTAGTAAGCGTGTCGGCGTGGTTTTCATACCAAACCAGGGCCGTGTCCGTCAAATAAAAAACGACATGCCTGAGCTGGCTGGCCGGGTTCCAGTTGTTGCATTGGCTTACCCTTTCGTAATGGGTCAGCCATTCATCGAAGTCTTCCCCTGGCTTTGCTGAGAACGGCCGTGGCTCTCGGTAATGCTGATACAGCGGTGGTCTTGCCGAGGCATTGCTGAGGGGGTCATTTTGCTCCAGAGACATGTCGGGGCGCGATGGCGAAAGTCCGGCAAGGCGACGGCTTCTACGAAGTTCTGGTGCTGACGGCTCCGTCGTAGGTCGTGGGAGGTACCCAGCACAGCTCCACCAAATGTTACACGCAAGAAGTACACGAAAAGGTTGAAAAACAGGCGAGCCTGGATGGTTCGCGTTTACTTCCGCAAGGGGTCTCGAGACAGCACACCCAACGTCGTCTTCCTTCTTCACCTTTTGTCTGAATGTTCATTCGCGCTGTATGCGCCGTGCATTGCAACCGCTCGTGACAATATCTTCAAAGCTATCAGCGCAAAGAAAAAAGCAACACACCACTCCCGGGAGGGCTCGAACCTCCAACCTTTCGGTTAACAGCCGATCGCGCTAGCCAATTGCGCCACGGAGACCGTCCTGTACCACTCTCACCACCATCAGAACATATGTTCAAAGCTATCAGCGCATAGAAAAAAGGAACACACCACTCCCGGGAGAGGTCGAACCTCCAACCTTTCGGTTAACAGCCGATCGCGCTAGCTAATTCTGCCACAGAGACAGTCCTGCTCCACTCTCCGCACCATCTGAACATATCTTGAAAGCTATCAGCCCAAAGAAGAAAAAGCGCCGCACCACCACCGGGTGGGCTCGAACCTCCAAACTTTTGGTTAACAGCTGATCGCGCTAGCCAATTGCGCCACGGAGACAGTCCTGCTCCACTCTCACCACCATCAGAACATATCTTCAAAGCTATCAGCCCAAAGAAAAAAAAGCGCCGCACCACCACCGCGTGGTCTCGAACATCCAACCTTTCGGTTAACAGCCGATCGCGCTAGCCAATTGCGCCACGGACACAGTCCTGCTCCACTCTCACTCCCATCAGAACAATCTTCAAAGCTATCAGCCCAAAGAAAAAAAAAAGCGCCGCACCACCAACGGGTGGGCTCGAACCTCCAACCTTTCGGTTAACAGCCGATCGCGCCAGCCAATTGCGCCACTCAGACAGTCGTGCTCCACTCTCACCACCATGAGGACATATCTTCAAAGCTATCAGCGCAAAGAAAAAAAAGCGCCGCACCCCCACCGGGTGTGCTCGAACCTCCAACCTTTCGGTTAACAGCAGATCACGCTAGCTAACTGCGCCATGGAGACAGTCGTGCTCCACTCTCATCACCATCAGAACATATCTTCAAAGCTATCAGCGCAAAGAAAAAAGCAACACACCACTCCCGGGAGAGCTCGAACCTCCAACCTTTCGGTTAACAGCCGATCGCGCTAGCCAATTCCGCCACAGAGACAGTCCTGCTCCACTCTCACCACCGTGTGAACATTTCTTCAGAGCTGTCAGCCCAAAGGAAAAAAAGCACCGGACCACCACCGGATGGGCTCGAACCTCCAACCTTTTCGTTAACAGCCGATCGCGCTAGCCAATTGCGTCACGGAGAGAGTCGTGCTCCACTCTCACCACCAACAGAACATATCTTCAAAGCTATCAGCGCAAAGAAACAAGCAACACACCACTCCCGGGAGGGCTTGAACCTCGAACCTTTCGGTTAACAGCCGATCGCGCTAGCCAATTGCGCCACGGAGACAGTCGTGCTCCACTCTCACCACCATCAGTACATATCTTCAAAGCTATCACTGCAAAGAAAAAAAGCGACACACCGTCCCCGGGAGCGCTCGAACCTCCAACCGTTCGGTTAACAGCCGATCGCGCCAGCCAATTGCGCCACGGAGACAGTCGTGCTCCACTCTCACCACCATGAGAAAACATCTTCAAAGCTATCAGCGCAAGTGAAAACGCAACACACCACTCCCGGGAGGGCTCGAAGCTCCAACCTTTCGGTTAACAGCCGATCGCGCTAGCAAATTGCGCCACGGAGACAGTCCTGCTATACTCTCAACACCATCAGAGCATATCTTCAAAGCTATAAGCCCAAAGAAAAAAAAAGCGCCGCACCACCACCGTGTGGGCTTGAACCTCCAACTTTTGGGTTAACAGCCGATCGCGCTAGCCAATTGCGCCACGGAGACAGTCGTGCTCCACTCTCACCACCATCATAACATTTCTTCAGAGCTATCAGCCCAAAAAAAGCGCCACACGACCACAGGGTGGGCTCGAACCTCCAAACTTTCGGTCAACATCAGATCGCGCTAGCCAACTGGGCCACGGAGACAGTCGTTCTCCACTCTCACCACCATCAGAACATATCTTCAAAGCTATCAGCGAAAAGAAAAAAAGCGACACACCGTCCCCGGGTGGACCCAAACCTCCCACCTTTCGGTTAACAGCCGATCGCGCTAGCCAATTGCGCCACGGAGACAGTCGTGCTCCACTCTCACCACCATCAGAACATATCTTCAAAGCTATCAGCGCAAAGAAAAAAAAAGCGACACACCGTCCCCGGGTGGGCTCGAAACTCCAACATTTCGGCTAACAGCCGATAGCGCTAGCTAATTGCGCCATGGAGACAATCCTTCTCCACTCTCACCACCATCAGAACATATCTTCAAAGCTATCAGGTTAAAAAAGAAACGCCGCACCACCACCAGGTGGGCTCGAAACTCCAAGCTTTCGGTTAACAGCCGATCACGCTAGCCAATTTCGCCACGGAGACAGTCCTGCTCCACTCTCACGACCATCAGAACATATCTTCAAAGCTATCAGCCCAAAGAAAAAAAGGTCCGCACCACCACCGGGTGGGCTCGAACCTCCAACCTTTCGGTTAACAGCCGATCGCGTTAGCCAATTGCGTCACGGAGAGAGTCGTGCTCCACTCTCAACACCCACAGAACATATCTTCAAAGCTATCAGCGCAAAGAAAGAAGCAACACACCACTCCCGGGAGGGCTTGAACCTCGAACCTTTCGGTTAACAGCCGATCGCGCTAGCCAATTGCGCCACGGAGACAGTCGTGCTCCACTCTCACCACCATCAGTACATATCTTCAAAGCTATCACTGCAAAGAAAAAAGCAACCCACCACTCCCGAGAGGGCTCGAATCTCCAACCTTTCCGTTAACAGCCGATCGCGCTAGCCAATTGCGCCACGGAAACAGTCCTGCTCCACTCACACCACCATTAGAACATATCTTCAAAGCTATCAGCAAAAGAAAAAAAAGCGCCGCACCACCACCGGGTGGGCTCCAACCTCCAACCTTTCGGTTAACAGCCGATCGCGCCAGCCAATTGCGCCACGGAGACAGTCCTGCTCTACTCTCACTACCATCAGAACATTTCTTCAGAGCTATCAGCTCAAAGAAAAAGAAGCGCCGCACCACCACCGGGTGGGCTCGAACCTCCAACCTTTCGGTTAACAGCCGATCGCCCTAGCCAATTGCGTCACAGAGACAGTCGTGCTCCACTCTCACCACCATCAGGACATATCTCCAAAGCTATCAGCGCAAAGAAAAAAGCAACACACCACTCCCGCGAGGGCTCGAAACTCCAATTTTTCGGTTAACAGCCGAACGCGCTAGCCAATTGCGCCACGGAGACAGTCGTGCTCCACTTTCACCACCGTCAGAACATTTCTCCGAAGCTATCAGCGCAAAGAAAAAAAAGCGCCGCATCACCACTGGGTGGGCTCGAACCTCCAACCTTTCGGTAAACAGCCGATCGCGCTAGCTAATTGCGCCACGGAGACAGTCGTGCTCCACTCTCACCACCATCAGAAAATATCTTCAAAGCTTTCAGTGCAAAGAAAAAAGCAACACACCACTCCCGCGAGGGCTCGAAACTCCAATTTTTCGGTTAACAGCCGAACGCGCTAGCCAATTGCGCCACGGAGACAGTCGTGCTCCACTTTCACCACCATCAGAACATATTTTCAAAGCTATCAGTGCAAAGAAAAAAGCAACACACCACTCCTGAGAGGGCTCGAACCTCCAATGTTCCGTTAACAGCCGATCGCGCTAGCCAATTGCGCCACGGAGGCAGTCCTGCTCACTCTCACCACCATCAGAACATATCTTTAAAGCTATCAGCGCAAAAAAAAGCAACACACCACTCCCGGGAGAGCTCGATTCTCCAACCTTTCGGTTAACAGCCGATCGCGCTAGCCAATTGCGCCACAGAGACAGTCGTGCTCCACTTTCACCACCATCAGAACATATTTTCAAAGCTATCAGCGCAAAGAAAAAAGCGACACACCACTCCCGGGAGGGCTCGAACTTCCAACCTTTCGGTTAACAGCCGATCGCGCTAGCCAATTGCGCCACGGAGACAGTCCTGCTCCACTCTCACCACCATCAGAACATATCTTCAAAGCTATCAGCGCAAAGAAAAAAGCAACACACCACTCCCGGGAGAGCTCGATTCTCCAACCTTTCGGTTAACAGCCGATCGCGCTAGCCAATTGCGCCATGGAGACAGTCGTGCTCCACTTTCACCACCATCAGAACATATTTTCAAAGCTATCAGCGCAAAGAAAAAAGCAACACACCACTCCCGAGAGGGCTCGAACCTCCAATTTTCCGTTAACAGCCGATCGCGCTAGCCAATTGCGCCACGGAGGCAGTCCTGCTCACTCTCACTACCATCAGAACATATCTTTAAAGCTATCGGTCGAAAGAAAAAAAAGCACCGCACCACCACCGGGTGAGCTCGAACCTCCAACCTTTCGGTTAACAGCCGATCGCGCCAGCCAATTGCGCCACGGAGACAGTCGTGCTCCACTCTCACCCCCGTCAGAACATTTCTTCAGAGCTATCAGCCCAAAGAAAAAAAAGCGCCGCACCACCACCGGGTGGGCTCGAAACTCCAAGCTTTCGGTTAACAGCCTTTCGCGCTAGCCAATTGCGCCACGGAGACAGTCGTGCTCCACTCTCACCACCATCAGGACATATCTTCAAAGCTATCAGCGCAAAGAAAAAAGCGACACACCACTCCCGGGAGGGCTCGAAACTCCAATTTATCGGTTAACAGCGGAACGTGTTAGCCAATTGCGCCACGGAGACCGTCGTGCTCCAATCTCACCACCGTCAGAACATTTCTCCAAAGCTATCAGCGCAAAGAAAAAAAAGCGCCGCACCACCACCGGGTGGGCTCGAACCTCCAACCTTTCGATCAACAGCCGATCGCGCTAGCTAATTGCGCCAAGGAGACAGTCGTGCTCCACTCTCACCACCATCAGAACATATCTTCAAAGCTATCAGTGCAAAGAAAAAAGCGCCGCACCACCACCGGGTGGGCTCAAACATCCAACTTTTCGGTTAACAGACCATCGCGCTAGCCGAAATCGCCACGGAGACAGTCGTGCTGCACTCTCACCACTGTCAGAACATTTCTCCAAAGCTATCAGCCCAAAGAAAAAAAGCGACACACTGTCCCCGGGAGCGCTCGAACCTCCAACCTTTCGGTTAACAGCCGATCGCGCTAGCCAATTGGGCCACGGAGACAGTCGTGCTCCACTCTCACCACCATCAGAAAACATCTTCAAAGCTATCAGCGCAAGTGAAAACGCAACATACCACTCCCGGGAGGGCTCGAAGCTCCAACCTTTCGGTTAACAGCCGATCGCGCTAGCAAATTGCGCCACGGAGACAGTCCTGCTATACTCTCGCCACCATCAGAGCATATCTTCAAAGCTATCAGCCCAAAGAAACAAAAGCGCCGCACCACCACCGTGTGGGCTCGAACCTCCAATTTTTCGGTTAACAGCCGATCGCGCTAGCCAATTGCGCCACGGACACAATCGTGCTCCACTCTCACCACCATCAGAACATATCTTCAAAGCTATCAGCGCAAAGAAAAAAAAGCGACACACCGTCCCCGGGTGGGCTCGAAACTCCAACCTTTCGGTTAACAGCCGATAGCGCTAGCTAATTGCGCCACGGAGACAATCCTTCTCCACTCTCACCACCATCAGAACATATCTTCAAAGCTATCAGGCCAAAAAAAAAAGCGCCGCACCACCACCAGGTGGGCTCGAAACTCCAAGCTTTCGGTTAACAGCCGATCACGCTAGCCAATTGCGCCACGGAGACAGTCCTGCTCCACTCTCACGACCATCAGAACATATCTTCAAAGCTATCAGCCCAAAGAAAAAAAGGTCCGCACCACCACCGGGTGGGCTCGAACCTCCAACCTTTCGGTTAACAGCCGATCGCGCTAGCCAATTGCGCCACGGAGACAGTCCTGCTCCACTCTCACCAACATCAGAACATATCTTCAAAGCTATCAGCCCAAAGAAAAAAAAGCAACACACCACTCCCGGGAGCGCTCGATTCTCCAACCTTTCGGTTAACAGCCGATCGCGCTAGCCAACTGCGCCACGAAGACAGTCCTGCTCCACTCTCACCACCGTCAGAACATTTCTTCAGAGCTGTCAGCCCAAAGGAAAAAAAGCGCCGGACCACCACCGGGTGGGCTCGAACCTCCAACCATTTGGTTAACAGCCGATCGCGCTAGCCAATTGCGCCGCGGAGAGAGTCGTGCTCCTCTCTCACCACCAACATAACATATCTTCAAAGCTATCACCGCAAAGAAAAAAGCAACACACCACTTCTGGGAGGGCTTGAACCTCGAACCGTTCGGTTAACAGCCGATCGCGCTAGCGAATTGCGCCGCGGAGACAGTCGTGCTCCACTCTCACCACCATCAGAACATATTTTCAAAGCTATCAGCGCAAAGAAAAAAGCAACAAACCACTCCCGAGAGGGCTCGAACCTCCAATTTTCTGTTAACAGCCGATCGCGCTAGACAATTGCGCCACGGAGGCAGTCCTGCTTCACTCTCACCACCATCAGAACATATCTTCAAAGCTATCGGTCGAAAGAACAAAAAAGCGCCGCACCACCACCGGGTGGGCTCGAACCTCCAACCTTTCGGTTAACAGCCGATCGCGCTAGCCAATTGCCCCACGGAGACAGTCCCGCTCCACTCTCACCACCATCAGAACATATGTTCAAAGCTATCAGCGTATAGAAAAAAGCAAAACACCACACCCGGGAGAGCTCGAACCTCCAACCTTTCGGTTAACAGCTGATCGCGCTAGCCAATTCTGCCACAGAGACAGTCCTGCTCCACTCATCGCACAATCTGAACATATCTTGAAAGCTATCAGCCCAAAGAAGAAAAAGCGCCGCACCACCACCGGGTGGGCTCGAACCTCCAAACTTTTGGTTAACAGCTGATCGCGCTAGCCAATTGCGCCACGGAGACAGTCCTGCTCCACTCTCACCACCATCAGAACATATCTTCAAAGCTATCAGCCCAAAGAAAAAAAAGCGCCGCACCACCACCACGTGGGCTCGAACATCCAACCTTTCGGTTAACAGCCGATCGCGCTAGCCAATTGCGCCACGGAGACAGTCCTGCTCCACTCTCACCCCCATCAGAAAAATCTTCAAAGCTATCAGCCCAAAGAAAAAAAAAAGCGCCGCACCACCAACGGGTGGGCTCGAACCTCCAACCTTTCAGTTAACCGCCGATCGCGCCAGCCAATTGCGCCACGGAGACAGTCGTGCTCCACTCTCACCCCCGTCAGAACATTTCTTCAGAGCTATCAGCCCAAAGAAAAAGAAGCGCCGCACCACCACCAGGTGGGCTCGAACCTCCAACCTTTCTGTTAACAGCCGATCGCGCTAGCCAATTGCGCCACTCAGACAGTCGTGCTCCACTCTCACCACCATGAGGACATATCTTCAAAGCTATCAGCGCAAAGAAAAAAAAGCGCCGCACCACCACCGGGTGGGCTCGAACCTCCAAACTTTTGGTTAACAGCTGATCGCGCTAGCCAATTGCGCCACGGAGACAGTCCTGCTCCACTCTCACCACCATCAGAACATATCTTCAAAGCTATCAGCCCAAAGAAAAAAAAGCGCCGCACCACCACCACGTGGGCTCGAACATCCAACCTTTCGGTTAACAGCCGATCGCGCTAGCCAATTGCGCCATGGAGACAGTCGTGCTCCACTCTCATCACCATCAGAACATATCTTCAAAGCTATCAGCGCAAAGAAAAAAGCAACACACCACTCCCGGGAGAGCTCGAACCTCCAACCTTTCGGTTAATAGCTGATCGCGCTAGCCAACTCCGCCACAGAGACAGTCCTGCTCCACTCTCACTACCGTCAGAACATTTCTTCAGAGCTGTCAGCCCAAAGGAAAAAAAGCGCCGGACCACCACCGGATGGGCTCGAACCTCCAACCTTTTCGTTAACAGCCGATCGCGCTAGCCAATTGCGTCACGGAGAGAGTCGTGCTCCACTATCACCACCACCAGAACAAATCTTCAAAGCTATCAGCGCAAAGAAAAATGCAACACACCACTCCCGGGAGGGCTTGAACCTCGAACCTTTCGGTTAACAGCCGATCGCGCTAGCCAATTGCGCCACGGAGACAGTCGTGCTCCACTCTCACCACCATCAGTACATATCTTCAAAGCTATCACTGCAAAGAAAAAAGCAACACACCACTCCCGAGAGGGCTCGAATCTCCAATCTTTCCGTTAACAGCCGATCGCGCTAGCCAATTGCGCCACGGAGGCAGTCGTGCTCCACTCTCACCACCATCAGAACATATCTTCAAAGCTATCAGCCGAAAGAAAAAAAGCGCCGCACCACCACCGGGTGGACTCGAACCTCCAACCTTTCGGGTAACAGCCGATCGCGCTAGCCAATTGCGCCACGGAGACAGTCCCGCTCCACTCTCACCACCATCAGAACATATGTTCAAAGCTATCAGCCGAAAGAAAAAAAGGTCCGCACCACCACCGGGTGGGCTCGAACCTCCAACCTTTCGGTTAACAGCCGATCGCGCTAGCCAATTGCGCCACGGAGACAGTCCTGCTCCACTCTCACCAACATCAGAACATATCTTCAAAGCTATCAGCCCAAAGAAAAAAAAGCAACACACCACTCCCGGGAGCGCTCGATTCTCCAACCTTTCGGTTAACAGCCGATCGCGCTAGCCAACTGCGCCACGAAGACAGTCCTGCTCCACTCTCACCACCGTCAGAACATTTCTTCAGAGCTGTCAGCCCAAAGGAAAAAAAGCGCCGGACCACCACCGGGTGGGCTCGAACCTCCAACCATTTGGTTAACAGCCGATCGCGCTAGCCAATTGCGCCGCGGAGAGAGTCGTGCTCCTCTCTCACCACCAACATAACATATCTTCAAAGCTATCACCGCAAAGTAAAAAGCAACACACCACTTTCGGGAGGGCTTGAACCTCGAACCGTTCGGTTAACAGCCGATCGCGCTAGCGAATTGCGCCACGGAGACAGTCGTGCTCCACTCTCACCACCATCAGAACATATTTTCAAAGCTATCAGCGCAAAGAAAAAAGCAACAAACCACTCCCGAGAGGGCTCGAACCTCCAATTTTCCGTTAACAGCCGATCGCGCTAGACAATTGCGCCACGGAGGCAGTCCTGCTTCACTCTCACCACCATCAGAACATATCTTCAAAGCTATCGGTCGAAAGAACAAAAAAGCGCCGCACCACCACCGGGTGGGCTCGAACCTCCAACCTTTCGGTTAACAGCCGATCGCGCTAGCCAATTGCGCCACGGAGACAGTCCCGCTCCACTCTCACCACCATCAGAACATATGTTCAAAGCTATCAGCGCATAGAAAAAAGCAACACACCACTCCCGGGAGAGCTCGAACCTCCAACCTTTCGGTTAATGGCTGATCGCGCTAGCCAAATCTGCCACAGAGACAGTCCTCCTCCACTCATCGCACCATCTGAACATATCCTGAAAGCTATCAGCCCAAAGAAGAAAAAGCGCCGCACCACCACCGGGTGGGCTCGAACCTCCAAACTTTTGGTTAACAGCTGATCGCGCTAGCCAATTGCGCCACGGAGACAGTCCTGCTCCACTCGCACCACCATCAGAACATATCTTCAAAGCTATCAGCCCAAAGAAAAAAAAGCGCCGCACCACCACCGCGTGGGCTCGAACATCCAACCTTTCGGTTAACAGCCGATCGCGCTAGCCAATTGCGCCACGGAGACAGTCCTGCTCCACTCTCATCCCCATCAGAAAAATCTTCAAAGCTATCAGCCCAAAGAAAAAAAAAGCGCCGCACCACCAACGGGTGGGCTCGACATCCAACCTTTCAGTTAACAGCCGATCGCGCCAGCCAATTGCGCCACGGAGACAGTCATGCTCCACTCTCACCACCGTCAGAACATTTCTTCAGAGCTGTCAGCCCAAAGGAAAAAAAGCGCCGGACCACCACCGGATGGGCTCGAACCTCGAACCTTTCGGTTAACAGCCGATCGCGCTAGCCAATTGCGCCACGGAGACAGTCGTGCTCCACTCGCACCACCATCAGTACATATCTTCAAAGCTATCACTGCAAAGAAAAAAGCAACACACCACTCCCGAGAGGGCTCGAATCTCCAATCTTTCCGTCAACAGCCGATCGCGCTAGCCAATTGCGCCACGGAGGCAGTCCTGCTCCACTCTCACCACCATCAGAACATATCTTCAAAGCTATCAGCCGAAAGAAAAAAAAGCGCCGCACCACCACCGGGTGGGCTCGAACCTCCAACCTTTCGGTTAACAGCTGATCGCGCTAGCCAATTGCGCCACGGAGACAGTCCCGCTCCACTCTCACCACCATCAGAACATATGTTCAAAGCTATCAGCGCAAAGAAAAAAGCAACACACCACTCCCAGGAGAGCTCGAACCTCCAACCTTTCAGTTAACAGCCGATCGCGCTAGCCAATTCCGCCACAGAGACAGTCCTGCTCCACTCTCCGCACCACCAGAACATATCTTGAAAGCTATCAACCCAAAGAAAAAAAAGCGCCGCACCACCACCGGGTGGGCTCGAACCTCCAACCTTTCGGTTAACAGTCGATCGCGCTAGCCAATTGCGCCACGGGAACAGTCCTGCTCCACTCACACCACCATTAGAACATATCTTCAAAGCTATCAGCCCAAAGAAAAAGAAGCGCCGCACCACCACCGGGTGGGCTCGAACCTCTAAGCTTTCGGTTAACAGCCGAACGTGCTAGCCGATTGCGCCACGGAGACAGCCGTGCTCCACTCTCACCACCGTCAGAACATTTCTTCAGAGCTATCAGCCCAAAGAAAAAAAAGCGCCGCACGACCACCGGGTGGGCTCGAACCTCCAATCTTTCCGTTAACAGCCGATCGCGCTAGTCAATTGCGCCACGGAGGCAGTCCTGCTCCACTCTCACCACCATCAGAACATATCTTCAAAGCTATCAGCCGAAAGAAAAAAAGCACCGCACCACCATCGGGTGGGCTCGAACCTCCAACCTTTCGGTTAACAGCCGATCGCGCTAGCCAATTGCGCCACGGAGACAGTCCCGCTCCACTCTCACCACCATCAGAACATATGTTCAAAGCTATCAGCGCAAAGAAAAAAGCAACACACCACTCCCGGGAGAGCTGGAACCTCCAACCTTTCAGTTAACAGCCGATCGCGCTAGCCAATTATGCCACAGAGACAGTCCTGCTCCACTCATCGCACCATCTGAACATATCCTGAAAGCTATCAGCCCAAAGAAGAAAAAGCGCCGCACCACCACCGGGTGGGCTCGAACCTCCAAACTTTTGGTTAACAGCTGATCGCGCTAGCCAATTGCGCCATGGAGATGGTCCTGCTCCACTCTCACCTCCATCAGAACATATCATCAAAGCTATCAGCCCAAAGAAAAAAAAGCGCCGCACCACCACCGCGTGGGCTCGAACATCCAACCTTTCGGTTAACAGCCGATCGCGCTAGCCAATTGCGCCACGGAGACAGTCCTGCTCCACTCTCACCCCCATCAGAAAAATCTTCAAGGCTATCAGCCCAAAGAAAAAAAAAGCGCCGCACCACCAACGGGTGGGCTCGAACCTCCAACCTTTCGGTTAACAGTCGATCGCGCTAGCCAATTGCGCCACGGGAACAGTCCTGCTCCACTCACACCACCATTAGAACATATCTTCAAAGCTATCAGCCCAAAGAAAAAAAAAGCGCCGCACCACCACCGGGTGGGCTCGAACCCCCAACCTTTCGGTTAACAGCCGATCGCGCCAGCCAATTGCGCCACGGAGACAGTCCTGCTCTACTCTCACCACCATCAGAACATTTCTTCAGAGCTATCAGCCCAAAGAAAAAGAAGCGCCGCACCACCACCGGGTGGGCTCGAACCCCTAAGCTTTCAATAATACGGAAATAATACGGAAAGACGGGCTAGTTGGTACTGCTGCATAATTGAAGTTTTTGCGCACACACACAAGGACACAGAAGAAGGGAACACAAGGACCAGCGCAGACTAACAACTGATTTTTATTCAGTAAGAAAACAGAATATATACGCTTACTTGCACCCCATGATCACCGCGCATGAGCAAAAACGGCATCGTACAATCTTAAAAACCAAATATCACATGTTGTTCAGCAATTCAATTTCTTTTTCACTAAGCGATATCGACGGATGGCTGACGCACATATCTTTAAGTCTAGAGATGTGCCACGCTTCTACTATTTCTCTTGTTGTCTGATTTGGGTGTACATACACCACCTCAGTTTGATCAAACAACGGCTTACATGCACTAAAAGAACAACGCGCACAGTGCAGTGCTAAATGTGTTTCCGGCCTCCCTTTCAAGTTGGTCATGTGCTCCTTCAATCTCACATTTAAGCATCGGCCAGTCTGACCGACATAAAAGTTCCCACAACTGAAGGGGGTCTTATAAACTACCTTTCTTTTGCACTCAACCACCTGATGACCTGCACGCTTGGAACAATTGCCTCCGATATCCCTCGTCCTTTCCTCGTACAGATTATTTACAGCCGGACACACGCCCCCTAGTTTGTTCTTTGCCGAGAATACAACTTTGACACCATATTTAGCTGCCACCTTCTTAAGTTTATGGGAGAAACCATGCTCGTAGGGGATTACCGAAATTTTCTTTGTATCTTGGCTTCTTTCCTCTTTCTCCCCGGATTTCATTTTCTTCATTAATCTTTCGCTTGCAGTTAGAAGAAACGAGTTAGGGTATCCTGCCTTTTCCAGCTTTACCTTCTGTTCAAGGAAAGATTCTTTTAACTTGTGCTTACATGTTTTTGTAAGAGCTGACTTGAAACACCCCATTGCTATACCGTTTTTTACTATCCTTGAATGGGAGGAAGCGTACTGCAACAGGGGCTTCTCTGTTCTAGGCGAATACTTCCAACACACATGGTTCTTTTCAAAAACAAGCTTCATATCTAGGAACTGTAAACAGTTTTCGGTGGGTTGTTCAGATGTAAAAACTAGGCCTTTGCCTCTCCGTCTGAAAGTCTCCATTACACTTGTGGTGACAGCATCCCAGTCTGTGTCTACACCCAAAATCAAATAATCATCAACATATCTGAATATTTTTAAGGACTTGCCACCCAAATCAGAATCAACCAGTCTGTCAACTTTGCTCAAAAAAATTGTACTCAGTACAGGGGCTACCTTGGATCCAATACACACTCCATTCTTTTGACGGAACAGTCTATCTTGAAATAGTACAACCGTGCTGTCCAAGTACATGCAAAGTAATTCAAGAAACGTTTCTAGTGACATTCCACTGCGATTACGGAAGGCCACTTCATCATTGTCCCGTTCAATGCACTCTTTCACAGAATCTAGCAGAGCATCCTGCGGCAAAGAGTAGTATAAATCTTGAATATCAACACTAAAACCCTTGTAGCTGCCTTCTTTAACTCCCGATAAATACGATATCACCTCCTCAGAATTCTTGACGACAAACGGGTCCTTAGGAGACAAGGACGCTAGTAATTTTTGAAGAAACCCAGATACAATGAATTGCCACGAATTGTGTTCCGATACTATTGCTCTGAACGGAACCCCTAGTTTATGCGTCTTTGCCGCAAAGAACACTTCCAAAGTATGACCCTTTACCTTTTTTACTAGCGACGACAAACTATCCAACTTATACTTCTTCAGCAACCCCACAGCACGTTTCTTGAGTTCCTGCGGTTTTATTTTTACTTCCTCGAAACATTTGTGCATAACATCCGAAGCCTTACTAGAATACATGTTATCCGGTAAAACAACAAGGTGACTTTCCTTGTCTGACTTCACTACCCTCAATTCCTTAGAATACAGATAGCGAGCAAGCTGTCCTACAATAGGACGTTGTCTTCGGTTGATCCTTACATTCGCAACTACTTCTACACATTCTCTAATGCAAGAATCCTTTTCTTCCTCACTCACATTCCTTGAAATGTCCCGCACCAAAGCCAGTCTGTCAGGTATCCGTAGCGATGGTTCCACGCAGAACTTGGGTCCTAACTTGAGCACATCCCTCTGTTCTTCTTCCACAGGTGCGTCTCCCAGAACGAGTACCTTTCCTGGTTCCGCCTCTTGCTTCTGCTTCTTAGGTAAACACGCCCAAACCTGATGCCAAAGTACTTCTGTTAAGTTCATAGCACTATCGTACCACATGCTATGCGATTTCCAGTCAATCTTGCCCTCAGCCGACTCAGAACACGCTGCACGAAGACAGTCCTTCAGGAAACGGCATTGTCTCCAGCACTCTGACCTGAGGATCTTGCAGACCCTCCGGCAATGGCCAACCGACATTGGTAGCCATCCAGTCGCAAACTTTATCGCATCCGGCGAAGTCCTATGTCTTAGTCCTATGTACACCCTAAGCTTTCGGTTAACAGCCGAACGTGCCAGCCGATTGCGCCACGGAGACAGCCGTGCTCCACTCTCACCACCGTCAGAACATTTCTTCAGAGCTATCAGCCCAAAGAAAAAAAAGCGCCGCACGACCACCGGGTGGGCTCGAACCTCCAATCTTTCCGTTAACAGCCGATCGCGCTAGTCAATTGCGCCACGGAGGCAGTCCTGCTCCACTCTCACCACCATCAGAACATATCTTCAAAGCTATAAGCCGAAAAAAAAAGCGCCGCACCACCATCGGGTGGGCTCGAACCTCCAACCTTTCGGTTAACAGCCGATCGCGCTAGCCAATTGCGCCACGGAGACAGACCCGCTCCACTCTCACCACCATCAGAACATATGTTCAAAGCTATCAGCGCAAAGAAAAAAGCAACACACCACTCCCGGGAGAGCTGGAACCTCCAACCTTTCAGTTAACAGCCGATCGCGCTAGCCAATTCCGCCACAGAGACAGTCCTGCTCCACTCTCCGCACCATCAGAACATATCTTGAAAGCTATCAGCCCAAAGAAAAAAAAGCGCCGCACCACCACCGGGTGGGCTCGAACCTCCAACCTTTCGGTTAACAGCCGATCGCCCTAGCCAATTGCGCCACGGAGACAGTCGTGCTCCACTCTCACCACCATCAGAACATATCTTCAAAGCTTTCAGTGCTAAGAAAAAAGCAACACACCACTCCCGCGAGGGCTCGAATTTCCAATTTTTCGGTTAACAGCCGAACGCGCTAGCCGATTGCGCCACGGAGACAGACGTGCTCCACTCTCACCACCGTCAGAACATTTCTTCAGAGCTATCATCCCAAAGAAAAAAAAAGCGCCGCACCACCACCGGGTGGGCTCGAACCTCTAAGCTTTCGGTTAACAGCCGAACGTGCTAGCCGATTGCGCCACGGAGACAGCCGTGCTCCACTCTCACCACCGTCAGAACATTTCTTCAGAGCTATCAGCCCAAAGAAAAAAAAAGCGCCGCACGACCACCGGGTGGGCTCGAACCTACAATCTTTCGGTTAACAGCCGATCGCGCTAGCCGATTTCGCCACGGAGGAATCCTGCTCCACTCTCACCACCGTCAGAACATTTCTTCAGAGCTGTCAGCCCAAACGAAAAAAAGCGCCGGACCACCAACGGGTGGGCTCGAACCTCCAACCATTTGGTTAAGAGCCGATCGCGCTAGCCAATTGCGCCACGGAGAGAGTCGTGCTCCACTCTCACCACCAACAGAACATAACTTCAAAGCTATCAGCGCAAAGAAAAAAGCAACACACCATTCCCGGGAGGGCTCGAACCTCGAACCTTTTGGTTAACAGCTCATCGCACTAGCGAATTGCGCCACGGAGACAGTCGTGCTCCACTATCACCACCATTCCAACATATCTTCAAAGCTATCAGCCCAAAGGAAAAAAAGCGCCGCACCACCACCAGGTGGGCTCGAGCCTCACACCCTTCGGTTAATAGCCCATCGCGCTAGCCAATTACGCCACGGAGGCAGTCGTGCTCCACTCTCATCACCATCAGAACATATCTTCAAAGCTATCAGCGCAAAGAAAAAAGCAACACACCACTCCCGGGAGGGCTCGAACCTCCAACCTTTCGGTTAACAGCCGATCGCGCTAGCCAATTGCGCCACGGAGACCGTCCTGTACCACTCTCACCACCGTCAGAACATTTCTTCAGAGCTGTCAGCCCAAAGGAAAAAAAAGCGCCGGACCACCACCGGGTGGGCTCTAACCTCCAACCTTTTCGTTAACAGCCGATCGCGCTAGCCGATTGCGCCACAGAGAGAGTCGTGCTCCACTCTCACCACCAACAGAACATATCTTCAAAGCTATCAGCGCAAAGAAAAAAGCAACACACCACTCCCGGGAGGGCTTGAACCTCGAACCTTTCGGTTAACAGCCGATCGCGCTAGCCAATTGCGCCACGGAGACAGTCGTGCTCCACTCTCACCACCATAAGAACATATCTTCAAAGCTATCACTGCAAAGAAAAAAGCAACACACTACTCCCGAGAGGGCTCGAATCTCCAACGTTTCCGTTAACAGCCGATCGCGCTAGCCAATTGCGCCACGGAGGCAGTCCTGCTCCACTCTCACCACCATCAGAACATATCTTCCAAGCTATCAGCCGAAAGAAAAACAGCGCCGCACCACCACCGGGTGGGCTCAAACCTCCAACCTTTCGGTTAACAGCCGATCGCGCTAGCCAATTGCGCCACGGAGACAGTCCCGCTCCACTCTCACCCCCGTCAGAACATTTCTTCAGAGCTATCAGCCCAAAGAAAAAGAAGCGCCGCACCACCACAAGGTGGGCTCGAACCTCCAACCTTTCTGTTAACAGCCGATCGCGCTAGCCAATTGCGCCACTCAGACAGTCGTGCTCCACTCTCACCACCATGAGGACATATCTTCAAAGCTATCAGCGCAACGAAAAAAAAGCGCCGCACCCCCACCGGGTGGGCTCGAACCTCCAACCTTTCGGTTAACAGCAGATCGCGCTAGCTAACTGCGCCATGGAGACAGTCGTGCGCCACTTTCATCACCATCAGAACATATCTTCAAAGCTATCAGCGCAAAGAAAAAAGCAACACACCACTCCTGGGAGAGCTCGAACCTCCAACCTTTCGGTTAATAGCTGATCGCGCTAGCCAATTCCGCCACAGAGACAGTCCTGCTCCACTCTCACCACCGTCAGAACATTTCTTCAGAGCTGTCAGCCCAAAGGAAAAAAAGCGCCGGACCACCACCGGATGGGCTCGAACCTCCAACCTTTTCGTTAACAGCCGATCGCGCTAGCCAATTGCGTCACGGAGAGAGTCGTGCTCCACTCTCACCACCAACAGAACAAATCTTCAAAGCTATCAGCGCAAAGAAAAAAGCAACACACCACTCCCGGGAGGGCTTGAACCTCGAACCTTTCGGTTAACAGCCGATCGCGCTAGCCAATTGCGCCACGGAGACAGTCGTGCTCCACTCTCACCACCATCAGTACATATCTTCAAACCTATCACTGCAAAGAAAAAAGCAACACACCACTCCCGAGAGGGCTCAAATCTCCAACCTTTCCGTTAACAGCCGATCGCGCTAGCCAATTGCGCCACGGAGGCAGTCCTGCTCCACTCTCACCACCATCAGAACATATCTTCAAAGCTATCAGCCGAAAGAAAAAAAAAGCGCCGCACCACCACCGGGTGGGCTCGAACCTCCAACCTTTCGGTTAACAGCCGATCGCGCAAGCCAATTGCGCCACGGAGACAGTCCCGCTCCACTCTCACCACCATCAGAACATATGTTCAAAGCTATCAGCGCAAAGAAAAAAGCAACACACCACTCCCGGGAGAGCTCGAACCCCAACCTTTCAGTTAACAGCCGATCGCGCTAGCCAACTGCGCCACGTGAACAGTCCTGCTCCACTCACACCACCATTAGAACAAATCTTCAAAGCTATCAGCCCAAAGAAAAAAAAGCGCCGCACCACTACCGGGTGGGCTCGAACCTCCAACCTTTCGGTTAACAGCCGATCGCCCTAGCCAAATGCGCCACGGAGACAGTCGTGCTCCACTCTCACCACCATCAGAACATATCCTCAAAGCTTTCAGTGCAAAGAAAAAAGCAAAACACCACTCCCGCGAGGGCTCGAATTTCCAATTTTTCGGTTAATAGCCGAACGCGCTAGCCAAGTGCGCCACGGAGACAGACGTGCTCCACTCTCACCACCGTCAGAAAATTTCTTCAGAGCTATCATCCCAAAGAAAAAAAGCGCCGCACCACCACCGGGTGGGCTCGAACCTCTAAGCTTTCGGTTAACAGCCGAACGTGCTAGCCGATTGCGCCACGGAGACAGCCGTGCTCCACTCTCACCACCGTCAGAACATTTCTTCAGAGCTATCAGCCCAAAGAAAAAAAAAGCGCCGCACGACCACCGGGTGGGCTTGAACCTACAATCTTTCGGTTAACAGCCGATCGCGCTAGCCTATTGCGCCACGGAGAAATCCTGCTCCACTCTCACCACCGTCAGAACATTTCTTCAGAGCTGTCAGCCCAAACGAAAAAAAGCGCCGGACCACCAACGGGTGGGCTCGGACCTCCAACCTTTTGGTTAACAGCCGATCGCGCTAGCCAATTGCGCCACGGAGAGAGTCGTGCTCCACTCTCACCACCAACAGAACATATCTTCAAAGCTATCAGCGCAAAGAAAAAAGCAACACACCATTCCCGGGAGGGCTTGAACCTCGAACCTTTTGGTTAACAGCTCATCGCACTAGCCAATTGCGCCACGGAGACAGTCGTGCTCAACTATCACCACCATTCCAACATATCTTCAAAGCTATCAGCCCAAAGGGAGAAAAGCGCCGCACCACCACCAGGTGGGCTCGAGCCTCACACCCTTCGGTTAATAGCCCATCGCGCTAGCCAATTACGCCACGGAGGCAGTCGTGCTCCACTCTCATCACCATCAGAACATATCTTCAAAGCTATCAGCGCAAAGAAAAAAGCAACACACCACTCCCGGGAGGGCTCGAACCTCCAACCTTTCGGTTAACAGCCGATCGCGCTAGCCAATTGCGCCACGGAGACCGTCCTGTACCACTCTCACCACCGTCAGAACATTTCTTCAGAGCTGTCAGCCCAAAGGAAAAAAAAGCGCCGGACCACCACCGGGTGGGCTCTAACCTCCAACCTTTTCGTTAACAGCCGATCACGCTAGCCAATTGCGCCACAGAGAGAGTCGTGCTCCACTCTCACCACCAACAGAACATATCTTCAAAGCTATCAGCGCAAAGAAAAAAGCAACACACCACTCCCGGGAGGGCTTGAACCTCGAACCTTTCGGTTAACAGCCGATCGCGCTAGCCAATTGCGCCACGGAGACAGTCGTGCTCCACTCTCACCACCATAAGAACATATCTTCATAGCTATCACTGCAAAGAAAAAAGCAACACACCACTCCCGAGAGGGCTCGAATCTCCAACGTTTCCGTTAACAGCCGATCGCGCTAGACAATTGCGCCACGGAGGCAGTCCTGCTCCACTCTCACCACCACCAGAACATACCTTCCAAGCTATCAGCCGAAAGAAAAACAGCGCCGCACCACCACCGGGTGGGCTCAAACCTCCAACCTTTCGGTTAACAGCCGATCGCGCTAGCCGATTCCGCCACAGAGACAGTCCTGCTTCACTCTCACCACCATCAGAACATTTCTTCAGAGCTATCAGCCCAAAGAAAAAGAAGCGCCACACCACCACCGGGTGGGCTCGAACCTCCAACCTTTCCTTTAAAAGCTCATCGCACTAGCCAATTGCGCCACGGAGACAGTCGTGCTCCACTATCACCACCATCCCAACATATCTTCAAAGCTATCAGCCCAAAGAAAAAAAGCACCGCACCACCACCGCGTGGGCTCGAACCTCCAACCTTTCGGTTAACAGCCGCTCGCGCAAGCCAATTGCGCCACGGAAACAGTCCTGCTCCACCCTCACCACCATTAGAACTTATCTTCAAAGCTATCAGCTCAAAGAAAAAAAAGCAGCACACCACTCCCGGGAGGGCTTGAACCTCCAACCTTTCAGTAAACAGCAAATCGCGCTAGCCAATTGCGCCACGGAGACAGTTGCGCTCCACTCTAACCACCGTCAGAACATTTCTTCAGAGCTATCAGCCCAAAGGTAAAAAAGCGCCGCACCACCACCGGGTGGGCTCGAGCCTCCAACCATTCGGTTGATAGCCCATCGCGCTAGCCAATTACGCCACGGAGACAGTCGTGCTCCACTCTCATCACCATCAGAACATATCTTCAAAGCTATCAGCGCAAAGAAAAAAGCAACACACCAATCCCGGGAGGGCTCGAACCTCCAACCTTTCGGTTAACAGCCGATCGCGCTAGCCAATTGCGCCACGGAGACAGTCATGCTCCACTCTCACCTCCGTCAGAACTTTTCTTCAGAGCTATCAGCCCAAAGAAAAAAAAGCGCCGCACCACCATCGGGTGGGCTCAAACCTCCAGCCTTTCGGTTAACAGCCCATCGCGCTAGCCAATTGCGCCACGGAGACAGTCATGCTCCACTCTCACCACCGTCAGAACATTTCTTCAGAGCTATCAGCCCCCAAAAAAAGCGCCGCACCACTCCCGGGAGAGCTCGAACCTCCAACCTTTCAGTTAACAGCCGATCGCGCTAGCCAATTCCGCCACAGAGACAGTCCTGCACCACTCTCCGCACCATCAGAACATATCTTGAAAGCTATCAGCCCAAAGAAAAAAAAGCGCCGCACCACCACCGGGTGGGCTCGAACCTCCAACCTTTCGGTTAACAGCCGATCGCGCTAGCCAATTGCGCCACGGAGACAGTCGTGCTGTACTCTCACCACCATCAGAACATATCCTCAAAGCTTTCAGTGCAAAGAAAAAAGCAAAACACCACTCCCGCGAGGGCTCGAATTTCCAATTTTTCGGTTAACAGCCGAACGCGCTAGCCAAGTGCGCCACGGAGACAGACGTGCTCCACTCTCACCACCGTCAGAAAATTTCTTCAGAGCTATCATCCCAAAGAAAAAAAAGCGCCGCACCACCACCGGGTGGGCTCGAACCTCTAAGCTTTCGGTTAACAGCCGAACGTGCTAGCCGATTGCGCCACGGAGACAGCCGTGCTCCACTCTCACCACCGTCAGAACATTTCTTCAGAGCTATCAGCCCAAAGAAAAAAAAGCGCCGCACGACCACCGGGTGGGCTTGAACCTACAATCTTTCGGTTAACAGCCGATCGCGCTAGCCGATTGCGCCACGGAGAAATCCTGCTCCACTCTCACCACCGTCAGAACATTTATTCAGAGCTGTCAGCCCAAACGAAAATAGCGCCGGACCACCAACGGGTGGGCTCGAACCTCCAACCTTTTGGTTAACAGCCGATCGCGCTAGCCAATTGCGCCACGGAGAGAGTCGTGCTCCACCCTCACCACCAACAGAACATATCTTCAAAGCTATCAGCGCAAAGAAAAAAGCAACACACCATTCCCGGGAGGGCTTGAACCTCGAACCTTTTGGTTAACAGCTCATCGCACTAGCCAATTGCGCCACGGAGACAGTCGTGCTCAACTATCACCACCATTCCAACATATCTTCAAAGCTATCAGCCCAAAGGGAGAAAAGCGCCGCACCACCACCAGGTGGGCTCGAGCCTCACACCCTTCGGTTAATAGCCCATCGCGCTAGCCAATTACGCCACGGAGGCAGTCGTGCTCCACTCTCATCACCATCAGAACATATCTTCAAAGCTATCAGCGCAAAGAAAAAAGCAACACACCAATCCCGGGAGGGCTCGAACCTCCAACCTTTCGGTTAACAGCCGATCGCGCTAGCCAATTGCGCCACGGAGACAGTCATGCTCCACTCTCACCTCCGTCAGAACTTTTCTTCAGAGCTATCAGCCCAAAGAAAAAAAAGCGCCGCACCACCATCGGGTGGGCTCAAACCTCCAGCCTTTCGGTTAACAGCCCATCGCGCTAGCCAATTGCGCCACGGAGACAGTCATGCTCCACTCTCACCACCGTCAGAATATTTCTTCAGAGCTATCAGCCCCAAAAAAAAGCGCCGCACCACTCCCGGGAGAGCTCGAACCTCCAACCTTTCAGTTAACAGCCGATCGCGCTAGCCAATTCCGCCACAGAGACAGTCCTGCACCACTCTCCGCACCATCAGAACATATCTTGAAAGCTATCAGCCCAAAGAAAAAAAAGCGCCGCACCACCACCGGGTGGGCTCGATCCTCCTACCTTTCGGTTAACAGCCGATCGCGCTAGCCAATTGCGCCACGGAGACAGTCGTGCTGTACTCTCACCACCATCAGAACATATCCTCAAAGCTTTCAGTGCAAAGAAAAAAGCAAAACACCACTCCCGCGAGGGCTCGAATTTCCAATTTTTCGGTTAAACGCCGAACGCGCTAGCCAAGTGCGCCACGGAGACAGACGTGCTCCACTCTCACCACCATCAGAAAATTTCTTCAGAGCTATCATCCCAAAGAAAAAAAAGCGCCGCACCACCACCGGGTGGGCTCGAACCTCTAAGCTTTCGGTTAACAGCCGAACGTGCTAGCCGATTGCGCCACGGAGACAGCCGTGCTCCACTCTCACCACCGTCAGAACATTTCTTCAGAGCTATCAGCCCAAAGAAAAAAAAAGCGCCGCACGACCACCGGGTGGGCTTGAACCTACAATCTTTCGGTTAACAGCCGATCGCGCTAGCCGATTGCGCCACGGAGAAATCCTGCTCCACTCTCACCCCCGTCAGAACATTTATTCAGAGCTGTCAGCCCAAACGAAAATAGCGCCGGACCACCAACGGGTGGGCTCGAACCTCCAACCTTTTGGTTAACAGCCGATCGCGCTAGCCAATTGCGCCACGGAGAGAGTCGTGCTCCACTCTCACCACCAACAGAACATATCTTCAAAGCTATCAGCGCCAAGAAAAAAGCAACACACCATTCCCGGGAGGGCTTGAACCTCGAACCTTTTGGTTAACAGCTCATCGCACTAGCCAATTGCGCCACGGAGACAGTCGTGCTCAACTATCACCACCATTCCAACATATCTTCAAAGCTATCAGCCCAAAGGGAGAAAAGCGCCGCACCACCACCAGGTGGGCTCGAGCCTCACACCCTTCGGTTAATAGCCCATCGCGCTAGCCAATTACGCCACGGAGGCAGTCGTGCTCCACTCTCATCACCATCAGAACATATCTTCAAAGCTATCAGCGCAAAGAAAAAAGCAACACACCACTCCCGGGAGGGCTCGAACCTCCAACCTTTCGGTTAACAGCCGATCGCGCTAGCCAATTGCGCCACGGAGACCGTCCTGTACCACTCTCACCACCGTCAGAACATTTCTTCAGAGCTGTCAGCCCAAAGGAAAAAAAAGCGCCGGACCACCACCGGGTGGGCTCTAACCTCCAAGCTTTTCGTTAACAGCCGATCACGCTAGCCAATTGCGCCACAGAGAGAGTCGTGCTCCACTCTCACCACCAACAGAACATATCTTCAAAGCTATCAGCGCAAAGAAAAAAGCAACACACCACTCCCGGGAGGGCTTGAACCTCGAACCTTTCGGTTAACAGCCGATCGCGCTAGCCAATTGCGCCACGGAGACAGTCGTGCTCCACTCTCACCACCATAAGAACATATCTTCATAGCTATCACTGCAAAGAAAAAAGCAACACACCACTCCCGAGAGGGCTCGAATCTCCAACGTTTCCGTTAACAGCCGATCGCGCTAGCCAATTGCGCCACGGAGGCAGTCCTGCTCCACTCTCACCACCACCAGAACATATCTTCCAAGCTATCAGCCGAAAGAAAAACAGCACCGCACCACCACCGGGTGGGCTCAAACCTCCAACCTTTCGGTTAACAGCCGATCGCGCTAGCCAATTGCACCACGGAGACAGTCCCGCTCCACTCTCACCACCATTAGAACATATGTTCAAAGCTATCAGCGCAAAGAAAAAAGCAACACCACTCCCGGGAGAGCTCGAACCTCCAACCTTTCGGTTAACAGCCGATCGCGCTAGCCAATTCCGCCACAGAGACAGTCCTGCTTCACTCTCACCACCATCAGAACATTTCTTCAGAGCTATCAGCCCAAAGAAAAAGAAGCGCCACACCACCACCGGGTGGGCTCGAACCTCCAACCTTTCCTTTAAAAGCTCATCGCACTAGCCAATTGCGCCACGGAGACAGTCGTGCTCCACTATCACCACCATCCCAACATATCTTCAAAGCTATCAGCCCAAAGAAAAAAATCACCGCACCACCACCGCGTGGGCTCCAACCTCCAACCTTTCGGTTAACAGCCGCTCGCGCAAGCCAATTGCGCCACGGAAGCAGTCCTGCTCCACCCTCACCACCATTAGAACTTATCTTCAAAGCTATCAGCTCAAAGAAAAAAAAGCAGCACACCACTCCCGGGAGGGCTTGAACCTCCAACCTTTCAGTAAACAGCAAATCGCGCTAGCCAATTGCGCCACGGAGACAGTTGCGCTCCACTCTCACCTCCGTCAGAACTTTTCTTCAGAGCTATCAGCCCAAAGAAAAAAAAGCGCCGCACCACCATCGGGTGGGCTCAAACCTCCAGCCTTTCGGTTAACAGCCCATCGCGCTAGCCAATTGCGCCACGGAGACAGTCATGCTCCACTCTCACCACCGTCAGAACATTTCTTCAGAGCTATCAGCCCCAAAAAAAAGCGCCGCACCCCCACCGGGTGGGCTCGAACCTCCAACATTTCGGTTAACAGCCGATCGCACGAGCCAATTGCGCCACGGAGACAGTACTGCTTCACTCTCACCACCATCAGAACATTTCTTCAGAGCTATCAGCCCAAAGAAAAAGAAGCGCCGCACCACCACCGGGTGGGCTCGAACCTCCAAACTTTCGGTTAACAGCCGATCGCGCTAGCCAATTGCGCCACGGAGACAGTCGTGCTCCACTCTCACCACCATCAGGACATATCTTCAAAGCTATCAGCGCAAAGAAAAAAGCAACACACCACTCCCGGGAGGGCTCGAACCTCGAACCTTTCCGTTAAAAGCTCATCGCACTAGCCAATTGCGCCACGGAGACAGTCGTGCTTCACTATCACCACCATCCCAACATATCTTCAAAGCTATCAGCCCAAAGAAAAAAAAGCACCGCTACACCACCGCGTGGGCTCGAACCTCCAACCTTTCGGTTAACAGCCGATCGCGCTAGCCAATTGCGCCACGGAAACAGTCCTGCTCCACTCTCACCACCATTAGATCTTATCTTCAAAGCTATCAGCTCAAAGAAAAAAAAGCAACACACCACTCCCGGGAAGGCTCGAACCTCCAACCTTTCGGTTAACAGCCGATCGCGCTAGCCAATTGCGCCACGGAGACAGTCATGCTCCACTCTCACCTCCGTCAGAACTTTTCTTCAGAGCTATCAGTTCAAAGAAAAAAAAGCGCCGCACCACCATCGGGTGGGCTCAAACCTCCAACCTTTCAGTTAACAGCCGATCGCGCTAGAAAATTGCGCCACGGAGACAGTCTTGCTCCACTCTCACCACCATCAGAGCATATCTTCAAAGCTATCAGCCCAAAGAAAAAAAAGCACCGCACCACCACCGCGTGGGCTCGAACCTCGAACCTTTCGGTTAACAGCTCATCGCACTAGCAATTGCGCCACGGAGACAGTCCCGCTCCACTCTCACCACCATCACAACATATGTTCAAAGCTATCAGCGCAAAGAAAAAAGCAACACCATTCCCGGGAGAGCTCGAACCTCCAACCTTTTGGTTAGCAGTCGATCGCGCTAGCCAATTGCGCCACAGAGACAGTGCTGCTCCACTCTCACCACCATCAGAACATATCTTCAAAGCTATCAGCCCAAAGAAAAAAAAGCGGCGCACCCCCACCGGGTGGGCTCGAACCTCCAATCTTTCGGTTAACAGCCGATCGCGCGAGCCAATTGCGCCACGGAGACAGTCCTGCTCTACTCTCACCACCATCAGAACATATCTTCAAAGCTATCAGCCCAAAGAAAAAGAAGCGCCGCACCACCACCGGGTGGGCTCGAACCTCCAACTTTTCGGTTAACAGCCGATCGCGCTAGAAAATTGCGCCACGGAGACAGTCGTGCTCCACTCTCACCACCATCAGGACATATCTTCAAAGTTATCAGCGCAAAGAAAAAAGCAACACACCACTCCCGGGAGGGCTCGTACCTCGAACCTTTCGGTTAACAGCTCATCGCTCTAGCCAATTGCGCCAGGGAGACAGTCGTGCTCGACTATCACCACCATCACAACATATCTTCAAAGCTATCAGCCCAAAGAAAAAAAAGCACCGCACCACCACCGCGTGGGCTCGAACCTCCAACCTTTCGGTTAACAGCCGATCGCGCTAGCCAATTGCGCCACGGAAACAGTCCTGCTCCACTCTCACCACCATTAGAACTTATCTTCAAAGCTATCAGCCCAAAGAAAAAAAAAGCAACACACCACTCCCGGGAGGGCTCGAACCTCCAACCTTTCAGTTAACAGCCGATCGCACTAGCCAATTGCGCCACGGAGAGTGTCGTGCTCCACTCTCACCACCAACAGAACATATCTTCAAAGCTTTCAGCGCAAAGAAAAAAGCAACACACCATTCCCGGGAGGGCTTGAACCTCGAACCTTTTGGTTACCAGCTCATCGCACTAGCCAATTGCGCCACGGAGACAGTCGTGCTCCACTATCACCACCATTCCAACATATCTTCAAAGCTATCAGCCCAAAGGAAAAAAAGCGCCGCACCACCACCAGGTGGGCTCGAGCCTCACACCCTTCGGTTAATAGCCCATCGCACTAGCCAATTACGCCACGGAGGCAGTCGTGCTCCACTCTCATCACCATCAGAACATATCTTCAAAGCTATCAGCGCAAAGAAAAAAGCAACACACCACTCCCGGGAGGGCTCGAACCTCCAACCTTTCGGTTAACAGCCGATCGCGCTAGCCAATTGTGCCACGGAGACCGTCCTGTACCACTCTCACCACCGTCAGAACATTTCTTCAGAGCTGTCAGCCCAAAGGAAAAAAAAGCGCCGGACCACCACCGGGTGGGCTCTAACCTCCAACCTTTTCGTTAACAGCCGATCGCGCTAGCGAATTGCGCCACAGAGAGAGTCGTGCTCCACTCTCACCACCAACAGAACATATCTTCAAAGCTATCAGCGCAAAAAAAAGCAACACACCAATCCCGGGAGGGCTTGAACCTCGAACTTTTCGGTTAACAGCCGATCGCGCTAGCCAATTGCGCCACGGAGACAGTCGTGCTCCACTCTCACCACCATCAGAACATATCTTCAAAGCTATCAGCCCAAAGAAAAAAAAAGCGCCGCACCACCACCGGGAGGGCTCGAACCTCCAACCTTTCGGTTAACGGCCGATCGCGCTACCCAATTGCGCCACGGAGACAGTCATGCTCCACTCTCACCTCCGTCAGAACTTTTCTTCAGAGCTATCAGCCCAAAGAAAAAAAGCGCCGCACCACCATCGGGTGGGCTCAAACCTCCAGCCTTTCGGTTAACAGCCCATCGCGCTAGCCAATCGCGCCACGGAGACAGTCATGCTCCACTCTCACCACCGTCAGAACATTTCTTCAGAGCTATCAGCCCCAAAAAAAAGCGCCGCACCCCCACCGGGTGGGCTCGAACCTCCAACATTTCGGTTAACAGCCGATCGCGCGAGCCAATTGCGCCAGTCCTGCTTCACTCTCACCACCATCAGAACATTTCTTCAGAGCTATCAGCCTAAAGAAAAAGAAGCGCCGCACCACCACCGGGTGGGCTCGAACCTCCATACCTTTCGGTTAACAGCCGATCGCGCTAGCCAATTGCGCCACGGAGACAGTCGTGCTTCACTCTCACCACCATCAGGACATATCTTCAAAGCTATCAGAGCAAAGAAAAAAGCAACACACCACTCCCGGGAGGGCTCGAAACTCGAACCTTTCCGTTAAAAGCTCATCGCACTAGCCAATTGCGCCACGGAGACAGTCGTGCTTCACTATCACCACCATCCCAACATATCTTCAAAGCTATCAGCCCAAAGAAAAAAAAGCACCGCAACACCACCGCGTGGGCTCGAACCTCCAACCTTTCAGTTAACAGCCGATCGCGCTAGCCAATTGCGCCACGGAAACAGTCCTGCTCCACTCTCACCACCATTAGATCTTATCTTCAAAGCTATCAGCTCAAAGAAAAAAAAGCAACACACCAATCCCGGGAAGGCTCGAACCTCCAACCTTTCGGTTAACAGCCGATCGCGCTAGCCAATTGCGCCACGGCGACAGTCATGCTCCACTCTCACCTCCGTCAGAACTTTTCTTCAGAGCTATCAGTTCAAAGAAAAAAAAGCGCCGCACCACCATCGGGTGGGCTCAAACCTCCAACCTTTCAGTTAACAGCCGATCGCGCTAGAAAATTGCGCCACGGAGACAGTCTTGCTCCACTCTCACCACCATCAGAGCATATCTTCAAAGCTATCAGCCCAAAGAAAAAAAAAGCACCGCACCACCACCGCGTGGGCTCGAACCTCGAACCTTTCGGTTAACAGCTCATCGCACTAGCAATTGCGCCACGGAGACAGTCCCGCTCCACTCTCACCACCATCAGAACATATGTTCAAAGCTATCAGCGCAAAGAAAAAAGGAACACCACTCCCGGGAGAGCTCGAACCTCCAACCTTTCGGTTAACAGCCGATCGCGCTAGCCAATTCCGCCACAGAGACAGTGCTGCTCCACTCTCACCACCATCAGAACATATCTTCAAAGCTATCAGCCCAAAGAAAAAAAAGCGGCGCATCCCACCGGGTGGGCTCGAACCTCCAATCTTTCGGTTAACAGCCGATCGCGCGAGCCAATTGCGCCACGGAGACAGTCCTGCTCTACTCTCACCACCATCAGAACATATCTTCAAAGCTATCAGCCCAAAGAAAAAAAAGCGCCGCACCACCACCGGGTGGGCTCGAACCTAGAACATTTCGGTTAACAGCCGATCGCGCTAGCCAATTGCGCCACGGAGACAGTCCTGCTCCACTCTCACCACCATCAGAACATTTCTTCAGAGCTATCAGTCCAAAGAAAAAGAAGCGCCGCACCACCACCGGGTGGGCTCGAACCTCCAACTTTTCGGTTAACAGTCGATCGCGCTAGAAAATTGCGCCACGGAGACAGTCGTGCTCCACTCTCACCACCATCAGGACATATCTTCAAAGCTATCAGCGCAAAGAAAAAAGCAACACACCACTCCCGGGAGGGCTCGTACCTCGAACATTTCGGTTAACAGCTCATCGCACTAGCCAATTGCGCCAGGGAGACAGTCGTGCTCCACTATCACCACCATCACAACATATCTTCAAAGCTATCAGCCCAAAGAAAAAAAAGCACCGCACCACCACCGCGTGGGCTCGAACCTCCAACCTTTCGGTTAACAGCCGATCGCGCTAACCAATTGCGCCACGGAAACAGTCCTGCTCCACTCTCACCACCATTAGAACTTATCTTCAAAGCTATCAGCCCAAAGAAAAAAAAAGCAACACACCACTCCCGGGAGGGCTCGAACCTCCAACCTTTCAGTTAACAGCCGATCGCGCTAGCCAATTGCGCCACGGAGAGAGTCGTGCTCCACTCTCACCACCAACAGAACATATCTTCAAAGCTATCAGCGCAAAGAAAAAAGCAACACACCATTCCCGGGAGGGCTTGAACCTCGAACCTTTTGGTTACCAGCTCATCGCACTAGCCAATTGCGCCACGGAGACAGTCGTGCTCCACTATCACCACCATTCCAACATATCTTCAAAGCTATCAGCCCAAAAGAAAAAAAGCGCCGCACCACCACCAGGTGGGCTCGAGCCTCACACCCTTCGGTTAATAGCCCATCGCGCTAGCCAATTACGCCACGGAGGCAGTCGTGCTCCACTCTCATCACCATCAGAACATATCTTCAAAGCTATCGGCGCAAAGAAAAAAGCAACACACCACTCCCGGGGAGCTCGAACCTCCAACCTTTCGGTTAACAGCCGATCGCGCTAGCCAATTGCGCCACGGAGACCGTCCTGTACCACTCTCACCACCGTCAGAACATTTCTTCAGAGCTGTCAGCCCAAAGGAAAAAAAAGCGCCGGACCACCACCGGGTGGGCTCTAACCTCCAACCTTTTCGTTAACAGCCGATCGCGCTAGCGAATTGCGCCACAGAGAGAGTCGTGCTCCACTCTCACCACCAACAGAACATATCTTCAAAGCTATCAGCGCAAAGAAAAAAGCAACACACCAATCCCGGGAGGGCTTGAACCTCAAACCTTTCGGTTAACAGCCGATCGCGCTAGCCAATTGCGCCACGGAGACAGTCGTGCTCCACTCTCACCACCATAAGAACATATCTTCATAGCTATCACTGCAAAGAAAAAAGCAACACACCACTCCCGCGAGGGCTCGAATCTCCAACGTTTCCGTTAACAGCCGATCGCGCTAGCCAATTGCGCCACGGAGGCAGTCCTGCTCACTCTCACCACCATCAGAACATATCTTCCAAGCTATCAGCCGAAAGAAAAACAGCGCCGCACCACCACCGGGTGGGCTAGAACCTCCAACCTTTCGGTTAACAGCCGATCGCGCTAGCCAATTGCGCCACGGAGACAGTCCCGCTCCACTCTCACCACCATTAGAACATATGTTCAAAGCTATCAGCGCAAAGAAAAAAGCAACACCACTCCCGGGAGAGCTCGAACCTCCAACCTTTCGGTTAACAGCCAATCGCGCTAGCCGATTCCGCCACAGAGACAGTCCTGCTACACTCTCCGCACCATCAGAACATATCTTGAGAGCTATCTGCCCAAAGAAAAAAAAGCGCCGCACCCCCACCGGGTGGGCTCGAACCTCCAACCTTTCGGTTAACAGCCGATCGCGCTAGCCAATTGCGCCACGGAGACAGTCCTGCTCCACTCTCACCACCATCAGAACATATCTTCAAAGCTATCAGCCCAAAGAAAAAAAAGCGCCGCACCACCATCGGGTGGGCTCGAACCTCCAACATTTCGGTTAACAGCCGATCGCGCAAGCCAATTGCGCCACGGAGACAGTCCTGCTTCACTCTCACCACCATCAGAACATTTCTTCAGAGCTATCAGCCCAAAGAAATAGAGGCGCCGCACCACCACCGGGTGGGCTCGAACCTCCAACCTTTCGGTTAACAGCCGATCGCGCTAGCCAATTGCGCCACGGAGACAGTCGTGCTCCACTCTCACCACCATCAGGACATATCTTCAAAGCTATCAGCGCAAAGAAAAAAGCAACACACCACTCCCGGGAGGGCTCGAACCTCGAACCTTTCCGTTAAAAGCTCATCGCACTAGCCGATTGCGCCACGGAGACATTCGTGCTTCACTATCACCACCATCCCAACATATCTTCAAAGCTATCAGCCCAAAGAAAAAAAAGCACCGCAACACCACCGCGTGGGCTCGAACCTCCAACCTTTCGGTTAACAGCCGATCGCGCTAGCCAATTGCGCCACGGAAACAGTCCTGCTCCACTCTCACCACCATTAGATCTTATCTTCAAAGCTATCAGCTCAAAGAAAAAAAAGCAACACACCACTCCCGGGTGGCTCGAACCTCCAACCTTTCGGTTAACAGCCGATCGCGCTAGCCAATTGCGCCACGGAGACAGCCATGCTCCACTCTCACCTCCGTCAGAACTTTTCTTCAGAGCTATCAGTTCAAAGAAAAAAAAAAGCGCCGCACCACCATCGGGTGGGCTCAAACCTCCAACCTTTCAGTTAACAGCCGATCGCGCTAGAAAATTGCGCCACGGAGACAGTCTTGCTCCACTCTCACCACCATCAGAGCATATCTTCAAAGCTATCAGCCCAAAGAAAAAAAAGCACCGCACCACCACCGCGTGGGCTCGAACCTCGAACCTTTTGGTTAACAGCTCATCGCACTAGCAATTGCGCCACGGAGACAGTCCCGCTCCACTCTCACCACCATCAGATTATATGTTCAAAGCTATCAGCGCAAAGAAAAAAGCAACACCACTCCCGGGAGAGCTCAAACCTCCAACCTTTTGGTTAACAGCCGATCACGCTAGCCAATTCCGCCACAGAGACAGTGCTGCTCCACTCTCACCACCATCAGAACATATCTTCAAAGCTATCAGCCCAAAGAAAAAAAAGCGGCGCACCCCCACCGGGTGGGCTCGAACCTCCAATATTTCGGTTAAAAGCCGATCGCGCGAGCCAATTGCGCCACGGAGACAGTCCTGCTCTACTCTCACCACCATCAGAACATATCTTCAAAGCTATCAGCCCAAAGAAAAAAAAGCGCCGCACCACCACCGGGTGGGCTCGAACCTAGAACATTTCGGTTAACAGCCGATCGCGCTAGCCAATTGCGCTACGGAGACAGTCCTGCTCCACTCTCACCACCATCAGAACATTTCTTCAGAGCTATCAGCCCAAAGAAAAAGAAGCGCCGCACCATCACCGGGTGGGCTCGAACCTCCAACTTTTCGGTTAACAGCCGATCACGCTAGAAAATTGCGCCACGGAGACAGTCGTGCTCCACTCTCACCACCATCAGGACATTTCTTCAGAGCTATCAGCCCAAAGGAAAAAAAGCGCCGAACCACCACCGGGTGGGCTCGAGCCTCCAACCTTTCGGTTAATAGCCCATCGCGCTAGCCAATTGCGCCACGGAGACAGTCGTGCTCCATTCTCACCACTATCAGAACATACCTTCAAAGCTATCAGCGCAAAGAAAAAAGCAACACACCACTCCCGGGAGGGCTCGTACCTCGAACCTTTCGGTTAACAGCTCATCGCACTAGCCAATTGCGCCAGGGAGACAGTCGTGCTCCACTATCACCATCATCACAACATATCTTCAAAGCTATCAGCCCAAAGAAAAAAAAAGCAACACACCACTCCCGGGAGGGCTCGAACCTCCAACCTTTCAGTTAACAACCGATCGCGCTAGCCAATTGCGCAACGGAGACAGTCGTGCTCCACTCTCACCACCGTCAGAACATTTCTTCAGAGCTATCAGCCCAAAGGAAAAAAAGCGCCGCACCACCACCGGGTGGGCTCGAGCCTCCAACCTTTCGGTTAATAGCCCATCGCGCTAGCCAATTGCGCCACGGAGACAGTCGTGCTCCATTCTAACCACTATCAGAACATACCTTCAAAGCTATCAGCGCAAAGAAAAAAAGCAACACACCACTCCCGGGAGGGCTAGAATCCCCAACCTTTCGGTTAGCAGCCGATCGCGCTAACCAATTGCGCCATGGAGACAGTCATGCTTCACTCTCACCACCGTCAGAACATTTCTTCAGAGCTATCAGCCCAAAGAAAAAAAAGCGCCGCACCACAATCTGGTGGGCTTGAACCTTCAACCTTTCGGTTAACAGCCGATCGCGATAGCCAATTGCGCCACGGAGACAGTCCTGCTGCACTCTCAACACCATCAGAACATATCTTCAAAGCTATCAGCCCAAAGAAAAAAAAGCGCCCCACCACCACCGCGTGGGCTCGAACATCCAACCTTTCGGTTAACAGCCGATCGCGCTAGCCAATTGCGCCACGGAGACAGTCCAGCTCCACTCTCACCACCATCAGAACATATCTTCAAAGCTATCAGCCCAAAGAAATAAAAGCGCCGCACCACCACCGGGTGGGCTCGAACCTCCAACATTTCGGTTAACAGCCGATCGCGCCAGCCAATTGCGCCACGGAGACAGTCGTGCTCCACTCTCACCACCATCAGAACATATCTTCAAAGCTATCAGCCCAAAGAAAAAAAAGCGGCGCACCCCCACTGGGTGGGCTCGAACCTCCAACCTTTCGGTTAACAGCCGATCGCGCGAGCCGATTGCGCCACGGAGAAATCCTGCTCCACTCTCCCCACCGTCAGAACATTTCTTCAGAGCTGTCAGCCTAAAGGAAAAAAAGCGCCGGACCACCACCGGGTGGGCTCGAACCTCGAACCTTTTGGTTAACAGCCGATCGCGCTAGCCAATTGCGCCACGGAGAGAGTAGTGCTCCACTCTCACCACCAACAGAACATATCTTCAAAGCTATCAGCGCAAAGAAAAAAGCAACACACCACTCCCGGGAGGGCTCGAACCTCCAACCTTTTGGTTAACAGCTCATCGCACTAGCCAATCGCACCACGGAGACAGTCGTGCTCCACTATCACCACCATCCCAACATATCTTCAAAGCTATCAACCCGAAGAAAAAAAAGCACCGCACCACCACCGCGTGGGCTCGAACCTCCAACCTTTCGGTTAACAGCCGATCGCGCTAGCAAATTGCGCCACGGAGACAGTCATGCTCCACTCTCACCTCCGTCAGAACTTTTCTTCAGAGCTATCAGCCCAAAGAAAAAAAAGCGCCGCACTACCATCGGGTGGGCTCGAACCTCCAGCATTGCGGTTAACAGCCCATCGCGCTAGCCAATTGCGCCACGGAGACAGTCATGCTCCACTCTCACCACCGTCAGAACATTTCTTCAGAGCTATCAGCCCAAAGAAAAAAAAGCGACGCACCACCACAGGGTGGGCGCGAACCTCCAACCTTTCGGTTAACATCCGATCGCGCTAGCCGATTGCGCCACGGAGACAGTCCTGCTCCACTCTCATCACCATCAGAACATATCTTCAAAGCTATCAGCCCATAGAAAAAAAAGCCCGCACCACCACCGAGTGGGATTGAACCTCCAACCTTTCGGTTAACAGCCGATCGCGCTAGCCAATTGCACCACGGAGACCGTCCTGCTCCACTCTCACCACCGTCAGAACATTTCTTCAGACCTGTCAGCCTAAAGGAAAAAAAAGCGCCGGACCACCACCGGGTGGGCTCGAACCTCCAACCTTTTCGTTAACAGCCGATCGCGCTAGCCAATTGCGCCACAGAGAGAGTCGTGCTTCACTCTCACCACCAACAGAACATATCTTCAAAGCTATCAGCGCAAAGAAAAAAGCAACACACCACTCCCGGAAGGACTTGAACCTCGAACCTTTCGGTTAACAGCCGATCGCGCTAGCCAATAGCGCCACGGAGACCGTCGTGCTCCACTCTCACCATCATCAGAACATATCTTCAAAGCTATCACTGCAAAGAAAAAAGCAACACACCACACCCGAGAGGGCTCGAATCTCCAACCTTTCCGTTAAGAGCCGATCGCGCTAGCCAATTGCGCCACGGAGGCAGTCCTGCTCCACTCTCACCACCATCAGAACATATCGTCAAAGCTATCAGCCGAAAGAAAAAACAGGGCCGCACCACCACCGGGTGGGCTCAAACCTCCAACCTTTCGGTTAACAGCCGATCGCGCCAGCCAATTACGCCACGGAGACAGTCCCGCTCCACTCTCACCACCATTAGAACATATGTTCAAAGCTATCAGCGCAAAGAAAAAAGCAACACCACTCCCGGGAGAGCTCGAACCTCCAACCTTTTGGTTAACAGCCGATCGCGTTAGCCAATTCCGCCACAGAGACAGTCCTGCTCCACTCTCCGCACCATCAGAACCTATCTTGAGAGCTATCTGCCCAAAGAAAAAAAAAGCGCCGCACCCCCACCGGGTGGGCTCGAACCTCCAACCTTTCGGTTAACAGCCGATCGCGCTAGCCAATTGCGCCACGGAGACAGTCCTGCTCCACTCTCACCACCATCAGAGCATATCTTCAAAGCTATCAGCCCAAAGAAAAAAAAACGGCGCACCCCCACCGGGTGGGCTCGAACCTCAAACCTTTCGGTTAACAGCCGATTGCGCGAGCCAATTGCGCCACGGAGACAGTCCTGCTCCACTCTCACCACCATCAGAACATATCTTCAAAGCTATCAGGCCCAAGAGAAAAAAGCGCCGCACCACCATCGGGTGGGCTCGAACCTCCAACATTTCGGTTAACAGCCGATCGCGCTGGCCAATTGCGCCACGGAGACAGTCGTGCTCCACTCTCACCACCATCAGGACATATCTTCAAAGCTATCAGCGCAAAGAAAAAAGCAACACACCACTCCCGGGAGGGCTCGAACCTCGAACCTTTCCTTTAAAAGCTCATCGCACTAGCCAATTGCGCCACGGAGAAAGTCGTGCTCCACGATCACCGCCATCCCGACATTTCTTCAGAGCTATCAGCCCAAAGGAAAAAAAGCGCCGCACCACCACCGGGTGGGCTCGAGCCTCCAACCCTTCGGTTGATAGCCCATCGCGCTAGCCAATTACGCCACGGAGACAGTCGTGCTCCACTCTCATCACCATTAGAACATATCTTCAAAGCTATCAGCGCAAAGAAAAAAGCAACACACCACTCCCGGGAGGGCTCGAACCTCCAACGTTTCGGTTAACAGCCGATCGCGATAGCCAATTGCGCCACGGAGACAGTCATGCTCCACTCTCACCTCCGTCAGAACTTTTCTTCAGAGCTATCAGCCCAAAGAAAAAAAAGCGCCGCACCACCATCGGGTGGGCTCAAACCTCCAGCCTTTCGGTTACCAGCCCATCGCGCTACCCAATTGCGCCACGGAAACAGTCATGCTCCACTCTCACCACCGTCAGAACATTTCTTCAGAGCTATCAGCCCAAAAAAAAGCGCCGCACCCCCACCGGGTGGGCTCGAACCTCCAACCTTTCAGGTAACAGCCGATCGCGCGAGCCAATTGCGCCACGGAGACAGTCCTGCTCTACTCTCACCACCATCAGAACATATCTTCAAAGCTATCAGCCCAAAGAAAAAAAAGCGCCGCACCACCATCGGGTGGGCTCGAACCTCCAACATTACGGTTAACAGCCGATCGCGCTAGCCAATTGCGCCACTAAGACAGTCCTGCTTCACTCTCACCACCATCAGAACATTTCTTCAGAGCTATCAGCCCAAAGAAAAAGAAGCGCCGCACCACCACCGGGTGGGCTCGAACCTCCAACCTTTCGGTTAACAGCTGATCGCGCTAGCCAATTGCGCCACGGAGACAGTCCTGCTCCACTCTCACCACCATCAGAACATATCTTCAAAGCTATCAGCCCAAAGAAAAAAAAGCGCCGCACCACCACCGCGTGGGCTCGAACATCCAACCTTTCGGTTAACAGCCGATCGCGCTAGCCAATTGCGCCACGGAGACAGTCCTGCTCCACTCTCATCCCCATCAGAAAAATCTTCAAAGCTGTCAGCCCAAAGGAAAAAAAGCGCCGGACCACCACCGGATGGGCTCGAACCTCGAACCTTTCGGTTAACAGCCGATCGCGCTAGCCAATTGCGCCACGGAGACAGTCGTGCTCCACTCGCACCACCATCAGTACATATCTTCAAAGCTATCACTGCAAAGAAAAAAGCAACACACCACTCCCGAGAGGGCTCGAATCTCCAATCTTTCCGTCAACAGCCGATCGCGCTAGCCAATTGCGCCACGGAGGCAGTCCTGCTCCACTCTCACCACCATCAGAACATATCTTCAAAGCTATCAGCCGAAAGAAAAAAAGCGCCGCACCACCACCGGGTGGGCTCGAACCTCCAACCTTTCCGTTAACAGCCGATCGCGCTAGCCAATTGCGCCACGGAGACAGTCCCGCTCCACTCTCACCACCATCAGAACATATGTTCAAAGCTATCAGCGCAAAGAAAAAAGCAACACACCACTCCCGGGAGAGCTCGAACCTCCAACCTTTCAGTTAACAGCCGATCGCGCTAGCCAATTCCGCCACAGAGACAGTCCTGCTCCACTCTCCGCACCACCAGAACATATCTTGAAAGCTATCAACCCAAAGAAAAAAAAGCGCCGCACCACCACCGGGTGGGCTCGAACCTCCAACCTTTCGGTTAACAGTCGATCGCGCTAGCCAATTGCGCCTCGGGAACAGTCCTGCTCCACTCACACCACCATTAGAACATATCTTCAAAGCTATCAGCCCAAAGAAAAAGAAGCGCCGCACCACCACCGGGTGGGCTCGAACCTCTAAGCTTTCGGTTAACAGCCGAACGTGCTAGCCGATTGCGCCACGGAGACAGCCGTGCTCCACTCTCACCACCGTCAGAACATTTCTTCAGAGCTATCAGCCCAAAGAAAAAAAAGCGCCGCACGACCACCGGGTGGGCTCGAACCTCCAATCTTTCCGTTAACAGCCGATCGCGCTAGTCAATTGCGCCACGGAGGCAGTCCTGCTCCACTCTCACCACCATCAGAACATATCTTCAAAGCTATCAGCCGAAAGAAAAAAAGCGCCGCACCACCATCGGGTGGGCTCGAACCTCCAACCTTTCGGTTAACAGCCGATCGCGCTAGCCGATTGCGCCACGGAGACAGTCCCGCTCCACTCTCACCACCATCAGAACATATGTTCAAAGCTATCAGCGCAAAGAAAAAAGCAACACACCACTCCCGGGAGAGCTGGAACCTCCAACCTTTCAGTTAACAGCCGATCGCGCTAGCCAATTCCGCCACAGAGACAGTCCTGCTCCACTCATCGCACCATCTGAACATATGCTGAAAGCTATCAGCCCAAAGAAGAAAAAGCGCCGCACCACCACCGGGTGGGCTCGAACCTCCAAACTTTTGGTTAACAGCTGATCGCGCTAGCCAATTGCGCCACGGAGACAGTCCTGCTCCACTCTCACCACCATCAGAACATATCTTCAAAGCTATCAGCCCAAAGAAAAAAAAGCGCCGCACCACCACCGCATGGGCTCGAACATCCAACCTTTCGGTTAACAGCCGATCGCGCTAGCCAATTGCGCCACGGAGACAGACCTGCTCCACTCTCACCCCCATCAGAAAAATCTTCAAAGCTATCAGCCCAAAGAAAAAAAAAGCGCCGCACCACCAACGGGTGGGCTCGAACCTCCAACCTTTCAGTTAACAGCCGATCGCGCCAGCCAATTGCGCCACGGAGACAGTCATGCTCCACTCTCACCACCGTCAGAACATTTCTTCAGAGCTGTCAGCCCAAAGGAAAAAAAGCGCCGGACCACCACCGGATGGGCTCGAACCTCGAACCTTTCGGTTAACAGCCGATCGCGCTAGCCAATCGCGCCACGGAGACAGTCGTGCTCCACTCGCACCACCATCAGTACATATCTTCAAAGCTATCACTGCAAAGAAAAAAGCAACACACCACTCCCGAGAGGGCTCGAATCTCCAATCTTTCCGTCAACAGCCGATCGCGCTAGCCAATTGCGCCACGGAGGCAGTCCTGCTCCACTCTCACCACCATCAGAACATATCTTCAAAGCTATCAGCCGAAAGAAAAAAAAGCGCCGCACCACCACCGGGTGGGCTCGAACCTCCAACCTTTCGGTTAACAGCCGATCGCGCCAGCCAATTGCGCCACGGAGACAGTCCCGCTCCACTCTCACCACCATCAGAACATATGTTCAAAGCTATCAGCGCAAAGAAAAAAGCAACACACCACTCCCGGGAGAGCTCGAACCTCCAACCTTTCAGTTAACAGCCGATCGCGCTAGCCAATTCCGCCACAGAGACAGTCCTGCTCCACTCTCCGCACCACCAGAACATATCTTGAAAGCTATCAACCCAAAGAAAAAAAAGCGCCGCACCACCACCGGGTGGGCTCGAACCTCCAACCTTTCGGTTAACAGTCGATCGCGCTAGCCAATTGCGCCACGGGAACAGTCCTGCTCCACTCACACCACCATTAGAACATATCTTCAAAGCTATCAGCCCAAAAAAAAAAAAAGCGCCGCACCAGCACCGGGTGGGCTCGAACCTCCAACCTTTCGGTTAACAGCCGATCGCGCCAGCCAATTGCGCCACGGAGACAGTCCTGCTCTACTCTCACCACCATCAGAACATTTCTTCAGAGCTATCAGCCCAAAGAAAAAGAAGCGCCGCACCACCACCGGGTGGGCTCGAACCTCTAAGCTTTCGGTTAACAGCCGAACGTGCTAGCCGATTGCGCCACGGAGACAGCCGTGCTCCACTCTCACCACCGTCAGAACATTTCTTCAGAGCTATCAGCCCAAAGAAAAAAAAGCGCCGCACGACCACCGGGTGGGCTCGAACCTCCAATCTTTCCGTTAACAGCCGATCGCGCTAGTCAATTGCGCCACGGAGGCAGTCCTGCTCCACTCTCACCACCATCAGAACATATCTTCAAAGCTATCAGCCGAAAGAAAAAAAGCGCCGCACCACCATCGGGTGGGCTCGAACCTCCAACCTTTCGGTTAACAGCCGATCGCGCTAGCCAATTGCGCCACGGAGACAGTCCCGCTCCACTCTCACCACCATCAGAACATATGTTCAAAGCTATCAGCGCAAAGAAAAAAGCAACACACCACTCCCGGGAGAGCTGGAACCTCCAACCTTTCAGTTAACAGCCGATCGCGCTAGCCAATTCCGCCACAGAGACAGTCCTGCTCCACTCTCCGCACCATCAGAACATATCTTGAAAGCTATCAGCCCAAAGAAAAAAAAGCGCCGCACCACCACCGGGTGGGCTCGAACCTCCAACCTTTCGGGTAACAGCCGATCGCCCTAGCCAATTGCGCCACGGAGACAGTCGTGCTCCACTCTCACCACCATCAGAACATATCTTCAAAGCTTTCAGTGCTAAGAAAAAAGCAACACACCACTCCCGCGAGGGCTCGAATTTCCAATTTTTCGGTTAACAGCCGAACGCGCAAGCCAATTGCGCCACGGAGACAGACGTGCTCCACTCTCACCACCGTCAGAACATTTCTTCAGAGCTATCATCCCAAAGAAAAAAAAGCGCCGCACCACCACCGGGTGGGCTCGAACCTCTAAGCTTTCGGTTAACAGCCGAACGTGCTAGCCGATTGCGCCACGGAGACAGCCGTGCTCCACTCTCACCACCGTCAGAACATTTCTTCAGAGCTATCAGCCCAAAGAAAAAAAAAAGCGCCGCACGACCACCGGGTGGGCTCGAACCTACAATGTTTCGGTTAACAGCCGATCGCGCTAGCCGATTGCGCCACGGAGAAATCCTGCTCCACTCTCACCACCGTCAGAACATTTCTTCAGAGCTGTCAGCCCAAACGAAAAAAAGCGCCGGACCACCAACGGGTGGGCTCGAACCTCCAACCATTTGGTTAAGAGCCGATCGCGCTAGCCAATTGCGCCACGGAAAGAGTCGTGCTCCACTCTCACCACCAACAGAACATAACTTCAAAGCTATCAGCGCAAAGAAAAAAGCAACACACCATTCCCGGGAGGGCTCGAACCTCGAACCTTTTGGTTAACAGCTCATCGCACTAGCGAATTGCGCCACGGAGACAGTCGTGCTCCACTATCACCACCATTCCAACATATCTTCAAAGCTATCAGCCCAAAGGAAAAAAAGCGCCGCACCACCACCAGGTGGGCTCGAGCCTCACACCCTTCGGTTAATTGCCCATCGCGCTAGCCAATTACGCCACGGAGGCAGTCGTGCTCCACTCTCATCACCATCAGAACATATCTTCAAAGCTATCAGCGCAAAGAAAAAAGCAACACACCACTCCCGGGAGGGCTCGAACCTCCAACCTTTCGGTTAACAGCCGATCGCGCTAGCCAATTGCGCCACGGAGACCGTCCTGTACCACTCTCACCACCGTCAGAACATTTCTTCAGAGCTGTAAGCCCAAAGGAAAAAAAAGCGCCGGACCACCACCGGGTGGGCTCTAACCTCCAACCTTTTCGTTAACAGCCGATCGCGCTAGCCGATGGCGCCACAGAGAGAGTCGTGCTCCACTCTCACCACCAACAGAACATATCTTCAAAGCTATCAGCGCAAAGAAAAAAGCAACACACCACTCCCGGGAGGGCTTGAACCTCGAACCTTTCGGTTAACAGCCGATCGCGCTAGCCAATTGCGCCACGGAGACAGTCGTGCTCCACTCTCACCACCATAAGAACATATCTTCAAAGCTATCACTGCAAAGAAAAAAGCAACACACTACTCCCGAGAGGGCTCGAATCTCCAACGTTTCCGTTAACAGCCGATCGCGCTAGCCAATTGCGCCACGGAGGCAGTCCTGCTCCACTCTCACCACCATCAGAACATATCTTCCAAGCTATCAGCCGAAAGAAAAACAGCGCCGCACCACCTCCGGGTGGGCTCAAACCTCCAACCTTTCGGTTAACAGCCGATCGCGCTAGCCAATTGCGCCACAGAGACAGTCCCGCTCCACTCTCACCACCGTTAGAACATATGTTCAAAGCTATCAGCGCAAAGAAAAAAGCAACACCACTCCCGGGAGAGCTCGAACCTCCAACCTTTCGGTTAACAGCCGATCGCGCTAGCCAATTCCGCCACAGAGACAGTCCTGCTCCACTCTCACCACCATCAGAACATATCTTCAAAGCTATCAGCCCAAAGAAAAAAAAGCGCCACACCACCATCGGGTGGGCTCAAACCTCCAACATTTCGGTTAACAGCCGATCGCGCTAGCCAATTGCGCCACGGAGACAGTCCTGCTCCACTCTCACCCCCGTCAGAACATTTCTTCAGAGCTATCAGCCCAAAGAAAAAGAAGCGCCGCACCACCACCAGGTGGGCTCGAACCTCCAACCTTTCTGTTAACAGCCAATCGCGCTAGCCAATTGCGCCACTCAGACAGTCGTGCTCCACTCTCACCACCATGAGGACATATCTTCAAAGCTATCAGCGCAACGAAAAAAAAGCGCCGCACCCCCACCGGGTGGGCTCGAACCTCCAACCTTTCGGTTAACAGCAGATCGCGCTAGCTAACTGCGCCATGGAGACAGTCGTGCTCCACTTTCATCACCATCAGAACATATCTTCAAAGCTATCAGCGCAAAGAAAAAAGCAACACACCACTCCTGGGAGAGCTCGAACCTCCAACCTTTCGGTTAATAGCTGATCGCGCTAGCCAATTCCGCCACAGAGACAGTCCTGCTCCACTCTCACCACCGTCAGAACATTTCTTCAGAGCTGTCAGCCCAAAGGAAAAAAAGCGCCGGACCACCACCGGATGGGCTCGAACCTCCAACCTTTTCGTTAACAGCCGATCGCGCTAGCCAATTGCGTCACGGAGAGAGTCGTGCTCCACTCTCACCACCAACAGAACAAATCTCCAAAGCTATCAGCGCAAAGAAAAAAGCAACACACCACTCCCGGGAGGGCTTGAACCTCGAACCTTTCGGTTAACAGCCGATCGCGCCAGCCAATTGCGCCACGGAGACAGTCCTGCTCTACTCTCACCACCATCAGAACATTTCTTCAGAGCTATCAGCCCAAAGAAAAAGAAGCGCCGCACCACCACCGGGTGGGCTCGAACCTCTAAGCTTTCGGTTAACAGCCGAACGTGCTAGCCGATTGCGCCACGGAGACAGCCGTACTCCACTCTCCCCACCGTCAGAAAATTTCTTCAGAGCTATCAGCCCAAAGCAAAAAAAAGCGCCGCACGACCACCGGGTGGGCTCGAACCTCCAACCTTTCTGTTAACAGCCGATCGCGCTAGCCAATTGCGCCACGGAGGCAGTCCTGCTCCACTCTAACCACCATCAGAACATATCTTCAAAGCTATCAGCCGAAAAAAAAGCGCCGCACCACCACCGGGTGGGCTCGAACCTCCAACCTTTCGGTTAACAGCTGATCGCACTAGCCAATTGCGCCACGGAGACAGTCCCGCTCCACTCTCACCACCATCAGAACATATGTTCAAAGCTATCAGCGCAAAGAAAAAAGCAACACACCACTCCCGGGAGAGCTCGAACCTCCAACCTTTCAGTTAACAGCCGATCGCGCTAGCCAATTCCGCCACAGAGACAGTCCTGCACCACTCTCCGCACCATCAGAACATATCTTGAAAGCTATCAGCCCAAAGAAAAAAAAGCGCCGCACCACCACCGGGTGGGCTCGAACCTCCAACCTTTCGGTTAACAGCCGATCGCCCTAGCCAAATGCGCCACGGAGACAGTCGTGCTCCACTCTCACCACCATCAGAACATATCCTCAAAGCTTTCAGTGCAAAGAAAAAAGCAAAACACCACTCCCGCGAGGGCTCGAATTTCCAATTTTTCGGTTAACAGCCGAACGCGCTAGCCAAGTGCGCCACGGAGACAGACGTGCTCCACTCTCACCACCGTCAGAAAATTTCTTCAGAGCTATCATCCCAAAGAAAAAAAAGCGCCGCACCACCACCGGGTGGGCTCGAACCTCTAAGCTTTCGGTTAACAGCCGAACGTGCTAGCCGATTGCGCCACGGAGACAGCCGTGCTCCACTCTCACCACCGTCAGAACATTTCTTCAGAGCTGTCAGCCCAAACGAAAAAAAGCGCCGGACCACCAACGGGTGGGCTCGAACCTCCAACCTTTTGGTTAACAGCCGATCGCGCTAGCCAATTGCGCCACGGAGAGAGTCGTGCTCCACTCTCACCACCAACAGAACATATCTTCAAAGCTATCAGCGCAAAGAAAAAAGCAACACACCATTCCCGGGAGGGCTTGAACCTCGAACCTTTTGGTTAACAGCTCATCGCACTAGCCAATTGCGCCACGGAGACAGTCGTGCTCAACTATCACCACCATTCCAACATATCTTCAAAGCTATCAGCCCAAAGGGAGAAAAGCGCCGCACCACCACCAGGTGGGCTCGAGCCTCACACCCTTCGGTTAATAGCCCATCGCGCTAGCCAATTACGCCACGGAGGCAGTCGTGCTCCACTCTCATCACCATCAGAACATATCTTCAAAGCTATCAGCGCAAAGAAAAAAGCAACACACCACTCCCGGGAGGGCTCGAACCTCCAACCTTTCGGTTAACAGCCGATCGCGCTAGCCAATTGCGCCACGGAGACCGTCCTGTACCACTATCACCACCGTCAGAACATTTCTTCAGAGCTGTCAGCCCAAAGGAAAAAAAAGCGCCGGACCACCACCGGGTGGGCTCTAACCTCCAACCTTTTCGTTAACAGCCGATCACGCTAGCCAATTGCGCCACAGAGAGAGTCGTGCTCCACTCTCACCACCAACAGAACATATCTTCAAAGCTATCAGCGCAAAGAAAAAAGCAACACACCACTCCCGGGAGGGCTTGAACCTCGAACCTTTCGGTTAACAGCCGATCGCGCTAGCCAATTGCGCCACGGAGACAGTCGTGCTCCACTCTCACCACCATAAGAACATATCTTCATAGCTATCACTGCAAAGAAAAAAGCAACACACCACTGCCGAGAGGGCTCGAATCTCCAACGTTTCCGTTAACAGCCGATCGCGCTAGCCAATTGCGCCACGGAGGCAGTCCTGCTCCACTCTCACCACCACCAGAACATATCTTCCAAGCTATCAGCCGAAAGAAAAACAGCGCCGCACCACCACCGGGTGGGCTCAAACCTCCAACCTTTCGGTTAACAGCCGATCGCGCTAGCCAATTGCGCCACGGAGACAGTCCCGCTCCACTCTCACCACCATTAGAACATATGTTCAAAGCTATCAGCGCAAAGAAAAAAGCAACACCACTCCCGGGAGAGCTCGAACCTCCAACCTTTCGGTTAACAGCCGATCGCGCTAGCCAATTCCGCCACAGAGACAGTCCTGCTTCACTCTCACCACCATCAGAACATTTCTTCAGAGCTATCAGCCCAAAGAAAAAGAAGCGCCACACCACCACCGGGTGGGCTCGAACCTCCAACCTTTCCTTTAAAAGCTCATCGCACTAGCCAATTGCGCCACGGAGACAGTCGTGCTCCACTATCACCACCATCCCAACATATCTTCAAAGCTATCAGCCCAAAGAAAAAAAGCACCGCACCACCACCGCGTGGGCTCGAACCTCCAACCTTTCGGTTAACAGCCGCTCGCGCAAGCCAATTGCGCCACGGAAACAGTCCTGCTCCACCCTCACCACCATTAGAACTTCTCTTCAAAGCTATCAGCTCAAAGAAAAAAAAGCAGCACACCACTCCCGGGAGGGCTTGAACCTCCAACCTTTCAGTAAACAGCAAATCGCGCTAGCCAATTGCGCCACGGAGACAGTTGCGCTCCACTCTAACCACCGTCAGAACATTTCTTCAGAGCTATCAGCCCAAAGGAAAAAAAGCGCCGCACCACCACCGGGTGGGCTCGAGCCTCCAACCATTCGGTTGATAGCCCATCGCGCTAGCCAATTACGCCACGGAGACAGTCGTGCTCCACTCTCATCACCATCAGAACATATCTTCAAAGCTATCAGCGCAAAGAAAAAAGCAACACACCAATCCCGGGAGGGCTCGAACCTCCAACCTTTCGGTTAACAGCCGATCGCGCTAGCCAATTGCGCCATGGAGACAGTCATGCTCCACTCTCACCTCCGTCAGAACTTTTCTTCAGAGCTATCAGCCCAAAGAAAAAAAAGCGCCGCACCACCATCGGGTGGGGTCAAACCTCCAGCCTTTCGGTTAACAGCCCATCGCGCTAGCCAATTGCGCCACGGAGACAGTCATGCTCCACTCTCACCACCGTCAGAACATTTCTTCAGAGCTATCAGCCCCCAAAAAAAGCGCCGCACCACTCCCGGGAGAGCTCGAACCTCCAACCTTTCAGTTAACAGCCGATCGCGCTAGCCAATTCCGCCACAGAGACAGTCCTGCACCACTCTCCGCACCATCAGAACATATCTTGAAAGCTATCAGCCCAAAGAAAAAAAAGCGCCGCACCACCACCGGGTGGGCTCGAACCTCCAACCTTTCGGTTAACAGCCGATCGCGCTAGCCAATTGCGCCACGGAGACAGTCGTGCTGTACTCTCACCACCATCAGAACATATCCTCAAAGCTTTCAGTGCAAAGAAAAAAGCAAAACACCACTCCCGCGAGGGCTCGAATTTCCAATTTTTCGGTTAACAGCCGAACGCGCTAGCCAAGTACGCCACGGAGACAGACGTGCTCCACTCTCACCACCGTCAGAAAATTTCTTCAGAGCTATCATCCCAAAGAAAAAAAAAGCGCCGCACCACCACCGGGTGGGCTCGAACCTCTAAGCTTTCGGTTAACAGCCGAACGTGCTAGCCGATTGCGCCACGGAGACAGCCGTGCTCCACTCTCACCACCGTCAGAACATTTCTTCAGAGCTATCAGCCCAAAGAAAAAAAAAGCGCCGCACGACCACCGGGTGGGCTTGAGCCTACAATCTTTCGGTTAACAGCCGATCGCGCTAGCCGATTGCGCCACGGAGAAATCCTGCTCCACTCTCACCACCGTCAGAACATTTCTTCAGAGCTGTCAGCCCAAACGAAAATAGCGCCGGACCACCAACGGGTGGGCTCGAACCTCCAACCTTTTGGTTAATAGCCGATCGCGCTAGCCAATTGCGCCACGGAGAGAGTCGTGCTCCACTCTCACCACCAACAGAACATATCTTCAAAGCTATCAGCGCAAAGAAAAAAGCAACACACCATTCCCGGGAGGGCTTGAACCTCGAACCTTTTGGTTAACAGCTCATCGCACTAGCCAATTGCGCCACGGAGACAGTCGTGCTCAACTATCACCACCATTCCAACATATCTTCAAAGCTATCAGCCCAAAGGGAGAAAAGCGCCGCACCACCACCAGGTGGGCTCGAGCCTCACACCCTTCGGTTAATAGCCCATCGCGCTAGCCAATTACGCCACGGAGGCAGTCGTGCTCCACTCTCATCACCATCAGAACATATCTTCAAAGCTATCAGCGCAAAGAAAAAAGCAACACACCACTCCCGGGAGGGCTCGAACCTCCAACCTTTCGGTTAACAGCCGATCGCGCTAGCCAATTGCGCCACGGAGACCGTCCTGTACCACTCTCACCACCGTCAGAACATTTCTTCAGAGCTGTCAGCCCAAAGGAAAAAAAAGCGCCGGACCACCACCGGGTGGGCTCTAACCTCCAACCTTTTCGTTAACAGCCGATCACGCTAGCCAATTGCGCCACAGAGAGAGTCGTGCTCCACTCTCACCACCAACAGAACATATCTTCAAAGCTATCAACGCAAAGAAAAAAGCAACACACCACTCCCGGGAGGGCTTGAACCTCGAACCTTTCGGTTAACAGCCGATCGCGCTAGCCAATTGCGCCACGGAGACAGTCGTGCTCCACTCTCACCACCATAAGAACATATCTTCATAGCTATCACTGCAAAGAAAAAAGCAACACACCACTCCCGAGAGGGCTCGAATCTCCAACGTTTCCGTTAACAGCCGATCGCGCTAGCCAATTGCGCCACGGAGGCAGTCCTGCTCCACTCTCACCACCACCAGAACATATCTTCCAAGCTATCAGCCGAAAGAAAAACAGCGCCGCACCACCACCGGGTGGGCTCAAACCTCCAACCTTTCGGTTAACAGCCGATCGCGCTAGCCAATTGCGCCACGGAGACAGTCCCGCTCCACTCTCACCACCATTAGAACATATGTTCAAAGCTATCAGCGCAAAGAAAAAAGCAACACCACTCCCGGGAGAGCTCGAACCTCCAACCTTTCGGTTAACAGCCGATCGCGCTAGCCAATTCCGCCACAGAGACAGTCCTGCTTCACTCTCACCACCATCAGAACATTTCTTCAGAGCTATCAGCCCAAAGAAAAAGAAGCGCCACACCACCACCGGGTGGGCTCGAACCTCCAACCTTTCCTTTAAAAGCTCATCGCACTAGCCAATTGCGCCACGGAGACAGTCGTGCTCCACTATCACCACCATCCCAACATATCTTCAAAGCTATCAGCCCAAAGAAAAAAAGCACCGCACCACCACCGCGTGGGCTCGAACCTCCAACCTTTCGGTTAACAGCCGCTCGCGCAAGCCAATTGCGCCACGGAAACAGTCCTGCTCCACCCTCACCACCATTAGAACTTATCTTCAAAGCTATCAGCTCAAAGAAAAAAAAGCAGCACACCACTCCCGGGAGGGCTTGAACCTCCAAGCTTTCAGTAAACAGCAAATCGCCCTAGCCAATTGCGCCACGGAGACAGTTGCGCTCCACTCTAACCACCGTCAGAACATTTCTTCAGAGCTATCAGCCCAAAGGAAAAAAAGCACCGCACCACCACCGCGTGGGCTCGAGCCTCCAACCATTCGGTTGATAGCCCATCGCGCTAGCCAATTACGCCACGGAGACAGTCGTGCTCCACTCTCATCACCATCAGAACATATCTTCAAAGCTATCAGCGCAAAGAAAAAAGCAACACACCAATCCCGGGAGGGCTCGAACCTCCAACCTTTCGGTTAACAGCCGATCGCGCTAGCCAATGGCGCCACGGAGACAGTCATGCTCCACTCTCACCTCCGTCAGAACTTTTCTTCAGAGCTATCAGCCCAAAGAAAAAAAAGCGCCGCACCACCATCGGGTGGGGTCAAACCTCCAGCCTTTCGGTTAACAGCCCATCGCGCTAGCCAATTGCGCCACGGAGACAGTCATGCTCCACTCTCACCACCGTCAGAACATTTCTTCAGAGCTATCAGCCCCAAAAAAAAGCGCCGCACCACTCCCGGGAGAGCTCGAACCTCCAACCTTTCAGTTAACAGCCGATCGCGCTAGCCAATTCCGCCACAGAGACAGTCCTGCACCACTCTCCGCACCATCAGAACATATCTTGAAAGCTATCAGCCCAAAGAAAAAAAAGCGCCGCACCACCACCGGGTGGGCTCGAACCTCCAACCTTTCGGTTAACAGCCGATCGCGCTAGCCAATTGCGCCACGGAGACAGTCGTGCTGTACTCTCACCACCATCAGAACATATCCTCAAAGCTTTCAGTGCAAAGAAAAAAGCAAAACACCACTCCCGCGAGGGCTCGAATTTCCAATTTTTCGGTTAACAGCCGAACGCGCTAGCCAAGTGCGCCACGGAGACAGACGTGCTCCACTCTCACCACCGTCAGAAAATTTCTTCAGAGCTATCATCCCAAAGAAAAAAAAGCGCCGCACCACCACCGGGTGGGCTCGAACCTCTAAGCTTTCGGTTAACAGCCGAACGTGCTAGCCGATTGCGCCACGGAGACAGCCGTGCTCCACTCTCACCACCGTCAGAACATTTCTTCAGAGCTATCAGCCCAAAGAAAAAAAAAGCGCCGCACGACCACCGGGTGGGCTTGAGCCTACAATCTTTCGGTTAACAGCCGATCGCGCTAGCCGATTGCGCCACGGAGAAATCCTGCTCCACTCTCACCACCGTCAGAACATTTCTTCAGAGCTGTCAGCCCAAACGAAAATAGCGCCGGACCACCAACGGGTGGGCTCGAACCTCCAACCTTTTGGTTAATAGCCGATCGCGCTAGCCAATTGCGCCACGGAGAGAGTCGTGCTCCACTCTCACCACCAACAGAACATATCTTCAAAGCTATCAGCGCAAAGAAAAAAGCAACACACCATTCCCGGGAGGGCTTGAACCTCGAACCTTTTGGTTAACAGCTCATCGCACTAGCCAATTGCGCCACGGAGACAGTCGTGCTCAACTATCACCACCATTCCAACATATCTTCAAAGCTATCAGCCCAAAGGGAGAAAAGCGCCGCACCACCACCAGGTGGGCTCGAGCCTCACACCCTTCGGTTAATAGCCCATCGCGCTAGCCAATTACGCCACGGAGGCAGTCGTGCTCCACTCTCATCACCATCAGAACATATCTTCAAAGCTATCAGCGCAAAGAAAAAAGCAACACACCACTCCCGGGAGGGCTCGAACCTCCAACCTTTCGGTTAACAGCCGATCGCGCTAGCCAATTGCGCCACGGAGACCGTCCTGTACCACTCTCACCACCGTCAGAACATTTCTTCAGAGCTGTCAGCCCAAAGGAAAAAAAAGCGCCGGACCACCACCGGGTGGGCTCTAACCTCCAACCTTTTCGTTAACAGCCGATCACGCTAGCCAATTGCGCCACAGAGAGAGTCGTGCTCCACTCTCACCACCAACAGAACATATCTTCAAAGCTATCAACGCAAAGAAAAAAGCAACACACCACTCCCGGGAGGGCTTGAACCTCGAACCTTTCGGTTAACAGCCGATCGCGCTAGCCAATTGCGCCACGGAGACAGTCGTGCTCCACTCTCACCACCATAAGAACATATCTTCATAGCTATCACTGCAAAGAAAAAAGCAACACACCACTCCCGAGAGGGCTCGAATCTCCAACGTTTCCGTTAACAGCCGATCGCGCTAGCCAATTGCGCCACGGAGGCAGTCCTGCTCCACTCTCACCACCACCAGAACATATCTTCCAAGCTATCAGCCGAAAGAAAAACAGCGCCGCACCACCACCGGGTGGGCTCAAACCTCCAACCTTTCGGTTAACAGCCGATCGCGCTAGCCAATTGCGCCACGGAGACAGTCCCGCTCCACTCTCACCACCATTAGAACATATGTTCAAAGAAATCAGCGCAAAGAAAAAAGCAACACCACTCCCGGGAGAGCTCGAACCTCCAAACTTTCGGTTAACAGCCGATCGCGCTAGCCAATTCCGCCACAGAGACAGTCCTGCTTCACTCTCACCACCATCAGAACATTTCTTCAGAGCTATCAGCCCAAAGAAAAAGAAGCGCCACACCACCACCGGGTGGGCTCGAACCTCCAACCTTTCCTTTAAAAGCTCATCGCACTAGCCAATTGCGCCACGGAGACAGTCGTGCTCCACTATCACCACCATCCCAACATATCTTCAAAGCTATCAGCCCAAAGAAAAAAAGCACCGCACCACCACCGCGTGGGCTCGAACCTCCAACCTTTCGGTTAACAGCCGCTCGCGCAAGCCAATTGCGCCACGGAAACAGTCCTGCTCCACCCTCACCACCATTAGAACTTATCTTCAAAGCTATCAGCTCAAAGAAAAAAAAGCAGCACACCACTCCCGGGAGGGCTTGAACCTCCAACCTTTCAGTAAACAGCAAATCGCCCTAGCCAATTGCGCCACGGAGACAGTTGCGCTCCACTCTAACCACCGTCAGAACATTTCTTCAGAGCTATCAGCCCAAAGGAAAAAAAGCACCGCACCACCACCGGGTGGGCTCGAGCCTCCAACCATTCGGTTGATAGCCCATCGCGCTAGCCAATTACGCCACGGAGACAGTCGTGCTCCACTCTCATCACCATCAGAACATATCTTCAAAGCTATCAGCGCAAAGAAAAAAGCAACACACCAATCCCGGGAGGGCTCGAACCTCCAACCTTTCGGTTAACAGCCGATCGCGCTAGCCAATGGCGCCACGGAGACAGTCATGCTCCACTCTCACCTCCGTCAGAACTTTTCTTCAGAGCTATCAGCCCAAAGAAAAAAAAGCGCCGCACCACCATCGGGTGGGCTCAAACCTCCAGCCTTTCGGTTAACATCCCATCGCGCTAGCCAATTGCGCCACGGAGACAGTCATGCTCCACTCTCACCACCGTCAGAACATTTCTTCAGAGCTATCAGCCCCAAAAAAAAGCGCCGCACCCCCACCGGGTGGGCTCGAACCTCCAACATTTCGGTTAACAGCCGATCGCACGAGCCAATTGCGCCACGGAGACAGTACTGCTTCACTCTCACCACCATCAGAACATTTCTTCAGGGCTATCAGCCCAAAGAAAAAGAAGCGCCGCACCACCACCGGGTGGGCTCGAACCTCCAACCTTTCGGTTAACAGCCGATCGCGCTAGCCAATTGCGCCACGGAGACGGTCGTGCTCCACTCTCACCACCATCAGGACATATCTTCAAAGCTATCAGCGCAAAGAAAAAAGCAACACACCACTCCCGGGAGGGCTCGAACCTCGAACCTTTCCGTTAAAAGCTCATCGCACTAGCCAATTGCGCCACGGAGACAGTCGTGCTTCACTATCACCACCATCCCAACATATCTTCAAAGCTATCAGCCCAAAGAAAAAAAAGCACCGCTACACCACCGCGTGGGCTCGAACCTCCAACCTTTCGGTTAACAGCCGATCGCGCTAGCCAATTGCGCCACGGAAACAGTCCTGCTCCACTCTCACCACCATTAGATCTTATCTTCAAAGCTAACAGCTCAAAGAAAAAAAAGCAACACACCACTCCCGGGAAGGCTCGAACCTCCAACCTTTCGGTTAACAGCCGATCGCGCTAGCCAATTGCGCCACGGAGACAGTCATGCTCCACTCTCACCTCCGTCAGAACTTTTCTTCAGAGCTATCAGTTCAAAGAAAAAAAAGCGCCGCACCACCATCGGGTGGGCTCAAACCTCCAACCTTTCAGTTAACAGCCGATCGCGCTAGAAAATTGCGCCACGGAGACAGTCTTGCTCCACTCTCACCACCATCAGAGCATATCTTCAAAGCTATCAGCCCGAAGAAAAAAAAGCACCGCACCACCACCGCGTGGGCTCGAACCTCGAACCTTTCGGTTAACAGCTCATCGCACTAGCAATTGCGCCACGGAGACAGTCCCGCTCCACTCTCACCACCATCACAACATATGTTCAAAGCTATCAGCGCAAAGAAAAAAGCAACACCATTCCCGGGAGAGCTCGAACCTCCAATCTTTCGGTTAACAGCCGATCGCGCGAGCCAATTGCGCCACGGAGACAGTCCTGCTCTACTCTCACCACCATCAGAACATATCTTCAAAGCTATCAGCCCAAAGAAAAAGAAGCGCCGCACCACCACCGGGTGGGCTCGAACCTCCAACTTTTCGGTTAACAGCCGATCGCGCTAGAAAATTGCGCCACGGAGACAGTCGTGCTCCACTCTCACCACCATCAGGACATATCTTCAAAGTTATCAGCGCAAAGAAAAAAGCAACACACCACTCCCGGGAGGGCTCGTACCTCGAACCTTTCGGTTAACAGCTCATCGCTCTAGCCAATTGCGCCAGGGAGACAGTCGTGCTCCACTATCACCACCATCACAACATATCTTCAAAGCTATCAGCCCAAAGAAAAAAAAGCACCGCACCACCACCGCGTGGGCTCGAACCTCCAACCTTTCGGTTAACAGCCGATCGCGCTAGCCAATTGCGCCACGGAAACAGTCCTGCTCCACTCTCACCACCATTAGAACTTATCTTCAAAGCTATCAGCCCAAAGAAAAAAAAAGCAACACACCACTCCCGGGAGGGCTCGAACCTCCACCCTTTCAGTTAACAGCCGATCGCGCTAGCCAATTGCGCCACGGAGAGAGTCGTGCTCCACTCTCACCACCAACAGAACATATCTTCAAAGCTTTCAGCGCAAAGAAAAAAGCAACACACCATTCCCGGGAGGGCTTGAACCTCGAACCTTTTGGTTACCAGCTCATCGCACTAGCCAATTGCGCCACGGAGACAGTCGTGCTCCACTATCACCACCATTCCAACATATCTTCAAAGCTATCAGCCCAAAGGAAAAAAAGCGCCGCACCACCACCAGGTGGGCTCGAGCCTCACACCCTTCGGTTAATAGCCCATCGCACTAGCCAATTACGCCACGGAGGCAGTCGTGCTCCACTCTCATCACCATCAGAACATATCTTCAAAGCTATCAGCGCAAAGAAAAAAGCAACACACCACTCCCGGGAGGGCTCGAACCTCCAACCTTTCGGTTAACAGCCGATCGCGCTAGCCAATTGCGCCACGGAGACCGTCCTGTACCACTCTCACCACCGTCAGAACATTTCTTCAGAGCTGTCAGCCCAAAGGAAAAAAAAGCGCCGGACCACCACCAGGTGGGCTCTAACCTCCAACCTTTTCGTTAACAGCCGATCGCGCTAGCGAATTGCGCCACAGAGAGAGTCGTGCTCCACTCTCACCACCAACAGAACATATCTTCAAAGCTATCAGCGCAAAAAAAAGCAACACACCAATCCCGGGAGGGCTTGAACCTCGAACCTTTCGGTTAACAGCCGATCGCGCTAGCCAATTGCGCCACGGAGACAGTCGTGCTCCACTCTCACCACCATCAGAACATATCTTCAAAGCTATCAGCCCAAAGAAAAAAAAAGCGCCGCATCACCACCGGGAGGGCTCGAACCTCCAACCTTTCGGTTAACGGCCGATCGCGCTAGCCAATTGCGCCACGGAGACAGTCATGCTCCACTCTCACCTCCGTCAGAACTTTTCTTCAGAGCTATCAGCCCAAAGAAAAAAAAGCGCCGCACCACCATCGGGTGGGCTCAAACCTCCAGCCTTTCGGTTAACAGCCCATCGCGCTAGCCAATCGCGCCACGGAGACAGTCATGCTCCACTCTCACCACCGTCAGAACATTTCTTCAGAGCTATCAGCCCCAAAAAAAAGCGCCGCACCCCCACCGGGAGAGCTCGAACCTCCAACCTTTCAGTTAACAGCCGATCGCGCTAGCCAATTCCGCCACAGAGACAGTCCTGCACCACTCTCCGCACCATCAGAACATATCTTGAAAGCTATCAGCCCAAAGAAAAAAAAGCGCCGCACCACCACCGGGTGGGCTCGAACCTCCAACCTTTCGGTTAACAGCCGATCGCGCTAGCCAATTGCGCCACGGAGACAGCCGTGCTGTACTCTCACCACCCTCAGAACATATCCTCAAAGCTTTCAGTGCAAAGAAAAAAGCAAAACACCACTCCCGCGAGGGCTCGAATTTCCAATTTTTCGGTTAACAGCCGAACGCGCTAGCCAAGTGCGCCACGGAGACAGACGTGCTCCACTCTCACCACCGTCAGAAAATTTCTTCAGAGCTATCATCCCAAAGAAAAAAAAGCGCCGCACCACCACCGGGTGGGCTCGAACCTCTAAGCTTTCGGTTAACAGCCGAACGTGCTAGCCGATTGCGCCACGGAGACAGCCGTGCTCCACTCTCACCACCGTCAGAACATTTCTTCAGAGCTATCAGCCCAAAGAAAAAAAAGCGCCGCACGACCACCGGGTGGGCTTGAGCCTACAATCTTTCGGTTAACAGCCGATCGCGCTAGCCGATTGCGCCACGGAGAAATCCTGCTCCACTCTCACCACCGTCAGAACATTTCTTCAGAGCTGTCAGCCCAAACGAAAATAGCGCCGGACCACCAACGGGTGGGCTCGAACCTCCAACCTTTTGGTTAACAGCCGATCGCGCTAGCCAATTGCGCCACGGAGAGAGTCGTGCTCCACTCTCACCACCAACAGAACATATCTTCAAAGCTATCAGCGCAAAGAAAAAAGCAACACACCATTCCCGGGAGGGCTTGAACCTCGAACCTTTTGGTTAACAGCTCATCGCACTAGCCAATTGCGCCACGGAGACAGTCGTGCTCAACTATCACCACCATTCCAACATATCTTCAAAGCTATGAGCCCAAAAGGAGAAAAGCGCCGCACCACCACCAGGTGGGCTCGAGCCTCACACCCTTCGGTTAATAGCCCATCGCGCTAGCCAATTACGCCACGGAGGCAGTCGTGCTCCACTCTCATCACCATCAGAACATATCTTCAAAGCTATCAGCCCAAAGGAAAAAAAAGCGCCGGACCACCACCGGGTGGGCTCTAACCTCCAACCTTTTCGTTAACAGCCGATCACGCTAGCCAATTGCGCCACAGAGAGAGTCGTGCTCCACTCTCACCACCAACAGAACATATCTTCAAAGCTATCAGCGCAAAGAAAAAAGCAACACACCACTCCCGGGAGGGCTTGAACCTCGAACCTTTCGGTTAACAGCCGATCGCGCTAGCCAATTGCGCCACGGAGACAGTCGTGCTCCACTCTCACCACCATAAGAACATATCTTCATAGCTATCACTGCAAAGAAAAAAGCAACACACCACTCCCGAGAGGGCTCGAATCTCCAACGTTTCCGTTAACAGCCGATCGCGCTAGCCAATTGCGCCACGGAGGCAGTCCTGCTCCACTCTCACCACCACCAGAACATATCTTCCAAGCTATCAGCCGAAAGAAAAACAGCGCCGCACCACCACCGGGTGGGCTCAAACCTCCAACCTTTCGGTTAACAGCCGATCGCGCTAGCCAATTGCGCCACGGAGACAGTCCCGCTCCACTCTCACCACCATTAGAACATATGTTCAAAGCTATCAGCGCAAAGAAAAAAGCAACACCACTCCCGGGAGAGCTCGAACCTCCAACCTTTCGGTTAACAGCCGATCGCGCTAGCCAATTCCGCCACAGAGACAGTCCTGCTTCACTCTCACCACCATCAGAACATTTCTTCAGAGCTATCAGCCCAAAGAAAAAGAAGCGCCACACCACCACCGGGTGGGCTCGAACCTCCAACCTTTCCTTTAAAAGCTCATCGCACTAGCCAATTGCGCCACGGAGACAGTCGTGCTCCACTATCACCACCATCCCAACATATCTTCAAAGCTATCAGCCCAAAGAAAAAAAGCACCGCACCACCACCGCGTGGGCTCGAACCTCCAACCTTTCGGTTAACAGCCGCTCGCGCAAGCCAATTGCGCCACGGAAACAGTCCTGCTCCACCTTCACCACCATTAGAACTTATCTTCAAAGCTATCAGCTCAAAGAAAAAAAAGCAGCACACCACTCCCGGGAGGGCTTGAACCTCCAACCTTTCAGTAAACAGCAAATCGCGCTAGCCAATTGCGCCACGGAGACAGTTGCGCTCCACTCTAACCACCGTCAGAACATTTCTTCAGAGCTATCAGCCCAAAGGAAAAAAAGCACCGCACCACCACCGGGTGGGCTCGAGCCTCCAACCATTCGGTTGATAGCCCATCGCGCTAGCCAATTACGCCACGGAGACAGTCGTGCTCCACTCTCATCACCATCAGAACATATCTTCAAAGCTATCAGCGCAAAGAAAAAAGCAACACACCAATCCCGGGAGGGCTCGAACCTCCAACCTTTCGGTTAACAGCCGATCGCGCTAGCCAATGGCGCCACGGAGACAGTCATGCTCCACTCTCACCACCGTCAGAACATTTCTTCAGAGCTATCAGCCCCAAAAAAAAGCGCCGCACCCCCACCGGGTGGGCTCGAACCTCCAACATTTCGGTTAACAGCCGATCGCACGAGCCAATTGCGCCACGGAGACAGTACTGCTTCACTCTCACCACCATCAGAACATTTCTTCAGAGCTATCAGCCCAAAGAAAAAGAAGCGCCGCACCACCACCGGGTGGGCTCGAACCTCCAACCTTTCGGTTAACAGCCGATCGCGCTAGCCAATTGCGCCACGGAGACAGTCGTGCTCCACTCTCACCACCATCAGGACATATCTTCAAAGCTATCAGCGCAAAGAAAAAAGCAACACACCACTCCCGGGAGGGCTCGAACCTCGAACCTTTCCGTTAAAAGCTCATCGCACTAGCCAATTGCGCCACGGAGACAGTCGTGCTTCACTATCACCACCATCCCAACATATCTTCAAAGCTATCAGCCCAAAGAAAAAAAAGCACCGCTACACCACCGCGTGGGCTCGAACCTCCAACCTTTCGGTTAACAGCCGATCGCGCTAGCCAATTGCGCCACGGAAACAGTCCTGCTCCACTCTCACCACCATTAGATCTTATCTTCAAAGCTATCAGCTCAAAGAAAAAAAAGCAACACACCACTCCCGGGAAGGCTCGAACCTCCAACCTTTCGGTTAACAGCCGATCGCGCTAGCCAATTGCGCCACGGAGACAGTCATGCTCCACTCTCACGTCCGTCAGAACTTTTCTTCAGAGCTATCAGTTCAAATAAAAAAAAGCGCCGCACCACCATCGGGTGGGCTCAAACCTCCAACCTTTCAGTTAACAGCCGATCGCGCTAGAAAATTGCGCCACGGAGACAGTCTTGCTCCACTCTCACCACCATCAGAGCATATCTTCAAAGCTATCAGCCCGAAGAAAGAAAAGCACCGCACCACCACCGCGTGGGCTCGAACCTCGAACCTTTCGGTTAACAGCTCATCGCACTAGCAATTGCGCCACGGAGACAGTCCCGCTCCACTCTCACCACCATCACAACATATGTTCAAAGCTATCAGCGCAAAGAAAAAAGCAACACCATTCCCGGGAGAGCTCGAACCTCCAACCTTTTGGTTAGCAGTCAATCGCGCTAGCCAATTCCGCCACAGAGACAGTGCTGCTCCACTCTCACCACCATCAGAACATATATTCAAAGCTATCAGCCCAAAGAAAAAAAAAGCGGCGCACCCCCACCGGGTGGGCTCGAACCTCCAATCTTTCGGTTAACAGCCGATCGCGCGAGCCAATTGCGCCACGGAGACAGTCCTGCTCTACTCTCACCACCATCACAACATATCTTCAAAGCTATCAGCCCAAAGAAAAAAAAGCACCGCACCACCACCGCGTGGGCTCGAACCTCCAACCTTTCGGTTAACAGCCGATCGCGCTAGCCAATTGCGCCACGGAAACAGTCCTGCTCCACTCTCACCACCATTAGAACTTATCTTCAAAGCTATCAGCCCAAAGAAAAAAAAAGCAACACACCACTCCCGGGAGGGCTCGAACCTCCAACCTTTCAGTTAGCAGCCGATCGCGCTAGCCAATTGCGCCACGGAGAGAGTCGTGCTCCACTCTCACCACCAACAGAACATATCTTCAAAGCTTTCAGCGCAAAGAAAAAAGCAACACACCATTCCCGGGAGGGCTTGAACCTCGAACCTTTTGGTTACCAGCTCATCGCACTAGCCAATTGCGCCACGGAAACAGTCGTGCTCCACTATCACCACCATTCCAACATATCTTCAAAGCTATCAGCCCAAAGGAAAAAAAGCGCCGCACCACCACCAGGTGGGCTCGAGCCTCACACCCTTCGGTTAATAGCCCATCGCACTAGCCAATTACGCCACGGAGGCAGTCGTGCTCCACTCTCATCACCATCAGAACATATCTTCAAAGCTATCAGAGCAAAGAAAAAAAAGCACCGCAACACCACCGCGTGGGCTCGAACCTCCAACCTTTCAGTTAACAGCCGATCGCGCTAGCCAATTGCGCCACGGAAACAGTCCTGCTCCACTCTCACCACCATTAGATCTTATCTTCAAAGCTATCAGCTCAAAGAAAAAAAAGCAACACACCACTCCCGGGAAGGCTCGAACCTCCAACCTTTCGGTTAACAGCCGATCGCGCTAGCCAATTGCGCCACGGCGACAGTCATGCTCCACTCTCACCTCCGTCAGAACTTTTCTTCAGAGCTATCAGTTCAAAGAAAAAAAAGCGCCGCACCACCATCGGGTGGGCTCAAACCTCCAACCTTTCAGTTAACAGCCGATCGCGCTAGAAAATTGCGCCACGGAGACAGTCTTGCTCCACTCTCACCACCATCAGAGCATATCTTCAAAGCTATCAGCCCAAAGAAAAAAAAGCACCGAACCACCACCGCGTGGGCTCGAACCTCGAACATTTCGGTTAACAGCCGATCGCGCTAGCCAATTGCGCCACGGAGACAGTCCTGCTCCACTCTCACCACCATCAGAACATTTCTTCAGAGCTATCAGTCCAAAGAAAAAGAAGCGCCGCACCACCACCGGGTGGGCTCGAACCTCCAACTTTTCGGTTAACAGTCTATCGCGCTAGAAAATTGCGCCACGGAGACAGTCGTGCTCCACTCTCACCACCATCAGGACATATCTTCAAAGCTATCAGCGCAAAGAAAAAAGCAACACACCACTCCCGGGAGGGCTCGTACCTCGAACCTTTCGGTTAACAGCTCATCGCACTAGCCAATTGCGCCAGGGAGACAGTCGTGCTCCACTATCACCACCATCACAACATATCTTCAAAGCTATCAGCCCAAAGAAAAAAAAGCACCGCACCACCACCGCGTGGGCTCGAACCTCCAACCTTTCGGTTAACAGCCGATCGCGCTAACCAATTGCGCCACGGAAACAGTCCTGCTCCACTCTCACCACCATTAGAACTTATCTTCAAAGCTATCAGCCCAAAGAAAAAAAAAGCAACACACCACTCCCGGGAGGGCTCGAACCTCCAACCTTTCAGTTAACAGCCGATCGCGCTAGCCAATAGCGCCACGGAGAGAGTCGTGCTCCACTCTCACCACCAACAGAACATATCTTCAAAGCTATCAGCGCAAAGAAAAAAGCAACACACCATTCCCGGGAGGGCTTGAACCTCGAACCTTTTGGTTACCAGCTCATCGCACTAGCCAATTGCGCCACGGAGACAGTCGTGCTCCACTATCACCACCATTCCAACATATCTTCAAAGCTATCAGCCCAAAGGAAAAAAAGCACCGCACCACCACCAGGTGGGCTCGAGCCTCACACCCTTCGGTTAATAGCCCATCGCGCTAGCCAATTACGCCACGGAGGCAGTCGTGCTCCACTCTCATCACCATCAGAACATATCTTCAAAGCTATCAGCGCAAAGAAAAAAGCAACACACCACTCCCGGGGAGCTCGAACCTCCAACCTTTCGGTTAACAGCCGATCGCGCTAGCCAATTGCGCCACGGAGACCGTCCTGTACCACTCTCACCACCGTCAGAACATTTCTTCAGAGCTGTCAGCCCAAAGGAAAAAAAAGCGCCGGACCACCACCGGGTGGGCTCTAACCTCCAACCTTTTCGTTAACAGCCGATCGCGCTAGCGAATTGCGCCACAGAGAGAGTCGTGCTCCACTCTCACCACCAACAGAACATATCTTCAAAGCTATCAGCGCAAAGAAAAAAGCAACACACCAATCCCGGGAGGGCTTGAACCTCAAACCTTTCGGTTAACAGCCGATCGCGCTAGCCAATTGCGCCACGGAGACAGTCGTGCTCCACTCCCACCACGATAAGAACATATCTTAATAGCTATCACTGCAAAGAAAAAAGCAACACACCACTCCCGCGAGGGCTCGAATCTCCAACGTTTCCGTTAACATTTGATCGCGCTAGCCAATTGCGCCACGGAGGCAGTCCTGCTCACTCTCACCACCATCAGAACATATCTTCCAAGCTATCAGCCGAAAGAAAAACAGCGCCGCACCACCACCGGGTGGGCTCAAACCTCCAACCTTTCGGTTAACAGCCCATCGCGCTAGCCAATTGCGCCACGGAGACAGTCCCGCTCCACTCTCACCACCATTAGAACTTATCTTCAAAGCTATCAGCCCAAAGAAAAAAAAAGCAACACACCACTCCCGGGAGGGCTCGAACCTCCAACCTTTCAGTTAACAGCCGATCGCGCTAGCCAATTGCGCCACGGAGAGAGTCGTGCTCCACTCTCAACACCAACATAACATATCTTCAAAGCTATCAGCGCAAAGAAAAAAGCAACACACCATTCCCGGGAGGGCTTGAACCTCGAACCTTTTGGTTACCAGCTCATCGCACTAGCCAATTGCGCCACGGAGACAGTCGTGCTCCACTATCACCACCATTCCAACATATCTTCAAAGCTATCAGCCCAAAGGAAAAAAAGCGCCGCACCACCACCAGGTGGGCTCGAGCCTCACACCCTTCGGTTAATAGCCCATCGCGCTAGCCAATTACGCCACGGAGGCAGTCGTGCTCCACTCTCATCACCATCAGAACATATCTTCAAAGCTATCAGCGCAAAGAAAAAAGCAACACACCACTCCCGGGGAGCTCGAACCTCCAACCTTTCGGTTAACAGCCGATCGCGCTAGCCAATTGCGCCACGGAGACCGTCCTGTACCACTCTCACCACCGTCAGAACATTTCTTCAGAGCTATCTGCCCAAAGAAAAAAAAGCGCCGCACCCCCACCGGGTGGGCTCGAACCTCCAACCTTTCGGTTAACAGCCGATCGCGCTAGCCAATTGCGCCACGGAGACAGTCCTGCTCCACTCTCACCACCATCAGAACATATCTTCAAAGCTATCAGCTCAAAGAAAAAAAAGCGCCGCACCACCATCGGGTGGGCTCGAACCTCCAACATTTCGGTTAACAGCCGATCGCGCTAGCCAATTGCGCCACGGAGACAGTCCTGCTTCACTCTCACCACCATCAGAACATTTCTTCAGAGCTATCAGCCCAAAGAAAAAGAGGCGCCGCACCACCACCGGGTGGGCTCGAACCTCCAACCTTTCGGTTAACAGCCGATCGCGCTAGCCAATTGCGCCACGGAGACAGTCGTGCTCCACTCTCACCACCATCAGGACATATCTTCAAAGCTATCAGCGCAAAGAAAAAAGCAACACACCACTCCCGGGAGGGCTCGAACCTCGAACCTTTCCGTTAAAAGCTCATCGCACTAGCCAATTGCGCCACGGAGACATTCGTGCTTCACTATCACCACCATCGCAACATATCTTCAAAGCTATCAGCCCAAAGAAAAAAAAGCACCGCAACACCACCGCGTGGGCTCGAACCTCCAACCTTTCGGTTAACAGCCGATCGCGCTAGCCAATTGCGCCACGGAAACAGTCCTGCTCCACTCTCACCACCATTAGATCTTATCTTCAAAGCTATCAGCTCAAAGAAAAAAAAGCAACACACCACTCCCGGGAAGGCTCGAACCTCCAACCTTTCGGTTAACAGCCGATCGCGCTAGCCAATTGCGCCACGGAGACAGTCATGCTCCACTCTCACCTCCGTCGGAACTTTTCTTCAGAGCTATCAGTTCAAAGAAAAAAAAGCGCCGCACCACCATCGGGTGGGCTCAAACCTCCAACCTTTCAGTTAACAGCCGATCGCGCTAGAAAATTGCGCCACGGAGACAGTCTTGCTCCACTCTCACCACCATCAAAGCATATCTTCAAAGCTATCAGCCCAAAGAAAAAAAAGCACCGCACCACCACCGCGTGGGCTCGAACCTCGAATCTTTCGGTTAACAGCTCATCGCACTAGCAATTGCGCCACGGAGACAGTCCCGCTCCACTCTCACCACCATCAGATTATATGTTCAAAGCTATCAGCGCAAAGAAAAAAGCAACACCACTCCCGGGAGAGCTCGAACCTCCAACCTTTCGGTTAACAGCCGATCGCGCTAGCCGATTCCGCCACAGAGACAGTCCTGCTACACCCTCCGCACCATCAGAACATATCTTGAGAGCTATCTGCCCAAAGAAAAAAAAGCGCCGCACCCCCACCGGGTGGGCTCGAACCTCCAACCTTTCGGTTAACAGCCGATCGCGCTAGCCAATTGCGCCACGGAGACAGTCCTGCTCCACTCTCACCACCATCAGAACATATCTTCAAAGCTATCAGCCCAAAGAAAAGAAAGCGCCGCACCACCATCGGGTGGGCTCGAACCTCCAACCTTTCGGTTAACAGCCGATCGCGCGAGCCGATTGCGCCACGGAGAAATCCTGCTCCACTCTCCCCACCGTCAGAACATTTCTTCAGAGCTGTCAGCCTAAAGGAAAAAAAGCGCCGGACCACCACCGGGTGGGCTCGAACCTCCAACCTTTTGGTTAACAGCCGATCGCGCTAGCCAATTGCGCCACGGAGAGAGTCGTGCTCCACTCTCACCACCAACAGAACATATCTTCAAAGCTATCAGCGCAAAGAAAAAAGCAACACACCACTGCCGGGAGGGCTCGAACCTCGAACCTTTTGGTTAACAGCTCATCGCACTAGCCAATCGCGCCACGGAGACAGTCGTGCTCTACTATCACCACCATCCCAACATATCTTCAAAGCTATCAACCCGAAGAAAAAAAAGCACCGCACCACCACCGCGTGGGCTCGAACCTCCAACCTTTCGGTTAACAGCCGATCGCGCTAGCAAATTGCGCCACGGAGACAGTCATGCTCCACTCTCACCTCCGTCAGAACTTTTCTTCAGAGCTATCAGCCCAAAGAAAAAAAAGCGCCGCACTACCATCGGGTGGGCTCGAACCTCCAGCATTGCGGTTAAAAGCCCATCGCGCTAGCCAATTGCGCCACGGAGACAGTCATGCTCCACTCTCACCACCGTCAGAACATTTCTTCAGAGCTATCAGCCCAAAGAAAAAAAAGCGACGCACCACCACAGGGTGGGCGCGAACCTCCAACCTTTCGGTTAACAGCCGATCGCGCTAGCCGATTGCGCCACGGAGACAGTCCTGCTCCACTCTCATCACCATCAGAACATATCTTCAAAGCTATCAGCCCATAGAAAAAAAAGCCCGCACCACCACCGAGTGGGATTGAACCTCCAACCTTTCGGTTAACAGCCGATCGCGCTAGCCAATTGCACCACGGAGACCGTCCTGCTCCACTCTCACCACCGTCAGAACATTTCTTCAGACCTGTCAGCCTAAAGGAAAAAAAAGCGCCGGACCACCACCGGGTGGGCTCGAACCTCCAACCTTTTCGTTAACAGCCGATCGCGCTAGCCAATTGCGCCACAGAGAGAGTCGTGCTTCACTCTCACCACCATTAGAACATATGTTCAAAGCTATCAGCGCAAAGAAAAAAGCAACACCACTCCCGGGAGAGCTCGAACCTCCAACCTTTTGGTTAACAGCCGATCGCGATAGCCAATTCCGCCACACAGACAGTCCTGCTCCACTCTCCGCACCATCAGAACATATCTTGAGAGCTATCTGCCCAAAGAAAAAAAAGCGCCGCACCCCCACCGGGTGGGCTCGAACCTCCAACCTTTCGGTTAACAGCCGATCGCGCTAGCCAATTGCGCCACGGAGACTGTCCTGATCCACTCTCACCACCATCAGAGCATATCTTCAAAGCTATCAGCCCAAAGAAAAAAAAGCGCCGCACCACCACCGGGTGGGCTCGAGCCTCCAACCCTTCGGTTGATAGCCCATCGCGCTAGCCAATTACGCCACGGAGACAGTCGTGCTCCACTCTCATCACCATTAGAACATATCTTCAAAGCTATCAGCGCAAAGAAAAAAGCAACACACCACTCCCGGGAGGGCTCGAACCTCCAACGTTTCGGTTAACAGCCGATCGCGATAGCCGATTGCGCCACGGAGACAGTCATGCTCCACTCTCACCTCCGTCAGAACTTTTCTTCAGAGCTATCAGCCCAAAGAAAAAAAAGCGCCGCACCACCATCGGGTGGGCTCAAACCTCCAGCCTTTCGGTTACCAGCCCAACGCGCTACCCAATTGCGCCACGGAAACAGTCATGCTCCACTCTCACCACCGTCAGAACATTTCTTCAGAGCTATCAGCCCAAAAAAAAAGCGCCGCACCCCCACCGGGTGGGCTCGAACCTCCAACCTTTCAGGTAACAGCCGATCGCGCGAGCCAATTGCGCCACGGAAACAGTCCTGCTCCACTCTCACCACCATTAAAACTTATCTTCAAAGCTATCAGCTCAAAGAAAAAAAAGCAACACACCAATCCCGGGAGGGCTCGAACCTCCAGCCTTTCGGTTAACAGCCCATCGCGCTAGCCAATTGCGCCACGGAGACAGTCATGCTCCACTCTCACCACCGTCAGAACATTTCTTCAGAGCTATCAGCCCAAAAAAAAAAAGCGCCGCACCCCCCCCCCTGGTGGGCTCGATTCTCCAACCTTTCGGTTAACAGCCGATCGCGCGAGCCAATTGCGCCACGGAGACAGTCATGCTCCACTCTCACCACCGTCAGAACATTTCTTCAGAGCTATCAGCCCAAAGAAAAAAAAGCGACGCACCACCACAGGGTGGGCGCGAACCTCCAACCTTTCGGTTAACAGCCGATCGCGCTAGCCGATTGCGCCACGGAGACAGTCCTGCTCCACTCTCATCACCATCAGAACATATCTTCAAAGCTATCAGCCCATAGAAAAAAAAGCCCGCACCACCACCGAGTGGGATTGAACCTCCAACCTTTCGGTTAACAGCCGATCGCGCTAGCCAATTGCACCACGGAGACCGTCCTGCTCCACTCTCACCACCGTCAGAACATTTCTTCAGACCTGTCAGCCTAAAGGAAAAAAAAGCGCCGGACCACCACCGGGTGGGCTCGATTCTCCAACCTTTCGGTTAATAGCCGATCGCGCGAGCCAATTGCGCCACGGAGACAGTCCTGCTCTACTCTCACCACCATCAGAACATATCTTCAAAGCTATCAGCCCAAAGAAAAAAAAGCGCCGCACCACCATCGGGTGGGCTCGAACCTCCAACATTTCGGTTAACAGCCGATCGCGCTAGCCAATTGCGCTGCGGAGACAGTCCTGCTTCGCTCTCACCACCCTCAGAACATTTCTTCAGAGCTATCAGCCCAAAGAAAAAGAAGCGCCGCACCACCACCGGGTGGGCTCGAACCTCCAACCTTTCGGTTAACAGCCGATCGCGCTAGCCAATTGCGCCACGGAAACAGTCCTGCTCCACTCTCACCACCATTAAAACTTATCTTCAAAGCTATCAGCTCAAAGAAAAAAAAGCAACACACCAATCCCGGGAGGGCTCGAACCTCCAGCCTTTCGCTTAACAGCCCATCGCGCTAGCCAATTGCGCCACGGAGACAGTCATGCTCCACTCTCACCACCGTCAGAACATTTCTTCAGAGCTATCAGCCCCCCAAAAAAAGCGCCGCACCCCCCCCCCCTGGTGGGCTCGATTCTCCACCCTTTCGGTTAACAGCCGATCGCGCGAGCCAATTGCGCCACGGAGACAGTCCTGCTCTACTCTCACCACCATCAGAACATATTTTCAAAGCTATCAGCCCAAAGAAAAAAAAGCGCCGCACCACCATCGGGTGGGCTCGAACCTCCAACATTTCGGTTAACAGCCGATCGCGCTAGCCAATTGCGCCACGGAGACAGTCCTGCTTCACTCTCACCACCATCAGAACATTTCTTCAGAGCTATCAGCCCAAAGAAAAAGAAGCGCCGCACCACCACCGGGTGGGCTCGAACCTCCAACCTTTCGGTTAACAGCCGATCGCGCTAGCCAATTGCGCCACGGAAACAGTCGTGCTCCACTCTCACCACCATCAGGACATATCTTCAAAGCTATCAGCGTAAAGAAAAAAGCAACACACCACTCCCGGGAGGGCTCGAACCTCGAACCTTTCCGTTAAAAGCTCATCGCACTAGCCAATTGCGCCACGGAGACAGTCGTGCTTCACTATCACCACCATCCCAACATATCTTCAAAGCTATCAGCCCAAAGAAAAAAAAAGCACCGCACCACCACCGCGTGGGCTCGAACCTCCAACCTTTCGGTTAACAGCCGATCGCGCTAGCCAATTGCGCCACGGAAACAGTCCTGCTTCACTCTCACCACCATTAGAACTTATCTTCAAAGCTATCAGCTCAAAGAAAAAAAAGCAACACACCACTCCCGGGAGGGCTCGAACCTCCAACCTCTCGGTTAACAGCCGATCGCGCTAGCCAATTGCGCCACGGAGACAGTCATGCTCCACTCTAATCACCATCAGAACATATCTTCAAAGCTATCAGCCCATAGAAAAAAAAAGCCCGCACCACCACCGAGTGGGATTGAACCTCCAACCTTTCGGTTAACAGCCGATCGCGCTAGCCAATTGCACCACGGAGACCGTCCTGCTCCACTCTCACCACCGTCAGAACATTTCTTCAGACCTGTCAGCCTAAAGGAAAAAAAAGCGCCGGACCACCACCGGGCGGGCTCGAACCTCCAACCTTTTCGTTAACAGCCGATCGCGCTAGCCAATTGCGCCACAGAGAGAGTCGTGCTTCACTCTCACCACCAACAGAAGATATCTTCAAAGCTATCAGCGCAAAGAAAAAAGCAACACACCACTCCCGAGAGGGCTCGAATCTCCAACCTTTCCGTTAACAGCCGATCGCGATAGCCAATTGCGCCACGGAGACAGTCATGCTCCACTCTCACCTCCGTCAGAACTTTTCTTCAGAGCTATCAGCCCAAAGAAAAAAAAAGCGCCGCACCACCATCGGGTGGGCTCAAACCTCTAGCCTTTCGGTTAACAGCCCATCGCGCTAGCCAATTGCGCCACGGAGACAGTCATGCTCCACTCTCACCACCGTCAGAGCATTTCTTCAGAGCTATCAGCCCAAAAAAAAGCGCCGCACCCCCACCGGGTGGGCTGAAACCTCCAACCTTTCGGTTAACAGCCGATCGCGCGAGCCAATTGCGCCACGGAGACAGTCGTGCTCCACTCTCACCACCATCAGGACATATCTTCAAAGCTATCAGCGCAAAGAAAAAGCAACACACCACTCCCGGGAGGGCTCGAACCTCGAACCTTTCCGTTAAAAGCTCATCGCACTAGCCAATTGCGCCACGGAGACAGTCGTGCTTCACTATCACCCCCATCCCAACATATCTTCAAAGCTATCACCCAAAGAAAAAAAAGCACCGCACCACCACCGCGTGGGCTCGAACCTCCAACGTTTCGGTTAACAGCCGATCGCGCTAGCCAATTGCGCCACGGAAACAGTCCTGCTCCACTCTCACCACCATTAAAACTTATCTTCAAAGCTATCAGCTCAAAGAAAAAAAAGCAACACACCAATCCCGGGAGGGCTCGAACCTCCAGCCTTTCGGTTAACAGCCCATCGCGCTAGCCAATTGCGCCACGGAGACAGTCATGCTCCACTCACACCACCGTCAGAACATTTCTTCAGAGCTATCAGCCCAAAAAAAAAAAGCGCCGCACCCCCCCCCCTGGTGGGCTCGATTCTCCAACCTTTCGGTTAACAGCCGATCGCGCGAGCCAATTGCGCCACGGAGACAGTCCTGCTCTACTCTCACCACCATCAGAACATATCTTCAAAGCTATCAGCCCAAAGAAAAAAAAGCGCCGCACCACCATCGGGTGGGCTCGAACCTCCAACATTTCGGTTAACAGCCGATCGCGCTAGCCAATTGCGCTACGGAGACAGTCCTGCTTCACTCTCACCACCCTCAGAACATTTCTTCAGAGCTATCAGCCCAAAGAAAAAGAAGCGCCGCACCACCACCGGGTGGGCTCGAACCTCCAACCTTTCGGTTAACAGCCGATCGCGCTAGCCAATTGCGCCACGGAAACAGTAATGCTCCACTCTCACCACCATTAAAACTTATCTTCAAAGCTATCAGCTCAAAGAAAAAAAAGCAACACACCAATCCCGGGAGGGCTCGAACCTCCAGCCTTTCGGTTAACAGCCCATCGCGCTAGCCAATTGCGCCACGGAGACAGTCATGCTCCACTCTCACCACCGTCAGAACATTTCTTCAGGCTATCAGCCCCCCAAAAAAAAAGCGCCGCACCCCCCCCCTGGTGGGCTCGATTCTCCAACCTTTCGGTTAACAGCCGATCGCGCGAGCCAATTGCGCCACGGAGACAGTCCTGCTCTACTCTCAAAACCATCAGAACATATCTTCAAAGCTATCAGCCCAAAGAAAAAAAAGCGCCGCACCACCATCGGGTGGGCTGGAACCTCCAACATTTCGGTTAACAGCCGATCGCGCTAGCCAATTGCGCCACGGAGACAGTCCTGCTTCACTCTCACCACCATCAGAACATTTCTTCAGAGCTATCAGCCCAAAGAAAAAGAAGCGCCGCACCACCACCGGGTGGGCTCGAACCTCCAACCTTTCGGTTAACAGCCGATCGCGCTAGCCAATTCCGCCACGGAAACAGTCGTGCTCCACTCTCACCACCATCAGGACATATCTTCAAAGCTATCAGCGCAAAGAAAAAAGCAACACACCACTCCCGGGAGGGCTCGAACCTCGAACCTTTCCGTTAAAAGCTCATCACACTAGCCAATTGCGCCACGGAGACAGTCGTGCTTCACTATCACCACCATCCCAACATATCTTCAAAGCTATCAGCCCAAAGAAAAAAAAAGCACCGCACCACCACCGCGTGGGCTCGAACCCCCAACGTTTCGGTTAACAGCCGATCGCGCTAGCCAATTGCGCCACGGAAACAGTCGTGCTCCACTCTCACCACCATCAGGACATATCTTCAAAGCTATCAGCGCAAAGAAAAAAGCAACACACCACTCCCGGGAGGGCTCGAACCTCCAACCTTTCGGTTAACAGCCGATCGCGCTAGCCAATTGCGCCACGGAGACAGTCATGCTCCACTCTCATCACCATCAGAACATATCTTCAAAGCTATCAGCCCATAGAAAAAAAAAGCCCGCACCACCACCGAGTGGGATTGAACCTCCAACCGTTCGGTTAACAGCCGATCGCGCTAGCCAATTGCACCACGGAGACCGTCCTGCTCCACTCTCACCACCGTCAGAACATTTCTTCAGACCTGTCAGCCTAAAGGAAAAAAAAGCGCCGGACCACCACCGGGCGGGCTCGAACCTCCAACCTTTTCGTTAACAGCCGATCGCGCTAGCCAATTGCGCCACAGAGAGAGTCGTGCTTCACTCTCACCACCAACAGAACATATCTTCAAAGCTATCAGCGCAAAGAAAAAAGCAACACACCACTCCCGAGAGGGCTCGAATCTCCAACCTTTCCGTTAACAGCCGATCGCGATAGCCAATTGCGCCACGGAGACAGTCATGCTCCACTCTCACCTCCGTCAGAACTTTTCTTCAGAGCTATCAGCCCAAAGAATAAAAAGCGCCGCACCACCATCGGGTGGGCTCAAACCTCCAGCCTTTCGGTTAACAGCCCATCGCGCTAGCCAATTGCGCCACGGAGACAGTCATGCTCCACTCTCACCACCGTCAGAGCATTTCTTCAGAGCTATCAGCCCAAAAAAAAGCGCCGCACCCCCCCCCCCTGGTGGGCTCGATTCTCCAACCTTTCGGTTAACAGCCGATCGCGCGAGCCAATTGCGCCACGGAGACAGTCCTGCTCTACTCTCACCACCATCAGAACATATCTTCAAAGCTATCAGCCCAAAGAAAAAAAAGCGCCGCACCACCATCGGGTGGGCTCGAACCTCCAACATTTCGGTTAACAGCCGATCGCGCTAGCCAATTGCGCTACGGAGACAGTCCTGCTTCACTCTCACCACCCTCAGAACATTTCTTCAGAGCTATCAGCCCAAAGAAAAAGAAGCGCCGCACCACCACCGGGTGGGCTCGAACCTCCAACCTTTCGGTTAACAGCCGATCACGCTAGCCAATTGCGCCACGGAAACAGCCCTGCTCCACTCTCACCACGATTAAAACTTATCTTCAAAGCTATCAGCTCAAAGAAAAAAAAGCAACACACCAATCCCGGGAGGGCTCGAACCTCCAGCCTTTCGGTTAACAGCCCATCGCGCTAGCCAATTGCGCCACGGAGACAGTCATGCTCCACTCTCACCACCGTCAGAACATTTCTTCAGAGCAATCAGCCCCCCAAAAAAAGCGCCGCACCCCCCCCTGGTGGGCTCGATTCTCCAACCTTTCGGTTAACAGCCGATCGCGCGAGCCAATTGCGCCACGGAGACAGTCCTGCTCTACTCTCACCACCATCAGAACATATCTTCAAAGCTATCAGCCCAAAGAAAAAAAAGCGCCGCACCACCATCGGGTGGGCTCGAACCTCCAACATTTCGGTTAACAGCCGATCGCGCTAGCCAATTGCGCCACGGAGACAGTCCTGCTTCACTCTCACCACCATGAGAACATTTCTTCAGAGCTATCAGCGCAAAGAAAAAAGCAACACACCACTCCCGGGAGGGCTCGAACCTCGAACCTTTCCGTTAAAAGCTCATCGCACTAGCCAATTGCGCCACGGAGACAGTCGTGCTTCACTATCACCACCATCCCAACATATCTTCAAAGCTATCAGCCCAAAGAAAAAAAAAGCACCGCACCACCACCGCGTGGGCTCGAACCTCCAACCTTTCGGTTAACAGCCGATCGCGCTAGCCAATTGCGCCACGGAAACAGTCCTGCTTCACTCTCACCTCCATTAGAACTTATCTTCAAAGCTATCAGCTCAAAGAAAAAAAAGCAACACACCACTCCCGGGAGGGCTCGAACCTCCAACCTTTCGGTTAACAGCCGATCGCGCTAGCCAATTGCGCCACGGAGACAGTCATTCTCCACTCTCATCACCATCAGAACATATCTTCAAAGCTATCAGCTCATAGAAAAAAAAAGCCCGCACCACCACCGAGTGGGATTGAACCTCCAACCTTTCGGTTAACAGCCGATCGCGCTAGCCAACTGCACCACGGAGACCGTCCTGCTCCACTCTCACCACCGTCAGAACATTTCTTCAGACCTGTCAGCCTAAAGGAAAAAAAAGCGCCGGACCACCACCGGGCGGGCTCGAACCTCCAACCTTTTCGTTAACAGCCGATCGCGCTAGCCAATTGCGCCACAGAGAGAGTCGTGCTTCACTCTCACCACCAACAGAACATATCTTCAAAGCTATTAGCGCAAAGAAAAAAGCAACACACCACTCCCGAGAGGGCTCGAATCTCCAACCTTTCCGTTAACAGCCGATCGCGATAGCCAATTGCGCCACGGAGACAGTCATGCTCCACTCTCACCTCCGTCAGAACTTTTCTTCAGAGCTATCAGCCCAAAGAAAAAAAAGCGCCGCACCACCATCGGGTGGGCTCAAACCTCCAGCCTTTCGGTTAACAGCCCATCGCGCTAGCCAATTGCGCCACGGAGACAGTCATGCTCTACTCTCACGACCGTCAGAGCATTTCTTCAGAGCTATCAGCCCAAAAAAAAAGCGCCGCACCCCCACCGGGTGGGCTGAAACCTCCAACCTTTCGGTTAACAGCCGATCGCGCGAGCCAATTGCGCCACGGAGACAGTCCTGCTCTACTCTCACCACCATCAGAACATATCTTCAAAGCTATCAGCCCAAAGAAAAAAAAGCGCCGCACCACCATCGGGTGGGCTCGAACCTCCAACCGTTTCGTTAACAGCCGATCGCGCTAGCCAATTGCGCCACAGAAAGAGTCGTGCTTCACTCTCACCACCAACAGAACATATCTTCAAAGCTATCAGCGCAAAGAAAAAAGCAACACACCACTCCCGGGAGGGCTCGAACCTCGAACCTTTCCGTTAAAAGCCCATCGCGCTAGCCAATTGCGCCACGGAGACAGTCATGCTCCACTCTCACCACCGTCAGAACATTTCTTCAGAGCTATCAGCCCAAATAAAAAAAAGCGACGCACCACCACAGGGTGGGCGCGAACCTCCAACCTTTCGGTTAACAGCCGATCGCGCTAGCCGATTGCGCCACGGAGACAGTCCTGCTCCACTCTCATCACCATCAGAACATATCTTCAAAGCTATCAGCCCATAGAAAAAAAAGCCCGCACCACCACCGAGTGGGATTGAACCTCCAACCTTTCGGTTAACAGCCGATCGCGCTAGCCAATTGCACCACGGAGACCGTCCTGCTCCACTCTCACCACCGTCAGAACATTTTTTCAGACCTGTCAGCCTAAAGGAAAAAAAAGCGCCGGACCACCACCGGGTGGGCTCGAACCTCCAACCTTTTCGTTAACAGCCGATCGCGCTAGCCAATTGCGCCACAGAGAGAGTCGTGCTTCACTCTCACCACCAACAGAACATATCTTCAAAGCTATCAGCGCAAAGAAAAAAGCAACACACCACTCCCGGGAGGACTTGAACCTCGAACCTTTCGGTTAACAGCCGATCGCGCTAGCCAATAGCGCCACGGAGACAGTCGTGCTCCACTCTCACCATCATCAGAACATATCTTCAAAGCTATCACTGCAAAGAAAAAAGCAACACACCACACCCGAGAGGGCTCGAATCTCCAACCTTTCCGTTAAGAGCCGATCGCGCTAGCCAATTGCGCCACGGAGGCAGTCCTGCTCCACTCTCACCACCATCAGAACATATCTTCAAAGCTATCAGCCGAAAGAAAAAACAGCGCCGCACCACCACCGGGTGGGCTCAAACCTCCAACCTTTCGGTTAACAGCCGATCGCGCTAGCCAATTGCGCCACGGAGACAGTCCCGCTCCACTCTCACCACCATTAGAACATAAGTTCAAAGCTATCAGCGCAAAGAAAAAAGCAACACCACTCCCGGGAGAGTTCGAACCTCCAACCTTTTGGTTAACAGCCGATCGCGTTAGCCAATTCCGCCACAGAGACAGTCCTGCTCCACTCTCCGCACCATCAGAACATATCTTGAGAGCTATCTGCCCAAAGAAAAAAAAGAGCCGCACCCCCACCGGGTGGGCTCGAACCTCCAACCTTTCGGTTAACAGCCGATCGCGCTAGCCAATTGCGCCACGGAGACAGTCCTGCTCCACTCTCACCACCATCAGGACATACCTTCAAAGCTATCAGCGCAAAGAAAAAAGCAACACACCACTCCCGGGAGGGCTCGAACCTCGAACCTTTCCTTTAAAAGCTCATCGCACTAGCCAATTGCGCCACGGAGAAAGTCGTGCTCCACTATCACCGCCATCCCGACATATCTTCAAAGCTATCAGCCCAAAGAAAAAAAAGCACCGCACCACCACCGCGTGGGCTCGAACCTCCAACCTTTCGGTTAACAGCCGATCGCGCTAGCCAATTGCGCCACGGAAACAGTCCTGCTCCACTCTCACCACCATTAGAACTTATCTTCAAAGCTATCAGCTCAAAGAAAAAAAAGCAACACACCACTCCCGGGAGGGCTCGAACCTCCAACCTTTCAGGTAACAGCCGATCGCGCTAGCCAATTGCGCCACGAAGACAGTCGTGCTCCACTCTCACCACCGTCAGAACATTTCTTCAGAGCTATCAGCCCAAAGGAAAAAAAGCGCCGCACCACCACCGGGTGGGCTCGAGCCTCCAACCCTTCGGTTGATAGCCCATTGCGCTAGCCAATTACGCCACGGAGACAGTCGTGCTCCACTCTCATCACCATTAGAACATATCTTCAAAGCTATCAGCGCAAAGAAAAAAGCAACACACCACTCCCGGGAGGGCTCGAACCTCCAACGTTTCGGTTAACAGCCGATCGCGATAGCCAATTGCGCCACGGAGACAGTCATGCTCCACTCTCACCTCCGTCAGAACTTTTCTTCAGAGCTATCAGCCCAAAGAAAAAAAAGCGCCGCACCACCATCGGGTGGGCTCAAACCTCCAGCCTTTCGGTTACCAGCCCATCGCGCTACCCAATTGCGCCACGGAAACAGTCATGCTCCACTCTCACCACCGTCAGAACATTTCTTCAGAGCTATCAGCCCAAAAAAAAGCGCCGCACCCCCACCGGGTGGGCTCGAACCTCCAACCTTTCAGGTAACAGCCGATCGCGCGAGCCAATTGCGCCACGGAGACAGTCCTGCTCTACTCTCACCACCATCAGAACATATCTTCAAAGCTATCAGCCCAAAGAAAAAAAAGCGCCGCACCACCATCGGGTGGGCTCGAACCTCCAACATTACGGTTAACAGCCGATCGCGCTAGCCAATTGCGCCACGGAGACAGTCCTGCTCCACTCTCACCACCATTAAAACTTATCTTCAAAGCTATCAGCTCAAAGAAAAAAAAGCAACACACCAATCCCGGGAGGGCTCGAACCTCCAGCCTTTCAATTAACAGCCCATCGCGCTAGCCAATTGCGCCACAGAGACAGTCATGCTCCACTCTCACCACCGTCAGAACATTTCTTCAGAGCTATCAGCCCAAAAAAAAGCGCCGCACCCCCCCCCCCCCCTGGTGGGCTCGATTCTCCAACCTTTCGGTTAACAGCCGATCGCGCGAGCCAATTGCGCCACGGAGACAGTCCTGCTCTACTCTCACCACCATCAGAACATATCTTCAAAGCTATCAGCCCAAAGAAAAAAAAGCGCCGCACCACCATCGGGTGGGCTCGAACCTCCAACATTTCGGTTAACAGCCGATCGCACTAGCCAATTGCGCTACGGAGACAGTCCTGCTTCACTCTCACCACCCTCAGAACATTTCTTCAGAGCTATCAGCCCAAAGAAAAAGAAGCGCCGCACCACCACCGGGTGGGCTCGAACCTTCAACCTTTCGGTTAACAGCCTATCGCGCTAGCCAATTGCGCCACGGAAACAGTCCTGCTCCACTCTCACCACCATTAAAACTTATCTTCAAAGCTATCAGCTCAAAGAAAAAAAAGCAACACACCAATCCCGGGAGGGCTCGAACCTCCAGCCTTTCGGTTAACAGCCGATCGCGCGAGCCAATTGCGCCACGGAGACAGTCATGCTCCACTCTCACCTCCGTCAGAACATATCTTCAAAGCTATCAGCCCAAAGAAAAAAAAGCGCCGCACCACCATCGGGTGGGCTCGAACCTCCAACATTTCGGTTAACCGCCGATCGCGCTAGCCAATTGCGCCACGGAGACAGTCCTGCTTCACTCTCACCACCATCAGAACATTTCTTCAGAGCTATCAGCCCAAAGAAAAAGAAGCGCCGCACCACCACCGGGTGGGCTCGAACCTCCAACCTTTCGGTTAACAGCCGATCGCGCTAGCCAATTGCGCCACGGAAACAGTCGTGCTCCACTCTGACCACCATCAGGACATATCTTCAAAGCTATCAGCGCAAATAAAAAAGCAACACACCACTCCCGGGAGGGCTCAAACCTCCAACCTTTCGGTTAACAGCCGATCGCGCTAGCCAACTGCGCCACGGAGACAGTCGTGCTTCACTCTCACCTCCGTCAGAACTTTTCTTCAGAGCTATCAGCCCAAAAAAAAAGCGCCGCACCACCATCGGGTGGGCTCAAACCTCCAGCCTTTCGGTTAACAGCCCATCGCGCTAGCCGATATCGCCACGGAGACAGTCATGCTCCACTCCCACCACCGTCAGAACATTTCTTCAGAGCTATCAGCCCAAAGAAAAAAAAAAGCGCCGCACCACCACAGGGTGGGCTCGAACCTCTAACCTTTCGGTTAATAGCCCATCGCGCTAGCCAATTACGCCACGGAGACAGTCGTGCTCCACTCTCACCACCATCAGAACATATCTTCAAATCTATCAGCCCAAAGAAAAAAAAGCGCCGCACCACCACCGAGTGGGCTCGAACCTCCAACCTTTCGGTTAACAGCCGATCGCGCTAGCCATTTGCGCCACGGAGACAGTCCTGCTCCACTCTCCCCACCATCAGAACATATCTTCAAAGCTATCAGCCCAAAGAAAAAAAAGCGGCGCACCCCCACTGGGTGGGCTCGAACCTCCAACCTTTCGGTTAACAGCCGATCGCGTGAGCCAATTGCGCCACGGAGACAGTCCTGGTCTACTCTCACCACCATCAGAACATATCTTCAAAGCTATCAGCCCAAAGAAAAAAAAGCGGCGCACCCCCACCGGGTGGGCTCGTACCTACAACCTTTCGGTTAATAGCCGATCGCGCGAGCCAATTGCGCCACGGAGACAGGCGTGCTCCACTCTCACCACCGTCAGAACATTTCTTCAGAGCTGTCAGCCCAAAGGAAAAAAAGCGCCGGACCACCACCGGGTGGGCTCGGACCTCCAACCTTTTTTTTAACAGTCGATCGCGCTAGCCAATAGCGCCACGGAATAAGTCGTGCTCCACTCTCACCACCAACAGAACATATCTTCAAAGCTCTCAGCGCAATGAAAAAGCAACACACCACTCCCGGGAGGGCTTGAACCTCGAACCTTTCGGTTAACAGCCGATCGCGCTAGCAAATTGCGCCACGGAGACAGTCATGCTCACTCTCACCACCGTCAGAACATTTCTTCAGAGCTATCAGCCCAACGAAAAAAAAGCGCCGCACCACCATCGGGTGGGCTCGAACCTCCAACCTTTCGTTTAACAACCGATCGCGCTAGCCAATTGCGCCACGGAGACAGTCGTGCTCTACTCTCACCACCGTCAAAACATTTCTTCAGAGCTATCATCCCAAAGAAAAAAAGCGCCGCACCACCACCGGGAGGGCTCGAACCTCTAACCTTTCGGTTAACAGCCGAACGGGCTAGCCGATTGTGCCACGCAGACAGCCGTGCTCCACTCTCACCACCGTCAGAACATTTCTTCAGAGCTATCAGCCCAAAGAAAAAAAAGCGCCGCACGACCACCGGGAGGGCTCGAACCTACAACCTTTCGGTTAACAGCCGGTCGCGCTAGCCAATTGCGCCACGGAGACATTCGTGCTCCACTCCCACCACCATCAGAACATACCTTCAAAGCTATCAGCCCAAAGAAAAAAAGCGACGCACCTCCACCGGGTGGGCTCAAACCTCCAACCTTTCGGTTAACAGCCGATCGCGCTAGCCAAATGGGCCACGGAGACAGTCGTGCTCCACTCTCACCACCATCAGAACATATCTTCAAAGCTATCAGTGCAAAGAAAAAAAAGCAACATACCACTTCGGGAGCGCTCGAACCTCCAAACTTTCAGTTAACAGCCAATCGCGCTAGCCAATTGCGCCACGGAGACAGTCGTGCTCCACTCTCACCACCGTCAGAGCATTTCTTCAGAGCTATCAGCCCAAAGGAAAAAAAGCGCCGCACCACCACCGGGTGGGCTCGAGCGTCAAACCTTTCGGTTAATAGCCCATCGCGCTAGCCAATTACGCCACGGAGACAGTCGTGCTCCACTCTCACCACCATCAGAACATATCTTCAAAGCTGTCAGCGCAAGGAAAAAAGCAACACACCACCACCAGGTGGGCTCGAACCTCCAACCTTTCCGTTAACAGCCCATCGCGCTAGCCAATTGCGCCACGGAGACAGTCATGCTCCACTCTCACCACCGTCAGAACATTTCTTCAGTGCTTTCAGCTCAAAGAAAAAAAAGCGCCGCACCACCACCGGGTGGGCTCGAACCTCCAACCTTTTGGTTAATAGCCCATTGCGCTAGCCAATTACGCCACGGAGACTGTCGTACTCCACTCTCACCACCATCAGAACATATCTTCAGAGCTATAAGCGCAAAGAAAAAAAAGCAACACACCACTCCCAGGAGGGCTCGAACCTCCAACCTTTCGGTTAACAGCCGATCGCGCTAGCCAATTGCGCCACGGAGACAGTCCTGCTCCACTCTCACCACCATCAGAACAAATCTTCAAAGCTATCAGCCCATAGAAAAAAAAGCCCGCACCACCACCGGGTAGGTTCGAACCTCCAACCTTTTCGATAACAGCCGATCGCCCTAGCCAATTGCGCCACGGAGACAGTCGTGCTCCACTGTCACCCCCGTCAGAACATTTCTTCAGAGCTACCAGTCCAAAGAAAAAGAAGCGCTGCACCACCACCGGGTGGACTCGAACCTCCAACCTATCGGTTAAGAGCCGATCGCGCTAGCCAATTGCGCCACGGAGACAGTCGTGCTCCACTCTCACCACCATCAGGACATATCTCCAAAGCTATCAGCGCAAAGAAAAAAGCGACACACCACTCCCGGGAGGGCTCCAAACTCCAACCTTTCGGTTAACAGCCGATTTCGCTAGCCAATTGCGCCACGGAGACAGTCATGCTCCACTCTCACCACCATCAGAACATTTCTTCAAAGCTATCAGCCCAAAGAAAAAAAAGCGCCGCACCACCATCGGGTGGGCTCGAACCTCCAACCTTTCGGTTAGCAGCCGATCGCGCTAGCCAATTGCGCCACGGAGACAGTCCTGCTCCACTCTCACCACCATCAGAACATATCTTCAAAGCTATCAGCCCAAAGAAAAAAAAAGCGCCGCACCACCAACAGGTGGGCTCGAACCTCCTACCTTTCGGTTAACAGCCGATCGCGCCAGCCAATTGTGCCACGGAGACAGTCGTGCTCCACTGTCACCCCCGTCAGAACATTTCTTCAGAGCTACCAGTCCAAAGAAAAAGAAGCGCTGCACCACCACCGGGTGGACTCGAACCTCCAACCTTTCGGTTAAGAGCCGATCGCGCTAGCCAATTGCGCCACGGAGACAGTCGTGCTCCACTCTCACCACCATCAGGACATATCTCCAAAGCTATCAGCGCAAAGAAAAAAGCGACACACCACTCCCGGGAGGGCTCCAAACTCCAATGTTTTGGTTAACAGCCGAACGTGCTAGCCAATTGCGCCACAGAGACAGTCGTGCTTCAATCTCACCACCGTCAGAACATTTCTCCAAAGCTATCAGCGCAAAAAAAAGCGCCGCACCACTCCCGGGAGGGCTCGAAACTCCAATTTTTCGGTTAACAGCCGAACGTGCTAGCCAATTGCGCCACGGAGACAGTCGTGCTCCACTCTCACCACCGTCAGAACATTTCTTCAGAGCTATCAGCCCAAATAAAAAAAAGTGCCGCCCCACCACCGGGTGGGCTCGAATCTCCAACCTTTCAGTTAACAGCCAATTGCGCCACGGAGACAGTCGTGCTCCACTCTCACCACCGTCAGAACATTTCTTCAGAGCTATCAGCCCAAAGAAAAAAAAGCGCCGCACCACCATCGGGTGGGCTCGAACCTCCAACCTTTCGGTTAACAGCCCATCGCGCTAGTCAATTGCGCCACGGAGACAGTCATGCTCCAGACTCACCACCGTCAGAACATTTCTTCTGAGCTATCAGCTCAAAGAAAAAAAAGCGCCGCACCACCATCGGGTGGGCTCGAACCTCCAACCTTTCGGTTAACAACCAATCGCGCTAGCCAATTGCGCCATGGAGACAGTCGTGCTTCACTCTCACCACCGTCAGAACATTTCTTCAGAGCTATCAGCCCAAAGAAAAAAAAGCGCCGCACCACCACCGGGTGAGCTCGAACCTCCAACCTTTCGGTTAACAGCCGATCGCGCTAGCCAATTGCGCTATGGAGACAGTCCTGCTCCACTCTCACCACCATCAGAACATATCTTCAAAGCTATCAGCCCAAAGAAAAAAAAAGCAACACACCACTCCTGGGAGGGCTCCAACCTCCAACCTTTCGGTTAACAGCCCTACGCGCTAGCCAATGCGCCACGGAGACAGTCGTGCTCCACTCTCACCACCATCACAACATATCTTCAAAGCTATAAGCCCGAAGAAAAAAAAAGCGCCGCACCACCTCCGGGTGGGCTCGAGCCTCCAACCTTTCGGTTAATAGCCCATCGCGCTAGCCAAATACGCCACGGAGACAGTCGTGCTCCATTCTCACCACCATCAGAACATATCTTCAAAGCTATTAGCGCAAAGAAAAAAGCAACACACCACTCCCGGGAGGGCTTGAACCCCCAACCTTTTGGTTAGCAGCCGATCGCGCTGGCCAATTGCGCCACTGAGACAGTCATGCTCCGCTCTCCCCACCATCAGAACATTTCTTCAAAGCTATCAGCCCAAAGAAAAAAAAGCACCGCACCACCACCGCGTGGGCTCGAACCTCCAACCTTTCGGTTACCAGCCGATCGCGCTAGCCAATTGCGCCACGGAGACAGTCCTGCCCCACTCTCACCACCATCAGAACATATCTTCAAAGCTATCAGCCCAATGAAAAAACAGCAACACACCACTCCCGGGAAGGCTCGAACCTCCAACTTTTCAGTTAACAGCCGATCGCGCTAGCCAATTGCGCCACGGAGACAGTCGTGCTCCACTCTCACCTCCGTCAGAACATTTATTCGGAGCTATCAGCCCAAAGGAAAAAAAGCGCCGCACCACCTCCGGTTGGGCTCGAGCCTCCAACCTTTCGGTTAATAGCCCATCGCGCTAGCCAATTACGCCACGGAGACAGTCGTGCTCCATTCTCACCACCATCAGAACATATCTTCAAAGCTATCAGCCCAAAGAAAAAAAAGCAACACACCACTCCCGGGAGGGCTCGAACCTCCAACCTTTCAGTTAACAGCCGATCGCGCTAGCCAATTGCGCCACGGAGACAGTCGTGCTCCACTCTCACCACCGTCAGAGCATTTCTTCAGAGCTATCAGCCCAAAGGAAAAAAAGCGCCGCACCACCACCGGGTGGGCTCGAGCGTCCAACCTTTCGGTTAATAGCCCATCGCGCTAGCCAATTACGCCACGGAGACAGTCGTGCTCCACTCTCACCACCATCAGAACATATCTTCAAAGCTGTCAGCGCAAGGAAAAAAGCAACACACCACCACCAGGTGGGCTCGAACCTCCAACCTTTTGGTTAATAGCCCATTGCGCTAGCCAATTACGCCACGGAGACTGTCGTGCTCCACTCTCACCACCATCAGAACATATCTTCAGAGCTATAAGCGCAAAGAAAAAAAGCAACGCACCACTCCCAGGAGGGCTCGAACCTCCAACCTTTCGGTTAACAGCCGATCGCGCTAGCCAATTGCGCCACGGAGACAGTCGTGTTCCACTTCCACCACCATCAGAACATATCTTCTAAGCTATCAGTGCAAAGAAAAAAGCAACACACCTCTCCCGGGAGGGCTCGAACCCCCAACCTTTCGGTTAGCAGCCGAACGCGCTATCCAATTGCGCCATGGAGGCAGTCATGCTCCACTCTCACCACCGTCAGAACATTTCTTCAGAGCTATCAGCCCAAAGAAAAAGAAGCGCCGCACCACCATCGGGTGGGCTCGAACCTCCAACCTTTCAGTTAACAGCCGATCGCGCTAGCCAATTGCGCCACGGAGACAGTCGTGCTCCACTCTCACCACCGTCAGAACATTTCTTCAGAGCTGTCTGCCCAAAGGAAAAAAAGCGCCGGACCACCACCGGGTGGGCTCGGACCTCCAACCTTTTCGTTAACAGTCGATCGCGCTAACCAATTGCGCCACGGAAAGAGTCGTGCTCCACTCTCACCACCAACAGGACATTTCTTCAGAGCTGTCAGCCCAAAGGAAAAAAAGCGCCGGACCACCACCATGTGGGCTCGGACCTCCAAACTTTTCGTTAACAGTCGATCGCGCTAACCAATTGCGCCACGGAAAGAGTCGTGCTCCACTCTCACCACCAACAGGACATATCTTCAAAGCTCTCAGCGCAATGAAAAAGCAACACACCACTCCCGGGAGGGCTTGAACCTCGAACCTTTCGGTTAAAAGCCGATCGCGCTAGCCAATTGCGCCACGGAGACAGTCATGCTCCACTCTCACCACCGTCAGAACATTTCTTCAGAGCTATCAGCCCAACGAAAAAAAAGCGCCGCACCACCGTCGGGTGGGCTCGAACCTCCAGCCTTTCGGTTAACAGCCCATCGCGCTAGCCAATTGCGCCACGGAGACAGTCATGCTCCACTCTCACCATCGTCAGAACATTTCTTCAGAGCTATCAGCCCCCCCAAAAAAAGCGCCGCACCACCACCGGGTGGGCTCGAACCTCCAACCTTTCGGTTAATAGCCCATCGCGCTAGCCAATTACGCCACGGAGATAGTCGTGCTCCAATCTCACCACCATCAGAACATATCTTCAAAGCTATCAGCGCAAAGAAAAAAAAGCAACCCACCACTCCCGGGAGGGCTCGAACCTCCAACCTTTCGGTTAACAGCCGATCGCGCTAGCCAATTGCGCCACGGAGACAGTCGTGCTCCACTCCCACCACCACCAGAACATATCTTCAAAGCTATCAGCCCAAAGAAAAAAAGCGCCGCACCACCACCGGGTGGGTTCGAACCTCCAACCTTTCGGTTAACAGCCGATCGCGCTAGCCAATTGCGCCACGGAGACAGTCCTGCTCCACTCTCACCAGCATCAGAACAAATCTTCAAAGCTATCAGCCCATAGAAAAAAAAGCCCGCACCACCACCGGGTAGGTTCGAACCTCCAACCTTTTCGATAACAGCCGATCGCGCTAGCCAATTGCGCCACGGAGAGAGTCGTGCTACACTCTCACCACCAACAGAACATATCTTCAAAGCTATCAGCGCAAAGAAAAATGCAACACACCACTCCCGAGAGGGCTCGAAACTCCAACCTTTCGGTTAACAGCCGATTTCGCTAGCCAATTGTGCCACGGAGACAGTCATGCTCCACTCTCACCACCATCAGAACATTTCTTCAAAGCTATCAGCCCAAAGAAAAAAAAGCGCCGCACCACCATCGGGTGGGCTCGAACCTCCAACCTTTCGGTTAGCAGCCGATCGCGCTAGCCAATTGCGCCACGGAGACAGTCCTGCTCCACTCTCACCACCATCAGAACATATCTTCAAAGCTATCAGCCCAAAGAAAAAAATAGCGCCGCACCACCAACAGGTGGGCTCGAACCTCCTACCTTTCGGTTAACAGCCGATCGCGCCAGCCAATTGTGCCACGGAGACAGTCGTGCTCCACTCTCACCCCCGTCAGAACATTTCTTCAGAGCTACCAGTCCAAAGAAAAAGAAGCGCTGCACCACCACCGGGTGGACTCGAACCTCCAACCTTTCGGTTAAGAGCCGATCGCGCTAGCCAATTGCGCCACGGAGACAGTCGTGCTCCACTCTCACCACCATCAGGACATATCTCCAAAGCTATCAGCGCAAAGAAAAAAGCGACACACCACTCCCGGGAGGGCTCCAAACTCCAATGTTTTGGTTAACAGCCGAACGTGCTAGCCAATTGCGCCACAGAGACAGTCGTGCTTTAATCTCACCACCGTCAGAACATTTCTCCAAAGCTATCAGCGCAAAAAAAAAAGCGCCGCACCACCACCGGGTGGGCTCGAACCTCCAACCTTTCGGTTAACAGCCGATCGCGCTAGCTGGTTGCGCCACGGAGACAGTCGTGCTCTACTCTCACCACCATCAGAACATATCTTCAAAGCCATCAGTACAAAGAAAAAAGCAACACACCACTCCCGGGAGGGCTCGAAACTCCAATTTTTCGGTTAACAGCCGAACGTGCTAGCCAATTGCGCCACGGAGACAGTCGTGCTCCACTCTCACCACCGTCAGAACATTTCTTCAGAGCTATCAGCCCAAATAAAAAAAAGTGCCGCCCCACCACCGGGTGGGCTCGAATCTCCAACCTTTCAGTTAACAGCCAATTGCGCCACGGAGACAGTCGTGCTCCACTCTCACCACCGTCAGAACATTTCTTCAGAGCTATCAGCCCAAAGAAAAAAAAGCGCCGCACCACCATCAGGTGGGCTCGAACCTCCAACCTTTCGGTTAACAGCCCATCGCGCTAGTCAATTGCGCCACGGAGACAGTCATGCTCCAGACTCACCACCGTCAGAACATTTCTTCTGAGCTATCAGCTCAAAGAAAAAAAAGCGCCGCACCACCACCGGGTGGGCTCGTACCTCCAACCTTTCGGTTAACAACCAATCGCGCTAGCCAATTGCGCCATGGAGACAGTCGTGCTCCACTCTCACCACCGTCAGAACATTTTTTCAGAGCTATCAGCCCAAAGAAAAAAAAGCGCCGCACCACCACCGAGTGAGCTCGAACCTCCAACCTTTCGGTTAACAGCCGATCGCGCTAGCCAATTGCGCTATGGAGACAGTCCTGCTCCACTCTCACCACCATCAGAACATATTTTCAAAGCTATCAGCCCAAAGAAAAAAAAGCAACACACCACTCCTGGGAGGGCTCGAACCTCCAACCTTTCGGTTAACAGCACTACGCGCTAGCCAATGCGCCACGGAGACAGTCGTGCTCCACTCTCACCACCATCACAACATATCTTCAAAGCTATAAGCCCGAAGAAAAATAAGCGCCGCACCACCTCCGGGTGGGCTCGAGCCTCCAACCTTTCGGTTAATAGCCCATCGCGCTAGCCAATTACGCCACGGAGACAGTCGTGCTCCATTCTCACCACCATCAGAACATATCTTCAAAGCTATTAGCAAAGAAAAAAGCAACACACCACTCCCGGGAGGGCTTGAACCCCCAACCTTTTGGTTAGCAGCCGATCGCGCTGGCCGATTGCGCCACGGAGACAGTCATGCTCCGCTCTCCCCACCATCAGAACATTTCTTCAGAGCTATCAGCCCAAAGAAAAAAAAGCACCGCACCACCACCGCGTGGGCTCGAACCTCCAGCCTTTCGGTTACCAGCCGATCGCGCTAGCCAATTGCGCCACGGAGACAGTCCTGCCCCACTCTCACCACCATCAGAACATATCTTCAAAGCTATCAGCCCAATGAAAAAACAGCAACACACCACTCCCGGGAAGGCTCGAACCTCCAACTTTTCAGTTAACAGCCGATCGCGCTAGCCAATTGCGCCATGGAGACATTCGTGCTCCTCTCTCACCTCCGTCAGAACATTTATTCGGAGCTATCAGCCCAAAGGAAAAAAAGCGCCGCACCACCTCCGGGTGGGCTCGAGCCTCCAAACTTTCGGTTAATAGCCCATCGCGCTAGCCAAGTACGCCACGGAGACAGTCGTGCTCCATTCTCACCACCATCAGAACATATCTTCAAAGCTATCAGCCCAAAGAAAAAAAAGCAACACACCACTCCCGGGAGGGCTCGAACCTCCAACCTTTCAGTTAACAGCCGATCGCGCTAGCCAATTGCGCCACGGAGACAGTCGTGCTCCACTTTCACCACCGTCAGAACATTTCTTCAGATCTATAAGCCCAAAGGAAAAAAAGCGCCGCACCACCGACGGGTGGGCTCGAGCGTCCAACCTTTCGGTTACCAGCCGATCGCGCTACCCAATTGCGCCATGGAGACAGTCCTGCTCCACTCTCACCACCATCAGTACATATCTTCAAAGCTATCAGCCCAAAGAAACAAAAGAAACACACCACTCCCGGGAGGGCTCGAACCTCCAACCTTACAGTTAACAGCCAATCGCGCGAGCCAATTGCGCCACGGAGACAGTCGTGCTCCTATCTAACCACCATCAGAACACATCTTCAAACCCATAAGTGCAAAGAAAAAAGACACACACCACTCCCGGGAGGGCTCGAAACTCCAATTTTTCGGTTAACAGCCAAACGTGCTAGCCAATTGCGCCACGGAGACAGTCGTGCTCTACTCTCACCACCGTCAAAACATTTCTTAAGAGCTATCAGCCTAAAGAAAAAAAAGCAACACAACACTCCCGGGAGGGCTCGAACCTCCAACCTTACAGTTAACAGCCGATCGCGCTAGCCAATTGCGCCACGGAGACAGTCGTGCTCCACTCTCACCACCATCAGAACATATCTTCAAAGCTATCAGTGCAAAGAACAAAGCAACACACCACTCCTGGGAGGGCTCGAAACTCCAATTTTGTGGTTAACAGCCGAACGTGCTTGCCAATTGCGCCACGGAGACAGTCGTGCTCTACTCTCACCACCGTCAGAACATTTCTTAAGAGCTATCAGCCTAAAGAAAAAAAAGCAACACAACACTCCCAGGAGGGCTCGAACCTCCAACCTTACAGTTAACAGCCGATCGCGCTAGCCAATGGCGCCACGGAGACAGTCGTGCTCCACTCTCACCACACTCAGAACATATCTTCAAAGCTATCAGTGCAAAGAACAAAGCAACACACCACTCCCGGGAGGGCTCGAAACTCCAGTTTTGTGGTTAACAGCCGAACGTGCTAGCCAATTGCGCCACGGAGACAGTCGTGCTCTACTCTCACCACCGTCAGAACATTTCTTCAAAGCTATCAGCCCAATGAAAAAAAGCGCCGCACCACCACCGGGTGGGCTCGAACCTCCAACCTTTCGCTTAACAGCCAATTGCGCTAGCCAATTGCGCCACGGAGACAGTCGTGCTCCACTCTCACAACCGTCAGAACATTTCTTCAGAGCTATCTGCCCAAAGAAAAAAAAGCGCCGCACCACCATCGGGTGGGCTCGAACCTCGAACCTTTCGGTTAACAGCCCATCGCGCTAGTCAATTGCGCCACGGAGACAGTCATGCTCCAGACTCACCACCGTCAGAACATTTCTTCTGAGCTATCAGCTCAAAGAAAAAAAAGCGCCGCACCACCACCGGGTGGGCTCGTACCTCCAACCTTTCGGTTAACAGCCAATCGCGCTAGCTAATTGCGCCACGGAGACAGTCATGCTCCGCTCTCCCCACCATCAGAACATTTCTTCAAAGCTATCAGCCCAAAGAAAAAAAAGCGCCGCACCACCATCGGGTGGGCTCGAACCTCCAACTTTTCGGTTAACAGCCAATCGCGCTAGCCAATTGCGCCACGGAGACAGTCCTGCTTCACTCTCACCACCATCAGAACATATCTTCAAAGCTATCAGCCAAAAGAAAAAAAGACGCCGCACCACCACCGCGTGGGCTCGAACATCCAACCTTTCGGTTAACAGCCGATCGCGCCAGCCAATTGCGCAACGGAGACAGTCGTGCTCCATCTCACCCACGTCAGAACATTTCTTCAAAGCTATCAGCCCAAAGAAAAAAAAGCAACACACCACTCCCGGGAGGGCTCGAACCTCCAACCTTTCAGTTAACAGCCGATCGCGCTAGCCAATTGCGCCACGGAGACAGTCGTGCTCCACTCTCACCACCGTCAGAACATTTCTTCAGAGCTATCAGCCCAAAGGAAAAAAAGCGCCGCACCACCGACGGGTGGGCTCGAGCGTCCAACCTTTCGGTTACCAGCCGATCGCGCTACCCAATTGCGCCACGGAGACAGTCCTGCTCCACTCTCACCACCATCAGAACATATCTTCAAAGCTATCAGCCCAAAGAAACAAAAGCAACACACCACTCCCGGGAGGGCTCGAACATCCAACCTTTCGGTTAATAGCCCATCATGCTAGCCAATTACGCCACGGAGACAGTCGTGCTCCATTCTCACCACCATCAGAACATATCTTCAAAGCTATTAGCGCAAAGAAAAAAGCAACACACCACTCCCGGGAGGGCTTGAACCCCCAACCTTTTGGTTAGCAGCCGATCGCGCTAGCCAATGTCGCCACGGAGACAGTCCTGCTCCACTCTCACCACCATCAGAACATATCTTCAAAGCTATCAGCGCAAAGAAAAAAGCAACACACCACCCCGGGAGGGCTCGAACCTCCAACATTTCGGTTAACAGCCGATCGCGCTAGCCAATTGCGCCACGGAGACAGTCGTGCTCCACTCTCACCACCGTCAGAACATTTCTTCAGAGCTATCTGCCCAAAGAAAAAAAAGCGCCGCACCACCATCGGATGGGCTCGAACCTCCAACCTTTCGGTTAACAGCCAATTACGCTAGCCAATTGCGCCACGGAGACAGTCGTGCTCCACTCTCACCACCGTCAGAACATTTCTTCAGAGCTATCAGCCCAAAGAAAAAAAAGCGCCGCACCACCACCGGGTGGGCTCGAACCTCCAACCTTTCGGTTAACAGCCAATCGCGCTAGCCAATTGCGCCATGGAGACAGTCCTGCTCCACTCTTACCACCATCAGAACATATCTTCAAAGCTATCAGCCCAAAGAAAAAAAGCAACACGCCACTCCTGGGAGGGCTCGAACCTCCAACCTTTCAGTTAACAGCCCATCGCGCTAGCCATTTGCGCCACGGAGACAGTCGTGCTCCACTCTCACCACCATCACAACATATCTTCAAAGCTATCAGCCCTAAGAAAAAAAAGCACCGCACCACCACCGCGTGGGCTCGAACCTCCAACCTTTCGGTTACCAGCCGATCGCGCTAGCCAATGTCGCCACGGAGACAGTCCTGCTCCACTCTCACCACCATCAGAACATATCTTCAAAGCTATCAGCGCAAAGAAAAAAGCAACACACCACCCCGGGAGGGCTCGAACCTCCAACATTTCGGTTAACAGCCGATCGCGCTAGCCAATTGCGCCAAAGAGACAGTCATGCTCCACTCTCACCACCGTCAGAACATTTCTTCAGAGCTATCAGCCCAAAGAAAAAAAAGCGCCGCACCACCATCGGGTTGGCTCAAACCTCCAACCTTTCGGTTAACAGCCCATCGCGCTTGCCAATTGCGCCACGGAGACAGTCATGGTCCACTCTCACCACCGTCAGAACATTTCTTCAGAGCTATCTCCCAAAAAAAAAGCGCCGCACCACCACCGGGTGGGCTCGAACCTCCAACCTTTCGGTTACCAGCCGATCGCGCAAGCCAATTGCGCCACACAGACAATCCTGCTTCACTCTCACCACCATCAGAACATATCTTCAAAGCTATCAGCTCAAAGAAAAAAAAGCGCCGCACCACCACCGGGTGGGCTCGTACCTCCAACCTTTCGGTTAACAGCCCTACGCGCTAGCCAATGCGCCACGGAGACAGTCGTGCTCCACTCTCACCACCATCACAACATATCTTCAAAGCTATAAGCCCGAAGAAAAAAAAGCGCCGCACCACCTCCGGGTGGGCTCGAGCCTCCAACCTTTCGGTTAATAGCCCATCGCGCTAGCCAATTACGCCACGGAGACAGTCGTGCTCCATTCTCACCACCATCAGAACATATCTTCAAAGCTATTAGCGCAAAGAAAAAAGCAACACACCACTCCCGGGAGGACTTGAACCCCCAACCTTTTGGTTAGCAGCCGATCGCGCTGGCCAATTGCGCCACGGAGACAGTCATGCTCCGGTCTCCCCACCATCAGAACATTTCTTCAAAGCTATCAGCCCAAAGAAAAAAAAGCACCGCACCACCACCGCGTGGGCTCGAACCTCCAACCTTTCGGTTACCAGCCGATCGCGCTAGCCAATTGCGCCACGGAGACAGTCCTGCCCCACTCTCACCACCATCAGAACATATCTTCAAAGCTATCAGCCCAATGAAAAAAAAGCAACACACCACTCCCGGGAAGGCTCGAACCTCCAACTTTTCAGTTAACAGCCGATCGCGCTAGCCAATTGCGCCACGGAGACAGTCGTGCTCCACTCTCACCACCGTCAGAACATTTCTTCAGAGCTATCAGCCCAAAGGAAAAAAAGCGCCGCACCACCGACGGGTGGGCTCGAGCGTCCAACCTTTCGGTTACCAGCCGATCGCGCTACCCAATTGCGCCACGGAGACAGTCCTGCTCCACTCTCACCACCATCAGAACATATCTTCATAGCTATCAGCCCAAAGAAACAAAAGCAACACACCACTCCCGGGAGGGCTCGAACCTCCAACCTTACAGTTAACAGCCGATCGCGCGAGCCAATTGCGCCACGGAGACAGTCGTGCTCCACTCTAACCACCATCAGAACATATCTTCAAACCTATAAGTGCAAAGAAAAAAGACACACACCACTCCCGGGAGGGCTCGAAACTCCAATATTTCGGTTAACAGCCGAACGTGCTAGCCAATTGCGCCACGGAGACAGTCGTGCTCTACTCTCACCACCGTCAGAACATTTCTTAAGAGCTATCAGCCTAAAGAAAAAAAGCAACACAACACTCCCGGGAGGGCTCGAACCTCCATCCTTACAGTTAACAGCCGATCGCGCTAGCCAATTGCGCCACGGAGACAGTCGTGCTCCACTCTCACCACCAGCAGAACATATCTTCAAAGCTATCAGTGCAAAGAACAAAGCAACACACCACTCCTGGGAGGGCTCGAAACTCCAATTTTGTGGTTAACAGCCGAACGTGCTAGCCAATTGCGCCACGGAGACAGTCGTGCTCTACTCTCACCACCGTCAGAACATTTCTTCAAAGCTATCAGCCCAAAGAAAAAAAAAAAAAGCGCCGCACCATCACCGGGTGGGCTCGAACCTCCAACCTTTCGGTTAACAACCGATCGCGCTAGCCAATTGCGCCACGGAGACAGTCGTGCTCCACTCTCACCACCGTCAGAACATTTCTTCAGAGCTATCTGCCCAAAGAAAAAAAAGCGCCGCACCACCATCGGGTGGGCTCGAACCTCCAACCTTTCGGTTAACAGCCAATTGCGCTAGCCAATTGCGCCACGGAGACAGTCGTGCTCCACTCTCACCACCGTCAGAACATTTCTTCAGAGCTATCAGCCCAAAGAAAAAAAAGCGCCGCACCACCACCGGGTGGGCTCGAACCTCCAACCTTTCGGTTAACAGCCGATCGCGCTAGCCAATTGCGCCATGGAGACAGTCCTGCTCCACTCTTACCACCACCAGAACATATCTTCAAAGCTATCAGCCCAAAGAAACAAAAGCAACACACCACTCCTGGGAGGGCTCGAACCTCCAACCTTTCAGTTAACAGCCCATCGCGGTAGCCATTTGCGCCACGGAGACAGTCGTGCTCCACTCTCACCACCATCACAACATATCTTCAAAGCTATCAGCCCTAAGAAAAAAAAGCACCGCACCACCACCGCGTGGGCTCGAACCTCCAACCTTTCGGTTACCAGCCGATCGCGCTAGCCAATGTCGCCACGGAGACAGTCCTGCTCCACTCTCACCACCATCAGAACATATCTTCAAAGCTATCAGCGCAAAGAAAAAAGCAACACACCACCCCGGGAGGGCTCGAACCTCCAACATTTCGGTTAACAGCCGATCGCGCTAGCCAATTGCGCCAAAGAGACAGTCATGCTCCACTCTCACCACCGTCAGAACATTTCTTCAGAGCTATCAGCCCAAAGAAAAAAAAGCGCCGCACCACCATCGGGTTGGCTCAAACCTCCAACCTTTCGGTTAACAGCCCATGGCGCTAGCCAATTGCGCCACGGAGACAGTCATGCTCCACTCTCACCACCGTCAGAACATTTCTTCAGAGCTATCTCCCAAAAAAAAGCGCCGCACCACCACCGGGTGGGCTCGAACCTCCAACCTTTCGGTTACCAGCCGATCGCGCAAGCCAATTGCGCCACACAGACAATCCTGCTCCACTCTCACCACCATCAGAACATATCTTCAAAGCTATCAGCTCAAAGAAAAAAAAGCGCCGCACCACCACCGGGTGGGCTCGTACCTCCAACCTTTCGGTTAACAGCCCTACGCGCTAGCCAATGCGCCACGGAGACAGTCGTGCTCCACTCTCACCACCATCACAACATATCTTCAAAGCTATAAGCCCGAAGAAAAAAAAGCGCCGCACCACCTCCGGGTGGGCTCGAGCCTCCAACCTTTCGGTTAATAGCCCATCGCGCTAGCCAATTACGCCACGGAGACAGTCGTGCTCCATTCTCACCACCATCAGAACATATCTTCAAAGCTATTAGCGCAAAGAAAAAAGCAACACACCACTCCCGGGAGGGCTTGAACCCCCAACCTTTTGGTTAGCAGCCGATCGCGCTGGCCAATTGCGCCACGGAGACAGTCATGCTCCGCTCTCCCCACCATCAGAACATTTCTTCAAAGCTATCAGCCCAAAGAAAAAAGCAACACACCACCCCGGGAGGGCTCGAACCTCCAACATTTCGGTTAACAGCCGATCGCGCTAGCCAATTGCGCCACGGAGACAGTCGTGCTCCACTCTCACCACCGTCAGAACATTTCTTCAGAGCTATCTGCCCAAAGAAAAAAAAGCTCCGCACCACCATCGGGTGGGCTCGAACCTCCAACCTTTCGGTTAACAGCCAATTGCGCTAGCCAATTGCGCCACGGAGACAGTCGTGCTCCACTCTCACCTCCGTCAGAACATTTCTTCGGAGCTATCAGCCCAAAGGAAAAAAAGCGCCGCACCACCTCCGGGTGGGCTCGAGCCTCCAACCTTTCGGTTACCAGCCGATCGCGCTACCCAATTGCGCCACGGAGACAGTCCTGCTCCACTCTCACCACCATCAGAACATATCTTCAAAGCTATCAGCCCAAAGAAACAAAAGCAACACACCACTCCCGGGAGGGCTTGAACCTCCAACCTTACAGTTAACAGCCGATCGCGCGAGCCAATTGCGCCACGGAGACAGTCGTGCTCCACTCTAATCACCATCAAAACATATCTTCAAACCTATAAGTGCAAAGAAAAAAGACACACACCACTCCCGGGAGGGCTCGAAACTCCAATTTTTCGGTTAACAGCCGAACGTGCTAGCCAATTGCGCCACGGAGACAGTCGTGCTCTACTCTCACCACCGTCAAAACATTTCTTAAGAGCTATCAGCCTAAAGAAAAAAAAGCAACACAACACTCCCGGGAGGGCTCGAACCTCCAACCTTACAGTTAACAGCCGATCGCGCTAGCCAATTGCGCCACGGAGACAGTCGTGCTCCACTCTCACCACCATCAGAACATATCTTCAAAGCTATCAGTGCAAAGAACAAAGCAACACACCACTCCTGGAAGGGCTCGAAACTCCAATTTTGTGGTTAACAGCCGAACGTGCTAGCCAATTGCGCCACGGAGACAGTCGTGCTCTACTCTCACCACCGTCAGAACATTTCTTAAGAGCTATCAGCCTAAAGAAAAAAAAGCAACACAACACTCCCGGGAGGGCTCGAACCTCCAACCTTACAGTTAACAGCCGATCGCGCTAGTCAATGGCGCCACGGAGACAGTCGTGCTCCACTCTCACCACACTCAGAACATATCTTCAAAGCTATCAGTGCAAAGAACAAAGCAACACACCACTCCCGGGAGGGCTCGAAACTCCAGTTTTGTGGTTAACAGCCGAACGTGCTAGCCAATTGCGCCACGGAGACAGTCGTGCTCTACTCTCACCACCGTCAGAACATTTCTTCAAAGCTATCAGCCCAATGAAAAAAAGCGCCGCACCACCACCGGGTGGGCTCGAACCTCCAACCTTTCGCTTAACAGCCAATTGCGCTAGCCCATTGCGCCACGGAGACAGTCGTGCTCCACTCTCACCACCGTCAGAACATTTCTTCAGAGCTATCTGCCCAAAGAAAAAAAAGCGCCGCACCACCATCGGGTGGGCTCGAACCTCCAACCTTTCGGTTAACAGCCCATCGCGCTAGTCAATTGCGCCACGGAGACAGTCATGCTCCAGACTCACCACCGTCAGAACATTTCTTCTGAGCTATCAGCTCAAAGAAAAAAAAGCGCCGCACCACCACCGGGTGGGCTCGTACCTCCAACCTTTCGGTTAACAGCCAATCGCGCTAGCTAATTGCGCCACGGAGACAGTCGTGCTCCACTCTCACCACCATCACAACATATCTTCAAAGCTATAAGGCCAAAGAAAAAAAAGCACCGCACCACCACCGCGTGGGCTCGAACCTCCAACCTTTCGGTTACCAGCCGATCGCGCTAGCCAATTGCGCCACGGAGACAGTCCTGCCCCACTCTCACCACCATCAGAACACATCTTCAAAGCTATCAGCCCAATGAAAAAAAAGCAACACACCACTCCCGGGAAGGCTCGAACCTCCAACTTTTCAGTTAACAGCCGATCGCGCTAGCGAATTGCGCCACGGAGACAGTCGTGCTCCACTCTCACCACCGTCAGAACATTTCTTCGGAGCTATCAGCCCAAAGGAAAAAAGAGCGCCGCACCACCTCCGGGTGGGCTCGAGCCTCCAACCTTTCGGTTAATAGCCCATCGCGCTAGCCAATTACGCCACGGAGACAGTCGTGCTCTATTCTCACCACCATCAGAACATATCTTCAAAGCTATGAGCGCAAAGAAAAAGCAACACACCACTCCCGGGAGAACTTGAACCCCCAACCTTTTGGTTAGCAGCCGATCGCGCTGGCCAATTGCGCCACGGAGACAGTCATGCTCCGCTCTCCCCACCATCAGAACATTTCTTCAAAGCTATCAGCCCAAAGAAAAAAAAGCGCCGCACCACCATCGGGTGGGCTCGAACCTCCAACTTTTCGGATAACAGCCAATCGCGCTAGCCAATTGCGCCACGGAGACAGTCCTGCTTCACTCTCACCACCGTCAGAACATTTCTTCAGAGCTATCTCCCAAAAAAAAGCGCCGCACCACCACCGGGTAGGCTCGAACCTCCAACCTTTCGGTTACCAGCCGATCGCGCAAGCCAATTGCGCCACACAGACAATCCTGCTCCACTCTCACCACCATCAGAACATATCTTCAAAGCTATCAGCTCAAAGAAAAAAAAGCGCCGCACCACCACCGGGTGGGCTCGTACCTCCAACCTTTCGGTTAACAGCCCTACGCGCTAGCCAATGCGCCACGGAGACAGTCGTGCTCCACTCTCACCACCATCACAACATATCTTCAAAGCTATAAGCCCGAAGAAAAAAAAGCGCCGCACCACCTCCGGGTGGGCTCGAGCCTCCAACCTTTCGGTTAATAGCCCATCGCGCTAGCCAATTACGCCACGGAGACAGTCGTGCTCCATTCTCACCACCATCAGAACATATCTTCAAAGCTATTAGCGCAAAGAAAAAAGCAACACACCACTCCCGGGAGGGCTTGAACCCCCAACCTTTTGGTTAGCAGCCGATCGCGCTGGCCAATTGCGCCACGGAGACAGTCATGCTCCGCTCTCTCCACCATCAGAACATTTCTTCAAAGCTATCAGCCCAAAGAAAAAAAGCACCGCACCACCACCGCGTGGGCTCGAACCTCCAACCTTTCGGTTACCAGCCGATCGCGCTAGCCAATTGCGCCAAGGAGACAGTCCTGCCCCACTCTCACCACCATCAGAACATATATTCAAAGCTATCAGCCCAATGAAAAAAAAGCAACACACCACTCCCGGTAAGGCTCGAACCTCCAACTTTTCAGTTAACAGCCGATCGCGCTAGCCAATTGCGCCCGGAAAAAGTCGTGCTCCACTCTCACCTCCGTCAGAACATTTCTTCGGAGCTATCAGCCCAAAGGAAAAAAAGCGCCGCACCACCTCCGGGTGGGCTCGAGCCTCCAACCTTTCGGTTAATAGCCCATCGCGCTAGCCAAGTACGCCACGGTGACAGTCGTGCTCCATTCAAACCACCATCAGAACATATCTTCAAAGCTATCAGCCCAAAGAAAAAAAAGCAACACACCACTCCCGGGAGGGCTCGAACCTCCAACCTTTCAGTTAACAGCCGATCGCGCTAGCCAATTGCGCCACGGAGACAGTCGTGCTCCACTTTCACCACCGTCAGAACATTTCTTCAGAGCTATCAGCCCAAAGGAAAAAAAGCGCCGCACCACCGACGGGTGGGCTCGAGCGTCCAACCTTTCGGTTACCAGCCGATCGCGCTACCCAATTGCGCCACGGAGACAGTCCTGCTCCACTCTCACCACCATCAGAACATATCTTGAAAGCTATCAGCCCAAAGAAACAAAAGCAACACACCACTCCAGGGAGGGCTTGAACCTCCAACCTTACAGTTAACAGCCGATCGCGCGAGCCAATTGCGCCACGGAGACAGTCGTGCTCCACTCTAACCACCATCAGAACATATCTTCAAACCTATAAGTGCAAAGAAAAAAGACACACACCACTCCCGGGAGGGCTCGAAACTCCAATTTTTCGGTTAACAGCCGAACGTGCTAGCCAATTGCGCCACGGAGACAGTCGTGCTCTACTCTCACCACCGTCAAAACATTTCTTAAAAGCTATCAGCCTAAAGAAAAAAAAGCAACACAACACTCCCGGGAGGGCTCGAACCTCCAACCTTAAAGGTAACAGCCGATCGCGCTAGCCAATTGCGCCACGGAGACAGTCGTGCTCCACTCTCACCACCATCAGAACATATCTTCAAAGCTATCAGTGCAAAGAACAAAGCAACACACCACTCCTGGGAGGGCTCGAAACTCCAATTTTGTGGTTAACAGCCGAACGTGCCAGCCAATTGCGCCACGGAGACAGTCGTGCTCTACTCTCACCACCGTCAGAACATTTCTTAAGAGCTATCAGCCTAAAGAAAAAAAAGCAACACAACACTCCCGAGAGGGCTCGAACCTCCAACCTTACAGTTAACAGCCGATCGCGCTAGCCAATGGCGCCACGGAGACAGTCGTGCTCCACTCTCACCACACTCAGAACATATCTTCAAAGCTATCAGTGCAAAGAACAAAGCAACACACCACTCCCGGGAGGGCTCGAAACTCCAGTTTTGTGGTTAACAGCCGAACGTGCTAGCCAATTGCGCCACGGAGACAGTCGTGCTCTACTCTCACCACCATCAGAACATTTCTTCAAAGCTATCAGCCCAATGAAAAAAAAGCGCCGCACCACCACCGGGTGGGCTCGAACCTCCAACCTTTCGCTTAACAGCCAATTGCGCTAGCCAATTGCGCCACGGAGACAGTCGTGCTCCACTCTCACCACCGTCAGAACATTTCTTCAGAGCTATCCGCCCAAAAAAAAAGCGCCGCACCACCATCGGGTGGGCTCGAACCTCCAACCTTTCGGTTAACAGCCCATCGCGCTAGTCAATTGCGCCACGGAGACAGTCATGCTCTAGACTCACCACCGTCAGAACATTTCTTCTGAGCTATCAGCTCAAAGAAAAAAAAGCGCCGCACCACCACCGGGTGGGCTCGTACCTCCAACCTTTCGGTTAACAGCCAATCGCGCTAGCTAATTGCGCCACGGAGACAGTCGTGCTCCACTCTCACCACCATCACAACATATCTTCAAAGCTATAAGCCCAAAGAAAAAAAAGCACCGCACCACCACCGCGTGGGCTCGAACCTCCAACCTTTCGGTTACCAGCCGATCGCGCTAGCCAATTGCGCCACGAAGACAGTCCTGCCCCACTCCTACCACCATCAGAACATATCTTCAAAGCTATCAGCCCAATGAAAAAAAAGCAACACACCACTCCCGGGAAGGCTCGAACCTCCAACTTTTCAGTTAACAGCCGATCGCGCTAGCCAATTGCGCCACGGAGACAGTCGTGCTCCACTCTCACCACCGTCAGAACATTTCTTCGGAGCTATCAGCCCAAAGGAAAAAAGAGCGCCGCACCACCTCCGGGTGGGCTCGAGCCTCCAACCTTTCGGTTAATAGCCCATCGCGCTAGCCAATTACGCCACGGAGACAGTCGTGCTCTATTCTCACCACCATCAGAACATATCTTCAAAGCTATCAGCCCAAAGAAACAAAAGCAACACACCACTCCCGGGAGGGCTTGAACCTCCAACCTTACAGTTAACAGCCGATCGCGCGAGCCAATTGCGCCACGGAGACAGTCGTGCTCCACTCTAATCACCATCAAAACATATCTTCAAACCTATAAGTGCAAAGAAAAAAGACACACACCACTCCCGGGAGGGCTCGAAACTCCAATTTTTCGGTTAACAGCCGAACGTGCTAGCCAATTGCGCCACGGAGACAGTCGTGCTCTACTCTCACCACCGTCAGAACATTTCTTAAGAGCTATCAGCCTAAAGAAAAAAAAGCAACACAACACTCCCGGGAGGGCTCGAACCTCCAACCTTACAGTTAACAGCCGATCGCGCTAGTCAATGGCGCCACGGAGACAGTCGTGCTCCACTCTCACCACACTCAGAACATATCGTCAAAGCTATCAGTGCAAAGAACAAAGCAACACACCACTCCCGGGAGGGCTCGAAACTCCAGTTTTGTGGTTAACAGCCGAACGTGCTAGCCAATTGCGCCACGGAGACAGTCGTGCTCTACTCTCACCACCGTCAGAACATTTCTTCAAAGCTATCAGCCCAATGAAAAAAAGCGCCGCACCACCACCGGGTGGGCTCGAACCTCCAACCTTTCGCTTAACAGCCAATTGCGCTAGCCCATTGCGCCACGGAGACAGTCGTGCTCCACTCTCACCACCGTCAGAACATTTCTTCAGAGCTATCTGCCCAAAGAAAAAAAAGCGCCGCACCACCATCGGGTGGGCTCGAACCTCCAACCTTTCGGTTAACAGCCCATCGCGCTAGTCAATTTCGCCACGGAGACAGTCATGCTCCAGACTCACCACCGTCAGAACATTTCTTCTGAGCTATCAGCTCAAAGAAAAAAAAGCGCCGCACCACCACCGGGTGGGCTCGTACCTCCAACCTTTCGGTTAACAGCCAATCGCGCTAGCTAATTGCGCCACGGAGACAGTCGTGCTCCACTCTCACCACCATCACAACATATCTTCAAAGCTATAAGCCCAAAGAAAAAAAAGCACCGCACCACCACCGCGTGGGCTCGAACCTCCAACCTTTCGGTTACCAGCCGATCGCGCTAGCCAATTGCGCCACGGAGACAGTCCTGCCCCACTCTCACCACCATCAGAACATATCTTCGAAGCTATCAGCCCAATGAAAAAAAAGCAACACACCACTCCCGGGAAGGCTCGAACCTCCAACTTTTCAGTTAACAGCCGATCGCGCTAGCGAATTGCGCCACGGAGACAGTCGTGCTCCACTCTCACCACCGTCAGAACATTTCTTCGGAGCTATCAGCCTAAAGGAAAAAAGAGCGCCGCACCACCTCCGGGTGGGCTCGAGCCTCCAACCTTTCGGTTAATAGCCCATCGCGCTAGCCAATTACGCCACGGAGACAGTCGTGCTCTATTCTCACCACCATCAGAACATATCTTCAAAGCTATGAGCGCAAAGAAAAAGCAACACACCACTCCCGGGAGAACTTGAACCCCCAACCTTTTGGTTAGCAGCCGATCGCGCTGGCCAATTGCGCCACGGAGACAGTCATGCTCCACTCTCCCCACCATCAGAACATTTCTTCAAAGCTATCAGCCCAAAGAAAAAAAAGCGCCGCACCACCATCGGGTGGGCTCGAACCTCCAACTTTTCGGATAACAGCCAATCGCGCTAGCCAATTGCGCCACGGAGACAGTCCTGCTTCACTCTCACCACCGTCAGAACATTTCTTCAGAGCTATCTCCCAAAAAAAAGCGCCGCACCACCACCGGGTAGGCTCGAACCTCCAACCTTTCGGTTACCAGCCGATCGCGCAAGCCAATTGCGCCACACAGACAATCCTGCTCCACTCTCACCACCATCAGAACATATCTTCAAAGCTATCAGCTCAAAGAAAAAAAAGCGCCGCACCACCACCGGGTGGGCTCGTACCTCCAACCTTTCGGTTAACAGCCCTACGCGCTAGCCAATGCGCCACGGAGACAGTCGTGCTCCACTCTCACCACCATCACAACATATCTTCAAAGCTATAAGCCCGAAGAAAAAAAAGCGCCGCACCACCTCCGGGTGGGCTCGAGCCTCCAACCTTTCGGTTAATAGCCCATCGCGCTAGCCAATTACGCCACGGAGACAGTCGTGCTCCATTCTCACCACCATCAGAACATATCTTCAAAGCTATTAGCGCAAAGAAAAAAGCAACACACCACTCCCGGGAGGGCTTGAACCCCCAACCTTTTGGTTAGCAGCCGATCGCGCTGGCCAATTGCGCCACGGAGACAGTCATGCTCCGCTCTCCCCACCATCAGAACATTTCTTCAAAGCTATCAGCCCAAAGAAAAAAAAGCACCGCACCACCACCGCGTGGGCTCGAACCTCCAACCTTTCGGTTACCAGCCGATCGCGCTAGCCAATTGCGCCACGGAGACAGTCCTGCCCCACTCTCACCACCATCAGAACATATATTCAAAGCTATCAGCCCAATGAAAAAAAAGCAACACACCACTCCCGGTAAGGCTCGAACCTCCAACTTTTCAGTTAACAGCCGATCGCGCTAGCCAATTGCGCCCGGAAAAGTCGTGCTCCACTCTCACCTCCGTCAGAACATTTCTTCGGAGCTATCAGCCCAAAGGAAAAAAAGCGCCCCACCACCTCCGGGTGGGCTCGAGCCTCCAACCTTTCGGTTAATAGCCCATCGCGCTAGCCAAGTACGCCACGGAGACAGTCGTGCTCCATTCAAACCACCATCAGAACATATCTTCAAAGCTATCAGCCCAAAGAAAAAAAAGCAACACACCACTCCCGGGAGGGCTCGAACCTCCAACCTTTCAGTTAACAGCCGATCGCGCTAGCCAATTGCGCCACGGAGACAGTCGTGCTCCACTTTCACCACCGTCAGAACATTTCTTCAGAGCTATCAGCCCAAAGGAAAAAAAGCGCCGCACCACCGACGGGTGGGCTCGAGCGTCCAACCTTTCGGTTACCAGCCGATCGCGCTACCCAATTGCGCCACGGAGAAAGTCCTGCTCCACTCTCACCACCATCAGAACATATCTTGAAAGCTATCAGCCCAAAGAAACAAAAGCAACACACCACTCCAGGGAGGGCTTGAACCTCCAACCTTACAGTTAACAGCCGATCGCGCGAGCCAATTGCGCCACGGAGACAGTCGTGCTCCACTCTAACCACCATCAGAACATATCTTCAAACCTATAAGTGCAAAGAAAAAAGACACACACCACTCCCGGGAGGGCTCGAAACTCCAATTTTTCGGTTAACAGCCGAACGTGCTAGCCAATTGCGCCACGGAGACAGTCGTGCTCTACTCTCACCACCGTCAAAACATTTCTTAAAAGCTATCAGCCTAAAGAAAAAAAAGCAACACAACACTCCCGGGAGGGCTCGAACCTCCAACCTTAAAGGTAACAGCCGATCGCGCTAGCCAATTGCGCCACGGAGACAGTCGTGCTCCACTCTCACCACCATCAGAACATATCTTCGAAGCTATCAGTGCAAAGAACAAAGCAACACACCACTCCTGGGAGGGCTCGAAACTCCAATTTTGTGGTTAACAGCCGAACGTGCTAGCCAATTGCGCCACGGAGACAGTCGTGCTCTACTCTCACCACCGTCAGAACATTTCTTAAGAGCTATCAGCCTAAAGAAAAAAAAGCAACACAACACTCCCGAGAGGGCTCGAACCTCCAACCTTACAGTTAACAGCCGATCGCGCTAGCCAATGGCGCCACGGAGACAGTCGTGCTCCACTCTCACCACACTCAGAACATATCTTCAAAGCTATCAGTGCAAAGAACAAAGCAAAACACCACTCCCGGGAGGGCTCGAAACTCCAGTTTTGTGGTTAACAGCCGAACGTGCTAGCCAATTGCGCCACGGAGACAGTCGTGCTCTACTCTCACCACCGTCAGAACATTTCTTCAAAGCTATCAGCCCAATGAAAAAAAAGCGCCGCACCACCACCGGGTGGGCTCGAACCTCCAACCTTTCGCTTAACAGCCAATTGCGCTAGCCAATTGCGCCACGGAGACAGTCGTGCTCCACTCTCACCACCGTCAGAACATTTCTTCAGAGCTATCCGCCCAAAAAAAAAAGCGCCGCACCACCATCGGGTGGGCTCGAACCTCCAACCTTTCGGTTAACAGCCCATCGCGCTAGTCAATTGCGCCACGGAGACTTTTTTTTTTTTTTTTTTTTTTATTTATTGCCTGGCATGGACATTGTACAGGGCAATCATTGCACACACATATATTACAATACAAAGAAAAAGAAAAAAAACACAAGCATTGCCATCAGTCCCATTTGTACTGATGTTGTCCTCTTAAAAATACTTAAGGTTTGCCAGGGGTTCAAACCTTGACAACCATTCTGGCTCGATATCCTCTATTTTGCTACACTCAATGAATGCAGACATGCTTTGCCTGAAATAAATTACTGCTGGTTTTGCGTCCGGGTCGAAATGGTATCCGGCCATTCGTGCACGCCATATACAGTGGAGACCGGTCAACATCACTACATCGAATGGGACCCCATCATCATTTGTTACTGCGAGGTACCTTATTCCGTGTGGGTCTAGTGGAAAATCCTTCTTTATTGTCCTCTGTAATATGTCCCAAAAATGTACCCCTTCCCAACAATGCAAAAAAACATGGTCTATTGTTTCTGGTTTCTTACATATCAAGCAGTGTGACCCCCATAGTGTAAAAAAACCCCGTTCCTCTGTGAAAGTCTTTACTGATAGTGTTCCTGTGTGTAACTTGAAGAAAAAAGTTTTCACCCCTGTAGGTACCTGCATGTTTCTCACCCGCTTCAGTACGTTTTGTCCCGGTCTTCCACTGTATATGGCCCTGTACAATGGTACTGGCAAAACCATAGCACATACATCTCTGTACAATTCTTTTCTTCTAACACTTACTAGATAATCTATCGAAAAGCGTACAGATAAAAAACGTACACTGTCTACCACTTCCTTGAGATACCCACGCAACGTCACGGGCCGGCTATCCGTAGTAACAACAAAATCTGGTAAGGCACTGCCTAACCTGAGCTGGCATACCGTACGTAAAAACGGATCCCTGACGTCACGGAAAAACAAAAATCTATTTACTACCTGTCTCACAAATAGGTGCGCCAAACCAAGACCTCCGTCCTTCACGCGCCTGAACAAGTTGGTCCGTCTGCACCTTTCCCATTTCGAGCCCCATATAAAAACTGCGAACACTCTGTGCAGCCTTTGCACGTTGATCCTTGAACAATGTAACATCTGCATCACATACCACAGTTTAGCGATAAAAAACATGTTGCACACAGTAGCCCTAGCGAAAACAGACAGGTTCATGCCTTTCCACCTGTCTGCTTTTTCCTTCGTCTCTTTTGTTTGACGCGACCAATACTCCTCGCTGCCGTTATAACATTCCAGGGGAACACCGAGGTACCTTGTCGGTGTTTCCGTCCAGTGCACATTCGCAAAAAGGTCCGGCTTTGAAGGCCACCTTCCGTGCCAAAGCCCAAGAGATTTCGCCCAGTTTACGCGGCTTCCTGTGACGCTACAAAAATGTTTCACAACACTTATCGTTTCCTCTACACTTTCTTTGTTCGTACAACACACCGCAATGTCGTCTGCATATGCGAGCAGCTTAACTTCCACTGCCGCCAAGCTGAAGCCACGAATTTTTTCATTTTCATTTATCGCTAAGCACATCGCTTCGATGTAAATACAAAACAAAAGTGGACTGAGGGGGCAGCCTTGACGCACAGAACGCATTACGTGAATGGGGGCCCCCAAAGACTTGTTAACAATTAAACGTGTTGTGCAGTTCTGGTACGCCAAGGCCACTCCCTCCTTGATGATGGAACCGACATTAATATGATCTAAGATGACAAACAAAATATCATGCGCAACACAATCAAAAGCTTTCTCCAGGTCTATCTGGAGCACAGCAACGCCAAGTGAATCTTCGTCACAACACTCTAGCACACACCGCATCTTGTGAATGTTTGAGCTAATGGTTCTGCCTTTGATTCCACAAGTTTGGTGCTCTCCAACAATTTCTTTAATGACACCTTGAAGTCGCGCTGCCAGAACCTTCATAAAAATCTTGTAGTCGACATTGGTCAGCGATATGGGCCTATACGATGTCACCAGTTTAAGTTTTTCCCCTTCGTCCGTTTTAGGAAATAATATCGTATGCGCTTTGCTGAAGGAGGGCGGCAGAGTTTTCCGTTCGTACGCCTCATTGAACAGCTCAGCTAACCCCGGGGACAGTTCTATTCTAAACGTCTTATACCATGCTGCGGTTAGGCCATCGGGTCCCGGTGACTTTCCGGGGTTCAGATGACCAATCGCGCGTTCCACTTCACCTTCCGTTATTCTGCCTTCTAAAAGCTTTTTTGTGTCGTCACTAAGCCGCGGCAAGCGCTTGAGAAACTCTTCTTTAAAACCATGTACATTCGCTTTTCGAATTGCAAAAAGTGACTGATAATACGCACCAAAGGCCCGTTCGATGCTTTCATTGTCGCTCGCTAGAGTCCCGTTGCAATAGACCTTATCGATGTGGTTTCGGCGTCCTTGCGCTTTTTCGAGACCAAGCGCCCTTTTTGTGGGCGTCTCACCCGCGGCAAGATCATTTGCGCGCGCGCGAACCCAGGCGCCTCGATAACGCTCTCTGTCATGCAGTTCTAATTTTTCCTTGACACTGCGCACCTCGTCTTTGCAAGTCCCAGGCTCCCGACTTTCTAGGGCTATCAGCTGCTGCAGTGTTTTCTTAAGACTTCTTTCTTTTATTTGCGCTTCGAATTTTAGCGTGCTCGATCTGTCAAGCGCTTTCATTTTCACCTTCTGCTTTAAACACTCCCATTTCTCTGCTACTGTTTCCGTTTTTTCCATAAGCACTTCATTAATGGTCTCGTGCACTGCTTCTAAAAATGGTTCATCTTTTAGTAACAATGCGTTCAGTTTCCATAAATCCCAGTTGAAAACCTTACGCTGTTTCTTCATGCCTATGCGACACACAACCAAACAGTGATCTGAAAACGACACTGGCTCAACCGAAAAATCGTGACACATAGGCAATACATCTAGGGATAGGTATATGCGGTCTAAACGTGCATGGCTATTGCCATGAAATCGCGTGTAGATCACTTCGCGATTTGCTGCCACACATTCATACACGTCTTCCAAGTCATTTTCGGTTATTAATTTGCCTAGCACGTCACTGCTTTTGTCACGAACGCCAGTGCTATTGACTCTATCGCGAGCCCTTAAAACACAGTTAAAATCACCTAACAAAACCACCCTCTTATCACACTTTGTCCACTGAAACAGGTTAGAAAAAAACTGAGCACGCTCTTCTACACTATTCGGTGCGTATACGCATATAACTCTGAATTCAGTGGCACCATAAACAAAGTCACAATAAACAATTCTGCCCGACTGGCATGAAAAAACACTTTGCACAAGAAGGCCTTGCAATTTTTTTACAAAAAGAACACAACCCGCGGACGTTCCTATCGAGTGGCTTACGACCGCGTAATATCGGTCAGTGAAACGGCGCACCATGCTCCCGGTCTCCTCCTCTCCGTCTACCTTAGTTTCCTGGACGGCTAGGACGTCTATGTCTTGGTCTGTGAGCAACCGATAGAGCTGACTTTGCCTACGCCTAGCCGCCAACCCTCTGACGTTAAGCGTAGCTATACTGAATGGCGGAGTTAATTCCATAGTGACTTGTTCGCTAAAGGAGTAGGCCCGGAGCATGGCGCTTACCCTTCACGACCAGCCCTCGGCTAGCCGCCTCCAGGACCATCCTGCTTCCCAGCGCTGTTTTCTTTTGCCTTGTCCTCCAGTCTCCGGTCGGTAGGGACTTTCGGCTTAGGTTTGAGACTACGCCGCCTCCCTTGCGGCGCCTTCGCAGGCGGCTCCTGGCTGCTGGTGGACGACGCCCCGTCCTGCTCTACCGAGTCGTCGAGTGGACGCTTTAGCGTGGCGCTGGTCACGCACATCTCGTCGTCGCTGTCCACCGCCGTCTCTCCCTGACCCTCCGTTGTATCAGCTGTCCCCACTGGAACCACGTCCGTCTCGACCCGCTCAGGCTCGGCCGCTGACGGGGCGCTGGCCGGTGTAGTCGAAAGCTGGCGAGTCTCCGGAAACTTGGGTGTGTCTGCCTGCGCCGCCCCTCCAGTAGTCACAGGGACCACTGGGCTTCCGACCCCTTTGGCGGCGTCCTCTGCCTCGGCCGCGTCCATGACGTGATCAGCCATCGCCTCGTTCTTCGCTGGCCCCATTGCACTGGCGTACGTTCGAACGCAATCCGCCTCGACGTGTCCGAAGCGTTTGCACCGCGAGCAACGGGGAACCTTGCACTCTCGGCGGACGTGCCCTTTGCCTTGGCAGCGCAAGCATTGCATCGGCCGACCAGGCACAACCAGCAAGGCCAGCTCTCCATCGATCCTGATCTGGTGCGGAAGGTCTTCGACCCTGACGCCGCTTTTCAGCTTCAGGAGAGCTGTTCTCGTGGTCGAACACTTGTCGGCCATGCCCGGGACACGCCACCGCTCACGGCTCACCTCCACGACCTTGCCGAAAGCCGACAGCGCCGTCCGTACTTCTTCGTCGCTCACCCCGTGAAGCAGCCAGTGAATTCGTAGCCGCACCTGCTGGTCCTGTGGGTCGACGACGACGCAGCGCCGCCCCTTCACCTGCAGCTCCTTCAAGGCGAGCAGGCGTTTTGTGGGAGCGGCATCATTGAATGTCACCGCCCACAAGTGGTTAACCTGGTATGCACCGAGGCTTACCACATCCGGCAGCAGGCCCGTTGGCGTCAATGCGTCCCTGAAATCTTCGACCTTGTATGGCCTCGCTCGTACATCACCGTGTAAAAACACGGTGTTGATAACAAGTCGTCCTTTTGGCATTTGCGGCAAAATAAACTGGTATTCGCTATCTCCGTTCCTGTTTCCGCGGCTAAGATTGGCCGCTGTCGCCGCTCCGCTGGAGCTCATGATCCTGCGATCCGTTCAGCACGACTGCCGGAAGCAGAATGATTGCGCCACGGAGACAGTCATGCTCTAGACTCACCACCGTCAGAACATTTCTTCTGAGCTATCAGCTCAAAGAAAAAAAAGCGCCGCACCACCACCGGGTGGGCTCGTACCTCCAACCTTTCGGTTAACAGCCAATCGCGCTAGCTAATTGCGCCACGGAGACAGTCGTGCTCCACTCTCACCACCATCACAACATATCTTCAAAGCTATAAGCCCAAAGAAAAAAAAGCACCGCACCACCACCGCGTGGGCTCGAACCTCCAACCTTCCGGTTACCAGCCGATCGCGCTAGCCAATTGCGCCACGGAGACAGTCCTGCCCCACTCTCACCACCATCAGAACATATCTTCAAAGCTATCAGCCCAATGAAAAAAAAGCAACACACCACTCCCGGGAAGGCTCGAACCTCCAACTTTTCAGTTAACAGCCGATCGCGCTAGCCAATTGCGCCACGGAGACAGTCGTGCTCCACTCTCACCACCGTCAGAACATTTCTTCGGAGCTATCAGCCCAAAGGAAAAAAGAGCGCCGCACCACCTCCGGGTGGGCTCGAGCCTCCAACCTTTCGGTTAATAGCCCATCGCGCTAGCCAATTACGCCACGGAGACAGTCGTGCTCTATTCTCACCACCATCAAAACATATCTTCAAAGCTATGAGCGCAAAGAAAAAGCAACACACCACTCCCGGGAGAACTTGAACCCCCAACCTTTTGGTTAGCAGCCGATTGCGCTGGCCAATTGCGCCACGGAGACAGTGATGCTCCGCTCTCCCCACCATCAGAAAATTTCTTCAAAGCTATCAGCCCAAAGAAAAAAAAGCGCCGCACCACCATCGGGTGGGATCGAACCTCCAACTTTTCGGTTAACAGCCGATCGCGCTAGCCAATTGCGCCAAGGAGACAGTCGTGCTCCACTCTCACCACCGTCAGAACATTTCTTCAGAGCTATCAGCCCAAAGGAAAAAAAGCGCCGCACCACCGACGGGTGGGCTCGAGCGTCCAACCTTTCGGTTACCAGCCGATCGCGCTACCCAATTGCGCCACGGAGACAGTCCTGCTTCACTCTCACCACCATCAGAACATATCTTCAAAGCCATCAGCCAAAAGAAAAAAAGACGCCGCACCACCACCGCGTGGGCTCGAACATCCAACCTTTCGGTTAACAGCCGATCGCGCCAGCCAATTGCGCAACGGAGACAGTCGTGCTCCATCTCACCCCCGTCAGAACATTTCTTCAAAGCTATCAGCCCAAAGAAAAAAAAGCAACACACCACTCCCGGGAGGGCTCGAACCTCCAACCTTTCAGTTAACTGCCGATCGCGCTAGCCAATTGCGCCAAGGAGACAGTCGTGCTCCACTCTCACCACCGTCAGAACATTTCTTCAGAGCTATCAGCCCAAAGGAAAAAAAGCGCCGCACCACCGACGGGTGGGCTCGAGCGTCCAACCTTTCGGTTACCAGCCGATCGCGCTACCCAATTGCGCCACGGAGACAGTCCTGCTCCACTCTCACCACCATCAGAACATATCTTCAAAGCTATCAGCCCAAAGAAACAAAAGCAACACACCACTCCCGGGAGGGCTCGAACCTCCAACCTTACAGTTAACAGCCGATCGCGCGAGCCAATTGCGCCACGGAGACAGTCGTGCTCCACTCTAACCACCATCAGAACATATCTTCAAACCTATAAGTGCAAAGGAAAAAGACACACACCACTCCCAGGAGGGCTCGAAACTCCAATTTTTCGGTTAACAGCCGAACGTGCTAGCCAATTGCGCCACGGAGACAGTCGTGCTCTACTCTCACCACCGTCAGAACATTTCTTAAGTGCTGCCAGCCTAAAGAAAAAAAGCAACACAACACTCCCGGGAGGGCTCGAACCTCCATCCTTACAGTTAACAGCCGATCGCGCTAGCCAATTGCGCCACGGAGACAGTCGTGCTCCACTCTCACCACCATCAGAACATATCTTCAAAGCTATCAGTGCAAAGAACAAAGCAACACACCACTCCTGGGAGGGCTCAAAACTCCAATTTTGTGGTTAACAGCCGAACGTGCTAGCCAATTGCGCCACGGAGACAGTCGTGCTCTACTCTCACCACCGTCAGAACATTTCTTCAAAGCTATCAGCCCAAAGAAAAAAAAGCGCCGCACCATCACCGGGTGGGCTCGAACCTCCAACCTTTCGGTTAACAACCGATCGCGCTAGCCAATTGCGCCACGGAGACAGTCGTGCTCCACTCTCACCACCGTCAGAACATTTCTTCAGAGCTATCTGCCCAAAGAAAAAAAAGCGCCGCACCACCATCGGGTGGGCTCGAACCTCCAACCTTTCGGTTCACAGCCAATTGCGCTAGCCAATTGCGCCACGGAGACAGTCGTGCTCCACTCTCACTGCCGTCAGAGCATTTCTTCAGAGCTATCAGCCCAAAGAAAAAAAAGCGCCGCACCACCACCGGGTGGGCTCGAACCTCCAACCTTTCGGTTAACAGCCGATCGCGCTAGCCAATTGCGCCATGGAGACAGTCCTGCTCCACTCTTACCACCATCAGAACATTTCTTCAGAGCTATCTCCCAAAAAAAAGCGCCGCACCACCACCGGGTGGGCTCGAACCTCCAACCTTTCGGTTACCAGCCGATCGCGCAAGCCAATTGTGCCACACAGACAATCCTGCTCCACTCTCACCACCATCAGAACATATCTTCAAAGCTATCAGCCCAAAGAAAAAAAAGCAACACACCACTCCCGGGGGGGGGGCTCGAACCTCCAACCTTTCAGTTAACAGCCGATCGCGCTAGCCAATTGCGCCACGGAGACAGTCGTGCTCCACTCTCACCACCGTCAGAACATTTCTTCAGAGCTATCAGCCCAAAGGAAAAAAGCGCCGCACCACCGACGGTTGGGCTCGAGCGTCCAACCTTTCAGCCCATCGCGCTAGCCAATTACGCCACGGAGACAGTCGTGCTCCACTTTCACCACCATCACAACATATCTTCAAAGCCATCAGCCCAACCAAAAAAAAGCACCGGACCACCACCGCGTGGGCTCGAACCTCCAACCTTTCGGTTACCAGCCGATCGCGCTACCCAATTGCGCCACGGAGACAGTCCTGTTCCACTCTCACCACCACCAGACCATATCTTCAAAGCTATCAGCCCAAAGAAAAAAAAGCAACACACCACTCCCGGGAGGGCTCGAACCTGCAACCTTACAGTTAACAGCCGATCGCGCGAGCCAATTGCGCCACGGAGACAGTCGTGCTCTACTCTCACCACCATCAGAACATATCTTCAAAGCTATCAGTGCAAAGAAAGAAGCAACACACCACTCCTGGGAGGGCTCGAAACTCCAACCTTTCGGTTAACAGCCGTTCGCGCCAGCCAATTGCGCCATGGAGACAGTCCTGCTCCACTCTCACCACCATCAGAACATATCTTCAAAGCTATCAGCCCAAAGAAAAAAAAGCAACAAACCACTCCTGGGAGGGCTCGAACCTCCAACCTTTCAGTTAACAGCCCCTCGCGCTAGCCATTTGCGCCACGGAGACAGTCGTGCTCCACTCTCACCACCATCAGAACATATCTTCAAAGCTATCAGCCCAAAGAAAAAAAAGCACCGCACCACCACCGCGTGGGCTCGAACCTCCAACCTTTCGGTTACAAGCCGATCGCGCTAGCCAATTGCGCCACGGAGACAGGCCTGCTCCCCTCTCACCACCATCAGAACATATCTTCAAAGCTATCAGCCCAAAGAAAAAAAAGCGCCGCACCACCACCGGGTGGGCTCGAACTTCCAACCTTTCGGTTAATAGCCCATTGCGCTAGCTAATTACGCCATGGAGACAGTCGTGTTCTACTCTCACCACCATCGGAACATATCTTCAAAGCTATAAGCGCAAAGAAAAAAAAGGAACACACCACTCCCGGGAGGGCTCAAACCCCCAACCTTTCAGTTAACTGCCGATGGCGCTAGCCAATTGCGCCACGGAGGCAGTCGTGCTCAACTACCACCACCATCAGAACATATCTTCAAAGCTATCAGCGCAAAGAAAAAAGCAACACACCACTCCCGGGAGAGCTCGAACCTTCAACTTTTCGGTTAACAGCCGATCGCGCTAGCCAACTGCGCCACGGAGACAGTCCTGCTCCACTCTCACCGCCGCCAGAACATTTCTTCAGAGCTATCAGCCCAAAAAAAAAGCGCCGCACCACCACCGGGTGGGCTCGAACCTCCAACCTTTCGGTTAACAGCCCATCGCGCTAGCCAATTGCGCCACGGAGACAGTCATGCTCCGCTCTCACCACCGTCAGAACATTTCTTCAGATCTATCAGCCCAAAGAAAAAAAAGCGCCGCACCACCACCGGGTGGGTTCGAACATCCAACCTTTCGGTTACCAGCCGATCGCGTAAGCCAATTGCGCCACAGAGACAATCCAGCTTCGCTCTCACCACCATCAGAACATATCTTCAAAGCTATCAGCCCAAAGAAAAAAAAGCAACACACCACTCCCGGGAGGGCTCGAACCTCCAACCTTTCAGTTAACAGCCGATCGCGCTAGCCAATTGCGCCACGGAGACAGACGTGCTCCACTCTCACCACCGTCAGAACATTTCTTCAGAGCTATCAGCCCGAAGGAAAAAAAGCGCCCCATCACCGACTGTTGGGCTCGAGCGTCCAACCTTTCAGTTAATAGCCCATCGCGCTAGCCAATTTGTCCACGGAGACAGTCGTGCTCCACTCTCACCACCGTCAGAACATTTCTTCAGAGCTATCAGCCCAAAGGAAAAAAGCGCCGCACCACCACCGGGTGGGCTCGAACCTCCAACCTTTTGGTTAACGCCGATCGCGCTAGCCAATTGCGCCACGCAGAGAGTCGTGCTCCTTTCTCACCACCAACAGAACATATCTTCAAAGCTATCGGCGCAAAGAAAAAAGCAACACACCACTCCCGGGAGGGCTTGAACCTCGAACCTTTCGGTTAACAGCCGATTGCGCTAGCCAATTCCGCCGCGAAGACAGTCGTGCTCCACTCTCACCACTATCAGAACAAAAGCTATAAGCGCAAAGAAAAAAGCAACACACCACTCCCGAGAGGGCTCGAACATCCAACTTTTCTGTTAACAGCCGATCGCGCTAGCCAATTGCGCCACGGAGACAGTCCTGCTCCACTCTCACCACCATCAGAACATATCTTCAAAGCTATCAGCCGAAAGAAAAAAAAGCGCCGCACCACCACCGGGTGGGCTCGAACCTCCAACCTTTCGGTTAACAGCCGATCGCGCTAGCCAATTGCACCACGGAGACAGTCCCGCCCCACTCTCACAACCACCATAACATATGTTCAAAGCTATCAGCGCAAAAAACACGCAACACACCACTCCCGGGTGGGCTCGAACCTCTAACCTTTCGGTGCTAGCCACTTCCGCCACGGAGACAGTCCTGCTCCACTCTCACCACCGTCAGAACATTGCTTCAGAGCTATCAGCCCAAAGAAAAAAAAGCGCCGCACCACCATCGGGTGGGCTCGAACCTCCAACCTTTCGGTTAATAGCCCATCGCGCTAGACAATTACGCCACGCAGACAGTCGTGCTCTACTCTCACCACCATCAGAACATATCTTCAAAGCTATAAGCGCAAAGAAAAAAAAGCGCCGCACCACCATCGGGTGGGCTCGAACCTCCAACCTTTCGGTTAACAGCCCGTCGCGCTAGCCAATTGCGCCACGGAGACAGTCCTGCTCCACTCTCACCGCCGTCAGAACATTTCTTCAGAGCTATCAGCCCAAAGGAAAAAAGCGCCGCACCACCACCGGGTGGGCTCGAACCTCAGACCTTTTGGTTAACGCCGATCGCGCTAGCCAATTGCGCCACGGAGAGAGGCGTGCTCCTTTCTCACCACCAACAGATTATATCTTCAAAGCTATCAGTGCAAAGAAAAAAGCAACACACCACTCCCGGGAGGGCTTGAACCTCGAACCTTTCGGTTAACAGCCGATTGCGCTAGCCAATTGCGCCGCGGTGACAGTCGTGCTCTACTCTCACCACTATCTAAACAAAAGCTATAAGCGCAAAGAGAAAAGCAACACACCACTCCCGAGAGGGCTCGAACCTCCAACTTTTCTGTTAACAGCCGATCGCGCTAGCCAATTGCGCCACGGAGACAGTCCTGCTCCACTCTCACCACCATCAGAACATATCTTCAAAGCTATCAGCCGAAAGAAAAAAAGCGCCGCACCACCACCGGGTGGGCTCGAACCTCCAACCTTTCGGTTAACAGCCGATCGCGCTAGCCAATTGCGCCACGGAGACAGTCCCGTCCCACTCTCACAACCACCAGAACATTTCTTCAGAGCTATCAGCCCAAAGAAAAAAAAGCGCCGCACCACCACCGGGTGGGCTCGAACCTCCAAACTTTCGGTTAACAGCCGATCGCGCTAGCCAATTGCGCCATGGAGACAGTCCTGCTCCACTCTCACCACCATCAGATCATATCTTCAAAGCTATCAGCCCAAAGAAAAAAAAGCAACACATCACTCCTGGGAGGGCTCGAACCTCCAAACTTTCGGTTAACAGCCGATCGCGCTAGCCAATTGCGCCATGGAGACAGTCCTTCTCCACTCTCACCACCATCAGATCATATCTTCAAAGCTATCAGCCCAAAGAAAAAAAAGCAACACATCACTCCTGGGAGGGCTCGAACCTCCAAACTTGCAGTTAACAGCCCTACGCACTAGCCAATTGCGCCACAGAGACAGTCGTGCTCCACTCTCACCACCGTCAGAACATTTCTTCAGAGCTATCAGCCCAAAGGAAAAAAAGCGCCGCACCAGCGATGGTTGGGCTCGAGCGTCCAACCTTTCAGTTAATAGCCCATCGCGCTAGCCAATTACGCCACGGAGACAGTCGTGCTCCACTTTCACCACCATCACAACATATCTTCAAAGCCATCAGCCCAACGAAAAGAAAGCACCGGACCACCACCGCGTGGGCTCGAACCTCCAACCTTTCGGTTACCAGCCGATCGCGCTACCCAATTGCGCCACGGAGACAGTCCTGCTCCACTCTCACCACCACGAGAACATATCTTCAAAGCTATCAGCCCAAAGAAAAAAAAGCAACACACCACTCCCGGGAGGGCTCGAACCTGCAACCTTACAGTTAACAGCCGATCGCGCGAGCCAATTGCGCCACGGAGACAGTCGTGCTCCACTCTCACCACCATCAGAACATATCTTCAAAGCTATCAGTGCAAAGAAAGAAGCAACACACCACTCCTGGGAGGGCTCGAAACTCCAACATTTCGGTTAACAGCCGTTCGCGCCAGCCAATTGCGCCATGGAGACAGTCCTGCTCCACTCTCACCACCATCAGAACATATCTTCAAAGCTATCAGCCCAAAGAAAAAAAAGCAACAAACCACTCCAGGGAGGGCTCGAACCTCCAACCTTTCAGTTAACAGCCCCTCGCGCTAGCCATTTGCGCCACGGAGACAGTCGTGCTCCACTCTCACCACCATCACAACATATCTTCAAAGCTATCAGCCCAAAGAAAAAAGAGCACCGCACCACCACCGCGTGGGCTCGAACCTCCAACCTTTCGGTTACCAGCTGATCGCGCTAGCCAATTGCGCCACGGAGACAGGCCTGCTCCCCTCTCACCACCATCAGAACATATCTTCAAAGCTATCAGCCCAAAGAAAAAAAAGCGCCGCACCACCACCGGGTGGGCTCGAACTTCCAACCTTTCGGTTAATAGCCCATTGCGCTAGCCAATTACGCCATGGAGACAGTCGTGCTCTACTCTCACCACCATCAGACCATATCTTCAAAGCTATAAGCGCAAAGAAAAAAAAGGAACACACCACTCCCTAGAGGGCTCGAACCTCCAACTTTTCTGTTAACAGCCGATCGCGCTAGCCAATTGCGCCACGGAGACAGTCCTGCTCCACTCTCACCACCATCAGAACACATCTTCGAAGCTATCAGCCGAAAAAAAAGCGCCGCACCACCACCGGGTGGGCTCGAACCTCCAACCTTTCGGTTAACAGGCCATCGCGCTAGCCAATTGCGCCACGGAGACAGTCATGCTGCGCTCTCACCACCGTCAGAACATTTCTTCAGATCTATCAGCCCAAAGAAAAAAAAGCGCCGCACCACTACCGGGTGGGCTCGAACTTCCAACCTTTCGGTTACCAGCCGATCGCGTAAGCCAATTGCGCCACAGAGACAATCCAGCTTCGCTCTCACCACCATCAGAACATATCTTCAAAGCTATCAGCCCAAAGAAAAAAAACCAACACACCACTCCCGGGAGGGCTCGAACCTCCAACCTTTCAGTTAACAGCCGATCGCGCTAGCCAATTGCGCCACAGAGACAGACGTGCTCCACTCTCACCACCATCAGAACATTTCTTCAGAGCTATCAGCCTAAAGGAAAAAAAGCGCCCCACCACCGACGGTTGGGCTCGAGCGTCCAACCTTTCAGTTAATAGCCCATCGCGCTAGCCAATTACGCCACGGAGACAGTCGTGCTCTACTCTCACTTCCGTCAGAACATTTCTTCAAAGCTATCAGCCCAAAGAAAAATATGCGCCGCACCACCACCGGGTGGGCTCAAACCTCCAACCTTTCGGTTAACAACCGATTGCGCTAGCCAATTGCGCCACGGAGACAGTCGTGCTCCACTCTCACCACCATCAGAACATATCTTCAGAGCTATCAGCCCAAAGAAAAAAAAAGCGCCACACCACCATCGGGTGGGCTCGAACCTCCAACCTTTCGGTTAACAGCCAATTGCGCTAGCCAATTTGTCCACGGAGACAGTCGTGCTCCACTCTCACCACCGTCAGAACATTTCTTCAGAGCTATCAGCCCAAAGAAAAACAAGCAACACACCACTCACGGGAAGGCTCGAACCTCCAACCTTTCAGTTAACAGCCGATCGCGCTAGCAAATTGCGCCACGGAGACAGTCCTGCTCCACTCTCACCACCATCAGAACATATCTTCAAAGCTATCAGCCCAAAGAAAAAAAAAGCAACACACCACTCACGGGAAGGCTCGAACCTCCAACCTTTCAGTTAACAGCCGAACGCGCTAGCCAATTGCGCCAAGGAGACAGTCATGCTCCGCTCTCACCACCGTCAGAACATTTCTTCAGAGCTATCAGCCCAAAGAAAAAAAAGCGCCGCACCACCAACGGGTGGGCTCGAACTTCCAACCTTTCGGTTAATAGCCCATTGCGCTAGCCAATTACGCAACGGAGACAGTGGTGCTCTACTCTCACCACCATCAGAACATATCTTCAAATCTATAAGCGCAAAGAAAAAAAGAACACACCACTCCCGGGAGGGCTCGAACCGCCAACCTTTCAGTTAACAGCCGATGGCGCTAGCCAATTGCGCCACGGAGGCAGTCGTGCTCCACTACCACCACCATCAGAACATATCTTCAAAGCTATCAGCGCAAAGAAAAAAGCAACACACCACTCCCGGGAGAGCTCGAACCTCCAACCTTTCGGTTAACAGCCGATCGCGCTAGCCAACTGCGCCACGGAGACAGTCCTGCTCCACTCTCACCGCCGTCAGAACATTTCTTCAGAGCTATCAGCCCAAAGGAAAAAAGCGCCGCACCACCACCGGGTGGGCTCGAACCTCCAACCTTTTGGTTAATGCCGATCGCGCTAGACAATTGCTCCACGGAGAGAGTCGTGCTCTACTCTCACCACCAACAGAACATATCTTCAAAGCTATCAGCGCAAAGAAAAAAGCAACACACCACTCCCGGGAGGGCATGAACCTCGAACCTTTCGGTTAACAGCCGATTGCGCTAGCCAATTGCGCCGCGGAGACAGTCGTGCTCCACTCTCACCACTATCAGAACAAAAGCTATAAGCGCAAAGAAAAAAGCAACACACCACTCCCGAGAGGGCTCGAACATCCAACTTTTCTGTTAACAGCCGATCGCGCTAGCCAATTGCGCCACGGAGACAGTCCTGCTCCACTCTCACCACCATCAGAACATATCTTCAAAGCTATCAGCGCAAAAAACACGCAACACACCACTTCCGGGTGGGCTCGAACCTCCAACCTTTCGGTTAACAGCCGATCGCGCTAGCCACTTCCGCCACGGAGACAGTCGTGCTCCACTCTCACCACCGTCAGGACATTTCTTCAGAGCTATCAGCCCAAAGAAAAAAAAGTGCCGCACCACCATCGGGTTGGCTGGAACCTCCAACATTTCGGTTAACAGCCAATCGCGCTAGCCAATTGCGCCACGGAGACAGTCGTGCTCCACTCTCACCACCGTCAGAACATTTCTTCAGAGCTATCAGCCCAAAGAAAAAAAAGCGCCGCACCACCACCGGGTGGGCTCGAACTTCCAACCTTTCGGTTAATAGCCCATCGCGCTAGACAATTACGCCACGGAGACAGTCGTGCTCTACTCTCACCACCATCAGAACATATCTTCAAAGCTATAAGTGCAAAGAAAAAAAAGGAACACACCACTCCCGGGAGGGCTCGAACCTCCAACCTTTCAGTTAACAGCCGATCGCGCTAGACAATTGCGCCACGGAGGCAGTCGTGCTCCACTACCACCACCATCAGAACATATCTTCAAAGCTATCAGCGCAAAGAAAAAAGCAACACACCACTCCCGCGAGAGCTCGAACCTCCAACCTTTCGGTTAACAGCCGATCGCGCTAGCCAACTGCGCCACGGAGACAGTCCTGCTCCACTCTCGCCGCCGTCAGAACATTTCTTCAGAGCTATCAGCCCAAAGGAAAAAAGCGCCGCACCACCACCGGGTGGGCTCGAACCTCCAACTTTTCTGTTAACAGCCGATCGCGCTAGCCAATTGCGCCACGGAGACAGTCGTGCTCCACTCTCACCACCATCAGAAAATTTCTTCAGAGCTATCAGCCCAAAGAAAAAAAAGCGCCGCACCACCACCGGGTGGGCTCGAACCTCCAACCTTTCGGTTAACAGCCGATCGCGCTAGCCAATTGCGCCACGGAGACAGTCCCGCCCCACTCTCACAACCACCAGAACATATGTTCAAAGCTATCAGCGCAAAAAACAAGCAACACACCACTCCCGGGTTGGCTCGAACCTCCAACCTTTCGGTTAACAGCCGATCGCGCTAGCCACTTCCGCCACGGAGACAGTTCTGCTCCACTCTCACCACCGTCAGAACATTTCTTCAGAGCTATCAGCCCAAAGAAAAAAAAGCGCCGCACCACCATCGGGTGGGCTCGAACCTCCAACCTTTCGGTTAACAGCCAATCGCGCTAGCCAATTGCGCCACGGAGACAGTCGTGCTCCACTCTCACCACCATCAGAACATTTCTTCAGAGCTATCAGCCCAAAGAAAAAAAAGCGCCGCACCACCACCAGGTGGGCTCGAACCTCCAAACTTTCGGTTAACAGCCGATCGCGCTAGCCAATTGCGCCATGGAGACAGTCCTGCTCCACTCTCACCACCATCAGATTATATCTTCAAAGCTATCAGCCCAAAGAAAAAAAAGCAACACATCACTCCCTGGAGGGCTCGAACCTCCAACCTTGCAGTTAACAGCCCTACGCGCTAGCCAATTGCGCCACGGAGACAGACGTGCTCCACTCTCACCACCATCACAACATATCTTCAAAGCTATCAGCCCAAAGAAAAAAAAGCACCGCTCCACCACCGCGTGGGCTCGAACCTCCAACCTTTCGGTTACCAGCCGATCGCGCTAGCCAATTGCGCCACGGAAACAGTCATGCTCCACTCTCACCGCCGTCAGAACATTTCTTCACAGCTATCAGCCCAAAGAAAAAAAAGCGCCGCACCACCATTGGGTGGGCTCGAACCTCCAACTTTTCGGTTAATAGCCCATCGTGCTAGCCAATTGCGCCACGGAGACAGTCATGCTCCACACTCACCACCGTCAGAACATTTCTTCAGAGCTATCAGCCCAAAGAAAAAAAAACGCCGCACCACTACCGGGTGGGCTCGAACCTCCAACCTTTCGGTTAATAGCCCATAGCGCTAGCCAATTACGCCACGGAGACAGTCGTGCTCCACTCTCACCATAATCAGAACAAAAACTATAAGCGCAAAGAAAAAAGCAACACACCACTCCCTAGAGGGCTCGAACCTCCAACTTTTCTGTTAACAGCCGATTGCGCTAGCCAATTGCGCCACGGAGACAGTCCTGCTCCACTCTCACCACCATCAGAACACATCTTCGAAGCTATCAGCCGAAAAAAAAGCGCCGCACCACCACCGGGTGGGCTCGAACCTCCAACCTTTCGGTTAACAGCCGATCACGCTAGCCAATTGCGCCACGGAGACAGTCCCGCTCCACTCTCACCACCACCAGAACATATGTTCAAAGCTATCAGCCCAGAGAAAAAAAAGCAACACACCACTCCCGGGAGGGCTCGAACCTCCAACCTTTCAGTTAACAGCCGATCGCGCTAGCCAATTGCGCCACGAAGACAGTCTTTCTCCACTCTCACCACCGTCAGAACATTTCTTCAGAGCTATCAGCCCAAAGGAAAAAAAGCGGCGCACCACACCGGGTGGGCTCGAGCCTCAGACCTTTCGGTTAATAGCCCGTCGCGCTAGCCAATTACGCCACGGAGACAGTCGTGCTCCACCCTCACCACCATCAGAACATAACTTCAAAGCTATCAGCGCAAAGAAATAAGCAACACACCACTCCCGGGAGGGCTCGAACCTCCAACCTTTCGGTTAACAGCCGATCGCGCTAGCCAATTGCGCCATGGAGACAGTCCTGCTCTACTCTCACCACCATCAGAACATATCTTCAAAGCTATGAGCGCAAAGAACAAAGCAGCACACCACTCCCGGGAGATGTCGAAACTCCAACCTTTCGGTAAACAGCCGATTGCGCTAGCCAATTGCGCCACGGAGACAGTCCTGCTCCACTCTCACCACCGTCAGAACATATTTTCAAAGGTATCAGCCCAAAGAAAAAAAGCACCGCACCACCACAGGGTGGGCTCGAACCTCCAACCTTTCGGCTACCAGCCGATCGCGCTAGCCGATTGCGCCACGGAGACAGTCTTGCTCCACTCTCACCACCATCAGAACATATCTTCAAAGCTATCAGCCCAAAGAAAAAAAAGCAACACAGCACTCCCGGGAGGGCTCGAACCTCCAACCTTTCAGTTAACAGCCGATCACGCTAGCCAATTGCGCCACGGAGACAGTCATGCTCCACTCTCACCACCGTCAGAACATTTCTTCAGAGCTATCAGCCCAAAGAAAAAAAAGTGCCGCACCACCATCGGGTTGGCTCGAACCTCCAACATTTTGGTTAACAGCCAATCGCGCTAGCCAATTGCGCCACGAAGACAGTCGTGCTCCACTCTCACCACCGTCAGAACATTTCTTCAGAGCTATCAGCCCAAAGGAAAAAAGCGCCGCACCACCACCGGGTGGGCTCGAACCTCCAACTTTTCTGTTAACAGCCGATCGCGCGAACCAAATGCGCCACGGAGACATTCCTGCTCCACTCTCACCACCATCAGAACATATCTTCAAAGCTACCAGCGCAAAGAAAAAAGCAACACACCACTCCCGCGAGAGCTCGAACCTCCAACCTTTCGGTTAACAGCCGATCGCGCTAGCCAACTGCGCCACGGAGACAGTCCTGCTCCACTCTCACCGCCGTCAGAACATTTCTTCAGAGCTATCAGCCCAAAGGAAAAAAGCGCCGCACCACCACCGGGTGGGCTCGAACCTCCAACTTTTCTGTTAACAGCCGATCGCGCGAACCAAATGCGCAACGGAGACAGTCCTGCTCCACTCTCACCACCATCAGAACATATCTTCAAAGCTATCAGCCGAAAGAAAAAAAGCGCCGCAGCACCACCGGGTGGGCTCGAACCTCCAACCTTTCGGTTAACAGCCGATCGCGCTAGCCAATTGCGTCACGGAGACAGTCCCGCCCCACTCTCACAACCACCAGAACATATGTTCAAAGCTATCAGCGCAAAAAACAAGCAACACACCACTCCCGGGTTGGCTCGAACCTCCAACCTTTCGGTTAACAGCCGATCGCGCTAGCCACTTCCGCCACGGAGACAGTTCTGCTCCACTCTCACCACCGTCAGAACATTTCTTCAGAGCTATCAGCCCAAAGAAAAAAAAGCGCCGCACCACCATCGGGTGGGCTCGAACCTCCAACCTTTCGGTTAACAGCCAATCGCGCTAGCCAATTGCGCCACGGAGACAGTCGTGCTCCACTCTCACCACCATCACAACATTTCTTCAGAGCTATCAGCCCAAAGAAAAAAAAGCGCCGCACCACCATTGGGTGGGCTCGAACCTCCAACTTTTCGGTTAACAGCCCATCGTGCTAGCCAATTGCGCCACGGAGACAGTCATGCTCCACACTCACCACCGTCAGAACATTTCTTCAGAGCTATCAGCCCAAAGAAAAAAAAACGCCGCACCACTACCGGGTGGGCTCGAACCTCCAAACTTTCGGTTAACAGCCGATCGCGCTAGCCAATTGCGCCATGGAGACAGTCCTGCTCCACTCTCACCACCATCAGATTATATCTTCAAAGCTATCAGCCCAAAGAAAAAAAAGCAACACATCACTCCCTGGAGGGCTCGAACCTCCAACCTTGCAGTTAACAGCCCTACGCGCTAGCCAATTGCGCCACGGAGACAGACGTGCTCCACTCTCACCACCATCACAACATATCTTCAAAGCTATCAGCCCAAAGAAAAAAAAGCACCGCTCCACCACCGCGTGGGCTCGAACCTCCAACCTTTCGGTTACCAGCCGATCGCGCTAGCCAATTGCGCCACGGAGACAGTCATGCTCCACTCTCACCGCCGTCAGAACATTTCTTCACAGCTATCAGCCCAAAGAAAAAAAAGCGCCGCACCACCATTGGGTGGGCTCGAACCTCCAACTTTTCGGTTAACAGCCCATCGTGCTAGCCAATTGCGCCACGGAGACAGTCATGCTCCACACTCACCAGCGTCAGAACATTTCTTCAGAGCTATCAGCCCAAAGAAAAAAAAACGCCGCACCACTACCGGGTGGGCTCGAACCTCCAACCTTTCGGTTAATAGCCCATAGCGCTAGCCAATTACGCCACGGAGACAGTCGTGCTCCACTCTCACCATAATCAGAACAAAAACTATAAGCGCAAAGAAAAAAGCAACACACCACTCCCTAGAGGGCTCGAACCTCCAACTTTTCTGTTAACAGCCGATCGCGCTAGCCAATTGCGCCACGGAGACAGTCCTGCTCCACTCTCACCACCATCAGAACACATCTTCGAAGCTATCAGCCAAAAAAAAAGCGCCGCACCACCACCGGGTGGGCTCGAACCTCCAACCTTTCGGTTAACAGCCGATCACGCTAGCCAATTGCGCCACGGAGACAGTCCCGCTCCACTCTCACCACCACCAGAACATATGTTCAAAGCTCTCAGCCCAGAGAAAAAAAAGCAACACACCACTCCCGGGAGGGCTCGAACCTCCAACCTTTCAGTTAACAGCCGATCGCGCTAGCCAATTGCGCCACGAAGACAGTCTTTCTCCACTCTCACCACCGTCAGAACATTTCTTCAGAGCTATCAGCCCAAAGGAAAAAAAGCGGCGCACCACACCGGGTGGGCTCGAGCCTCCAACCTTTCGGTTAATAGCCCGTCGCGCTAGCCAATTACGCCACGGAGACAGTCGTGCTCCACCCTCACCACCATCAGAACATAACTTCAAAGCTATCAGCGCAAAGAAATAAGCAACACACCACTCCCGGGAGGGCTCGAACCTCCAACCTTTCGGTTAACAGCCGATCGCGCTAGCCAATTGCGCCATGGAGACAGTCCTGCTCTACTCTCACCACCATCAGAACATATCTTCAAAGCTATGAGCGCAAAGAACAAAGCAGCACACCACTCCCGGGAGAGGTCGAAACTCCAACCTTTCGGTAAACAGCCGATTGCGCTAGCCAATTGCGCCACGGAGACAGTCCTGCTCCACTCTCACCACCGTCAGAACATATTTTCAAAGGTATCAGCCCAAAGAAAAAAAGCACCGCACCACCACAGGGTGGGCTCGAACCTCCAACCTTTCGGCTACCAGCCGATCGCGCTAGCCGATTGCGCCACGGAGACAGTCTTGCTCCACTCTCACCACCATCAGAACATATCTTCAAAGCTATCAGCCCAAAGAAAAAAAAGTGCCGCACCACCATCGGGTTGGCTCGAACCTCCAACATTTTGGTTAACAGCCAATCGCGCTAGCCAATTGCGCCACGAAGACAGTCGTGCTCCACTCTCACCACCGTCAGAACATTTTTTCAGAGCTATCAGCCCAAAGGAAAAAAGCGCCGCACCACCACCGGGTGGGCTCGAACCTCCAACTTTTCTGTTAACAGCCGATCGCGCGAACCAAATGCGCCACGGAGACATTCCTGCTCCACTCTCACCACCATCAGAACATATCTTCAAAGCTACCAGCGCAAAGAAAAAAGCAACACACCACTCCCGCGAGAGCTCGAACCTCCAACCTTTCGGTTAACAGCCGATCGCGCTAGCCAACTGCGCCACGGAGACAGTCCTGCTCCACTCTCACCGCCGTCAGAACATTTCTTCAGAGCTATCAGCCCAAAGGAAAAAAGCGCCGCACCACCACCGGGTGGGCTCGAACCTCCAACTTTTCTGTTAACAGCCGATCGCGCGAACCAAATGCGCAACGGAGACAGTCCTGCTCCACTCTCACCACCATCAGAACATATCTTCAAAGCTATCAGCCGAAAGAAAAAAAGCGCCGCACCACCACCGGGTGGGCTCGAACCTCCAACCTTTCGGTTAACAGCCGATCGCGCTAGCCAATTGCGCCACGGAGACAGTCCCGCCCCACTCTCACAACCACCAGAACATATGTTCAAAGCTATCAGCGCAAAAAACAACCAACACACCACTCCCGGGTTGGCTCGAACCTCCAACCTTTCGGTTAACAGCCGATCGCGCTAGCCACTTCCGCCACGGAGGCAGTTCTGCTCCACTCTCACCACCGTCAGAACATTTCTTCAGAGCTATCAGCCCAAAGAAAAAAAAGCGCCGCACCACCATCGGGTGGGCTCGAACCTCCAACCTTTCGGTTAACAGCCAATCGCGCTAGCCAATTGCGCCACGGAGACAGTCGTTCTCCACTCTCACCACCATCAGAACATTTCTTCAGAGCTATCAGCCCAAAGAAAAAAAAGCGCCGCACCACCACCGGGTGGGCTCGAACCTCCAAACTTTCGGTCAACAGCCGATCGCGCTAGCCAATTGCACCATGGAGACAGTCCTGCTCTACTCTCACCACCATCAGATCATATCTTCAAAGCTATCAGCCCAAAGAAAAAAAAGCAACACATCACTCCCTGGAGGGCTCGAACCTCCAACCTTGCAGTTAACAGCCCTACGCGCTAGCCAATTGCGCCACGGAGACAGTCGTGCTCCACTCTCACCACCATCACAACATATCTTCAAAGCTATCAGCCCAAAGAAAAAAAAGCACCGCTCCACCACCGCGTGGGCTCGAACCTCCAACCTTTCGGTTACCAGCCGATCGCGCTAGCCAATTGCGCCACGGAGACAGTCCTGTTCCACTCTCACCAGCATCAGAACATATCTTCAAAGCTATCAGCCCAAAGAAAAAAAGCAACACACCACTCCCGGGAGGGCTCGAACCTCCAACCTTTCAGTTGACAGCCGATCGCGCTAGCCAATTGCGCCACGGAGACAGTCGTGCTCCACTCTCACCACTGTCAGAACATTTCTTTAGAGCTATCAGCCCAAAGGAAAAAAGCGCCGCACCACCACCGGGTGGGCTCGAGCGTCCAACCTTCCAGTTATTAGCCCATTGCGCTAGACAATTACGCCACGGAGACAGTCGTGCTCCACTCTCACCACCATCAGAACATATCTTAAAAGCTATCAGCGCAAAGAAAAAAGCAACACACCACTCCCGGGAGGGCTCGAACCTCCAACTTTTCGGTTAACAGCCCATCGTGCTAGCCAATTGCGCCACGGAGACAGTCATGCTCCACTCTCACCACCGTCAGAACATTTCTTCAGAGCTATCAGCCCAAAGAAAAAAAAAACGCCGCACCACTACCGGGTGGGCTCGAACCTCCAACCTTTCGGTTAATAGCCCATAGCGCTAGCCAATTATGCCACAGAAACAGTCGTGCTCCACTCTCACCATAATCAGAACAAAAACTATAAGCGCAAAGAAAAAAGCAACACACCACTCCCTAGAGGGCTCGAACCTCCAACTTTTCTGTTAACAGCCGATCGCGCTAGCCAATTGCGCCACGGAGACAGTCCTGCTCCACTCTCACCACCATCAGAACACATCTTCGAAGCTATCAGCCAAAAAAAGCGCCGCACCACCACCGGGTGGGCTCGAACCTCCAACCTTTCGGTTAACAGCCGATCGCGCTAGCCAATTGCGCCACGGAGACAGTCCCGCTCCACTCTCACCACCACCAGAACATATGTTCAAAGCTATCAGCCCAGAGAAAAAAAAGCAACACACCACTCCCGGGAGGGCTCGAACCTCCAACCTTTCAGTTAACAGCCGATCGCGCTAGCCAATTGCGCCACGGAGACAGTCTTTCTCCACTCTCACCACCGTCAGAACATTTCTTCAGAGCTATCAGCCCAAAGGAAAAAAAGCGCCGCACCACCACGGGGTGGGCTCGAGCCTCCAACCTTTCGGTTAATAGCCCGTCGCGCTAGCCAATTACGCCACGGAGACAGTCGTGCTCCACCCTCACCACCATCAGAACATAACTTCAAAGCTATCAGCGCAAAGAAATAAGCAACACACCACTCCCGGCAGGGCTCGAACCTCCAACCTTTCGGTTAACAGCCGATCGCGCTAGCCAATTGCGCCACGGAGACAGTCTTGCTCCACTCCCACCACCATCAGAACATATCTTCAAAGCTATCAGCGCAAAGAAAAAAGCAGCCCACCACTCCAGGGAGAGGTCGAAACTCCAACCTTTCGGTAAACAGCCGATTGCGCTAGCCAATTGCGCCACGGAGACAGTCCTGCTCCACTCTCACCACCGTCAGAACATATTTTCAAAGGTATCAGCCCAAAGAAAAAAAAGCACCGCACCACCACAGGGTGGGCTCGAACCTCCAACCTTTCGGTTACCAGCCGATCGCGCTAGCCGATTGCGCCACGGAGACAGTCTTGCTCCACTCTCACCACCATCAGAACATATCTTCAAAGCTATCAGCCCAAAGAAAAAAAAGCAACACAGCACTCCCGGGAGGGCTCGAACCTCCAACCTTTCAGTTAACAGCCGATCACGCTAGCCAATTGCGCCACGGAGGCAGTCATGCTCCACTTTCACCACCGTCAGAACATTTCTTCAGAGCTATCAGCCCAAAGGAAAAAAAGCGCCGCACCACCACCGGGTGGGCTCGAGCGTCCAACCTTTCGGTTAATAGCCCATCGCGCTAGCCAATTAAGCCACGGAGACAGTCGTGCTCCACTCTCACCACCATCAGAACATATCTTCAAAGCTATCAGCGCAAACAAAAAAGAAACACACCACTCCCGGGAGGTCTCGAACCTCCAGCCTTTCGGTTAATAGCCCATCGCGCTAGCCAATTACGCCACGGAGACAGTCGTGCTCCACTCTCACCACCATCAGAACATATCTTCAAAGCTATCAGCGCAAAAAAAGCAACACACCACTCCCGGGAGAGCTCGAACCTCCAGCCTTTCGGTTAACAGCCGATCGCGCTAGCCAATTGCGCCACGGAGACAGTCCTGCTCCACTCTCACCACCGTCAGAACATTTCTTCAGAGCTATCAGCCCAAAGAAAAAAAAGCGCCGCACCACCATCGGGTGGGCTCGAACCTCCAACCTTTCAGTTAACAGCCCATCGCGCTAGCCAATTGCGCCACGGAGACAGTCGTGCTCCACTCTCACCACCGTCACAACATTTCTTCAGAGCTATCGGCCCAAAGAAAAAAAAAGCGCCGCACCACCACCGGGTGGGCTCGAACCTCCAACCTTTCGGTTAATACCCCATCGCGCTAGCCAATTACGCCACGGAGACAGTCGTGCTCCACTCTCACCACCATCAGAACATATCTTCAAAGCTATAAGCGCAAAGAAAGAAAGCAACACACTACTCCCGGGAGCGCTCGAACCTCCAACCTTTTGGTTAACAGCCGATCGCGCTAGCCAATTGCGCCACGGAGACAGTCGTGCTCCACTCCCACCACCATCAGAACATATCTTCAAAGCTATCAGCGCAAAGAAAAAAGCAACACACCACTCCCGGGAGAGCTCGAACCTCCAACCTTTCGGTTAACAGCCGATCGCGCTAGCCAATTGCGCCACGGAGACAGTCCTGCTCCACTCTCACCACCGTCAGAACGTTTCTTCAGAGCTATCAGCCCAAAGAAAAAAAAGCGCCGCACCATCATCGGGTGGGCTCGAACCTCCAACGTTTTGGTTAACAGCCAATCGCGCTAGCCAATTGCGCCACGGAGACAGTCGTGCTCCACTCTAACCACCGTCAGAACATTTCTCCAGAGCTATCAGCCCAAAGAAAAAAAAGCGCCGCAGCACAACTGGGTGGGCTCGAACCTCCAACCTTCCGGTTAACAGCTGATCGCGTTAGCCAATTGCGCCATGGAGACAGTCCTGCTCTACTCTCACCACCATCAGAACATATCTTCAAAGCTATCAGCCCAAACAAAAAAAAAGCAGCACACCACTCCTGGGAGGGCTCGAACCTCCAACCTTTCAGTTAACAGCCCATCGCGCTAGCCAACTGTGCCACGGAGACAGTCGTGCTCCACTCTCCCCACCATCACAAATATCTTCAAAGCTATCAGCCCAAAGAAAAAAAGCACCGCACCACCACCGCGTGGGCTCGAACCTCCAACCTTTCGGTTACCAGCCGATCGCGCTAGCCGAGTGCGCCACAGAGACAGTCCTGCTCCACTCTCACCACCATAAAACATATCTTCAAATCTATCAGCCCAAAGAAAAAAAGCAACACACCACTCCCGGCAGGGCTCGAACCTCCAACCTTTCGGTTAACAGCCGATCGCGCTAGCCAATTGCGCCACGGAGACAGTCGTGCTCCACTCCCACCACCATCAGAACATATCTTCAAAGCTATCAGCGCAAAGAAAAAAGCAGCCCACCACTCCAGGGAGAGGTCGAAACTCCAACCTTTCGGTAAACAGCCGATTGCGCTAGCCAATTGCGCCACGGAGACAGTCCTGCTCCACTCTCACCACCGTCAGAACATATTTTCAAAGGTATCAGCCCAAAGAAAAAAAAGCACCGCACCACCACAGGGTGGGCTCGAACCTCCAACCTTTCGGTTACCAGCCGATCGCGCTAGCCGATTGCGCCACGGAGACAGTCTTGCTCCACTCTCACCACCATCAGAACATATCTTCAAAGCTATCAGCCCAAAGAAAAAAAAGCAACACAGCACTCCCGGGAGGGCTCGAACCTCCAACCTTTCAGTTAACAGCCGATCACGCTAGCCAATTGCGCCACGGAGACAGTCATGCTCCACTTTCACCACCGTCAGAACATTTCTTCAGAGCTATCAGCCCAAAGGAAAAAAAGCGCCGCACCACCACCGGGTGGGCTCGAGCGTCCAACCTTTCGGTTAATAGCCCATCGCGCTAGCCAATTACGCCACGGAGACAGTCGTGCTCCACTCTCACCACCATCAGAACATATCTTCAAAGCTATCAGCGCAAACAAAAAAGAAACACACCACTCCCGGGAGGTCTCGAACCTCCAGCCTTTCGGTTAATAGCCCATCGCGCTAGCCAATTACGCCACGGAGACAGTCGTGCTCCACTCTCACCACCATCAGAACATATCTTCAAAGCTATCAGCGCAAAAAAAGCAACACACCACTCCCGGAAGAGCTCGAACCTCCAGCCTTTCGGTTAACAGCCGATCGCGCTAGCCAATTGCGCCACGGAGACAGTCCTGCTCCACTCTCACCACCGTCAGAACATTTCTTCAGAGCTATCAGCCCAAAGAAAAAAAAGCGCCGCACCACCATCGGGTGGGCTCGAACCTCCAACCTTTCGGTTAACAGCCCATCGCGCTAGCCAATTGCGCCACGGAGACAGTCGTGCTCCACTCTCACCACCGTCACAACATTTCTTCAGAGCTATCGGCCCAAAGAAAAAAAAAGCGCCGCACCACCACCGGGTGGGCTCGAACCTCCAACCTTTCGGTTAATACCCCATCGCGCTAGCCAATTACGCCACGGAGACAGTCGTGCTCCACTCTCACCACCATCAGAACATATCTTCAAAGCTATAAGCGCAAAGAAAGAAAGCAACACACTACTCCCGGGAGCGCTCGAACCTCCAACCTTTTGGTTAACAGCCGATCGCGCTAGCCAATTGCGCCACGGAGACAGTCGTGCTCCACACCCACCACCATCAGAACATATCTTCAAAGCTATCAGCGCAAAGAAAAAAGCAACACACCACTCCCGGGAGAGCTCGAACCTCCAACCTTTCGGTTAACAGCCGATCGCGCTAGCCAATTGCGCCACGGAGACAGTCCTGCTCCACTCTCACCACCGTCAGAACGTTTCTTCAGAGCTATCAGCCCAAAGAAAAAAAAGCGCCGCACCATCATCGGGTGGGCTCGAACATCCAACGTTTTGGTTAACAGCCAATCGCGCTAGCCAATTGCGCCACGGAGACAGTCGTGCTCCACTCTAACCACCGTCAGAACATTTCTCCAGAGCTATCAGCCCAAAGAAAAAAAAGCGCCGCAGCACAACCGGGTGGGCTCGAACCTCCAACCTTCCGGTTAACAGCTGATCGCGTTAGCCAATTGCGCCATGGAGACAGTCCTGCTCTACTCTCACCACCATCAGAACATATCTTCAAAGCTATCAGCCCAAACAAAAAAAAAGCAGCACACCACTCCTGGGAGGGCTCGAACCTCCAACCTTTCAGTTAACAGCCCATCGCGCTAGCCAACTGTGCCACGGAGACAGTCGTGCTCCACTCTCCCCACCATCACAAATATCTTCAAAGCTATCAGCCCAAAGAAAAAAAGCACCGCACCACCACCGCGTGGGCTCGAACCTCCAACCTTTCGGTTACCAGCCGATCGCGCTAGCCGAGTGCGCCACAGAGACAGTCCTGCTCCACTCTCACCACCATAAAACATATCTTCAAATCTATCAGCCCAAAGAAAAAAAGCAACACACCACTCCCGGGAGGGCTCGAACCTCCAACCTTTCAGTTAACAGCCGATCATGCTAGCCAATTGCGCCACTGAGACAGTCATGCTCCACTCTCTCCACCGTCAGAACATTTCTTCAGAGCTATCAGCCCAAAGGAAAAAAAGCGCCGCACCACCACCGGGTGGGCTCGAGCGTCCAACATTTCGGTTAATAGCCCATCGCGCTAGCCAATTGCGCCACGGAGACAGTCCTGCTCCACTCTCACCACCACCAGAACATATATTCAAAGCTATCAAACGAAAGAAAAAAAAGCGCCGCACCACCACCGGGTGGGCTGGAACCTCCAACCTTTCGGTTAACAGCCGATCGCGCTAGCCAATTGCGCCACGGAGACAGTCCCGCTCCACTCCCACCACCATCAGAACATATCTTCAAAGCTATCAGCGCAAAGAAAAAAGCAACACACCACTCCCGGGAGAGCTCGAACCTCCAACCTTTCGGTTAACAGCCGATCGCGCTAGCCAATTGCGCCACGGAGACAGTCCTGCTCCACTCTCACCACCGTCAGAACATTTCTTCAGAGCTATCAGCCCAAAGCAAAAAAGCGCCGCACCACCACCGGGTGGGCTCGAACCTCCCCCCTTTTGGTTAACAGTCGATCGCGCTAGCCAATTGCGCCACGGAGAGAGTCGTGCTCCTTTCTCACCACCAACAGAACATATCTTCAAAGCTATCAGCGCAAAGAAAAAAGCAACACACCACTCCCGGGAGGGCTTGAACCTCGAACCTTTCGGTTAACAGCCGATCGCGCTAGCCAATTGCGCCGCGGAGACAGTCATGCTCCACTCTCACCATAATCAGAACAAAAACTATAAGCGCAAAAAAAAGCAACACACCACTCCCTAGAGGGCTCGAACCTCCAACTTTTCTGTTAACAGCCGATCGCGCTAGCCAATTGTGCCACGGAGACAGTCCTGCTCCACTCTCAGCACCATCAGAACACATCTTCAAAGCTATCAGCGCAAAGAAAAAAGCAACACGCCACTCCCGGGTGGGCTCGAACCTCCAACCTTCCGGTTAACAGCCGATCGCGCTAGCCAATTGCGCCACGGAGACAGTTATGCTCCACTCTCACCACCGTCAGAACATTTCTTCAGAGCTATCAGCCCAAAGGAAAAAAAGCGCCGCACCACCACCGGGTGGGCTCGAGCGTCCAACCTTTCGGTTAATAGCCCATCGCGCTAGCCAATTACGCAACGGAGACAGTCGTGCTCCACTCTCAACACGATAAGAACATATCTTCAAAGCTATCAGCGCAAAAAAAGCAACACACCACTCCCGGGAGAGCTCGAACCTCCAGCCTTTCGGTTAACAGCCGATCGCGCTAGCCAATTGCGCCACGGAGACAGTCCTGCTCCACTCTCACCACCGTCAGAACATTTCTTCAGAGCTATCAGCCCAAAGAAAAAAAAGCGCCGCACCACCATCGGGTGGGCTCCAACCTCCAACCTTTCGGTTAACAGCCCATCGCGCTAGCCAATTGCGCCACGGAGACAGTCATGCTCCACTCTCACCACCGTCAGAACATTTCTTCAGAGCTATCAGCCCAAAGAAAAAAAAAGCGCTGCACCACCACCGGGTGGGCTCGAACCTCCAACCTTTCGGTTAATACCCCATCGCGCTAGCAAATTACGCCATGGAGACAGTCGTGCTCCACTCTCACCACCATCAGAACATATCTTCAAAGCTATAAGCGCAAAGAAAAAAAGCAACACACCACTCCCGGGAGGGCTCGAACCTCCAACCTTTTGGTTAACAGCCGATCGCGCTAGCCGATTGCGCCACGGAGACAGTCGTGCTCCACTCCCACCACCATCAGAACATATCTTCAAAGCTATCAGCGCAAAGAAAAAAGCAACACACCACTCCCGGGAGAGCTCGAACCTCCAACCCTTCGGTTAACAGCCGATCGCGCTAGCCAATTGCGCCACGGAGACAGTCCTGCTCCACTTTCACCACCATCAGAACATATCTTCAAAGCTATCAGCCGAAAGAAAAAAAGCGCCGCACCACCACCGGGTGGGCTCGAACCTCCAACCTTTCGGTTAACAGCCGATCGCGCTAGCCAATTGCGCCACGGAGACAGTCCCGCCCCACTCTCACAACCACCAGAACATATGTTCAAAGCTATCAGCGCAAAAAACAAGCAACACACCACTCCCGGGTTGGCTCGAACCTCCAACCTTTCGGTTAACAGCCGATCGCGCTAGCCACTTCCGCCACGGAGGCAGTTCTGCTCCACTCTCACCACCGTCAGAACATTTCTTCAGAGCTATCAGCCCAAAGAAAAAAAAGCGCCGCACCACCATCGGGTGGGCTCGAACCTCCAACCTTTCGGTTAACAGCCAATCGCGCTAGCCAATTGCGCCACGGAGACAGTCGTTCTCCACTCTCACCACCATCAGAACATTTCTTCAGAGCTATCAGCCCAAAGAAAAAAAAGCGCCGCACCACCACCGGGTGGGCTCGAACCTCCAAACTTTCGGTCAACAGCCGATCGCGCTAGCCAATTGCACCATGGAGACAGTCCTGCTCTACTCTCACCACCATCAGATCATATCTTCAAAGCTATCAGCCCAAAGAAAAAAAAGCAACACATCACTCCCTGGAGGGCTCGAACCTCCAACCTTGCAGTTAACAGCCCTACGCGCTAGCCAATTGCGCCACGGAGACAGTCGTGCTCCACTCTCACCACCATCACAACATATCTTCAAAGCTATCAGCCCAAAGAAAAAAAAGCACCGCTCCACCACCGCGTGGGCTCGAACCTCCAACCTTTCGGTTACCAGCCGATCGCGCTAGCCAATTGCGCCACGGAGACAGTCCTGTTCCACTCTCACCAGCATCAGAACATATCTTCAAAGCTATCAGCCCAAAGAAAAAAAGCAACACACCACTCCCGGGAGGGCTCGAACCTCCAACCTTTCAGTTGACAGCCGATCGCGCTAGCCAATTGCGCCACGGAGACAGTCGTGCTCCACTCTCACCACTGTCAGAACATTTCTTTAGAGCTATCAGCCCAAAGGAAAAAAGCGCCGCACCACCACCGGGTGGGCTCGAGCGTCCAACCTTCCAGTTATTAGCCCATTGCGCTAGACAATTACGCCACGGAGACAGTCGTGCTCCACTCTCACCACCATCAGAACATATCTTAAAAGCTATCAGCGCAAAGAAAAAAGCAACACACCACTCCCGGGAGGGCTCGAACCTCCAACTTTTCGGTTAACAGCCCATCGTGCTAGCCAATTGCGCCACGGAGACAGTCATGCTCCACTCTCACCACCGTCAGAACATTTCTTCAGAGCTATCAGCCCAAAGAAAAAAAAAACGCCGCACCACTACCGGGTGGGCTCGAACCTCCAACCTTTCGGTTAATAGCCCATAGCGCTAGCCAATTATGCCACAGAAACAGTCGTGCTCCACTCTCACCATAATCAGAACAAAAACTATAAGCGCAAAGAAAAAAGCAACACACCACTCCCTAGAGGGCTCGAACCTCCAACTTTTCTGTTAACAGCCGATCGCGCTAGCCAATTGCGCCACGGAGACAGTCCTGCTCCACTCTCACCACCATCAGAACACATCTTCGAAGCTATCAGCCAAAAAAAGCGCCGCACCACCACCGGGTGGGCTCGAACCTCCAACCTTTCGGTTAACAGCCGATCGCGCTAGCCAATTGCGCCACGGAGACAGTCCCGCTCCACTCTCACCACCACCAGAACATATGTTCAAAGCTATCAGCCCAGAGAAAAAAAAGCAACACACCACTCCCGGGAGGGCTCGAACCTCCAACCTTTCAGTTAACAGCCGATCGCGCTAGCCAATTGCGCCACGGAGACAGTCTTTCTCCACTCTCACCACCGTCAGAACATTTCTTCAGAGCTATCAGCCCAAAGGAAAAAAAGCGCCGCACCACCACGGGGTGGGCTCGAGCCTCCAACCTTTCGGTTAATAGCACGTCGCGCTAGCCAATTACGCCACGGAGACAGTCGTGCTCCACCCTCACCACCATCAGAACATAACTTCAAAGCTATCAGCGCAAAGAAATAAGCAACACACCACTCCCGGCAGGGCTCGAACCTCCAACCTTTCGGTTAACAGCCGATCGCGCTAGCCAATTGCGCCACGGAGACAGTCTTGCTCCACTCCCACCACCATCAGAACATATCTTCAAAGCTATCAGCGCAAAGAAAAAAGCAGCCCACCACTCCAGGGAGAGGTCGAAACTCCAACCTTTCGGTAAACAGCCGATTGCGCTAGCCAATTGCGCCACGGAGACAGTCCTGCTCCACTCTCACCACCGTCAGAACATATATTCAAAGGTATCAGCCCAAAGAAAAAAAAGCACCGCACCACCACAGGGTGGGCTCGAACCTCCAACCTTTCGGTTACCAGCCGATCGCGCTAGCCGATTGCGCCACGGAGACAGTCTTGCTCCACTCTCACCACCATCAGAACATATCTTCAAAGCTATCAGCCCAAAGAAAAAAAAGCAACACAGCACTCCCGGGAGGGCTCGAACCTCCAACCTTTCAGTTAACAGCCGATCACGCTAGCCAATTGCGCCACGGAGACAGTCATGCTCCACTTTCACCACCGTCAGAACATTTCTTCAGAGCTATCAGCCCAAAGGAAAAAAAGCGCCGCACCACCACCGGGTGGGCTCGAGCGTCCAACCTTTCGGTTAATAGCCCATCGCGCTAGCCAATTAAGCCACGGAGACAGTCGTGCTCCACTCTCACCACCATCAGAACATATCTTCAAAGCTATCAGCGCAAACAAAAAAGAAACACACCACTCCCGGGAGGTCTCGAACCTCCAGCCTTTCGGTTAATAGCCCATCGCGCTAGCCAATTACGCCACGGAGACAGTCGTGCTCCACTCTCACCACCATCAGAACATATCTTCAAAGCTATCAGCGCAAAAAAAGCAACACACCACTCCCGGGAGAGCTCGAACCTCCAGCCTTTCGGTTAACAGCCGATCGCGCTAGCCAATTGCGCCACGGAGACAGTCCTGCTCCACTCTCACCACCGTCAGAACATTTCTTCAGAGCTATCAGCCCAAAGAAAAAAAAGCGCCGCACCACCATCGGGTGGGCTCGAACCTCCAACCTTTCAGTTAACAGCCCATCGCGCTAGCCAATTGCGCCACGGAGACAGTCGTGCTCCACTCTCACCACCGTCACAACATTTCTTCAGAGCTATCGGCCCAAAGAAAAAAAAAGCGCCGCACCACCACCGGGTGGGCTCGAACCTCCAACCTTTCGGTTAATACCCCATCGCGCTAGCCAATTACGCCACGGAGACAGTCGTGCTCCACTCTCACCACCATCAGAACATATCTTCAAAGCTATAAGCGCAAAGAAAGAAAGCAACACACTACTCCCGGGAGCGCTCGAACCTCCAACCTTTTGGTTAACAGCCGATCGCGCTAGCCAATTGCGCCACGGAGACAGTCGTGCTCCACTCCCACCACCATCAGAACATATCTTCAAAGCTATCAGCGCAAAGAAAAAAGCAACACACCACTCCCGGGAGAGCTCGAACCTCCAACCTTTCGGTTAACAGCCGATCGCGCTAGCCAATTGCGCCACGGAGACAGTCCTGCTCCACTCTCACCACCGTCAGAACGTTTCTTCAGAGGTATCAGCCCAAAGAAAAAAAAGCGCCGCACCATCATCGGGTGGGCTCGAACCTCCAACGTTTTGGTTAACAGCCAATCGCGCTAGCCAATTGCGCCACGGAGACAGTCGTGCTCCACTCTAACCACCGTCAGAACATTTCTCCAGAGCTATCAGCCCAAAGAAAAAAAAGCGCCGCAGCACAACTGGGTGGGCTCGAACCTCCAACCTTCCGGTTAACAGCTGATCGCGTTAGCCAATTGCGCCATGGAGACAGTCCTGCTCTACTCTCACCACCATCAGAACATATCTTCAAAGCTATCAGCCCAAACAAAAAAAAAGCAGCACACCACTCCTGGGAGGGCTCGAACCTCCAACCTTTCAGTTAACAGCCCATCGCGCTAGCCAACTGTGCCACGGAGACAGTCGTGCTCCACTCTCCCCACCATCACAAATATCTTCAAAGCTATCAGCCCAAAGAAAAAAAGCACCGCACCACCACCGCGTGGGCTCGAACCTCCAACCTTTCGGTTACCAGCCGATCGCGCTAGCCGAGTGCGCCACAGAGACAGTCCTGCTCCACTCTCACCACCATAAAACATATCTTCAAATCTATCAGCCCAAAGAAAAAAAGCAACACACCACTCCCGGCAGGGCTCGAACCTCCAACCTTTCGGTTAACAGCCGATCGCGCTAGCCAATTGCGCCACGGAGACAGTCGTGCTCCACTCCCACCACCATCAGAACATATCTTCAAAGCTATCAGCGCAAAGAAAAAAGCAGCCCACCACTCCAGGGAGAGGTCGAAACTCCAACCTTTCGGTAAACAGCCGATTGCGCTAGCCAATTGCGCCACGGAGACAGTCCTGCTCCACTCTCACCACCGTCAGAACATATTTTCAAAGGTATCAGCCCAAAGAAAAAAAAGCACCGCACCACCACAGGGTGGGCTCGAACCTCCAACCTTTCGGTTACCAGCCGATCGCGCTAGCCGATTGCGCCACGGAGACAGTCTTGCTCCACTCTCACCACCATCAGAACATATCTTCAAAGCTATCAGCCCAAAGAAAAAAAAGCAACACAGCACTCCCGGGAGGGCTCGAACCTCCAACCTTTCAGTTAACAGCCGATCACGCTAGCCAATTGCGCCACGGAGACAGTCATGCTCCACTTTCACCACCGTCAGAACATTTCTTCAGAGCTATCAGCCCAAAGGAAAAAAAGCGCCGCACCACCACCGGGTGGGCTCGAGCGTCCAACCTTTCGGTTAATAGCCCATCGCGCTAGCCAATTACGCCACGGAGACAGTCGTGCTCCACTCTCACCACCATCAGAACATATCTTCAAAGCTATCAGCGCAAACAAAAAAGAAACACACCACTCCCGGGAGGTCTCGAACCTCCAGCCTTTCGGTTAATAGCCCATCGCGCTAGCCAATTACGCCACGGAGACAGTCGTGCTCCACTCTCACCACCATCAGAACATATCTTCAAAGCTATCAGCGCAAAAAAAGCAACACACCACTCCCGGAAGAGCTCGAACCTCCAGCCTTTCGGTTAACAGCCGATCGCGCTAGCCAATTGCGCCACGGAGACAGTCCTGCTCCACTCTCACCACCGTCAGAACATTTCTTCAGAGCTATCAGCCCAAAGAAAAAAAAGCGCCGCACCACCATCGGGTGGGCTCGAACCTCCAACCTTTCGGTTAACAGCCCATCGCGCTAGCCAATTGCGCCACGGAGACAGTCGTGCTCCACTCTCACCACCGTCACAACATTTCTTCAGAGCTATCGGCCCAAAGAAAAAAAAAGCGCCGCACCACCACCGGGTGGGCTCGAACCTCCAACCTTTCGGTTAATACCCCATCGCGCTAGCCAATTACGCCACGGAGACAGTCGTGCTCCACTCTCACCACCATCAGAACATATCTTCAAAGCTATAAGCGCAAAGAAAGAAAGCAACACACTACTCCCGGGAGCGCTCGAACCTCCAACCTTTTGGTTAACAGCCGATCGCGCTAGCCAATTGCGCCACGGAGACAGTCGTGCTCCACACCCACCACCATCAGAACATATCTTCAAAGCTATCAGCGCAAAGAAAAAAGCAACACACCACTCCCGGGAGAGCTCGAACCTCCAACCTTTCGGTTAACAGCCGATCGCGCTAGCCAATTGCGCCACGGAGACAGTCCTGCTCCACTCTCACCACCGTCAGAACGTTTCTTCAGAGCTATCAGCCCAAAGAAAAAAAAGCGCCGCACCATCATCGGGTGGGCTCGAACATCCAACGTTTTGGTTAACAGCCAATCGCGCTAGCCAATTGCGCCACGGAGACAGTCGTGCTCCACTCTAACCACCGTCAGAACATTTCTCCAGAGCTATCAGCCCAAAGAAAAAAAAGCGCCGCAGCACAACCGGGTGGGCTCGAACCTCCAACCTTCCGGTTAACAGCTGATCGCGTTAGCCAATTGCGCCATGGAGACAGTCCTGCTCTACTCTCACCACCATCAGAACATATCTTCAAAGCTATCAGCCCAAACAAAAAAAAAGCAGCACACCACTCCTGGGAGGGCTCGAACCTCCAACCTTTCAGTTAACAGCCCATCGCGCTAGCCAACTGTGCCACGGAGACAGTCGTGCTCCACTCTCCCCACCATCACAAATATCTTCAAAGCTATCAGCCCAAAGAAAAAAAGCACCGCACCACCACCGCGTGGGCTCGAACCTCCAACCTTTCGGTTACCAGCCGATCGCGCTAGCCGAGTGCGCCACAGAGACAGTCCTGCTCCACTCTCACCACCATAAAACATATCTTCAAATCTATCAGCCCAAAGAAAAAAAGCAACACACCACTCCCGGGAGGGCTCGAACCTCCAACCTTTCAGTTAACAGCCGATCATGCTAGCCAATTGCGCCACTGAGACAGTCATGCTCCACTCTCTCCACCGTCAGAACATTTCTTCAGAGCTATCAGCCCAAAGGAAAAAAAGCGCCGCACCACCACCGGGTGGGCTCGAGCGTCCAACATTTCGGTTAATAGCCCATCGCGCTAGCCAATTGCGCCACGGAGACAGTCCTGCTCCACTCTCACCACCACCAGAACATATATTCAAAGCTATCAAACGAAAGAAAAAAAAGCGCCGCACCACCACCGGGTGGGCTGGAACCTCCAACCTTTCGGTTAACAGCCGATCGCGCTAGCCAATTGCGCCACGGAGACAGTCCCGCTCCACTCCCACCACCATCAGAACATATCTTCAAAGCTATCAGCGCAAAGAAAAAAGCAACACACCACTCCCGGGAGAGCTCGAACCTCCAACCTTTCGGTTAACAGCCGATCGCGCTAGCCAATTGCGCCACGGAGACAGTCCTGCTCCACTCTCACCACCGTCAGAACATTTCTTCAGAGCTATCAGCCCAAAGCAAAAAAGCGCCGCACCACCACCGGGTGGGCTCGAACCTCCCCCCTTTTGGTTAACAGTCGATCGCGCTAGCCAATTGCGCCACGGAGAGAGTCGTGCTCCTTTCTCACCACCAACAGAACATATCTTCAAAGCTATCAGCGCAAAGAAAAAAGCAACACACCACTCCCGGGAGGGCTTGAACCTCGAACCTTTCGGTTAACAGCCGATCGCGCTAGCCAATTGCGCCGCGGAGACAGTCATGCTCCACTCTCACCATAATCAGAACAAAAACTATAAGCGCAAAAAAAAGCAACACACCACTCCCTAGAGGGCTCGAACCTCCAACTTTTCTGTTAACAGCCGATCGCGCTAGCCAATTGTGCCACGGAGACAGTCCTGCTCCACTCTCAGCACCATCAGAACACATCTTCAAAGCTATCAGCGCAAAGAAAAAAGCAACACGCCACTCCCGGGTGGGCTCGAACCTCCAACCTTCCGGTTAACAGCCGATCGCGCTAGCCAATTGCGCCACGGAGACAGTTATGCTCCACTCTCACCACCGTCAGAACATTTCTTCAGAGCTATCAGCCCAAAGGAAAAAAAGCGCCGCACCACCACCGGGTGGGCTCGAGCGTCCAACCTTTCGGTTAATAGCCCATCGCGCTAGCCAATTACGCAACGGAGACAGTCGTGCTCCACTCTCAACACGATAAGAACATATCTTCAAAGCTATCAGCGCAAAAAAAGCAACACACCACTCCCGGGAGAGCTCGAACCTCCAGCCTTTCGGTTAACAGCCGATCGCGCTAGCCAATTGCGCCACGGAGACAGTCCTGCTCCACTCTCACCACCGTCAGAACATTTCTTCAGAGCTATCAGCCCAAAGAAAAAAAAGCGCCGCACCACCATCGGGTGGGCTCCAACCTCCAACCTTTCGGTTAACAGCCCATCGCGCTAGCCAATTGCGCCACGGAGACAGTCATGCTCCACTCTCACCACCGTCAGAACATTTTTTCAGAGCTATCAGCCCAAAGAAAAAAAAAGCGCTGCACCACCACCGGGTGGGCTCGAACCTCCAACCTTTCGGTTAATACCCCATCGCGCTAGCAAATTACGCCATGGAGACAGTCGTGCTCCACTCTCACCACCATCAGAACATATCTTCAAAGCTATAAGCGCAAAGAAAAAAAGCAACACACCACTCCCGGGAGGGCTCGAACCTCCAACCTTTTGGTTAACAGCCGATCGCGCTAGCCGATTGCGCCACGGAGACAGTCGTGCTCCACTCCCACCACCATCAGAACATATCTTCAAAGCTATCAGCGCAAAGAAAAAAGCAACACACCACTCCCGGGAGAGCTCGAACCTCCAACCCTTCGGTTAACAGCCGATCGCGCTAGCCAATTGCGCCACGGAGACAGTCCTGCTCCACTTTCACCACCGTCAGAACGTTTCTTCAGAGCTATCAGCCCAAAGAAAAAAAAGCGCCGCACCACCATCGGGTGGGCTCGAACCTCCAACTTTTTGGTTAACAGCCAATCGCGCTAGCCAATTGCGCCACGGAGACAGTCGTGCTCCACTCTAACCACCGTCAGAACATTTCTTCAGAGCTATCAGCCCAAAGAAAAAAAAGCGCCGCACCATAACCGGGTGGGCTCGAACCTCCAACCTTCCGGTTAACAGCTGATCGCGCTAGCCAATTGCGCCATGGAGACAGTCCCGCTCCACTCCCACCACCATCAGAACATATCTTCAAAGCTATCAGCGCAAAGAAAAAAGCAACACACCACTCCCGGGAGAGCTCGAACCTCCAAACTTTCGGTTAACAGCCGATCGCGCTAGCCAATTGCGCCATGGAGACAGTCCTGCTCTACTCTTACCACCATCAGAACATATCTTCAAAGCTATCAGCCCAAACAAAAAAAAGCAACACACCACTCCTGGGAGGGCTCGAACCTCCAACCTTTCAGTTAACAGCCCATCGCGCTAGCCAACTGTGCCACGGAGACAGTCGTGCTCCACTCTCACCACCATCACAAATATCTTCAAAGCTATCAGCCCAAAGAAAAAAACGCACCGCACCACCACCGCGTGGGCTCGAACCTCCAACCTTTCGATTACCAGCCGATCGCGCTAGCCGAGTGCGCCACAGAGACAGTCCTGCTCCACTCTCACCACCATCAGAACATATCTTCAAAGCTATCAGCCCAAAGAAAAAAAAGCAACACACCACTCCCGGGAGGGCTCGAACCTCCAACCTTTCAGTTAACAGCCGATCACGCTAGCCAATTGCGCCACGGAGACAGTCGTGCTCCACTCCCACCACCATCAGAACATATCTTCAAAGCTATCAGCGCAAAGAACAAAGCAACACACCACTCCCGGGAGAGCTCGAACCTCCAAACTTTCGGTTAACAGCCGATCGCGCTAGCCAATTGCGCCATGGAGACAGTCCTGCTCTACTCTCACCACCATCAGAACACATCTTCAAAGCTATCAGCGCAAAGAAAAAAGCAACACACCACTCCCGGGTGGGCTCGAACCTCCAACCTTCCGGTTAACAGCCGATCGCGCTAGCCAATTGCGCCACGGAGACAGTCATGCTCCACTCTCACCACCGTCAGAACATTTCTTCAGAGCTATCAGCCCAAAGAAAAAAAAGCGCTGCACCACAACCGGGTGGGCTCGAACCTCCAACCTTTCGGTTAACAGCCGATCGCGCTAGCCAATTGCGCCACGGAGACAGTCCTGCTCCACTCTCACCACCGTCAGAACATTTCTTCAGAGCTATCAGCCTTCAGGAAAAAAGCGCCGAACCACCACCGGGTGGGCTCGAACCTCCAACCTTTTGGCTAACACCGATCGCGCTAGCCAATTGCGCCATGGAGACAGTCCTGCTCTACTCTCACCACCATCAGAACATATCTTCAAAGCTATCAGCCCAAACAAAAAAAAGCAAGACACCACTCCTGGGAGGGCTCGAACCTCCAACCTTTCAGTTAACAGCCCATCGCGCTAGCCAACTGTGCCACGGAGACAGTCGTGCTCCACTCTCACCACCATCACAAATATCTTCAAAGCTATCAGCCCAAAGAAAAAAAAGCACCGCACCACCACCGCGTGGGCTCAAACCTCCAACCTTTCGATTACCAGCCGATCGCGCTAGCCGAGTGCGCCAGAGAGACAGTCCTGCTCCACTCTCACCACCATCAGAACATATCTTCAAAGCTATCAGCCCAAAGAAAAAAAGCAACACACCACTCCCGGGAGGGCTCGAACCTCCAACCTTTCAGTTAACAGCCGATCACGCTAGCCAATTGCGCCACGGAGACAGTCATGCTCCACTCTCACCACCGTAAGAACATTTCTTCAGAGCTATCAGCCCAAAGGAAAAAAAGTGCCGCACCACCACCGGGTGGGCTCGAGCGTCCAACGTTTCGGTTAATAGCCCATCACGCTAGCCAATTGCGCTACGGAGACAGTCCTGCTCCACTCTCACCACCATCAGAACATATATTCAAAGCTATCAGACGAAATAAAACAAAGCGCCACACCACCACCGGGTGGGCTGGAACCTCCAACCTTTCGGTTAACTGCCGATCGCGCTAGCCAATTGCGCCACGGAGACAGTCCCGCTTCACTCCTACCACCATCAGAACATATCTTCAAAGCTATCAGCGCAAAGAAAAAAGCAACACACCACTCCCGGGAGAGCTCGAACCTCCAACCTTTCGGTTAACAGCCGATCGCGCTAGCTAATTGCGCCACGGAGACAGTCCTGCTCCACTCTCACCACCGTCAGAACATTTCTTCAGAGCTATCAGCCCAAAGCAAAAAAGCGCCGCACCACCACCGGGTGGGCTCGAACCTCCCCCTTTTGGTTAACAGTCGATCGCGCTAGCCAATTGCGCCACGGAGAGAGTCGTGCTCCTTTCTCACCACCAACAGAACATATCTTCAAAGCTATCAGCGCAAAGAAAAAAAGCAACACACCACTCCCGGGAGGGCTTGAACCTCGAACCTTTCGGTTAACAGCCGATCGCGCTAGCCAATTGCGCCGCGGAGACAGTCGTGCTCCACTCTCACCATAATCAGAACAAAAACTATAAGCTCAAAGAAAAAAGCAACACACCACTCCCTAGAGGGCTCGAACCTCCAACTTTTCTGTTAACAGCCGATCGCGCTAGCCAATTGCGCCACGGAGACAGTCCTGCTCCACTCTCACCACCATCAGAACACATCTTCAAAGCTATCAGCCGAAAAAAAAAGCGCCGCACCACCACCGGGTGGGCTCGAACCTCCAACCTTTCGGTTAACAGCCGATCGCGCTAGCCAATTGCGCCAATGAGACAGTCCCGCTCCACTCTCACCACCACCAGAACATATGTTCAAAGCTATCAGCCCAGAGAAAAAAAAGCAACACACCACTCCCGGGAGGGCTCGAACCTCCAACCTTTAAGTTACCAGCCGATCGCGCTAGCCAATTGCGCCACGGAGACAGTCTTTCTCCACTCTCACCACCGTCAGAACATTTCTTCAGAGCTATCAGCCCAAAGGAAAAAAGCGCCGCACCACCACCGGGTGGGCTCGAGCCTCCAACCTTTCGGTTAATAGCCCGTCGCGCTAGCCAATTACGCCACGGAGACAGTCGTGCTCCACTCTCACCACCATCAGAACATAACTTCAAAGCTATCAGCGCAAAGAAAAAAGCAGCACACCACTCCCGGGAGAGGTCGAAACTCCAACCTTTCGGTAAACAGCCGATTGCGCTAGCCAATTGGGCCACGGAGACAGTCCTGTTCCACTCTCACCACCCTCAGAACATATTTTCAAAGGTATCAGCCCAAAGAAAAAAAAGCACCGCACCACCACAGGGTGGGCTCGAACCTCCAACCTTTCGGTTAACAGCCGATCGCGCTAGCCAATTGCGCCACGGAGACAGTCCTGCTCCACTCTCACCACCGTCAGAACATTTCTTCAGAGCTATCAGCCTTCAGGAAAAAAGCGCCGAACCACCACCGGGTGGGCTCGAACCTCCAACCTTTTGGCTAACACCGATCGCGCTACCCAATGACGCCACGGAGAGAGTCGTGCTCCTTTCTCACCACCAACAGAACATATGTTCAAAGCTATCAGCGCAAAGAAAAAAGCAACACACCACTCCCGGGTAGGCTCGAACTTCCAACCTTTCGGTTAACAGCCGGTCGCGCTTGCCACTTCCGCCACGGAGACAGTCCTGCTCCACTCTCACCACCATCAGAACATATCTTCAAAGCTATCAGCCCAAAGAAAGAAAAGCGCCGCACCACCACCGGGTGGGCTCGAACCTCCAACCTTTCGCTTAACAGCCGATCGCGCTAGCCAATTGCGCCATGGAAACAGTCCAGCTCCACTCTCACCACCATCAGAACATTTCTTCAGAGCTATCAGCCCAAAGCAAAAAAGCGCCGCACCACCACCGGGTGGGCTCGAACCTCCCCCTTTTGGTTAACAGTCGATCGCGCTAGCCAATTGCGCCACGGAGAGAGTCGTGCTCCTTTCTCACCACCAACAGAACATATCTTCAAAGCTATCAGCGCAAAGAAAAAAAGCAACACACCACTCCCGGGAGGGCTTGAACCTCGAACCTTTCGGTTAACAGCCGATCGCGCTAGCCAATTGCGCCGCGGAGACAGTCGTGCTCCACTCTCACCATAATCAGAACAAAAACTATAAGCTCAAAGAAAAAAGCAACACACCACTCCCTAGAGGGCTCGAACCTCCAACTTTTCTGTTAACAGCCGATCGCGCTAGCCAATTGCGCCACGGAGACAGTCCTGCTCCACTCTCACCACCATCAGAACACATCTTCAAAGCTATCAGCCGAAAAAAAAAGCGCCGCACCACCACCGGGTGGGCTCGAACCTCCAACCTTTCGGTTAACAGCCGATCGCGCTAGCCAATTGCGCCAATGAGACAGTCCCGCTCCACTCTCACCACCACCAGAACATATGTTCAAAGCTATCAGCCCAGAGAAAAAAAAGCAACACACCACTCCCGGGAGGGCTCGAACCTCCAACCTTTAAGTTACCAGCCGATCGCGCTAGCCAATTGCGCCACGGAGACAGTCTTTCTCCACTCTCACCACCGTCAGAACATTTCTTCAGAGCTATCAGCCCAAAGGAAAAAAGCGCCGCACCACCACCGGGTGGGCTCGAGCCTCCAACCTTTCGGTTAATAGCCCGTCGCGCTAGCCAATTACGCCACGGAGACAGTCGTGCTCCACTCTCACCACCATCAGAACATAACTTCAAAGCTATCAGCGCAAAGCAATAAGCAACACACCACTCTCGGGAGGGCTCGAACCTCCAACCTTTCGGTTAACAGCCGATCGCGCTAGCCAATTGCGCCACGGAGACAGTCGTGCTCCACTCCCACCACCATCAGAACATATCTTCAAAGCTATCAGCGCAAAGAAAAAAGCAGCACACCACTCCCGGGAGAGGTCGAAACTCCAACCTTTCGGTAAACAGCCGATTGCGCTAGCCAATTGCGCCACGGAGACAGTCCTGTTCCACTCTCACCACCCTCAGAACATATTTTCAAAGGTATCAGCCCAAAGAAAAAAAAGCACCGCACCACCACAGGGTGGGCTCGAACCTCCAACCTTTCGGTTAACAGCCGATCGCGCTAGCCAATTGCGCCACGGAGACAGTCCTGCTCCACTCTCACCACCGTCAGAACATTTCTTCAGAGCTATCAGCCTTCAGGAAAAAAGCGCCGAACCACCACCGGGTGGGCTCGAACCTCCAACCTTTTGGCTAACACCGATCGCGCTACCCAATGACGCCACGGAGAGAGTCGTGCTCCTTTCTCACCACCAACAGAACATATGTTCAAAGCTATCAGCGCAAAGAAAAAAGCAACACACCACTCCCGGGTAGGCTCGAACTTCCAACCTTTCGGTTAACAGCCGGTCGCGCTTGCCACTTCCGCCACGGAGACAGTCCTGCTCCACTCTCACCACCATCAGAACATATCTTCAAAGCTATCAGCCCAAAGAAAGAAAAGCGCCGCACCACCACCGGGTGGGCTCGAACCTCCAACCTTTCGCTTAACAGCCGATCGCGCTAGCCAATTGCGCCATGGAAACAGTCCAGCTCCACTCTCACCACCATCAGAACATATCTTCAAAGCTATCAGCGCAAAGAAAAAAAAGCAACACACCACTCCCGGGAGGGCTCGAACCTCCAACCTTTCAGTTAACAGCCGATCGCGCTAGCCAATTGCACCACGGAGACTGTCGTGCTCCACTCCCACCACCATCAGAACATATCTTCAAAGCTATCAGCGCAAAGAAAAAAGCAACACACCACTCCCGGGAGAGGTCGAACCTCCAACCTTTCGGTTAACAGCCGATTTCGCTAGCCAATTGCGCCACGGAGACAGTGCTGCTCCACTCTCACCACCGTCAGAACATTTCTTCAGAGCTATCAGCCCAAAGAAAAAAAAGCGCCGCACCACCACCGAGTGGGCTCGAACCTCCAACCTTTCGGTTAACAGCCGATCGCGCCAGCCAATTGCGCCACGGAGACAGTCGCGCTCCACTCTCCCCCCCGTCAGAACATTTCTTCAGAGCTATCAGCCCAAAGAAAGAAAAGCGCCGCACCACCACCGAGTGGTCTCGAACCTCCAACCTTTCGGTTAACAGCCGATCGCGCTAGCCGATTGCGCCACGGAGACAGTCGTGCTCCACTCCCACCACCATCAGAACATATATTCAAAGCTATCAGCGCAAAAAAAGCAACACACCACTCCCGGGAGAGCTCGAACCTCCAGCCTTTCGGTTAACAACCGATCGCGATAGCCAATTGCGCCACGGAGACAGTACTGCTCCACTCTCACCACCGTCAGAACATTTCTTCAGAGCTATCAGCCCAAAGAAAAAAAAGCGCCGCACCACCATCGGGTGGGCTCGAACCTCCAAACTTTCGGTTAACAGCCCATCGCGCTAGCCAATTGCGCCACGGAGACAGTCATGCTCCACTCTCACCACCGTCAGAACATTTCTTCAGAGCTATCAGCCCAAAGAAAAAAAAAGCGCCGCACCACCACCGGGTGGGCTCGAACCTCCAACCTTTCGGTTAATACCCCATCGCGCTAGCCAATTACGCCACGGAGACAGTCGTGCTCCACTCTCACCACCATCAGAACATATCTTCAAAGCTATAAGCGCAAGGAAAAAAGAAGCAACACACCACTCCCAGAGGGCTGGAACCTCCAACCTTTTGGTTAACAGCCGATCGCGCTAGCCAATTGCGCCACGGAGACAGTCGTGCTCCACTCCCACCACCATCAGAACATATCTTCAAAGCTATCAGCGCAAAGAAAAAAGCAACACACCACTCCCGGGAGAGCTCGAACCTCCAACGTTTCGGTTAACAGCCAATCACGCAGGTCAATTGCGCCACGGAGACAGTAGTGCTCCACTCTCACCACCGTCAGAACATTTCTTCAGAGCTATCAGCCCAAAGGAAAAAAAGCGCCGCACCACCACCGGGTGGGCTCGAGCGTCCAACCTTTCGGTTAATAGCCCATCGCGCTAGCCAATTACGCCACGGAGACAGTCGTGCTCAGCTCTCACCACCATCAGAACATTTCTTCAGAGCTATCAGCCCAAAGAAAAAAAAGCGCCGCACCACCACCGGGTAGGCTCGAACCTCCAACCTTTCGGTTCATACCCCATCGCGCTAGCCAATTACGCCACGGAGACAGTCGTGCTCCACTCTCACCACCATCAGAACATATCTTCAAAGCTATAGGCGCAAAGAAAAAAAAGCAACACACCACTCCCGGGAGGGCTCGAACCTCCAACCTTTTGGTTAACAACCGATCGCGCTAGCCGATTGCGCCACGGAGACAGTCGTGCTCCACTCCCACCACCATCAGAACATATCTTCAAAGCTATCAGCGCAAAGAAAAAAGCAACACACCACTCCCGGGAGAGCTCGAACCTCCAACCTTTCGGTTAACAGCCAATCGCGCTAGCCAATTGCGCCACGGAGAAAGTCGTGCTCCACTCTAACCACCGTCAGAACATTTCTTCAGAGCTATCAGCCCAAAGAAAAAAAAAGCGCCGCACCACCACCGGGTGGGCTCGAACCTCCAACCTTCCGGTTAACAGCCGATCGCGCTAGCCAATTGCGCCATGGAGACAGTCCTGCTCTACTCTCACCACCATCAGAACATATCTTCAAAGCTATCAGCCCAAACAAAAAAAAAGCAACACACCACTCCTGGGAGGGCTCGAACCTCCAACCTTTCAGTTAACAGCCCATCGCGCTAGCCAACTGTGCCACGGAGACAGTCGTGCTCCACTCTCACCACCATCACAAATATCTTCAAAGCTATCAGCCCAAAGAAAAAAAAGCACCGCACCACCACCGCGTGGGCTCCAACCTCCAACCTTTCGGTTACCAGCCGATCGCGCTAGCCGAGTGCGCCACAGAGACAGTCCTGCTCCACTCTCACCACCATCAGAACATATCTTCAAAGCTAACAGCCCAAAGAAAAAAAGCAACACACCACTCCCGGGAGGGCTCGAACCTCCAACCTTTCAGTTAACAGCCGATCACGCTAGCCAATTGCGCCACGGAGACAGTCATGCTCCACTCTCACCACCGTCAGAACATTTCTTCAGAGCTATCAGCCCAAAGGAAAAAAAGCGCCGCACCACCACCGGGTGGGCTCGAGCGTCCAACATTTCGGTTAATAGCCCATCGCGCTAGCCAATTACGCCACGGAGACAGTCGTGCTCCACTCTCACCACCAGCAGAACATATCTTCAAAGCTATCAGCGCAAAGAAAAAAGCAACACACCACTCCCAGAGGGCTGGAACCTCCAACCTTTTGGTTAACAGCCGATCGCGCTAGCCAATTGCGCCACGGAGACAGTCGTGCTCCACTCTCACCACCGTCAGAACATTTCTTCAGAGCTATCAGCACAAAGAAAAAAAAGCGCCGCACCACCACCGGGTGGGCTCGAACCTCCAACCTTCCGGTTAACAGCCGATCGCGCTAGCCAATTGCGCCATGGAGACAGTCCTGCTCCACTCTCACCACCATCAGAACATATCTTCAAAGCTATCAGCCCAAAGAAAAAAAGCAACACACCACTCCCGGGAGGGCTCGAACCTCCAACCTTTCAGTTAACAGCCGATCACGCTAGCCAATTGCGCCACGGAGACAGTGATGCTCCACTCTCACCACCATCAGAACATTTCTTCAGAGCTATCAGCCCAAAGGAAAAAAAGCGCCACACCACCCCCGGGTGGGTTCGAGCGTCCAACATTTCGGTTAATAGCCCATCCCGCTAGCCAATTACGCCACGGAGACAGTCGTGCTCCACTCTCACCACCATCAAAACATATCTTCAAAGCTATCAGCGCAAAGAAAAAAGCAACACACCACTCCCGGGAGGTCTCGAACCTCCAACCTTTCGGTTAACAGCCGATCGCGCTAGCCAATTGCGCCAAGGAGACAGTCATGCTCCACTCTCACCACCGTCAGAACATTTCTCCAGAGCTATCAGCGCAAAGAAAAAAAAGCGCTGCACCACCATCGGGTGGGCTCGAACCTCCAACCTTTCGGTTAACAGCCCATCGCGCTAGCCAATTGCGCCACGGAGACAGTCCTGCTCCACTCTCACTACCGTCAGAACATTTCTTCAGAGCTATCAGCCCAAAGGAAAAAGCGCCGCACCACCACCGGGTGGGCTCGTACCTCCAACCTTTTGGTTAACAGCCGATCGCGCTAGCCAATTGCGCCACGGAGAGAGTCGTGCTCCTTTCTCACCACCAACAGAACATATCTCCAAAGCTATCAGCGCAAAGAAAAAAGAACACACCACTCCCGGGAGGGCTTGAACCTCGAACCTTTCGGTTAACAGCCGATCGCGCTAGCCAATTGCGCCGCGGAGACAGTCATGCTCCACTCTCACCACCATCAGAACAAAAGCTATAAGTGCAAAGAAAAAAGCAACACACCAATCCCGAGAGGGCTCGAACCTCCAACTTTTCTGCTAACAGCCGATCGCGCTAGCCAATTACGCCATGGAGACAGTCCTGCTCCACTCTCACCACCATCAGAACATTTCTTCAGAGCTATGAGCCCAAAGAAAAAAAAGCGCCGCACCACCACCGGGTGGGCTCGAACCTCCAACCTTCCGGTTAACAGCTGATCGCGCTAGCCAATTGCGCCACGGAGACAGTCCCGCTCCACTCCCACCACCATCAGAACATATCTTCAAAGCTATCAGCGCAAAGAAAAAAGCAACACACCACTCCCGGGAGAGCTCGAACCTCCAAACTTTCGGTTAACAGCCGATCGCGCTAGCCAATTGCGCCATGGAGACAGTCCTGCTCTACTCTCACCACCATCAGAACATATCTTCAAAGCTATCAGCCCAAACAAAAAAAAAGCAACACACCACTCCTGGGAGGGCTCGAACCTCCAACCTTTCAGTTAACAGCCCATCGCGCTAGCCAACTGTGCCACGGAGACAGTCGTGCTCCACTCTCACCACCATCACAAATATCTTCAAAGCTATCAGCCCAAAGAAAAAAAAGCACCGCACCACCACCGCGTGGGCTCGAACCTCCAACCTTTCGATTACCAGCCGATCGCGCTAGCCGAGTGCGCCAGAGAGACAGTCGTGCTCCACTCTCACCATAATCAGAACAAAAACTATAAGCTCAAAGAAAAAAGCAACACACCACTCCCTAGAGGGCTCGAACCTCCAAATTTTCTGTTAACAGCCGATCGCGCTAGCCAATTGCGCCACGGAGACAGTCCTGCTCCACTCTCACCACCATCAGAACACATCTTCAAAGCTATCAGCCGAAAAAAAAAGCGCCGCACCACCACCGGGTGGGCTCGAACCTCCAACCTTTCGGTTAACAGCCGATCGCGCTAGCCAATTGCGCCAATGAGACAGTCCCGCTCCACTCTCACCACCACCAGAACATATGTTCAAATCTATCAGCCCAGAGAAAAAAAAGCAACACACCACTCCCGGGAGGGCTCGAACCTCCAACCTTTCAGTTACCAGCCGATCGCGCTAGCCAATTGCGCCACGGAGACAGTCTTTCTCCACTCTCACCACCGTCAGAACATTTCTTCAGAGCTATCAGCCCAAAGGAAAAAAGCGCCGCACCACCACCGGGTGGGCTCGAGCCTCCAACCTTTCGGTTAATAGCCCGTCGCGCTAGCCAATTGCGCCACGGAGACAGTCGTGCTCCACTCCCACCACCATCAGAACATATCTTCAAAGCTATCAGCGCAAAGAAAAAAGCAGCACACCACTCCCGGGAGAGGTCGAAACTCCAACCTTTCGGTAAACAGCCGATTGCGCTAGCCAATTGCGCCACGGAGACAGTCCTGTTCCACTCTCACCACCCTCAGAACATATTTTCAAAGGTATCAGCCCAAAGAAAAAAAAGCACCGCACCACCACAGGGTGGGCTCGAACCTCCAACCTTTCGGTTAACAGCCGATCGCGCTAGCCAATTGCGCCACGGAGACAGTCCTGCTCCACTCTCACCACCGTCAGAACATTTCTTCAGAGCTATCAGCCTTCAGGAAAAAAGCGCCGAACCACCACCGGGTGGGCTCGAACCTCCAACCTTTTGGTTAACACCGATCGCGCTACCCAATGACGCCACGGAGAGAGTCGTGCTCCTTTCTCACCACCAACAGAACATATGTTCAAAGCTATCAGCGCAAAGAAAAAAGCAACACACCACTCCCGGGTAGGCTCGAACCTCCAACCTTTCGGTTAACAGCCGGTCGCGCTTGCCACTTCCGCCACGGAGACAGTCCTGCTTCACTCTCACCACCATCAGAAGATATCTTCAAAGCTATCAGCCCAAAGAAAGAAAAGCGCCGCACCACCACCGGGTGGGCTCGAACCTCCAACCTTTCGCTTAACAGCCGATCGCGCTAGCCAATTGCGCCATGGAAACAGTCCTGCTCCACTCTCACCACCATCAGAACATATCTTCAAAGCTATCAGCGCAAAAAAAAAAGCAACACACCACTCCCGGGAGGGCTCGAACCTCCAACCTTTCAGTTAACAGCCGATCGCGCTAGCCAATTGCACCACGGAGACTGTCGTGCTCCACTTCCACCACCATCAGAACATATCTTCAAAGCTATCAGCGCAAAGAAAAAAGCAACACACCACTCCCGGGAGAGGTCGAACCTCCAACCTTTCGGTTAACAGCCGATTGCGCTAGCCAATTGCGCCACGGAGACAGTCCTGCTCCACTCTCACCACCGTCAGAACATTTCTTCAGAGCTATCAGCCCAAAGAAAAAAAAGCGCCGCACCACCACCGAGTGGGCTCGAACCTCCAACCTTTCGGTTAACAGCCGATCGCGCCAGCCAATTGCGCCACGGAGACAGTCGCGCTCCACTCTCCCCCCCGTCAGAACATTTCTTCAGAGCTATCAGCCCAAAGAAAGAAAAGGGCCGCACCACCACCGAGTGGGCTCGAACCTCCAACCTTTCGGTTAACAGCCGATCGCGCTAGCCGATTGCGCCACGGAGACAGTCGTGCTCCACTCCCACCACCATCAGAACATATCTTCAAAGCTATCAGCGCAAAGAAAAAAGCAACACACCACTCCCGGGAGAGCTCGAACCTCCAACGTTTCGGTTAACAGCCAATCACGCTGGTCAATTGCGCCACGGAGACAGTAGTGCTCCACTCTCACCACCGTCAGAACATTTCTTCAGAGCTATCAGCCCAAAGAAAAAAAAGCGCCGCACCACCACCGGGTGCGCTCGAACCTCCAACCTTCCGGTTAACAGCCGATCGCGCTAGCCAATTGCGCCATGGAGACAGTCCTGCTCCACTCTCACCACCATCAGAACATATCTTCAAAGCTATCAGCCCAAAGAAAAAAAGCAACACACCACTCCCGGGAGGGCTCGAACCTCCAACCTTTCAGTTAACAGCCGATCGCGCTAGCCAATTGCGCCAAGGAGACAGTCATGCTCCACTCTCACTACCGTCAGAACATTTCTCCAGAGCTATCAGCCCAAAGAAAAAAAAGCGCTGCACCACCATCGGGTGGGCTCGAACCTCCAACCTTTCGGTTAACAGCCCATCGCGCTAGCCAATTGCGCCACGGAGACAGTCCTGCTCCACTCTCACTACCGTCAGAATATTTCTTCAGAGCTATCAGCCCAAAGGAAAAAAGCGCCGCACCACCACCGGGTGGGCTCGTACCTCCAACCTTTTGGTTAACAGCCGATCGCGCTAGCCAATTACGCCACGGAGACAGTCGTGCTCCACTCTCACCACCATCAGAACATATCTTCAAAGCTATAAGCGCAAAGAAAAAAAAGCAACACACCACTCCCGGGAGGGCTCGAACCTCCAACCTTTTGGTTAACAGCCGATCGCGCTAGCCGATTGCGCCACGGAGACAGTCGTGCTCCACTCCCACCACCATCAGAACATATCTTCAAAGCTATCAGCGCAAAGCAAAAAGCAACACACCACTCCCGGGAGAGCTCGAACCTCCAACCTTTCGGTTAACAGCCAATCGCGCTAGCCAATTGCGCCACGGAGACAGTCGTGCTCCACTCTAACCACCGTCAGAACATTTCTTCAGAGCTATCAGCCCAAAGAAAAAAAAGCGCCGCACCACCACCGGGTGGGCTCGAACCTCCAACCTTCCGGTTAACAGCCGATCGCGCTAGCCAATTGCGCCATGGAGACAGTCCTGCTCTACTCTCACCACCATCAGAACATATCTTCAAAGCTATCAGCCCAAACAAAAAAAACAACACACCACTCCTGGGAGGGCTCGAACCTCCAACCTTTCAGTTAACAGCCCATCGCGCTAGCCAACTGTGCCACGGAGACAGTCGTGCTCCACTCTCACCACCATCACAAATATCTTCAAAGCTATCAGCCCAAAGAAAAAAAAAGCACCGCACCACCACCGCGTGGGCTCCAACCTCCAACCTTTCGGTTACCAGCCGATCGCGCTAGCCGAGTGCGCCACAGAGACAGTCCTGCTCCACTCTCACCACCATCAGAACATATCTTCAAAGCTATCAGCCCAAAGAAAAAAAGCAACACACCACTCCCGGGAGGGCTCGAACCTCCAACCTTTCAGTTAACAGCCGATCACGCTAGCCAATAGCGCCACGGAGACAGTCATGCTCCACTCTCACCACCGTCAGAACATTTCTTCAGAGCTATCAGCCCAAAGGAAAAAAAGCGCCGCACCACCACCGGGTGGGCTCGAGCGTCCAACATTTCGGTTAATAGCCCATCGCGCTATCCAATTACGCCACGGAGACAGTCGTGCTCCACTCTCACCACCAGCAGAACATATCTTCAAAACTATCAGCGCAAAGAAAAAAGCAACACACCACTCCCAGAGGGCTGGAACCTCCAACCTTTCAGTTAACAGCCGATCGCGCTAGCCAATTGCACCACGGAGACTGTCGTGCTCCACTCCCACCACCATCAGAACATATCTTCAAAGCTATCAGCGCAAAGAAAAAAGCAACACACCACTCCCGGGAGAGGTCGAACCTCCAACCTTTCGGTTAACAGCCGATTGCGCTAGCCAATTGCGCCACGGAGACAGTCCTGCTCCACTCTCACCACCGTCAGAACATTTCTTCAGAGCTATCAGCCCAAAGAAAAAAAAGCGCCGCACCACCACCGAGTGGGCTCGAACCTCCAACCTTTCGGTTAACAGCCGATCGCGCCAGCCAATTGCGCCACGGAGACAGTCGCGCTCCACTCTCCCCCCCGTCAGAACATTTCTTCAGAGCTATCAGCCCAAAGAAAGAAAAGCGCCGCACCACCACCGAGTGGGCTCGAACCTCCAACCTTTCGGTTAACAGCCGATCGCGCTAGCCGATTGCGCCACGGAGACAGTCGTGCTCCACTCCCACCACCATCAGAACATATCTTCAAAGCTATCAGCGCAAAGAAAAAAGCAACACACCACTCCCGGGAGAGCTCGAACCTCCAACCTTTCAGTTAACAGCCCATAGCGCTAGCCAATTGCGCCACGGAGACAGTCACGCTCCACTCTCACCACCATCACAACATATCTTCAAAGCTATCAGCCCAAAGGAAAAAAATCACCGCCCTACCACAGCGTGGGCTCGAACCCCCAACGTTTCGGTTAACTGCCGAACGTGCTAGCCGATTGCGCCAAGGAGACAGTCATGCTCCACTCTCACCACCGTCAGAACATTTCTTCAGAGCTATCAGCCAAAAGAAAAAAGCGCCGCACCACCATCGGGTGGGCTCGAACCTCCAACCTTTTGGTTAACAGCCGATCGCGCTAGCCAATTGCGCCATGGAGAGAGTCGTGCTCCTTTCTCACCACCAACAGAACATATTTCCAAAGCTATCAGCGCAAAGAAAAAAGAACACACCACTCCCGGGAGGGCTTGAACCTCGAACCTTTCGGTTAACAGCCGATCGCGCTAGCCAATTGCGCCGCGGAGACAGTCATGCTCCACTCTCACCACCATCAGAACAAAAGCTATAAGTGCAAAGAAAAAAGCAACACACCACTCCCGAGAACGCACGCCTTCGGACTTGTCAATAAAGTTTTTCCAAACCAAACCAAACTCCCGAGAGGGCTCGAACCTCCAACTTTTCTGTTAACAGCCGATCGCGCTAGCCAATTACGCCACGGAGACAGTCCTGCTCCACTCTCACCACCATCAGAACATATATTCAAAGCTATCAGACGAAAGAAAAAAAAGCGCCGCACCACCACCGGGTGGGCTCGAACCTCCAACCTTTCGGTTAACAGCCGATCGCGCTAGAGAATCGCGTAACGGAGACAGTCCGGCTCCACTCTCACCACCGTCAGAACATTTCTTCAGAGCTATCAGCCCAAAGAAAAAAAAAGCGCCGCACCACCATCGGGTGGGCTCGAACCTCCAACGTTTCGGTTAACAGCCAATCGCGCTAGCCAATTACGCCACGGAGACAGTTGTGCTCCACTCTCACCACCGTCAGAACATTTCTTCAGAGCTATGAGCCCAAAGAAAAAAAAGCGCCGCACCACCACCGGGTGGGCTCGAACCTCCAACCTTTCGGTTAACAGCCGATCGCGCGAGCCAATTGCGCCATGGAGACAGTCCTGTTCCACTCTCACCACCATCAGAACATATCTTCAAAGCTATCAGCCCAAAGAAAAAAAAGCAACACACCACTCCCGGGAGGGCTCGAACCTCCAACCTTTCAGTTACCAGCCGATCGCGCTAGCCAATTGCGCCACGGAGACAGTCTTTCTCCACTCTCACCACCGTCAGAACATTTCTTCAGAGCTATCAGCCCAAAGGAAAAAAGCGCCGCACCACCACCGGGTGGGCTCGAGCCTCCAACCTTTCGGTTAATAGCCCGTCGCGCTAGCCAATTGCGCCACGGAGACAGTCGTGCTCCACTCCCACCACCATCAGAACATATCTTCAAAGCTATCAGCGCAAAGAAAAAAGCAGCACACCACTCCCGGGAGAGGTCGAAACTCCAACCTTTCGGTAAACAGCCGATTGCGCTAGCCAATTGCGCCACGGAGACAGTCCTGTTCCACTCTCACCACCCTCAGAACATATTTTCAAAGGTATCAGCCCAAAGAAAAAAAAGCACCGCACCACCACAGGGTGGGCTCGAACCTCCAACCTTTCGGTTAACAGCCGATCGCGCTAGCCGATTGCGCCACGGAGACAGTCGTGCTCCACTCCCACCACCATCAGAACATATCTTCAAAGCTATCAGCGCAAAGAAAAAAGCAACACACCACTCCCGGGAGAGCTCGAACCTCCAACCTTTCAGTTAACAGCCCATAGCGCTAGCCAATTGCGCCACGGAGACAGTCACGCTCCACTCTCACCACCATCACAACATATCTTCAAAGCTATCAGCCCAAAGGAAAAAAATCACCGCCCTACCACAGCGTGGGCTCGAACCCCCAACGTTTCGGTTAACTGCCGAACGTGCTAGCCGATTGCGCCAAGGAGACAGTCATGCTCCACTCTCACCACCGTCAGAACATTTCTTCAGAGCTATCAGCCAAAAGAAAAAAGCGCCGCACCACCATCGGGTGGGCTCGAACCTCCAACCTTTTGGTTAACAGCCGATCGCGCTAGCCAATTGCGCCATGGAGAGAGTCGTGCTCCTTTCTCACCACCAACAGAACATATTTCCAAAGCTATCAGCGCAAAGAAAAAAGAACACACCACTCCCGGGAGGGCTTGAACCTCGAACCTTTCGGTTAACAGCCGATCGCGCTAGCCAATTGCGCCGCGGAGACAGTCATGCTCCACTCTCACCACCATCAGAACAAAAGCTATAAGTGCAAAGAAAAAAGCAACACACCACTCCCGAGAACGCACGCCTTCGGACTTGTCAATAAAGTTTTTCCAAACCAAACCAAACTCCCGAGAGGGCTCGAACCTCCAACTTTTCTGTTAACAGCCGATCGCGCTAGCCAATTACGCCACGGAGACAGTCCTGCTCCACTCTCACCACCATCAGAACATATATTCAAAGCTATCAGACGAAAGAAAAAAAAGCGCCGCACCACCACCGGGTGGGCTCGAACCTCCAACCTTTCGGTTAACAGCCGATCGCGCTAGAGAATCGCGTAACGGAGACAGTCCGGCTCCACTCTCACCACCGTCAGAACATTTCTTCAGAGCTATCAGCCCAAAGAAAAAAAAAGCGCCGCACCACCATCGGGTGGGCTCGAACCTCCAACGTTTCGGTTAACAGCCAATCGCGCTAGCCAATTACGCCACGGAGACAGTTGTGCTCCACTCTCACCACCGTCAGAACATTTCTTCAGAGCTATGAGCCCAAAGAAAAAAAAGCGCCGCACCACCACCGGGTGGGCTCGAACCTCCAACCTTTCGGTTAACAGCCGATCGCGCGAGCCAATTGCGCCATGGAGACAGTCCTGTTCCACTCTCACCACCATCAGAACATATCTTCAAAGCTATCAGCCCAAAGAAAAAAAAGCAACACACCACTCCCGGGAGGGCTCGAACCTCCAACCTTTCAGTTACCAGCCGATCGCGCTAGCCAATTGCGCCACGGAGACAGTCTTTCTCCACTCTCACCACCGTCAGAACATTTCTTCAGAGCTATCAGCCCAAAGGAAAAAAGCGCCGCACCACCACCGGGTGGGCTCGAGCCTCCAACCTTTCGGTTAATAGCCCGTCGCGCTAGCCAATTGCGCCACGGAGACAGTCGTGCTCCACTCCCACCACCATCAGAACATATCTTCAAAGCTATCAGCGCAAAGAAAAAAGCAGCACACCACTCCCGGGAGAGGTCGAAACTCCAACCTTTCGGTAAACAGCCGATTGCGCTAGCCAATTGCGCCACGGAGACAGTCCTGTTCCACTCTCACCACCCTCAGAACATATTTTCAAAGGTATCAGCCCAAAGAAAAAAAAGCACCGCACCACCACAGGGTGGGCTCGAACCTCCAACCTTTCGGTTAACAGCCGATCGCGCTAGCCAATTGCGCCACGGAGACAGTCCTGCTCCACTCTCACCACCGTCAGAACATTTCTTCAGAGCTATCAGCCTTCAGGAAAAAAGCGCCGAACCACCACCGGGTGGGCTCGAACCTCCAACCTTTTGGTTAACACCGATCGCGCTACCCAATGACGCCACGGAGAGAGTCGTGCTCCTTTCTCACCACCAACAGAACATATGTTCAAAGCTATCAGCGCAAAGAAAAAAGCGCCGCACCACCACCGGGTGGGCTCGAACCTCCAACCTTTCGCTTAACAGCCGATCGCGCTAGCCAATTGCGCCATGGAAACAGTCCTGCTCCACTCTCACCACCATCAGAACATATCTTCAAAGCTATCAGCGCAAAGAAAAAAAAGCAACACACCACTCCCGGGAGGGCTCGAACCTCCAACCTTTCAGTTAACAGCCGATCGCGCTAGCCAATTGCACCACGGAGACTGTCGTGCTCCACTCCCACCACCATCAGAACATATCTTCAAAGCTATCAGCGCAAAGAAAAAAGCAACACACCACTCCCGGGAGAGGTCGAACCTCCAACCTTTCGGTTAACAGCCGATTGCGCTAGCCAATTGCGCCACGGAGACAGTCCTGCTCCACTCTCACCACCGTCAGAACATTTCTTCAGAGCTATCAGCCCAAAGAAAAAAAAGCGCCGCACCACCACCGAGTGGGCTCGAACCTCCAACCTTTCGGTTAACAGCCGATCGCGCCAGCCAATTGCGCCACGGAGACAGTCGCGCTCCACTCTCCCCCCCGTCAGAACATTTCTTCAGAGCTATCAGCCCAAAGAAAGAAAAGCGCCGCACCACCGCCGAGTGGGCTCGAACCTCCAACCTTTCGGTTAACAGCCGATCGCGCTAGCCGATTGCGCCACGGAGACAGTCGTGCTCCACTCCCACCACCATCAGAACATATCTTCAAAGCTATCAGCGCAAAGAAAAAAGCAACACACCACTCCCGGGAGAGCTCGAACCTCCAACGTTTCGGTTAACAGCCAATCACGCTGGTCAATTGCCCCACGGAGACAGTAGTGCTCCACTCTCACCACCGTCAGAACATTTCTTCAGAGCTATCAGCCCAAAGAAAAAAAAGCGCCGCACCACCACCGGGTGCGCTCGAACCTCCAACCTTCCGGTTAACAGCCGATCGCGCTAGCCAATTGCGCCATGGAGACAGTCCTGCTCCACTCTCACCACCATCAGAACATATCTTCAAAGCTATCAGCCCAAAGAAAAAAAGCAACACACCACTCCCGGGAGGGCTCGAACCTCCAACCTTTCAGTTAACAGCCGATCGCGCTAGCCAATTGCGCCAAGGAGACAGTCATGCTCCACTCTCACTACCGTCAGAACATTTCTCCAGAGCTATCAGCCCAAAGAAAAAAAAGCGCTGCACCACCATCGGGTGGGCTCGAACCTCCAACCTTTCGGTTAACAGCCCATCGCGCTAGCCAATTGCGCCACGGAGACAGTCCTGCTCCACTCTCACTACCGTCAGAATATTTCTTCAGAGCTATCAGCCCAAAGGAAAAAAGCGCCGCACCACCACCGGGTGGGCTCCTACCTCCAACCTTTTGGTTAACAGCCGATCGCGCTAGCCAATTACGCCACGGAGACAGTCGTGCTCCACTCTCACCACCATCAGAACATATCTTCAAAGCTATAAGCGCAAAGAAAAAAAAGCAACACACCACTCCCGGGAGGGCTCGAACCTCCAACCTTTTGGTTAACAGCCGATCGCGCTAGCCGATTGCGCCACGGAGACAGTCGTGCTCCACTCCCACCACCATCAGAACATATCTTCAAAGCTATCAGCGCAAAGCAAAAAGCAACACACCACTCCCGGGAGAGCTCGAACCTCCAACCTTTCGGTTAACAGCCAATCGCGCTAGCCAATTGCGCCACGGAGACAGTCGTGCTCCACTCTAACCACCGTCAGAACATTTCTTCAGAGCTATCAGCCCAAAGAAAAAAAAGCGCCGCACCACCACCGGGTGGGCTCGAACCTCCAACCTTCCGGTTAACAGCCGATCGCGCTAGCCAATTGCGCCATGGAGACAGTCCTGCTCTACTCTCACCACCATCAGAACATATCTTCAAAGCTATCAGCCCAAACAAAAAAAAACAACACACCACTCCTGGGAGGGCTCGAACCTCCAACCTTTCAGTTAACAGCCCATCGCGCTAGCCAACTGTGCCACGGAGACAGTCGTGCTCCACTCTCACCACCATCACAAATATCTTCAAAGCTATCAGCCCAAAGAAAAAAAAAAGCACCGCACCACCACCGCGTGGGCTCCAACCTCCAACCTTTCGGTTACCAGCCGATCGCGCTAGCCGAGTGCGCCACAGAGACAGTCCTGCTCCACTCTCACCACCATCAGAACATATCTTCAAAGCTATCAGCCCAAAGAAAAAAAGCAACACACCACTCCCGGGAGGGCTCGAACCTCCAACCTTTCAGTTAACAGCCGATCACGCTAGCCAATAGCGCCACGGAGACAGTCATGCTCCACTCTCACCACCGTCAGAACATTTCTTCAGAGCTATCAGCCCAAAGGAAAAAAAGCGCCGCACCACCACCGGGTGGGCTCGAGCGTCCAACATTTCGGTTAATAGCCCATCGCGCTATCCAATTACGCCACGGAGACAGTCGTGCTCCACTCTCACCACCAGCAGAACATATCTTCAAAACTATCAGCGCAAAGAAAAAAGCAACACACCACTCCCAGAGGGCTGGAACCTCCAACCTTTTGGTTAACAGCCGATCGCGCTAGCCAATTGCGCCACGGAGACAGTCGTGCTCCACTCTCACCACCGTCAGAACATTTCTTCAGAGCTATCAGCACAAAGAAAAAAAAGCGCCGCACCACCACCGGGTGGGCTCGAACCTCCAACCTTCCGGTTAACAGCCGATCACGCTAGCCAACTGCGCCATGGAGACAGTCCTGCTCCACTCTCACCACCATCAGAACATATCTTCAAAGCTATCAGCCCAAAGAAAAAAAGCAACACACCACTCCCGGGAGGGCTCGAACCTCCAACCTTTCAGTTAACAGCCGATCACGCTAGCCAATTGCGCCACGGAGACAGTCAAGCTCCACTCTCACCACCATCAGAACATTTCTTCAGAGCTATCAGCCCAAAGGAAAAAAAGCGCCACACCACCACCGGGTGGGCTCGAGCGTCCAACATTTCGGTTAATAGCCCATCCCGCTAGCCAATTACGCCACGGAGACAGTCGTGCTCCACTCTCACCACCATCAAAACATATCTTCAAAGCTATCAGCGCAAAGAAAAAAGCAACACACCACTCCCGGGAGAGCTCGAACCTCCAACCTTTCAGTTAACAGCCCATAGCGCTAGCCAATTGCGCCACGGAGACAGTCACGCTCCACTCTCACCACCATCACAACATATCTTCAAAGCTATCAGCCCAAAGGAAAAAAATCACCGCCCTACCACAGCGTGGGCTCGAACCCCCAACGTTTCGGTTAACTGCCGAACGTGCTAGCCGATTGCGCCAAGGAGACAGTCATGCTCCACTCTCACCACCGTCAGAACATTTCTTCAGAGCTATCAGCCAAAAGAAAAAAGCGCCGCACCACCATCGGGTGGGCTCGAACCTCCAACCTTTTGGTTAACAGCCGATCGCGCTAGCCAATTGCGCCATGGAGAGAGTCGTGCTCCTTTCTCACCACCAACAGAACATATCTCCAAAGCTATCAGCGCAAAGAAAAAAGAACACACCACTCCCGGGAGGGCTTGAACCTCGAACCTTTCGGTTAACAGCCGATCGCGCTAGCCAATTGCGCCGCGGAGACAGTCATGCTCCACTCTCACCACCATCAGAACAAAAGCTATAAGTGCAAAGAAAAAAGCAACACACCACTCCCGAGAGGGCTCGAACCTCCAACTTTTCTGTTAACAGCCGATCGCGCTAGCCAATTACGCCACGGAGACAGTCCTGCTCCACTCTCACCACCATCAGAACATATATTCAAAGCTATCAGACGAAAGAAAAAAAAGCGCCGCACCACCACCGGGTGGGCTCGAACCTCCAACCTTTCGGTTAACAGCCGATCGCGCTAGAGAATCGCGTAACGGAGACAGTCCGGCTCCACTCTCACCACCGTCAGAACATTTCTTCAGAGCTATCAGCCCAAAGAAAAAAAAGCGCCGCACCACCATCGGGTGGGCTCGAACCTCCAACGTTTCGGTTAACAGCCAATCGCGCTAGCCAATTACGCCACGGAGACAGTTGTGCTCCACTCTCACCACCGTCAGAACATTTCTTCAGAGCTATGAGCCCAAAGAAAAAAAAGCGCCGCACCACCACCGGGTGGGCTCGAACCTCCAACCTTTCGGTTAACAGCCGATCGCGCGAGCCAATTGCGCCATGGAGACAGTCCTGTTCCACTCTCACCTCCATCAGAACATATCTTCAAAGCTATCAGCCCAAAAAAAAAAAAGCAACACACCACTCCTGGGAGGGCTCGAACCTCCACCCTTTCAGTTAACAGCCCATCGCGCTAGCCAATTGCGCCACGGAGACAGTCGTGCTCCACTCTCACCACCATCACAGCATATCTTCAAAGCTATCAGCCGAAAGAACAAAAAGCACCACACCACCACCGCGTGGGCTCGAACCTCCAACCTTTCGGTTACCAGCCGATCGCGCTAGCCGATTGCGCCACGGAGACAGTCCTGCTCCACTCTCACCACCATCAGAACATATCTTCAAAGCTATCAGCCCAAAGAAAAAAAAGCAACACAGCACTCCCGGGAGGGCTCGAACCTCCAACCTTTCAGTTAACAGCCGATCACGCTAGCCAATTGCGCCACGGAGACAGTCATGCTCCACTCTCACCACCGTCAGAACATTTCTTCAGAGCTATCAGCCCAAAGGAAAAAAAGCGCCGCACCACCACCGGGTGGGCTCGAGCGTCCAACCTTTCGGTTAATAGCCCATCGCGCTAGCCAATTACGCCACGGAGACAGTCGTGCTTCACTCTCACCACCATCAGAACATATCTTCAAAGCTATCAGCGCAAAGAAAAAAGCAACACACCACTCCCGGGAGGGCTCGAACCTCCAATCTTTCGGTTAACAGCCGATCGCGCTAGCCAATTGCGCCACGGAGACAGTCATGCTCCACTCTCACCACCGTCAGAACATTTCTTCAGAGCTATCAGCCCAAAGGAAAAAAAGCGCCGCACCACCACCGGGTGGGCTCGAGCGTCCAACCTTTCGGTTAATAGCCCATCGCGCTAGCCAATTACGCCACGGAGACAGTCATGCTCCACTCTCACCACCATCAGAACATATCTTCAAAGCTATCAGCGCAAAAAAAGCAACACACCACTCCCGGGAGAGCTCGAACCTCCAGCCTTTCGGTTAACAGCCGATCGCGCTAGCCAATTGCGCCACGGAGACAGTCCTGCTCCACTCTCACCACCGTCAGAACATTTCTTCAAAGCTATCAGCCCAAAGAAAAAAAAGCGCCGCACCACCATCGGGTGGGCTCGAACCTCCAACCTTTCGGTTAACAGCCCATCGCGCTAGCCAATTACGCCACGGAGACAGTCGTGCTCCACTCTCACCACCATCAGAACGTTTCTTCAGAGCTATCAGCCCAAAGAAAAAAAAGCGCCGCACCACCACCGGGTGGGCTCGAACCTCCAACCTTCCGGTTAACAGCCAATCGCGCTAGCCAATTGCGCCATGGAGACAGTCCTGCTCTACTCTCACCACCATCAGAACATATCTTCAAAGCTATCAGCCCAAACAAAAAAAAGCAACACACCACTCCTGGGAGGGCTCGAACCTCCTACCTTTCAGATAACAGCCCATCGCGCTAGCCAACTGTGCCACGGAGACAGTCGTGCTCCACTCTCACCACCATCACAAATATCTTGAAAGCTATCAGCCCAAAGAAAAAAAAGCACCGCACCACCACCGCGTGGCTTCCAACCTCCAACCTTTCGGTTACCAGCCGATCGCGCTAGCCGAGTGCGCCACAGAGACAGTCCTGCTCCACTCTCACCACCATCAGAACATATCTTCAAAGCTATCAGCCCAAAGAAAAAAAGCAACACACCACTCCCGGGAGGGCTCGAACCTCCAACCTTTCAGTTAACAGCCGATCACGCTAGCCAATTGCGCCACGGAGACAGTCATGCTCCACTCTCACCACCGTCAGAACATTTCTTCAGAGCTATCAGCCCAAAGGAAAAAAAGCGCCGCACCACCACCGGGTGGGCTCGAGCGTCCAACATTTCGGTTAATAGCCCATCGCGCTAGCCAATTACGCCACGGAGACAGTCGTGCTCCACTCTCACCACCATCAGAACATATCTTCAAAGCTATCAGCGCAAAGAAAAAAGCAACACACCACTCCCGGGAGGGCTCGAACCTCCAACCTTTCGGTTAACAGCCGATCGCGCTAGCCAATTGCGCCAAGGAGACAGTCATGCTCCACTCTCACCACCAACAGAACATATCTCCAAAGCTATCAGCGCAAAGAAAAAAGCAACACACCACTCCCGGGAGGGCTCGAACCTCCAACTTTTCTGTTAACAGCCGATCGCGCTAGCCAATTGCGCCACGGAGACAGTCATGCTCCACTCTCACCACCATCAGAACATATATTCAAAGCTATCATACGAAAGAAAAAAAGCGCCGCACCACCACCGGGTGGGCTCGAACCTCCAACCTTTCGGTTAACAGCCGATCGCGCTAGAGAATCGCGTAACGGAGACAGTCCCGCTCCACTCTCACCACCACCAGAACATATCTTCAGAGCTATCAGCCCAAAGAAAAAAAGCGCCGCACCACCACCGGGTGGGCTCGAACCTCCAACCTTTTGGTTAACAGCCGATCGCGCTAGCCAATTGCGCCACGGAGAGAGTCGTGCTCCTTTCTCACCACCAACAGAACATATCTCCAAAGCTATCAGCGCAAAGAAAAAAGCAACACACCACTCCCGGGAGGGCTCGAACCTCCAACATTTCGGTTAACAGCCGATCGCGCTAGCCACTTCCGCATCGGAGACAGTCCGGCTCCACTCTCACCACCGTCAGAACAATTCTTCAAAGCTATCAGCCCAAAGAAAAAAAAGTGCCGCACCACCATCGGGCGGGCTCGAACCTCCAACGTTTCGGTTAACAGCCAATCGCGCTAGCCAATTGCGCCACGGAGACAGTCGTGCTCCACTCTCACCACCGTCAGAACATTTCTTTAGAGCTATGAGCCAAAAAAAAAGCGCCGCACCACCACCGGGTGGGCTCGAACCTCCAACCTTTCGGCTAACAGCCGATCGCGCTAGCCAATTGCGCCATGGAGACAGTCCTGTTCTATTCTCACCACCATCAGAACATATCTTCAAAGCTATCAGCCTAAAGAAAAAAAAAGCAACACACCACTCCTGGGAGGGCTCGAACCTCCAACCTTTCAGTTAACAGCCCATCGCGCTAGCCAATTGCGCCACGGAGACAGTCGTGCTCCATTCTCACCACCATCACAACATATCTTCAAAGCTATCAGCCCAAAGAAAAAAAAGCACCACACCACCACCGCGTGGGCTCGAACCTCCAACCTTTCGGTTACCAGCTGATTGCGCTAGCCGATTGCGCCACGGAGACAGTCTTGGTCCACTCTCACCACCATCAGAACATATCTTCAAAGCTATCAGCCCAAAGAAAAAAAAGCAACACACCACTCCCAGGAGGGCTCGAACCTCCAACCTTTCAGTTAACAGCCGATCGCGCTAGCCAATCGCGCCACGGAGACAGTCATGCTCCACTCTCACCACCGTCAGAACATATATTCAAAGCTATCAGACGAAAGAAAAAAAGCGCCGCACCACCACCGGGTGGGCTCGAACCTCCAACGTTTCGGTTAACAGCCAATCGCGCTAGCCAATTTCGCCACGGAGACAGTCGTGCTCCACTCTCACCACCGTCAGAACATTTCTTCAGAGCTATGAGCCCCCCCCCAAAAAAAAGCGCCGCACCACCACCGGGTGGGCTCGAACCTCCAACCTTTCGGTTAACAGCCGATCGCGCTAGCCAATTGCGCCATGGAGACAGTCCTGTTCCACTCTCACCACCATCAGAACATATCTTCAAAGCTATCAGCCCAAAGAAAAAAAAGCAACACACCACTCCTGGGAGGGCTCGAACCTCCAACCTTTCAGTTAACAGCCCATCGCGCTAGCCAATTGCGCCACGGAGACAGTCGTGCTCCATTCTCACCACCATCACAACATATCTTCAAAGCTATCAGCCCAAAGAAAAAAAAGCACCACACCACCACCGCGTGGGCTCGAACCTCCAACCTTTCGGTTACCAGCTGATTGCGCTAGCCGATTGCGCCACGGAGACAGTCTTGGTCCACTCTCACCACCATCAGAACATATCTTCAAAGCTATCAGCCCAAAGAAAAAAAAGCAACACACCACTCCCGGGAGGGCTCGAACCTCCAACCTTTCAGTTAACAGCCGATCGCGCCACGGAGACAGTCATGCTCCACTCTCACCACCGTCAGAACATTTCTTCAGAGCTATCAGCCCAAAGGAAAAAAAGCGCCGCACCACCACCGGGTGGGCTCAAACCTCCAACCTTTTGGTTAGCACCCGATCGCGCTAGCCAATTGCGCAACGGAGAGAGTCGTGCTCCACTCTCACCACCAACAGAACATATCTTCAAAGCTATCAGCGCAAAGAAAAAAGCAACACACCACTCCCGGGAGGGCTTGAACCTCGAACCTTTCGGTTAACAGCCGATCTCGCTAGCCAATTGCGCCACGGAGACAGTCCTGCTCCACTCTCACCACCATCAGAACATATCTTAAAGGCTATCAGCCCAAAGAAAAAAAAGCGCCGCACCACCACCGAGTGGGCTCGAACCTCCAACCTTTCGGTTAACAGCCGATCGCGCCAGCCAATTGCGCCACGGAGACAGTCGTGGTCCACCCTCCTCCCCGTCAGAACATTTCTTCAGAGCTATCAGCCCAAAGAAATAGAAGCGCCGCACCACCACCGGGTGGGCTTGAACCTCCAACTATTCGGTTAAATGCCGATCGCGCTAGCCAATTGCGCCACGGAGATAGTCGTGCTCCACTTCCACCACCATCAGAACATATCTTCAAAGCTATCAGCGCAAAAAAAAGCAACACACCACTCCCGGGAGAGCTCGAACCTCCAACCTTTCGGTTAACAGCCGAACGCGCTAGCCAATTGCGCCACGGAGACAGTCCTGCTCCACTCTCACCATCGTCAGAACATTTCTTCAGAGCTATCAGCCCAAAGAAAAAAAAGCGCCGCACCACCATCGGGTGGGCTCGAACATCCAACCTTTCAGTTAACAGCCCATCGCGCTAGCCAATTACGCCACGGAGACAGTCGTGCTCCACTCTCACCACCATCACAACATATCTTCAAAGCTATCAGCCCAAAGGAAAAAAAGCACCGCCCTACCACACCGTGGGCTCGAACCTCCAACCTTTCGGTTAACTGCCGAACGTGCTAGCCGATTGCGCCAAGGAGACAGTCATGCTCCACTCTCACCACCGTCAGAACATTTCTTCAGAGCTATCAGCCAAAAGAAAAAAGCGCCGCACCACCATCGGGTGGGCTCGAACCTCCAACCTTTTGGTTAACAGCCGATCGCGCTAGCCAATTGCGCCACGGAGAGAGTCGTGCTCCTTTCTCACCACCAACAGAACATATCTCCAAAGCTATCAGCGCAAAGAAAAAAGAACACACCACTCCCGGGAGGGCTTGAACCTCGAACCTTTCGGTTAACAGCCGATCGCGCTAGCCAATTGCGCCGCGGAGACAGTCATGCTCCACTCTCACCACCATCAGAACAAAAGCTATAAGTGCAAAGAAAAAAGCAACACACCACTCCCGAGAGGGCTCGAACCTCCAACTTTTCTGTTAACAGCCGATCGCGCTAGCCAATTACGCCACGGAGACAGTCCTGCTCCACTCTCACCACCATCAGAACATATATTCAAAGCTATCAGACGAAAGAAAAAAAAGCGCCGCACCACCACCGGGTGGGCTCGAACCTCCAACCTTTCGGTTAACAGCCGATCGCGCTAGAGAATCGCGTAACGGAGACAGTCCGGCTCCACTCTCACCACCGTCAGAACATTTCATCAGAGCTATCAGCCCAAAGAAAAAAAAGCGCCGCACCACCATCGGGTGGGCTCGAACCTCCAACGTTTCGGTTAACAGCCAATCACGCTAGCCAATTGCGCCACGGAGACAGTCGTGCTCCACTCTCACCACCGTCAGAACATTTCTTCAGAGCTATGAGCCTAAAGAAAAAAAAGCGCCGCACCACCACCGGGTGGGCTCGAACCTCCAACCTTTCGGTAACCAGCCGATCGCGCTCGCCGATTGCGCCACGGATACAGTCCTGCTCCACTCTCACCACCATCAGAACATATCTTCAAAGCTATCAGCCCAAAGAAAAAAAAGCAACACAGCACTCCCGGGAAGGCTCGAACCTCCAACCTTTCAGTTAACAGCCGATCACGCTAGCCAATTGTGCCACGGAGACAGTCATGCTCCACTCTCCCCACCGTCAGAACATTTCTTCAGAGCTATCAGCCCAAAGGAAAAAAAAGCGCCGCACCACCACCGGGTGGGCTCGAGCGTCCAACCTTTCGGTTAATAGCCCATCGCGCTAGCCAATTACGCCACGAAGAACGTCGTGCTCCACTCTCACCACCATCAGAACATATCTTCAAAGCTATCAGCGCAAAGAAAAAAGCAACACACCACTCCCGGGAGGGCTCGAACCTCCAACCTTTCGCTTAACAGCCGATCGCGCTAGCCAATTGCACCACGGAGACAGTCATGCTCCACTCTCACCACCGTCAGAACATTTCTTCAGAGCTATCAGCCCAAGGGAAAAAAAGTGCCGCACCACCACCGGGTGGGCTCGAGCGTCCAACCTTTCGGTTAATAGCCCATCGCGCTAGCCAATTACGCCACGGAGACAGTCGTGCTCCACTTTCACCACCATCAGAACATATCTTCAAAGCTATCAGCGCAAAAAAAGCAACACACCACTCCCGGGAGAGCTCGAACCTCCAGCCTTTCGGTTAACAGCCGATCGCGCTAGCCAATTGCGCCACGGAGACAGTCCTGCTCCACTCTCACCACCGTCAGAACATTTCTTCAAAGCTATCAGCCCAAAGAAAAAAAAGCGCCGCACCACCATCGGGTGGGCTCGAACCTCCAACCTTTCGGTTAACAGCCCATCGCGCTAGCCAATTGCGCCACGGAGACAGTCATGCTCCACTCTCACCAACGTCAGAACATTTCTTCAGAGCTATCAGCCCAAAGAAAAAAAAAGCGCCGCACCACCACCGGGTGGGCTCGAACCTCCAACCTTTCGGTTAACACCCCATCGCGCTAGCCAATTACGCCACGGAGATAGTCGTGCTCCACTCTCACCACCATCAGAACATATCTTCAAAGCTATAAGCGCAAAGAAAAAAAAGCAACACACCACTCCCGGGAGGGCTCGAACCTCCAACCTTTTGGTTAACAGCCGATCGCGCTAGCCGATTGCGCCACAGAGACAGTCGTGCTCCACTCCCACCACCATCAGAACATATCTTCAAAGCTATCAGCGCAAAGAAAAAAGCAACACACCACTCCCGGGAGAGCTCGAACCTCCAACCTTTCGGTTAACAGCCGATCGCGCTAGCCAATTGCGCCACGGAGACAGTCCTGCTGCACTCTCACCACCGTCTAAACGTCTCTTCAGAGCTATCAGCCCAAAGAAAAAAAGCGCCGCACCACCATCGGGTGGGCTCGAACCTCCAACGTTTCGGTTAACAGCCAATCGCGCTAGCCAATTGCGCCACGGAGACAGTCGTGCTCCACTCTAACCACCGTCAGAACATTTCTTCAGAGCTATCAGCCCAAAGAAAAAAAAGCGCCGCACCACCACCGGGTGGGCTCGAACCTCCAACCTTCCGGTTAACAGCCGATCGCACTAGCCAATTGCGCCATGGAGACAGTCATGCTCCACTCTCACCACCGTCAGAACATTTCTTCAGAGCTATCAGCCCAAAGGAAAAAAAGCGCCGCACCACCACCGGGTGGGCTCGAGCGTCCAACATTTCGGTTAATAGCCCATCGCGCTAGCCAATTACTCCACGGAGACAGTCGTGCTCCACTCTCACCACCATCAAAACATATCTTCAAAGCTATCAGCCCAAACAAAAAAAAGCAACACACCACACCTGGGAGGGCTCGAACCTCCAACCTTTCAGTTAACAGCCCATCGCGCTAGCCAACTGTGCCACGGAGACAGTCGTGCTCCACTCTCACCACCATCACAAATATCTTCAAAGCTATCAGCCCAAAGAAAAAAAAGCACCGCACCACCACCGCGTGGGCTCGAACCTCCAACTTTTCGGTTACCAGCCGATCGCGCTAGCCGAGTGCGCCACAGAGACAGCCCTGCTCCACTCTCACCACCATCAGAACATATCTTCAAAGCTATCAGCCCAAAGAAAAAAAGCAACACACCACTCCCGGGAGGGCTCGAACCTCCAACCTTTCAGTTAACAGCCGATCACGCTAGCCAATTGCGCCACGGAGACAGTCATGCTCCACTCTCACCACCGTCAGAACATTTCTTCAGAGCTATCAGCCCAAAGGAAAAAAAGCGCCGCACCACCACCGGGTGGGCTCGAGCGTCCAACATTTCGGTTAATAGCCCATCGCGCTAGCCAATTACTCCACGGAGACAGTCGTGCTCCACTCTCACCACCATCAGAACATATCTTCAAAGCTATCAGCACAAAGAAAAAAGCAACACACCACTCCCGGGAGGGCTCGAACCTCCAACCTTTCGGTTAACAGCCGCTCGCGCTAGCCAATTGCGCCAAGGAGACAGTCATGCTCCACTCTCACCACCGTGAGAACATTTCTCCAGAGCTATCAGCCCAAAGAAAAAGAAGCGCCGCACCACCTTCGGGTGGGCTCGAACCTCCAACCTTTCGGTTAACAGCCCATCGCGCTAGCCAATTGCGCCACGGAGACAGTCCTGCTCCACTCTCACTACCGTCAGAACATTTCTTCAGAGCTATCAGCCCAAAGGAAAAAAGCGCCGCACCACCACCGGGTGGGCTCGAACCTCCAACCTTTTCGTTAACAGCCGATCGCGCTAGCCAATTGCGCCACGGAGAGAGTCGTGCTCCTTTCTCACCACCAACAGAACATATCTTCAAAGCTATCAGCGCAAAGAAAAAAGAACACACCACTCCCGGGAGGGCTTGAACCTCGAACCTTTCGGTTAAAAGCCGATCGCGCTAGCAAATTGCGCCACGGAGACAGTCCTGCTCCACTCTCACCACCATCAGAACATATATTCAAAGCTATTAGACGAAAGAAAAAAAAGCGCCGCACCACCACCGGGTGGGCTCGAACCTCCAACCTTTCGGTTAACAGCCGATCGCGCTAGAGAATCGCGTAACGGAGACAGTCCCGCTCCACTCTCACCACCACCAGAACATATCTTCAGAGCTATCAGCCCAAAGAAAAAAAGCGCCGCACCACCACCGGGTGGGCTCGAACCTCCAACCTTTTGGTTAACAGCCGATCGCGCTAGCCAATTGCGCCACAGAGAGAGTCATGCTCCTTTCTCACCACCAACAGAACATATCTCCAAAGCTATCAGCGCAAAGAAAAAAGCAACACACCACTCCCGGGAGGGCTCGAACCTCGAACCTTTCGGTTAACAGCCGATCGCGCTAGCCAATTGCGCCGCGGAGACAGTCATGCTCCACTCTCACCACCATCAGAACAAAAGCTATAAGTGCAAAGAAAAAAGCAACACACCACTCCCGAGAGGGCTCGAACCTCCAACTTTTCTGTTAACAGCCGATCGCGCTAGCCAATTACGCCACGGAGACAGTCCTGCTCCACTCTCACCACCATCAGAACATATATTCAAAGCTATCAGACGAAAGAAAAAAAAGCGCCGCACCACCACCGGGTGGGCTCGAACCTCCAACCTTTCGGTTAACAGCCGATCGCGCTAGAGAATCGCGTAACGGAGACAGTCCGGCTCCACTCTCACCACCGTCAGAACATTTCTTCAGAGCTATCAGCCCAAAGAAAAAAAAGCGCCGCACCACCATCGGGTGGGCTCGAACCTCCAACGTTACGGTTAACAGCCAATCACGCTAGCCAATTGCGCCACGGAGACAGTCGTGCTCCACTCTCACCACCGTCAGAACATTTCTTCAGAGCTATGAGCCTAAAAAAAAAAAGCGCCGCACCACCAACGGGTGGGCTCGAACCTCCAACCTTTCGGTAACCAGCCGATCGCGCTAGCCGATTGCGCCACGGATACAGTCCTGCTCCACTCTCACCACCATCAGAACATATCTTCAAAGCTATCAGCCCAAAGAAAAAAAAGCAACACAGCACTCCCGGGAAGGCTCGAACCTCCAACCTTTCAGTTAACAGCCGATCACGCTAGCCAATTGTGCCACGGAGACAGTCATGCTCCACTCTCACCACCGTCAGAACATTTCTTCAGAGCTATCAGCCCAAAGGAAAAAAAGCGCCGCACCACCACCGGGTGGGCTCGAGCGTCCAACCTTTCGGTTAATAGCCCATCGCGCTAGCCAATTACGCCACGGAGAACGTCGTGCTCCACTCTCACCACCATCAGAACATATCTTCAAAGCTATCAGCGCAAAGAAAAAAGCAACACACCACTCCCGGGAGGGCTCGAACCTCCAACCTTTCGCTTAACAGCCGATCGCGCTAGCCAATTGCGCCACGGAGACAGTCATGCTCCACTCTCACCACCGTCAGAACTTTTCTTCAGAGCTATCAGCCCAAAGGAAAAAAAGTGCCACACCACCACCGGGTGGGCTCGAGCGTCCAACCTTTCGGTTAATAGCCCATCGCGCTAGCCAATTACGCCACGGAGACAGTCGTGCTCCACTTTCACCACCATCAGAACATATCTTCAAAGCTATCAGCGCAAAAAAGCAACACACCACTCCCGGGAGAGCTCGAACCTCCAGCCTTTCGGTTAACAGCCGATCGCGCTAGCCAATTGCGCCACGGAGACAGTCCTGCTCCACTCTCACCACCGTCAGAACATTTCTTCAAAGCTATCAGCCCAAAGAAAAAAAAGCGCCGCACCACCACCGGGTGGGCTCGAGCGTCCAACCTTTCGGTTAATAGCCCATCGCGCTAGCCAATTACGCCACGGAGATAGTCGTGCTCCACTCTCACCACCATCAGAACATATCTTCAAAGCTATAAGCGCAAAGAAAAAAAAGCAACACACCACTCCCGGGAGGGCTCGAACCTCCAAGCTTTTGGTTAACAGCCGATCGCGCTAGCCGATTGCGCCACAGAGACAGTCGTGCTCCACTCCCACCACCATCAGAACATATCTTCAAAGCTATCAGCGCAAACAAAAAAGCAACACACCACTCCCGGGAGAGCTCGAACCTCCAACCTTTCGGTTAACAGCCGATCGCGCTAGCCAATTGCGCCACGGAGACAGTCCTGCTGCACTCTCACCACCGTCTAAACGTCTCTTCAGAGCTATCAGCCCAAAGAAAAAAAAGCGCCGCACCACCATCGGGTGGGCTCGAACCTCCAACGTTTCGGTTAACAGCCAATCGCGCTAGCCAATTGCGCCACGGAGACAGTCGTGCTCCACTCTAACCACCGTCAGAACATTTCTTCAGAGCTATCAGCCCAAAGAAAAAAAAGCGCCGCACCACCACCGGGTGGGCTCGAACCTCCAACCTTCCGGTTAACAGCCGATCGCACTAGCCAATTGCGCCATGGAGACAGTCATGCTCCACTCTCACCACCGTCAGAACATTTCTTCAGAGCTATCAGCCCAAAGGAAAAAAAGCGCCGCACCACCACCGGGTGGGCTCGAGCGTCCAACATTTCGGTTAATAGCCCATCGCGCTAGCCAATTACTCCACGGAGACAGTCGTGCTCCACTCTCACCACCATCAAAACATATCTTCAAAGCTATCAGTCAAAACAAAAAAAAGCAACACACCACACCTGGGAGGGCTCGAACCTCCAACCTTTCAGTTAACAGCCCATCGCGCTAGCCAACTGTGCCCCGGAGACAGTCGTGCTCCACTCTCACCACCATCACAAATATCTTCAAAGCTATCAGCCCAAAGAAAAAAAAGCACCGCACCACCACCGCGTGGGCTCGAACCTCCAACTTTTCGGTTACCAGCCGATCGCGCTAGCCGAGTGCGCCACAGAGACAGCCCTGCTCCACTCTCACCACCATCAGAACATATCTTCAAAGCTATCAGCCCAAAGAAAAAAAGCAACACACCACTCCCGGGAGGGCTCGAACCTCCAACCTTTCAGTTAACAGCCGATCACGCTAGCCAATTGCGCCACGGAGACAGTCATGCTCCACTCTCACCACCGTCAGAACATTTCTTCAGAGCTATCAGCCCAAAGGAAAAAAAGCGCCGCACCACCACCGGGTGGGCTCGAGCGTCCAACATTTCGGTTAATAGCCCATCGCGCTAGCCAATTACTCCACGGAGACAGTCGTGCTAGACTCTCACCACCATCAGAACATATCTTCAAAGCTATCAGCACAAAGAAAAAAGCAACACACCACTCCCGGGAGGGCTCGAACCTCCAACCTTTCGGTTAACAGCCGCTCGCGCTAGCCAATTGCGCCAAGGAGACAGTCATGCTCCACTCTCACCACCGTGAGAACATTTCTCCAGAGCTATCAGCCCAAAGAAAAAGAAGCGCCGCACCACCTTCGGGTGGGCTCGAACCTCCAACCTTTCGGTTAACAGCCCATCGCGCTAGCCAATTGCGCCACGGAGACAGTCCTGCTCCACTCTCACTACCGTCAGAACATTTCTTCAGAGCTATCAGCCCAAAGGAAAAAAAGCACCGCACCACCACCGCGTGGCTTCCAACCTCCAACCTTTCGGTTACCAGCCGATCGCGCTAGCCGAGTGCGCCACAGAGACAGTCCTGCTCCACTCTGACCACCATCAGAACATATCTTCAAAGCTATCAGCCCAAAGAAAAAAAGCAACACACCACTCCCGGGAGGGCTCGAACCTCCAACCTTTCAGTTAACAGCCGATCACGCTAGCCAATTGCGCCACGGAGACAGTCATGCTCCACTCTCACCACCGTCAGAACATTTCTTCAGAGCTATCAGCCCAAAGAAAAAAAAGTGCCGCACCACCATCGGGTGGGCTCGAACCTCCAACGTTTCGGTTAACAGCCAATCGCGCTAGCCAATTGCGCCACGGAGACAGTCGTGCTCCACTCTCACCACCGTCAGAACATTTCTTCAGAGCTATGAGCCCCCCCCAAAAAAAAGCGCCGCACCACCACCGGGTGGGCTCGAACCTCCAACCTTTCGGCTAACAGCCGATCGCGCTAGCCAATTGCGCCATGGAGACAGTCCTGTTCCATTCTCACCACCATCAGAACATATCTTCAAAGCTATCAGCCCAAAGAAAAAAAGCAACACACCACTCCCGGGAGGGCTCGAACCTCCAACCTTTCAGTTAACAGCCGATCGCGCTAGCCAATCGCGCCACGGAGACAGTCATGCTCCACTCTCACCACCGTCAGAACATATATTCAAAGCTATCAGACGAAAGAAAAAAAAGCGCCGCACCACCACCGGGTGGGCTCGAACCTCCAAACTTTCGGTTAACAGCCGATCGCGCTAGAGAATCGCGTAACGGAGACAGTCCAGCTCCACTCTCACCACCACCAGAACATATCTTCAGAGCTATCAGCCCAAAGAAAAAAAGCGCCGCACCACCACCGGGTGGGCTCGAACCTCCAACCTTTTGGTTAACAGCCGATCGCGCTAGCTAATTGCGCCACGGAGAGAGTCGTGCTCCTTTCTCACCACCAACAGAACATATCTCCAAAGCTATCAGCGCAAAGAAAAAAGCAACACACCACTCCCGGGAGGGCTCGAACCTCCAACATTTCGGTTAACAGCCGATCGCGCTAGCCACTTCCGCATCGGAGACAGTCCGGCTCCACTCTCACCACCGTCAGAACATTTCTTCAGAGCTATCAGCCCAAAGAAAAAAAAGCGCCGCACCACCATCGGGTGGGCTCGAACCTCCAACGTTTCGGTTAACAGCCAATCGCGCTAGCGAATTTCGCCACGGAGACAGTCGTGCTCCACTCTCACCACCGTCAGAACATTTCTTCAGAGCTATGAGCCCCCCCCCCCCCAAAAAAAGCGCCGCACCACCACCGAGTGGGCTCGAACCTCCAACCTTTCGGTTAACAGCCGATCGCGCTAGCCAATTGCGCCATGGAGACAGTCCTGTTCCACTCTCACCACCATCAGAACATATCTTCAAAGCTATCAGCCCAAAGGAAAAAAAGCACCGCCCTACCACAGCGTGGGCTCGAACCTCCAACCTTTCGGTTAACTGCCGAACGTGCTAGCCGATTGCGCCAAGGAGACAGTCATGCTCCACTCTCACCACCGTCAGAACATTTCTTCAGAGCTATCAGCCAAAAGAAAAAAGCGCCGCACCACCATCGGGTGGGCTCGAACCTCCAACCTTTTGGTTAACAGCCGATCGCGCTAGCCAATTGCGCCACGGAGAGAGTCGTGCTCCTTTCTCACCACCAACAGAACATATCTCCAAAGCTATCAGCGCAAAGAAAAAAGAACACACCACTCCCGGGAGGGCTTGAACCTCGAACCTTTCGGTTAACAGCCGATCGCGCTAGCCAATTGCGCCGCGGAGACAGTCATGCTCCACTCTCACCACCATCAGAACAAAAGCTATAAGTGCAAAGAAAAAAGCAACACACCACTCCCGAGAGGGCTCGAACCTCCAACTTTTCTGTTAACAGCCGATCGCGCTAGCCAATTACGCCACGGAGACAGTCCTGCTCCACTCTCACCACCGTCAGAACATTTCTTCAGAGCTATCAGCCAAAAGAAAAAAGCGCCGCACCACCATCGGGTGGGCTCGAACCTCCAACCTTTTGGTTAACAGCCGATCGCGCTAGCCAATTGCGCCACGGAGAGAGTCGTGCTCCTTTCTCACCACCAACAGAACATATCTCCAAAGCTATCAGCGCAAAGAAAAAAGCAACACATCACTCCCGGGAGGGCTCGAACCTCCAACATTTCGGTTAACAGCCGATCGCGCTAGCCACTTCCGCATCGGAGACAGTCCGGCTCCACTCTCACCACCGTCAGAACATTTCTTCAGAGCTATCAGCCCAAAGAAAAAAAAGCGCCGCACCACCATCGGGTGGGCTCGAACCTCCAACGTTTCGGTTAACAGCCAATCGCGCTAGCGAATTTCGCCACGGAGACAGTCGTGCTCCACTCTCACCACCGTCAGAACATTTCTTCAGAGCTATCAGCCTAAAGAAAAAAAAGCGCCGCACCACCATCGGGTGGGCTCGAACATCCAACCTTTCAGTTAACAGCCCATCGCGCTAGCCAATTACGCCACGGAGACAGTCGTGCTCCACTCTCACCACCATCACAACATATCTTCAAAGCTATCAGCCCAAAGGAAAAAAAGCACCGCCCTACCACAGCGTGGGCTCGAACCTCCAACCTTTCGGTTAACTGCCGAACGTGCTAGCCGATTGCGCCAAGGAGACAGTCATGCTCCACTCTCACCACCGTCAGAACATTTCTTCAGAGCTATCAGCCAAAAGAAAAAAGCGCCGCACCACCATCGGGTGGGCTCGAACCTCCAACCTTTTGGTTAACAGCCGATCGCGCTAGCCAATTGCGCCACGGAGAGAGTCGTGCTCCTTTCTCACCACCAACAGAACATATCTCCAAAGCTATCAGCGCAAAGAAAAAAGAACACACCACTCCCGGGAGGGCTTGAACCTCGAACCTTTCGGTTAACAGCCGATCGCGCTAGCCAATTGCGCCGCGGAGACAGTCATGCTCCACTCTCACCACCATCAGAACAAAAGCTATAAGTGCAAAGAAAAAAGCAACACACCACTCCCGAGAGGGCTCGAACCTCCAACTTTTCTGTTAACAGCCGATCGCGCTAGCCAATTACGCCACGGAGACAGTCCTGCTCCACTCTCACCACCATCAGAACATATATTCAAAGCTATCAGACGAAAGAAAAAAAAGCGCCGCACCACCACCGGGTGGGCTCGAACCTCCAACCTTTCGGTTAACAGCCGATCGCGCTAGAGAATCGCGTAACGGAGACAGTCCGGCTCCACTCTCACCACCGTCAGAACATTTCTTCAGAGCTATCAGCCCAAAGAAAAAAAAGCGCCGCACCACCATCGGGTGGGCTCGAACCTCCAACGTTTCGGTTAACAGCCAATCACGCTAGCCAATTGCGCCACGGAGACAGTCGTGCTCCACTCTCACCACCGTCAGAACATTTCTTCAGAGCTATGAGCCTAAAGAAAAAAAAGCGCCGCACCACCACCGGGTGGGCTCGAACCTCCAACCTTTCGGTAACCAGCCGATCGCGCTCGCCGATTGCGCCACGGATACAGTCCTGCTCCACTCTCACCACCATCAGAACATATCTTCAAAGCTATCAGCCCAAAGAAAAAAAAGCAACACAGCACTCCCGGGAAGGCTCGAACCTCCAACCTTTCAGTTAACAGCCGATCACGCTAGCCAATTGTGCCACGGAGACAGTCATGCTCCACTCTCCCCACCGTCAGAACATTTCTTCAGAGCTATCAGCCCAAAGGAAAAAAAGCGCCGCACCACCACCGGGTGGGCTCGAGCGTCCAACCTTTCGGTTAATAGCCCATCGCGCTAGCCAATTACGCCACGGAGAACGTCGTGCTCCACTCTCACCACCATCAGAACATATCTTCAAAGCTATCAGCGCAAAGAAAAAAGCAACACACCACTCCCGGGAGGGCTCGAACCTCCAACCTTTCGCTTAACAGCCGATCGCGCTAGCCAATTGCACCACGGAGACAGTCATGCTCCACTCTCACCACCGTCAGAACATTTCTTCAGAGCTATCAGCCCAAGGGAAAAAAAGTGCCGCACCACCACCGGGTGGGCTCGAGCGTCCAACCTTTCGGTTAATAGCCCATCGCGCTAGCCAATTACGCCACGGAGATAGTCGTGCTCCACTTTCACCACCATCAGAACATATCTTCAAAGCTATCAGCGCAAAAAAAGCAACACACCACTCCCGGGAGAGCTCGAACCTCCAGCCTTTCGGTTAACAGCCGATCGCGCTAGCCAATTGCGCCACGGAGACAGTCCTGCTCCACTGTCACCACCGTCAGAACATTTCTTCAAAGCTATCAGCCCAAAGAAAAAAAAGCGCCGCACCACCATCGGGTGGGCTCGAACCTCCAACCTTTCGGTTAACAGCCCATCGCGCTAGCCAATTGCGCCACGGAGACAGTCATGCTCCACTCTCACCAACGTCAGAACATTTCTTCAGAGCTATCAGCCCGAAGAAAAAAAAAGCGCCGCACCACCACCGGGTGGGCTCGAACCTCCAACCTTTCGGTTAACACCCCATCGCGCTAGCCAATTACGCCACGGAGATAGTCGTGCTCCACTCTCACCACCATCAGAACATATCTTCAAAGCTATAAGCGCAAAGAAAAAAAAGCAACACACCACTCCCGGGAGGGCTCGAACCTCCAACCTTTTGGTTAACAGCCGATCGCGCTAGCCGATTGCGCCACAGAGACAGTCGTGCTCCACTCCCACCACCATCAGAACATATCTTCAAAGCTATCAGCGCAAAGAAAAAAGCAACACACCACTCCCGGGAGAGCTCGAACCTCCAACCTTTCGGTTAACAGCCGATCGCGCTAGCCAATTGCGCCACGGAGACAGTCCTGCTGCACTCTCACCACCGTCTAAACGTCTCTTCAGAGCTATCAGCCCAAAGAAAAAAGCGCCGCACCACCATCGGGTGGGCTCGAACCTCCAACGTTTCGGTTAACAGCCAATCGCGCTAGCCAATTGCGCCACGGAGACAGTCGTGCTCCACTCTAACCACCGTCAGAACATTTCTTCAGAGCTATCAGCCCAAAGAAAAAAAAGCGCCGCACCACCACCGGGTGGGCTCGAACCTCCAACCTTCCGGTTAACAGCCGATCGCACTAGCCAATTGCGCCATGGAGACAGTCATGCTCCACTCTCACCACCGTCAGAACATTTCTTCAGAGCTATCAGCCCAAAGGAAAAAAAGCGCCGCACCACCACCGGGTGGGCTCGAGCGTCCAACATTTCGGTTAATAGCCCATCGCGCTAGCCAATTACTCCACGGAGACAGTCGTGCTCCACTCTCACCACCATCAAAACATATCTTCAAAGCTATCAGCCCAAACAAAAAAAAGCAACACACCACACCTGGGAGGGCTCGAACCTCCAACCTTTCAGTTAACAGCCCATCGCGCTAGCCAACTGTGCCACGGAGACAGTCGTGCTCCACTCTCACCACCATCACAAATATCTTCAAAGCTATCAGCCCAAAGAAAAAAAAGCACCGCACCACCACCGCGTGGGCTCGAACCTCCAACTTTTCGGTTACCAGCCGATCGCGCTAGCCGAGTGCGCCACAGAGACAGCCCTGCTCCACTCTCACCACCATCAGAACATATCTTCAAAGCTATCAGCCCAAAGAAAAAAAGCAACACACCACTCCCGGGAGGGCTCGAACCTCCAACCTTTCAGTTAACAGCCGATCACGCTAGCCAATTGCGCCACGGAGACAGTCATGCTCCACTCTCACCACCGTCAGAACATTTCTTCAGAGCTATCAGCCCAAAGGAAAAAAAGCGCCGCACCACCACCGGGTGGGCTCGAGCGTCCAACATTTCGGTTAATAGCCCATCGCGCTAGCCAATTACTCCACGGAGACAGTCGTGCTCCACTCTCACCACCATCAGAACATATCTTCAAAGCTATCAGCACAAAGAAAAAAGCAACACACCACTCCCGGGAGGGCTCGAACCTCCAACCTTTCGGTTAACAGCCGCTCGCGCTAGCCAATTGCGCCAAGGAGACAGTCATGCTCCACTCTCACCACCGTGAGAACATTTCTCCAGAGCTATCAGCCCAAAGAAAAAGAAGCGCCGCACCACCTTCGGGTGGGCTCGAACCTCCAACCTTTCGGTTAACAGCCCATCGCGCGAGCCAATTGCGCCACGGAGACAGTCCTGCTCCACTCTCACTACCGTCAGAACATTTCTTCAGAGCTATCAGCCCAAAGGAAAAAAGCGCCGCACCACCACCGGGTGGGCTCGAACCTCCAACCTTTTCGTTAACAGCCGATCGCGCTAGCCAATTGCGCCACGGAGAGAGTCGTGCTCCTTTCTCACCACCAACAGAACATATCTTCAAAGCTATCAGCGCAAAGAAAAAAGAACACACCACTCCCGGGAGGGCTTGAACCTCGAACCTTTCGGTTAACAGCCGATCGCGCGAGCCAATTGCGCCGCGGAGACAGTCATGCTCCACTCTCACCACCATCAGAACAAAAGCTATAAGCGCAAAGAAAAAGCAACACACCACTCCCGAGAGGGCTCGAACCTCCAACTTTTCTGTTAACAGCCGATCGCGCTAGCAAATTGCGCCACGGAGACAGTCCTGCTCCACTCTCACCACCATCAGAACATATATTCAAAGCTATTAGACGAAAGAAAAAAAAGCGCCGCACCACCACCGGGTGGGCTCGAACCTCCAACCTTTCGGTTAACAGCCGATCGCGCTAGAGAATCGCGTAACGGAGACAGTCCCGCTCCACTCTCACCACCACCAGAACATATCTTCAGAGCTATCAGCCCAAAGAAAAAAAGCGCCGCACCACCACCGGGTGGGCTCGAACCTCCAACCTTTTGGTTAACAGCCGATCGCGCTAGCCAATTGCGCCACAGAGAGAGTCATGCTCCTTTCTCACCACCAACAGAACATATCTCCAAAGCTATCAGCGCAAAGAAAAAAGCAACACACCACTCCCGGGAGGGCTCGAACCTCGAACCTTTCGGTTAACAGCCGATCGCGCTAGCCAATTGCGCCGCGGAGACAGTCATGCTCCACTCTCACCACCATCAGAACAAAAGCTATAAGTGCAAAGAAAAAAGCAACACACCACTCCCGAGAGGGCTCGAACCTCCAACTTTTCTGTTAACAGCCGATCGCGCTAGCCAATTACGCCACGGAGACAGTCCTGCTCCACTCTCACCACCATCAGAACATATATTCAAAGCTATCAGACGAAAGAAAAAAAAGCGCCGCACCACCACCGGGTGGGCTCGAACCTCCAACCTTTCGGTTAACAGCCGATCGCGCTAGAGAATCGCGTAACGGAGACAGTCCGGCTCCACTCTCACCACCGTCAGAACATTTCTTCAGAGCTATCAGCCCAAAGAAAAAAAAGCGCCGCACCACCATCGGGTGGGCTCGAACCTCCAACGTTTCGGTTAACAGCCAATCACGCTAGCCAATTGCGCCACGGAGACAGTCGTGCTCCACTCTCACCACCGTCAGAACATTTCTTCAGAGCTATGAGCCTAAAGAAAAAAAAGCGCCGCACCACCAACGGGTGGGCTCGAACCTCCAACCTTTCGGTAACCAGCCGATCGCGCTAGCCGATTGCGCCACGGATACAGTCCTGCTCCACTCTCACCACCATCAGAACATATCTTCAAAGCTATCAGCCCAAAGAAAAAAAAGCAACACAGCACTCCCGGGAAGGCTCGAACCTCCAACCTTTCAGTTAACAGCCGATCACGCTAGCCAATTGTGCCACGGAGACAGTCATGCTCCACTCTCACCACCGTCAGAACATTTCTTCAGAGCTATCAGCCCAAAGGAAAAAAAGCGCCGCACCACCACCGGGTGGGCTCGAGCGTCCAACCTTTCGGTTAATAGCCCATCGCGCTAGCCAATTACGCCACGGAGAACGTCGTGCTCCACTCTCACCACCATCAGAACATATCTTCAAAGCTATCAGCGCAAAGAAAAAAGCAACACACCACTCCCGGGAGGGCTCGAACCTCCAACCTTTCGCTTAACAGCCGATCGCGCTAGCCAATTGCGCCACGGAGACAGTCATGCTCCACTCTCACCACCGTCAGAACATTTCTTCAGAGCTATCAGCCCAAAGGAAAAAAAGTGCCGCACCACCACCGGGTGGGCTCGAGCGTCCAACCTTTCGGTTAATAGCCCATCGCGCTAGCCAATTACGCCACGGAGATAGTCGTGCTCCACTCAAACCACCATCAGAACATATCTTCAAAGCTATAAGCGCAAAGAAAAAAAAGCAACACACCACTCCCGGGAGGGCTCGAACCTCCAACCTTTTGGTTAACAGCCGATCGCGCTAGCCGATTGCGCCACAGAGACAGTCGTGCTCCACTCCCACCACCATCAGAACATATCTTCAAAGCTATCAGCGCAAACAAAAAAGCAACACACCACTCCCGGGAGAGCTCGAACCTCCAACCTTTCGGTTAACAGCCGATCGCGCTAGCCAATTGCGCCACGGAGACAGTCCTGCTGCACTCTCACCACCGTCTAAACGTCTCTTCAGAGCTATCAGCCCAAAGAAAAAAAAGCGCCGCACCACCATCGGGTGGGCTCGAACCTCCAACGTTTCGGTTAACAGCCAATCGCGCTAGCCAATTGCGCCACGGAGACAGTCGTGCTCCACTCTAACCACCGTCAGAACATTTCTTCAGAGCTATCAGCCCAAAGAAAAAAAAGCGCCGCACCACCACCGGGTGGGCTCGAACCTCCAACCTTCCGGTTAACAGCCGATCGCACTAGCCAATTGCGCCATGGAGACAGTCATGCTCCACTCTCACCACCGTCAGAACATTTCTTCAGAGCTATCAGCCCAAAGGAAAAAAAGCGCCGCACCACCACCGGGTGGGCTCGAGCGTCCAACATTTCGGTTAATAGCCCATCGCGCTAGCCAATTACTCCACGGAGACAGTCGTGCTCCACTCTCACCACCATCAAAACATATCTTCAAAGCTATCAGTCAAAACAAAAAAAAGCAACACACCACACCTGGGAGGGCTCGAACCTCCAACCTTTCAGTTAACAGCCCATCGCGCTAGCCAACTGTGCCCCGGAGACAGTCGTGCTCCACTCTCACCACCATCACAAATATCTTCAAAGCTATCAGCCCAAAGAAAAAAAAGCACCGCACCACCACCGCGTGGGCTCGAACCTCCAACTTTTCGGTTACCAGCCGATCGCGCTAGCCGAGTGCGCCACAGAGACAGCCCTGCTCCACTCTCACCACCATCAGAACATATCTTCAAAGCTATCAGCCCAAAGAAAAAAAGCAACACACCACTCCCGGGAGGGCTCGAACCTCCAACCTTTCAGTTAACAGCCGATCACGCTAGCCAATTGCGCCACGGAGACAGTCATGCTCCACTCTCACCACCGTCAGAACATTTCTTCAGAGCTATCAGCCCAAAGGAAAAAAAGCGCCGCACCACCACCGGGTGGGCTCGAGCGTCCAACATTTCGGTTAATAGCCCATCGCGCTAGCCAATTACTCCACGGAGACAGTCGTGCTAGACTCTCACCACCATCAGAACATATCTTCAAAGCTATCAGCACAAAGAAAAAAGCAACACACCACTCCCGGGAGGGCTCGAACCTCCAACCTTTCGGTTAACAGCCGCTCGCGCTAGCCAATTGCGCCAAGGAGACAGTCATGCTCCACTCTCACCACCGTGAGAACATTTCTCCAGAGCTATCAGCCCAAAGAAAAAGAAGCGCCGCACCACCTTCGGGTGGGCTCGAACCTCCAACCTTTCGGTTAACAGCCCATCGTGCTAGCCAATTGCGCCACGGAGACAGTCCTGCTCCACTCTCACTACCGTCAGAACATTTCTTCAGAGCTATCAGCCCAAAGGAAAAAAGCGCCGCACCACCACCGGGTGGGCTCGAACCTCCAACCTTTCCGTTAACAGCCGATCGCGCTAGCCAATTGCGCCACGGAGAGAGTCGTGCTCCTTTCTCACCACCATCAGAACGTTTATTCAGAGCTATCAGCCCAAAGAAAAAAAAGCGCCGCACCACCATCGGGTGGGCTCGAACCTCCAACGTTTCGGTTAACAGCCAATCGCGCTAGCCAATTGCGCCACGGAGACAGTCGTGCTCCACACTAACCACCGTCAGAACATTTCTTCAGAGCTATCAGCCCAAAGAAAAAAAAGCGCCGCACCACCACCGGGTGGGCTCGAACCTCCAACCTTCCGGTTAACAGCCAATCGCGCTAGCCAATTGCGCCATGGAGACAGTCCTGCTCTACTCTCACCACCATCAGAACATATCTTCAAAGCTATCAGCCCAAACAAAAAAAAGCAACACACCACTCCTGGGAGGGCTCGAACCTCCTACCTTTCAGTTAACAGCCCATCGCGCTAGCCAACTGTGCCACGGAGACAGTCGTGCTCCACTCTCACCACCATCACAAATATCTTCAAAGCTATCGGCCCAAAGAAAAAAAAGCACCGCACCACCACCGCGTGGCTTCCAACCTCCAACCTTTCGGTTACCAGCCGATCGCGCTAGCCGAGTGCGCCACAGAGACAGTCCTGCTCCACTCTGACCACCATCAGAACATATCTTCAAAGCTATCAGCCCAAAGAAAAAAAGCAACACACCACTCCCGGGAGGGCTCGAACCTCCAACCTTTCAGTTAACAGCCGATCACGCTAGCCAATTGCGCCACGGAGACAGTCATGCTCCACTCTCACCACCGTCAGAACAATTCTTCAGAGCTATCAGCCCAAAGGAAAAAAAGCGCCGCACCACCACCGGGTGGGCTCGAGCGTCCAACATTTCGGTTAATAGCCCATCGCGCTAGCCAATTACGCCACGGAGACAGTCGTGCTCCACTCTCACCACCATCAGAACATATCTTCAAAGCTATCAGCGCAAAGAAAAAAGCAACACACCACTCCCGGGAGGGCTCGAACCTCCAACCTTTCGGTTAACAGCCGATCGCGCTAGCCAATTGCGCCAAGGAGACAGTCATGCTCCACTCTCACCACCAACAGAACATATCTCCAAAGCTATCAGCGCAAAGAAAAAAGCAACACACCACTCCCGGGAGGGCTCGAACCTCAACTTTTCTGTTAACAGCCGATCGCGCTAGCCAATTGCGCCACGGAGACAGTCCTGCTCCACTCTCACCACCATCAGAACATATATTCAAAGCTATCATACGAAAGAAAAAAAAGCGCCGCACCACCACCGGGTGGGCTCGAACCTCCAACCTTTCGGTTAACAGCCGATCGCGCTAGAGAATCGCGTAACGGAGACAGTCCCGCTCCACTCTCACCACCACCAGAACATATCTTCAGAGCTATCAGCCCAAAGAAAAAAAGCGCCGCACCACCACCGGGTGGGCTCGAACCTCCAACCTTTTGGTTAACAGCCGATCGCGCTAGCCAATTGCGCCACGGAGAGAGTCGTGCTCCTTTCTCACCACCAACAGAACATATCTCCAAAGCTATCAGCGCAAAGAAAAAAGCAACACACCACTCCCGGGAGGGCTCGAACCTCCAACATTTCGGTTAACAGCCGATCGCGCTAGCCACTTCCGCATCGGAGACAGTCCGGCTCCACTCTCACCACCGTCAGAACATTTCTTCAGAGCTATCAGCCCAAAGAAAAAAAAGTGCCGCACCACCATCGGGTGGGCTCGAACCTCCAACGTTTCGGTTAACAGCCAATCGCGCTAGCCAATTGCGCCACGGAGACAGTCGTGCTCCACTCTCACCACCGTCAGAACATTTCTTCAGAGCTATGAGCCCCCCCCAAAAAAAAGCGCCGCACCACCACCGGGTGGGCTCGAACCTCCAACCTTTCGGCTAACAGCCGATCGCGCTAGCCAATTGCGCCATGGAGACAGTCCTGTTCCATTCTCACCACCATCAGAACATATCTTCAAAGCTATCAGCCCAAAGAAAAAAAAGCAACACACCACTCCTGGGAGGGCTCGAACCTCCAACCTTTCAGTTAACAGCCCATCGCGCTAGCCAATTGCGCCACGGAGACAGTCGTGCTCCATTCTCACCACCATCACAACATATCTTCAAAGCTATCAGCCCAAAGAAAAAAAAGCACCACACCACCACCGCGTGGGCTCGAACCTCCAACCTTTCGGTTACCAGCTGATTGCGCTAGCCGATTGCGCCACGGAGACAGTCTTGGTCCACTCTCACCACCATCAGAACATATCTTCAAAGCTATCAGCCCAAAGAAAAAAAGCAACACACCACTCCCGGGAGGGCTCGAACCTCCAACCTTTCAGTTAACAGCCGATCGCGCTAGCCAATCGCGCCACGGAGACAGTCATGCTCCACTCTCACCACCGTCAGAACATATATTCAAAGCTATCAGACGAAAGAAAAAAAAGCGCCGCACCACCACCGGGTGGGCTCGAACCTCCAAACTTTCGGTTAACAGCCGATCGCGCTAGAGAATCGCGTAACGGAGACAGTCCAGCTCCACTCTCACCACCACCAGAACATATCTTCAGAGCTATCAGCCCAAAGAAAAAAAGCGCCGCACCACCACCGGGTGGGCTCGAACCTCCAACCTTTTGGTTAACAGCCGATCGCGCTAGCTAATTGCGCCACGGAGAGAGTCGTGCTCCTTTCTCACCACCAACAGAACATATCTCCAAAGCTATCAGCGCAAAGAAAAAAGCAACACACCACTCCCGGGAGGGCTCGAACCTCCAACATTTCGGTTAACAGCCGATCGCGCTAGCCACTTCCGCATCGGAGACAGTCCGGCTCCACTCTCACCACCGTCAGAACATTTCTTCAGAGCTATCAGCCCAAAGAAAAAAAAGCGCCGCACCACCATCGGGTGGGCTCGAACCTCCAACGTTTCGGTTAACAGCCAATCGCGCTAGCGAATTTCGCCACGGAGACAGTCGTGCTCCACTCTCACCACCGTCAGAACATTTCTTCAGAGCTATGAGCCCCCCCAAAAAAAAAGCGCCGCACCACCACCGAGTGGGCTCGAACCTCCAACCTTTCGGTTAACAGCCGATCGCGCTAGCCAATTGCGCCATGGAGACAGTCCTGTTCCACTCTCACCACCATCAGAACATATCTTCAAAGCTATCAGCCCAAAGAAAAAAAAGCAACACACCACTCCTGGGAGGGCTCGAACCTCCAACCTTTCAGTTAACAGCCCATCGCGCTAGCCAATTGCGCCACGGAGACAGTCATGCTCCACTCTCACCACCGTCAGAACATTTCTTCAGAGCTATCAGCCCAAAGGAAAAAAAGCGCCGCACCACCACCGGGTGGGCTCGAGCGTCCAACCTTTCGGTTAATAGCCCATCGCGCTAGCCAATTACGCCACGGAGACAGTCGTGCTCCACTCTCACCACCATCAGAACATTTCTTCAGAGCTATCAGCCCAAAGAAAAAAAAGCAACACACCACTCCCGGGAGGGCTCGAACCTCCAACCTTTTGGTTAACAGCCGATCGCGCTAGCCGATTGCGCCACGCAGACAGTCGTGCTCCACTCCCACCACCATCAGAACATATCTTCAAAGCTATCAGCGCAAAGAAAAAAAGCAACACACCACTCCCGGGAGAGCTCGAACCTCCAACCTTTCGGTTAACAGCCGATCGCGCTAGCCAATTGCGCCACGGAGACAGTCCTGCTCCACTCTCACCACCATCAGAACGTTTCTTCAGAGCTATCAGCCCAAAGAAAAAAAAGCGCCGCACCACCATCGGGTGGGCTCGAACCTCCAACGTTTCGGTTAACAGCCAATCGCGCTAGCCAATTGCGCCACGGAGACAGTCGTGCTCCACACTAACCACCGTCAGAACATTTCTTCAGAGCTATCAGCCCAAAGAAAAAAAAGCGCCGCACCACCACCGGGTGGGCTCGAACCTCCAACCTTCCGGTTAACAGCCAATCGCGCTAGCCAATTGCGCCATGGAGACAGTCCTGCTCTACTCTCACCACCATCAGAACATATCTTCAAAGCTATCAGCCCAAACAAAAAAAAGCAACACACCACTCCTGGGAGGGCTCGAACCTCCTACCTTTCAGATAACAGCCCATCGCGCTAGCCAACTGTGCCACGGAGACAGTCGTGCTCCACTCTCACCACCATCACAAATATCTTCAAAGCTATCAGCCCAAAGAAAAAAAAGCACCGCACCACCACCGCGTGGCTTCCAACCTCCAACCTTTCGGTTACCAGCCGATCGCGCTAGCCGAGTGCGCCACAGAGACAGTCCTGCTCCACTCTCACCACCATCAGAACATATCTTCAAAGCTATCAGCCCAAAGAAAAAAAGCAACACACCACTCCCGGGAGGGCTCGAACCTCCAACCTTTCAGTTAACAGCCGATCACGCTAGCCAATTGCGCCACGGAGACAGTCATGCTCCACTCTCACCACCGTCAGAACATTTCTTCAGAGCTATCAGCCCAAAGGAAAAAAAGCGCCGCACCACCACCGGGTGGGCTCGAGCGTCCAACATTTCGGTTAATAGCCCATCGCGCTAGCCAATTACGCCACGGAGACAGTCGTGCTCCACTCTCACCACCATCAGAACATATCTTCAAAGCTATCAGCGCAAAGAAAAAAGCAACACACCACTCCTGGGAGGGCTCGAACCTCCAACCTTTCGGTTAACAGCCGATCGCGCTAGCCAATTGCGCCATGGAGACAGTCATGCTCCACTCTCACCACCAACAGAACATATCTCCAAAGCTATCAGCGCAAAGAAAAAAGCAACACACCACTCCCGGGAGGGCTCGAACCTCCAACTTTTCTGTTAACAGCCGATCGCGCTAGCCAATTGCGCCACGGAGACAGTCATGCTCCACTCTCACCACCATCAGAACATATATTCAAAGCTATCATACGAAAGAAAAAAAGCGCCGCACCACCACCGGGTGGGCTCGAACCTCCAACCTTTCGGTTAACAGCCGATCGCGCTAGAGAATCGCGTAACGGAGACAGTCCCGCTCCACTCTCACCACCACCAGAACATATCTTCAGAGCTATCAGCCCAAAGAAAAAAAGCGCCGCACCACCACCGGGTGGGCTCGAACCTCCAACCTTTTGGTTAACAGCCGATCGCGCTAGCCAATTGCGCCACGGAGAGAGTCGTGCTCCTTTCTCACCACCAACAGAACATATCTCCAAAGCTATCAGCGCAAAAAAAAAGCAACACACCACTCCCGGGATGGCTCGAACCTCCAACATTTCGGTTAACAGCCGATCGCGCTAGCCACTTCCGCATCGGAGACAGTCCGGCTCCACTCTCACCACCGTCAGAACAATTCTTCAAAGCTATCAGCCCAAAGAAAAAAAAGTGCCGCACCACCATCGGGTGGGCTCGAACCTCCAACGTTTCGGTTAACAGCCAATCGCGCTAGCCAATTGCGCCACGGAGACAGTCGTGCTCCACTCTCACCACCGTCAGAACATTTCTTTAGAGCTATGAGCCCAAAAAAAAGCGCCGCACCACCACCGGGTGGGCTCGAACCTCCAACCTTTCGGCTAACAGCCGATCGCGCTAGCCAATTGCGCCATGGAGACAGTCCTGTTCCATTCTCACCACCATCAGAACATATCTTCAAAGCTATCAGCCCAAAGAAAAAAAAAGCAACACACCACTCCTGGGAGGGCTCGAACCTCCAACCTTTCAGTTAACAGCCCATCGCGCTAGCCAATTGCGCCACGGAGACAGTCGTGCTCCATTCTCACCACCATCACAACATATCTTCAAAGCTATCAGCCCAAAGAAAAAAAAGCACCACACCACCACCGCGTGGGCTCGAACCTCCAACCTTTCGGTTACCAGCTGATTGCGCTAGCCGATTGCGCCACGGAGACAGTCTTGGTCCACTCTCACCACCATCAGAACATATCTTCAAAGCTATCAGCCCAAAGAAAAAAAAGCAACACACCACTCCCGGGAGGGCTCGAACCTCCAACCTTTCAGTTAACAGCCGATCGCGCTAGCCAATCGCGCCACGGAGACAGTCATGCTCCACTCTCACCACCGTCAGAACATATATTCAAAGCTATCAGACGAAAGAAAAAAAGCGCCGCACCACCACCGGGTGGGCTCGAACCTCCAAACTTTCGGTTAACAGCCGATCGCGCTAGAGAATCGCGTAACGGAGACAGTCCCGCTCCACTCTCACCACCACCAGAACATATCTTCAGAGCTATCAGCCCAAAGAAAAAAAGCGCCGCACCACCACCGGGTGGGCTCGAACCTCCAACCTTTTGGTTAACAGCCGATCGCGCTAGCCAATTGCGCCACGGAGAGAGTCGTGCTCCTTTCTCACCACCAACAGAACATATCTCCAAAGCTATCAGCGCAAAGAAAAAAGCAACACACCACTCCCGGGAGGGCTCGAACCTCCAACATTTCGGTTAACAGCCGATCGCGCTAGCCACTTCCGCATCGGAGACAGTCCCGCTCCACTCTCACCACCGTCAGAACATTTCTTCAGAGCTATCAGCCCAAAGAAAAAAAAGCGCCGCACCACCATCGGGTGGGCTCGAACCTCCAACGTTTCGGTTAACAGCCAATCGCGCTAGCCAATTTCGCCACGGAGACAGTCGTGCTCCACTCTCACCACCGTCAGAACATTTCTTCAGAGCTATGAGCCCCCCCCCCCAAAAAAAAGCGCCGCACCACCACCGGGTGGGCTCGAACCTCCAACCTTTCGGTTAACAGCCGATCGCGCTAGCCAATTGCGCCATGGAGACAGTCCTGTTCCACTCTCACCACCATCAGAACATATCTTCAAAGCTATCAGCCCAAAGAAAAAAAAGCAACACACCACTCCTGGGAGGGCTCGAACCTCCAACCTTTCAGTTAACAGCCCATCGCGCTAGCCAATTGCGCCACGGAGACAGTCGTGCTCCATTCTCACCACCATCACAACATATCTTCAAAGCTATCAGCCCAAAGAAAAAAAAGCACCACACCACCACCGCGTGGGCTCGAACCTCCAACCTTTCGGTTACCAGCTGATTGCGCTAGCCGATTGCGCCACGGAGACAGTCTTGGTCCACTCTCCCCACCATCAGAACATATCTTCAAAGCTATCAGCCCAAAGAAAAAAAAGCAACACACCACTCCCGGGAGGGCTCGAACCTCCAACCTTTCAGTTAACAGCCGATCGCGCTAGCCAATCGCGCCACGGAGACAGTCATGCTCCACTCTCACCACCGTCAGAACATTTCTTCAGAGCTATCAGCCCAAAGGAAAAAAAGCGCCGCACCACCACTGGGTGGGCTCAAACCTCCAACCTTTTGGTTAGCACCCGATCGCGCTAGCCAATTGCGCAACGGAGAGAGTCGTGCTCCCCTCTCACCACCAACAGAACATATCTTCAAAGCTATCAGCGCAAAGAAAAAAGCAACACACCACTCCCGGGAGGGCTTGAACCTCGAACCTTTCGGTTAACAGCCGATCTCGCTAGCCAATTGCGCCACGGAGACAGTCCTGCTCCACTCTCACCACCATCAGAACATATCTTAAAGGCTATCAGCCCAAAGAAAAAAAAGCGCCGCACCACCACCGAGTGGGCTTGAACCTCCAACTATTCGGTTAAATGCCGATCGCGCTAGCCAATTGCGCCACGGAGATAGTCGTGCTCCACTTCCACCACCATCAGAACATATCTTCAAAGCTATCAGCGCAAAAAAAAGCAACACACCACTCCCGGGAGAGCTCGAACCTCCAACCTTTCGGTTAACAGCCGAACGCGCTAGCCAATTGCGCCACGGAGACAGTCCTGCTCCACTCTCACCATCGTCAGAACATTTCTTCAGAGCTATCAGCCCAAAGAAAAAAAAGCGCCGCACCACCATCGGGTGGGCTCGAACATCCAACCTTTCAGTTAACAGCCCATCGCGCTAGCCAATTACGCCACGGAGACAGTCGTGCTCCACTCTCACCACCATCACAACATATCTTCAAAGCTATCAGCCCAAAGGAAAAAAAGCACCGCCCTACCACAGCGTGGGCTCGAACCTCCAACCTTTCGGTTAACTGCCGAACGTGCTAGCCGATTGCGCCAAGGAGACAGTCACGCTCCACTCTCACCACCGTCAGAACATTTCTTCAGAGCTATCAGCCAAAAGAAAAAAGCGCCGCACCACCATCGGGTGGGCTCGAACCTCCAACCTTTTGGTTAACAGCCGATCGCGCTAGCCAATTGCGCCACGGAGAGAGTCGTGCTCCTTTCTCACCACCAACAGAACATATCTCCAAAGCTATCAGCGCAAAGAAAAAAGAACACACCACTCCCGGGAGGGCTTGAACCTCGAACCTTTCGGTTAACAGCCGATCGCGCTAGCCAATTGCGCCGCGGAGACAGTCATGCTCCACTCTCACCACCATCAGAACAAAAGCTATAAGTGCAAAGAAAAAAGCAACACACCACTCCCGAGAGGGCTCGAACCTCCAACTTTTCTGTTAACAGCCGATCGCGCTAGCCAATTACGCCACGGAGACAGTCCTGCTCCACTCTCACCACCATCAGAACATATATTCAAAGCTATCAGACGAAAGAAAAAAAAGCGCCGCACCACCACCGGGTGGGCTCGAACCTCCAACCTTTCGGTTAACAGCCGATCGCGCTAGAGAATCGCGTAACGGAGACAGTCCGGCTCCACTCTCACCACCGTCAGAACATTTCTTCAGAGCTATCAGCCCAAAGAAAAAAAAGCGCCGCACCACCATCGGGTGGGCTCGAACCTCCAACGTTTCGGTTAACAGCCAATCACGCTAGCCAATTGCGCCACGGAGACAGTCGTGCTCCACTCTCACCACCGTCAGAACATTTCTTCAGAGCTATGAGCCTAAAGAAAAAAAAGCGCCGCACCACCACCGGGTGGGCTCGAACCTCCAACCTTTCGGTAACCAGCCGATCGCGCTCGCCGATTGCGCCACGGATACAGCCCTGCTCCACTCTCACCACCATCAGAACATATCTTCAAAGCTATCAGCCCAAAGAAAAAAAAGCAACACAGCACTCCCGGGAAGGCTCGAACCTCCAACCTTTCAGTTAACAGCCGATCACGCTAGCCAATTGTGCCACGGAGACAGTCATGCTCCACTCTCCCCACCGTCAGAACATTTCTTCAGAGCTATCAGCCCAAAGGAAAAAAAGCGCCGCACCACCACCGGGTGGGCTCGAGCGTCCAACCTTTCGGTTAATAGCCCATCGCGCTAGCCAATTACGCCACGGAGAACGTCGTGCTCCACTCTCACCACCATCAGAACATATCTTCAAAGCTATCAGCGCAAAGAAAAAAGCAACACACCACTCCCGGGAGGGCTCGAACCTCCAACCTTTCGCTTAACAGCCGATCGCGCTAGCCAATTGCACCACGGAGACAGTCATGCTCCACTCTCACCACCGTCAGAACATTTCTTCAGAGCTATCAGCCCAAGGGAAAAAAAGTGCCGCACCACCACCGGGTGGGCTCGAGCGTCCAACCTTTCGGTTAATAGCCCATCGCGCTAGCCAATTACGCCACGGAGACAGTCGTGCTCCACTTTCACCACCATCAGAACATATCTTCAAAGCTATCAGCGCAAAAAAAGCAACACACCACTCCCGGGAGAGCTCGAACCTCCAGCCTTTCGGTTAACAGCCGATCGCGCTAGCCAATTGCGCCACGGAGACAGTCCTGCTCCACTCTCACCACCGTCAGAACATTTCTTCAAAGCTATCAGCCCAAAGAAAAAAAAGCGCCGCACCACCATCGGGTGGGCTCGAACATCCAACCTTTCGGTTAACAGCCCATCGCGCTAGCCAATTGCGCCACGGAGATAGTCGTGCTCCACTCTCACCACCATCAGAACATATCTTCAAAGCTATAAGCGCAAAGAAAAAAAAGCAACACACCACTCCCGGGAGGGCTCGAACCTCCAACCTTTTGGTTAACAGCCGCTCGCGCTAGCCAATTGCGCCAAGGAGACAGTCATGCTCCACTCTCACCACCGTGAGAACATTTCTCCAGAGCTATCAGCCCAAAGAAAAAGAAGCGCCGCACCACCTTCGGGTGGGCTCGAACCTCCAACCTTTCGGTTAACAGCCCATCGCGCTAGCCAATTGCGCCACGGAGACAGTCCTGCTCCACTCTCACTACCGTCAGAACATTTCTTCAGAGCTATCAGCCCAAAGGAAAAAAGCGCCGCACCACCACCGGGTGGGCTCGAACCTCCAACCTTTTCGTTAACAGCCGATCGCGCTAGCCAATTGCGCCACGGAGAGAGTCGTGCTCCTTTCTCACCACCAACAGAACATATCTTCAAAGCTATCAGCGCAAAGAAAAAAGAACACACCACTCCCGGGAGGGCTTGAACCTCGAACCTTTCGGTTAACAGCCGATCGCGCGAGCCAATTGCGCCGCGGAGACAGTCATGCTCCACTCTCACCACCATCAGAACAAAAGCTATAAGCGCAAAGAAAAAGCAACACACCACTCCCGAGAGGGCTCGAACCTCCAACTTTTCTGTTAACAGCCGATCGCGCTAGCAAATTGCGCCACGGAGACAGTCCTGCTCCACTCTCACCACCATCAGAACATATATTCAAAGCTATTAGACGAAAGAAAAAAAAAGCGCCGCACCACCACCGGGTGGGCTCGAACCTCCAACCTTTCGGTTAACAGCCGATCGCGCTAGAGAATCGCGTAACGGAGACAGTCCCGCTCCACTCTCACCACCACCAGAACATATCTTCAGAGCTATCAGCCCAAAGAAAAAAAGCGCCGCACCACCACCGGGTGGGCTCGAACCTCCAACCTTTTGGTTAACAGCCGATCGCGCTAGCCAATTGCGCCACAGAGAGAGTCATGCTCCTTTCTCACCACCAACAGAACATATCTCCAAAGCTATCAGCGCAAAGAAAAAAGCAACACACCACTCCCGGGAGGGCTCGAACCTCGAACCTTTCGGTTAACAGCCGATCGCGCTAGCCAATTGCGCCGCGGAGACAGTCATGCTCCACTCTCACCACCATCAGAACAAAAGCTATAAGTGCAAAGAAAAAAGCAACACACCACTCCCGAGAGGGCTCGAACCTCCAACTTTTCTGTTAACAGCCGATCGCGCTAGCCAATTACGCCACGGAGACAGTCCTGCTCCACTCTCACCACCATCAGAACATATATTCAAAGCTATCAGACGAAAGAAAAAAAAGCGCCGCACCACCACCGGGTGGGCTCGAACCTCCAACCTTTCGGTTAACAGCCGATCGCGCTAGAGAATCGCGTAACGGAGACAGTCCGGCTCCACTCTCACCACCGTCAGAACATTTCTTCAGAGCTATCAGCCCAAAGAAAAAAAAGCGCCGCACCACCATCGGGTGGGCTCGAACCTCCAACGTTTCGGTTAACAGCCAATCACGCTAGCCAATTGCGCCACGGAGACAGTCGTGCTCCACTCTCACCACCGTCAGAACATTTCTTCAGAGCTATGAGCCTAAAGAAAAAAAAGCGCCGCACCACCAACGGGTGGGCTCGAACCTCCAACCTTTCGGTAACCAGCCGATCGCGCTAGCCGATTGCGCCACGGATACAGTCCTGCTCCACTCTCACCACCATCAGAACATATCTTCAAAGCTATCAGCCCAAAGAAAAAAAAGCAACACAGCACTCCCGGGAAGGCTCGAACCTCCAACCTTTCGCTTAACAGCCGATCGCGCTAGCCAATTGCGCCACGGAGACAGTCATGCTCCACTCTCACCACCGTCAGAACATTTCTTCAGAGCTATCAGCCCAAAGGAAAAAAAGTGCCGCACCACCACCGGGTGGGCTCGAGCGTCCAACCTTTCGGTTAATAGCCCATCGCGCTAGCCAATTACGCCACGGAGACAGTCGTGCTCCACTTTCACCACCATCAGAACATATCTTCAAAGCTATCAGCGCAAAAAAAGCAACACACCACTCCCGGGAGAGCTCGAACCTCCAGCCTTTCGGTTAACAGCCGATCGCGCTAGCCAAATGCGCCATGGAGACAGTCATGCTCCACTCTCACCACCGTCTAAACGTCTCTTCAGAGCTATCAGCCCAAAGAAAAAAAAGCGCCGCACCACCATCGGGTGGGCTCGAACCTCCAACGTTTCGGTTAACAGCCAATCGCGCTAGCCAATTGCGCCACGGAGACAGTCGTGCTCCACTCTAACCACCGTCAGAACATTTCTTCAGAGCTATCAGCCCAAAGAAAAAAAAGCGCCGCACCACCACCGGGTGGGCTCGAACCTCCAACCTTCCGGTTAACAGCCGATCGCACTAGCCAATTGCGCCATGGAGACAGTCATGCTCCACTCTCACCACCGTCAGAACATTTCTTCAGAGCTATCAGCCCAAAGGAAAAAAAGCGCCGCACCACCACCGGGTGGGCTCGAGCGTCCAACATTTCGGTTAATAGCCCATCGCGCTAGCCAATTACTCCACGGAGACAGTCGTGCTCCACTCTCACCACCATCAAAACATATCTTCAAAGCTATCAGTCAAAACAAAAAAAAGCAACACACCACACCTGGGAGGGCTCGAACCTCCAACCTTTCAGTTAACAGCCCATCGCGCTAGCCAACTGTGCCCGGAGACAGTCGTGCTCCACTCTCACCACCATCACAAATATCTTCAAAGCTATCAGCCCAAAGAAAAAAAAGCACCGCACCACCACCGCGTGGGCTCGAACCTCCAACTTTTCGGTTACCAGCCGATCGCGCTAGCCGAGTGCGCCACAGAGACAGCCCTGCTCCACTCTCACCACCATCAGAACATATTTTCAAAGCTATCAGCCCAAAGAAAAAAAGCAACACACCACTCCCGGGAGGGCTCGAACCTCCAACCTTTCAGTTAACAGCCGATCACGCTAGCCAATTGCGCCACGGAGACAGTCATGCTCCACTCTCACCACCGTCAGAACATTTCTTCAAAGCTATCAGCCCAAAGAAAAAAAAGCGCCGCACCACCATCGGGTGGGCTCGAACATCCAACCTTTCGGTTAACAGCCCATCGCGCTAGCCAATTGCGCCACGGAGATAGTCGTGCTCCACTCTCACCACCATCAGAACATATCTTCAAAGCTATAAGCGCAAAGAAAAAAAAGCAACACACCACTCCCGGGAGGGCTCGAACCTCCAACCTTTTGGTTAACAGCCGCTCGCGCTAGCCAATTGCGCCAAGGAGACAGTCATGCTCCACTCTCACCACCGTGAGAACATTTCTCCAGAGCTATCAGCCCAAAGAAAAAGAAGCGCCGCACCACCTTCGGGTGGGCTCGAACCTCCAACCTTTCGGTTAACAGCCCATCGCGCTAGCCAATTGCGCCACGGAGACAGTCCTGCTCCACTCTCACTACCGTCAGAACATTTCTTCAGAGCTATCAGCCCAAAGGAAAAAAGCGCCGCACCACCACCGGGTGGGCTCGAACCTCCAACCTTTTCGTTAACAGCCGATCGCGCTAGCCAATTGCGCCACGGAGAGAGTCGTGCTCCTTTCTCACCACCAACAGAACATATCTTCAAAGCTATCAGCGCAAAGAAAAAAGAACACACCACTCCCGGGAGGGCTTGAACCTCGAACCTTTCGGTTAACAGCCGATCGCGCGAGCCAATTGCGCCGCGGAGACAGTCATGCTCCACTCTCACCACCATCAGAACAAAAGCTATAAGCGCAAAGAAAAAGCAACACACCACTCCCGAGAGGGCTCGAACCTCCAACTTTTCTGTTAACAGCCGATCGCGCTAGCAAATTGCGCCACGGAGACAGTCCTGCTCCACTCTCACCACCATCAGAACATATATTCAAAGCTATTAGACGAAAGAAAAAAAAAGCGCCGCACCACCACCGGGTGGGCTCGAACCTCCAACCTTTCGGTTAACAGCCGATCGCGCTAGAGAATCGCGTAACGGAGACAGTCCCGCTCCACTCTCACCACCACCAGAACATATCTTCAGAGCTATCAGCCCAAAGAAAAAAAGCGCCGCACCACCACCGGGTGGGCTCGAACCTCCAACCTTTTGGTTAACAGCCGATCGCGCTAGCCAATTGCGCCACAGAGAGAGTCATGCTCCTTTCTCACCACCAACAGAACATATCTCCAAAGCTATCAGCGCAAAGAAAAAAGCAACACACCACTCCCGGGAGGGCTCGAACCTCGAACCTTTCGGTTAACAGCCGATCGCGCTAGCCAATTGCGCCGCGGAGACAGTCATGCTCCACTCTCACCACCATCAGAACAAAAGCTATAAGTGCAAAGAAAAAAGCAACACACCACTCCCGAGAGGGCTCGAACCTCCAACTTTTCTGTTAACAGCCGATCGCGCTAGCCAATTACGCCACGGAGACAGTCCTGCTCCACTCTCACCACCATCAGAACATATATTCAAAGCTATCAGACGAAAGAAAAAAAAGCGCCGCACCACCACCGGGTGGGCTCGAACCTCCAACCTTTCGGTTAACAGCCGATCGCGCTAGAGAATCGCGTAACGGAGACAGTCCGGCTCCACTCTCACCACCGTCAGAACATTTCTTCAGAGCTATCAGCCCAAAGAAAAAAAAGCGCCGCACCACCATCGGGTGGGCTCGAACCTCCAACGTTTCGGTTAACAGCCAATCACGCTAGCCAATTGCGCCACGGAGACAGTCGTGCTCCACTCTCACCACCGTCAGAACATTTCTTCAGAGCTATGAGCCTAAAGAAAAAAAAGCGCCGCACCACCAACGGGTGGGCTCGAACCTCCAACCTTTCGGTAACCAGCCGATCGCGCTAGCCGATTGCGCCACGTATACAGTCCTGCTCCACTCTCACCACCATCAGAACATATCTTCAAAGCTATCAGCCCAAAGAAAAAAAAGCAACACAGCACTCCCGGGAAGGCTCGAACCTCCAACCTTTCGCTTAACAGCCGATCGCGCTAGCCAATTGCGCCACGGAGACAGTCATGCTCCACTCTCACCACCGTCAGAACATTTCTTCAGAGCTATCAGCCCAAAGGAAAAAAAGTGCCGCACCACCACCGGGTGGGCTCGAGCGTCCAACCTTTCGGTTAATAGCCCATCGCGCTAGCCAATTACGCCACGGAGACAGTCGTGCTCCACTTTCACCACCATCAGAACATATCTTCAAAGCTATCAGCGCAAAAAAAGCAACACACCACTCCCGGGAGAGCTCGAACCTCCAGCCTTTCGGTTAACAGCCGATCGCGCTAGCCAAATGCGCCATGGAGACAGTCATGCTCCACTCTCACCACCGTCTAAACGTCTCTTCAGAGCTATCAGCCCAAAGAAAAAAAAGCGCCGCACCACCATCGGGTGGGCTCGAACCTCCAACGTTTCGGTTAACAGCCAATCGCGCTAGCCAATTGCGCCACGGAGACAGTCGTGCTCCACTCTAACCACCGTCAGAACATTTCTTCAGAGCTATCAGCCCAAAGAAAAAAAAGCGCCGCACCACCACCGGGTGGGCTCGAACCTCCAACCTTCCGGTTAACAGCCGATCGCACTAGCCAATTGCGCCATGGAGACAGTCATGCTCCACTCTCACCACCGTCAGAACATTTCTTCAGAGCTATCAGCCCAAAGGAAAAAAAGCGCCGCACCACCACCGGGTGGGCTCGAGCGTCCAACATTTCGGTTAATAGCCCATCGCGCTAGCCAATTACTCCACGGAGACAGTCGTGCTCCACTCTCACCACCATCAAAACATATCTTCAAAGCTATCAGTCAAAACAAAAAAAAGCAACACACCACACCTGGGAGGGCTCGAACCTCCAACCTTTCAGTTAACAGCCCATCGCGCTAGCCAACTGTGCCCGGAGACAGTCGTGCTCCACTCTCACCACCATCACAAATATCTTCAAAGCTATCAGCCCAAAGAAAAAAAAGCACCGCACCACCACCGCGTGGGCTCGAACCTCCAACTTTTCGGTTACCAGCCGATCGCGCTAGCCGAGTGCGCCACAGAGACAGCCCTGCTCCACTCTCACCACCATCAGAACATATCTTCAAAGCTATCAGCCCAAAGAAAAAAAGCAACACACCACTCCCGGGAGGGCTCGAACCTCCAACCTTTCAGTTAACAGCCGATCACGCTAGCCAATTGCGCCACGGAGACAGTCATGCTCCACTCTCACCACCGTCAGAACATTTCTTCAGAGCTATCAGCCCAAAGGAAAAAAAGCGCCGCACCACCACCGGGTGGGCTCGAGCGTCCAACATTTCGGTTAATAGCCCATCGCGCTAGCCAATTACTCCACGGAGACAGTCGTGCTAGACTCTCACCACCATCAGAACATATCTTCAAAGCTATCAGCACAAAGAAAAAAGCAACACACCACTCCCGGGAGGGCTCGAACCTCCAACCTTTCGGTTAACAGCCGCTCGCGCTAGCCAATTGCGCCAAGGAGACAGTCATGCTCCACTCTCACCACCGTGAGAACATTTCTCCAGAGCTATCAGCCCAAAGAAAAAGAAGCGCCGCACCACCTTCGGGTGGGCTCGAACCTCCAACCTTTCGGTTAACAGCCCATCGCGCTAGCCAATTGCGCCACGGAGACAGTCCTGCTCCACTCTCACTGCCGTCAGAACATTTCTTCAGAGCTATCAGCCCAAAGGAAAAAAGCGCCGCACCACCACCGGGTGGGCTCGAACCTCCAACCTTTTCGTTAACAGCCGATCGCGCTAGCCAATTGCGCCACGGAGAGAGTCGTGCTCCTTTCTCACCACCAACAGAACATATCTTCAAAGCTATCAGCGCAAAGAAAAAAGAACACACCACTCCCGGGAGGGCTTGAACCTCGAACCTTTCGGTTAACAGCCGATCGCGCTAGCCAATTGCGCCGCGGAGACAGTCATGCTCCACTCTCACCACCATCAGAACAAAAGCTATAAGCGCAAAGAAAAAGCAACACACCACTCCCGAGAGGGCTCGAACCTCCAACTTTTCTGTTAACAGCCGATCGCGCTAGCAAATTGCGCCACGGAGACAGTCCTGCTCCACTCACACCACCATCAGAACATATATTCAAAGCTATTAGACGAAAGAAAAAAAAGCGCCGCACCACCACCGGGTGGGCTCGAACCTCCAACCTTTCGGTTAACAGCCGATCGCGCTAGAGAATCGCGTAACGGAGACAGTCCCGCTCCACTCTCACCACCACCAGAACATATCTTCAGAGCTATCAGCCCAAAGAAAAAAAGCGCCGCACCACCACCGGGTGGGCTCGAACCTCCAACCTTTTGGTTAACAGCCGGTCGCGCTAGCCAATTGCGCCACAGAGAGAGTCATGCTCCTTTCTCACCACCAACAGAACATATCTCCAAAGCTATCAGCGCAAAGAAAAAAGCAACACACCACTCCCGGGAGGGCTCGAACCTCCAACATTTCGGTTAACAGCCGATCGCGCTAGCCACTTCCGCATCGGAGACAGTCCGGCTCCACTCTCACCACCGTCAGAACATTTCTTCAGAGCTATCAGCCCAAAGAAAAAAAAGCGCCGCACCACCATCGGGTGGGCTCGAACATCCAACGTTTCGGTTAACAGCCAATCGCGCTAGCCAATTGCGCCACGGAGACAGTCCTGCTCCACTCTCACCATCGTCAGAACATTTCTTCAGAGCTATCAGCCCAAAGAAAAAAAAGCGCCGCACCACCATCGGGTGGGCTCGAACCTCCAACCTTTCAGTTAACAGCCCATCGCGCTAGCCAATTACGCCACGGAGACAGTCGTGCTCCACTCTCACCACCATCAGAACATATCTTCAAAGCTATAAGGGCAAAGAAAAAAAGCAACACACCACTCCCGGGAGGGTTCGAACCTCCAACCTTTCGGTTAACAGCCGAACGCGCTAGCCGATTGCGCCACGGAGACAGTCGTGCTCCACTCCCACCACCATCAGAACATATCTTCAAAGCTATCAGCGCAAAGAAAAAAGCAACACACCACTCCCGGGAGGGCTTGAACCTCGAACCTGTCGGATAACAGCCGATCTCGCTAGCCAATTGCGCCACGGAGACAGTCCTGCTCCACTCTCACCACCATCACAACATATCTTCAAAGCACTCAGCCCAAAGAAAAAAAAGCGCCGCACCACCACCGAGTGGGCTCGAACCTCCAACCTTTCGGTTAACAGCCGATCGCGCCAGCCAATTGCGCCACGGAGACAGTCGTGCTCCACTCTCCCCCCCGTCAGAACATTTCTTCAGAGCTATCAGCCCAAAGGAAAAAAAGCGCCACACCACCACCGAGTGGGCTCGAACCTCCAACCTTTCGGTTAACAGCCGATCACGCTAGCCGATTGCGCCACGGAGACAGTCGTGCTCCACTCCCACCACCATCAGAACATATATTCAAAGCTATCAGCGCAAAAAAAAGCAACACACCACTCCCGGGAGAGCTCGAACCTCCAGCCTTTCGGTTAACAGCCGATCGCGCTAGCCAATTGCGCCACGGAGAGAGTCGTGCTCTTTTCTCACCACCAACAGAACATATCTTCAATGCTATCAGGGCAATGAAAAAAAAGCGCCGCACCACCACCGGGTTGGCTCGAACCTCCAACCTTTCGGTTAATAGCCCATCGCGCTAGCCAATTGCGCCACGGAGACAGTCGTGCTCCACTCTCACCACCGTCAGAACATTTCTTCAGAGCTATAAGCCCAAAGGAAAAAAAGTGCCGCACCACCACCGGGTGGGTTCAAGCGTCCAACCTTTCGGTTAATAGCCCATTGCGCTAGCCAATTACGCCACGGAGACAGTCGTGCTCCACTCTCACCACCATCAGAACATATCTTCAAAGCTATCAGCGCAAAGAAAAAAGCAACACACCACTCCCGGGAGGGCTCGAACCTCCAACCTTTAGGTTAACAGCCGATCGCGCTAGCCAATTGCGCCAAGGAGACAGTCGTGCTCCACTCTCACCACCGTCAGAACAATTCTCCAGAGCTATCAGCCCAAAGAAAAAAAAGCGCCGCACCACCACCGGGTGGGCTCGAACCTCCAACCTTTTGGTTAACACCCGATCGCGCTAGCCGATTGCGCAACGGAGAAAGTCGTGCTCCACTCTCACCACCAACAGAACATTTCTTCAGAGCTATCAGCGCAAAGAAAAAAGCAACACACCCTTACCGAGAGGGCTTGAACCTCGAACCTTTCGGTTAACAGCCGATCTCGCTAGCCAATTGCGCCACGGAGACAGTCGTGCTCCACTCTCACCACCGTCAGAACATTTCTTCAGAGCTAACAGCCCAAAGAAAAAAAAAGCGCCGCACCACCACCAGGTGGGCTGGAACCTCCAAACTTTCGGTTAACAGCCGATCGCGCTAGCCAATTGCGCCATGGAGACAGTCCTGCTCCACTCTCACCACCATCAGAACATATCTTTAAAGCTATCAGCCCAAAGAAAAAAAAGCAACATACCATTACTGGGTGGACTCGAACCTCCAACCTTTCAGTTAACAGCCCATCGCGCTAGCCAATTGCGCCACGGAGAGAGTCGTGCTCAACTCTCACCACCATCAGAACATATCTTCAAAGCTATCAGCGCAAAGAAAAAAGCAACACACCACTCCCGGTAGGGCTCGAACCTCCAACCTTTCGGTTAACAGCCGATCGCGCTAGCCAATTGCGCCAAGGAGACAGTCATGCTCCACTCTCACCACCGTCAGAACAATTCTTCAGAGCTATCAGCCCAAAGGAAAAAAAGCGCCGCACCACCACCGGGTGGGCTCAAACCTCCAACCTTTTGGTTAACACCCGATCGCGCTAGCCAATTGTGCAACGGAGAGAGTCGTGCTCCACTCTCACCACCAACAGAACATATCTTCAAAGCTATCAGCGCAAAGAAAGAAGCAACACACCACTCCCGGGAGGGCTTGAACCTCGAACCTTTCGGTTAACAGCCGATCTCGCTAGCCAATTCCGCCACGGAGACAGTCCTGCTCCACTCTCACCAACATCAGAACATATCCCAAAGGCTATCAGCCCAAAGAAAAAAAAAGCGCCGCACCACCACCGAGTGGGCTCGAACCTCCAACCTTTCGGTTAACAGCCGATCGCGCCAGCCAATTGCGCCACGGAGACAGTCGTGGTCCACCCTCCTCCCCGTCAGAACATTTCTTCAGAGCTATCAGCCCAAAGAAAAAGAAGCGCCGCACAACCACCGGGTGGGCTTGAACCTCCAACTATTCGGTTAACAGCCGATCGCGCTAGCCAATTGCGCCACGGAGATAGTCGTGCTCCACTTCCACCACCATCAGAACATATCTTCAAAGCTATCAGCGCAAAAAAAAGCAACACACCACTCCCGGGAGAACTCGAACCTCCAACCTTTCCGTTAACAGCCGATCGCGCTAGCCAATTGCGCCACGGAGACAGTCCTGCTCCACTCTCACCATCGTCAGAACATTTCTTCAGAGCTATCAGCCCAAAGAAAAAAAAGAGCCGCACCACCATCGGGTGGGCTCGAACCTCCAACCTTTCAGTTAACAGCCCATCGCGCTAGCCAATTGCGCCACGGAGACAGTCGTGATCCACTCTCACCACCATCAGAACATATCTTCAAAGCTATAAGGGCAAAGAAAAAAAGCAACACACCACTCCCGGGAGGGTTCGAACCTCCAACCTTTCGGTTAACAGCCGAACGCGCTAGCCGATTGCGCCACGGAGACAGTCGTGCTCCACTCCCACCACCATCAGAACATATCTTCAAAGCTATCAGCGCAAAGAAAAAAGCAACACACCACTCCCGGGAGGGCTTGAACCTCGAACCTGTCGGTTAACAGCCGATCTCGCTAGCCAATTGCGCCACGGAGACAGTCCTGCTCCACTCTCACCACCATCACAACATATCTTCAAAGCACTCAGCCCAAAGAAAAAAAAGCGCCGCACCACCACCGAGTGGGCTCGAACCTCCAACGTTTCGGTTAACAGCCGATCGCGCCAGCCAATTGCGCCACGGAGACAGTCGTGCTCCACTCTCCCCCCCGTCAGAACATTTCTTCAGAGCTATCAGCCCAAAGGAAAAAAAGCGCCGCACCACCACCGAGTGGGCTCGAACCTCCAACCTTTCGGTTAACAGCCGATCACGCTAGCCGATTGCGCCACGGAGACAGTCGTGCTCCACTCCCACCACCATCAGAACATATATTCAAAGCTATCAGCGCAAAAAAAAGCAACACACCACTCCCGGGAGAGCTCGAACCTCCAGCCTTTCGGTTAACAGCCGATCGCGCTAGCCAATTGCGCCACGCAGAGAGTCGTGCTCTTTTCTCACCACCAACAGAACATATCTTCAATGCTATCAGGGCAAAGAAAAAAAAGCGCCGCACCACCACCGGGTGGGCTCGAACCTCCAACCTTTCGGTTAATAGCCCATCGCGCTAGCCAATTGCGCCACGGAGACAGTCGTGCTCCACTCTCACCACCGTCAGAACATTTCTTCAGAGCTATAAGCCCAAAGGAAAAAAAGTGCCGCACCACCACCGGGTGGGTTCGAGCGTCCAACCTTTCGGTTAATAGCCCATTGCGCTAGCCAATTACGCCACGGAGACAGTCGTGCTCCACTCTCACCACCATCAGAACATATCTTCAAAGCTATCAGCGCAAAGAAAAAAGCAACACACCACTCCCGGGAGGGCTCGAACCTCCAACCTTTAGGTTAACAGCCGATCTCGCTAGCCAATTGCGCCAAGGAGACAGTCGTGCTCCACTCTCACCACCGTCAGAACAATTCTCCAGAGCTATCAGCCCAAAGAAAAAAAAGCGCCGCACCACCACCGGGTGGGCTCGAACCTCCCACCTTTTGGTTAACACCCGATCGCGCTAGCCGATTGCGCAACGGAGAAAGTCGTGCTCCACTCTCACCACCAACAGAACATTTCTTCAGAGCTATCAGCGCAAAGAAAAAAGCAACACACCACTACCGAGAGGGCTTGAACCTCGAACCTTTCGGTTAACAGCCGATCTCGCTAGCCAATTGCGCCACGGAGACAGTCCTGCTCCACTCTCACCACCATCAGAACATATCTTCAAAGGTATCAGCCCAAAGAAAAAAAAGCGCCGCACCACCACCGAGTGGGCTCGAACCTCCAACCTTTCGGTTATCTGCCGAACGTGCTAGCCAATTGCGCCAAGGAGACAGTCGTGCTCCACTCTCACCACCGTCAGAACATTTCTTCAGAGCTATGAGCCAAAAGAAAAAAAGCGCCGCACCACCATCGGGTGGGCTCGAACCTCCAACCTTTCGGTTAACAGCCAATCGCGCTAGCCAATTGTGCCACGGAGACAGTCGTGCTCCACTCTCACCACCGTCAGAACATTTCTTCAGAGCTAACAGCCCAAAGAAAAAAAGCGCCGCACCACCACCAGGTGGGCTGGAACCTCCAAACTTTCGGTTAACAGCCGATCGCGCTAGCCAATTGCGCCATGGAGACAGTCCTGCTCCACTCCCACCACCATCAGAACATATCTTTAAAGCTATCAGCCCAAAGAAAAAAAAGCAACATACCATTACTGGGTGGACTCGAACCTCCAACCTTTCAGTTAACAGCCCATCGCGCTAGCCAATTGCGCCACGGAGAGAGTCGTGCTCCACTCTCACCACCATCAGAACATATCTTCAAAGCTATCAGCGCAAAGAAAAAAGCAACACACCACTCCCGGTAGGGCTCGAACCTCCAACCTTTCGATTAACAGCCGATCGCGCTAGCCAATTGCGCCAAGGAGACAGTCGCGCTCCACTCTCACCACCGTCAGAACAATTCTTCAGAGCTATCAGCCCAAAGGAAAAAAAGCGCCGCACCACCATCGGGTGGGCTCGAACCTCCAACGTTTCGGATAACAGCCAATCGCGCTAGCCAATTGCGCCACGGAGAGAGTCATGCTCCTTTCTCACCACCAACAGAACATATCTCCAAAGCTATCAGCGCAAAGAAAAAAGCAACACACCACTCCCGGGAGGGCTCGAGCCTCCAACATTTCGGTTAACAGCCGATCGCGCTAGCCACTTCCGCATCGGAGACAGTCCGGCTCCACTCTCACCACCGTCAGAACATTTCTTCAGAGCTATCAGCCCAAAGAAAAAAAAGCGCCGCACCACCATCGGGTGGGCTCGAACCTCCAACGTTTCGGTTAACAGCCAATCGCGCTAGCCAATTGCGCCACGGAGACAGTCCTGCTCCACTCTCACCATCGTCAGAACATTTCTTCAGAGCTATCAGCCCAAAGAAAAAAAAGCGCCGCACCACCATCGGGTGGGCTCGAACCTCCAACCTTTCAGTTAACAGCCCATCACGCTAGCCAATTACGCCACGGAGACAGTCGTGCTCCACTCTCACCACCATCAGAACATATCTTCAAAGCTATAAGGGCAAAGAAAAAAAGCAACACACCACTCCCGGGAGGGTTCGAACCTCCAACCTTTCGGTTAACAGCCGAACGCGCTAGCCGATTGCGCCACGGAGACAGTCGTGCTCCACTCCCACCACCATCAGAACATATCTTCAAAGCTATCAGCGCAAAGAAAAAAGCAACACACCACTCCCGGGAGGGCTTGAACCTCGAACCTGTCGGATAACAGCCGATCTCGCTAGCCAATTGCGCCACGGAGACAGTCCTGCTCCACTCTCACCACCATCACAACATATCTTCAAAGCACTCAGCCCAAAGAAAAAAAAGCGCCGCACCACCACCGAGTGGGCTCGAACCTCCAACCTTTCGGTTAACAGCCGATCGCGCCAGCCAATTGCGCCACGGAGACAGTCGTGCTCCACTCTCCCCCCCGTCAGAACATTTCTTCAGAGCTATCAGCCCAAAGGAAAAAAAGCGCCGCACCACCACCGAGTGGGCTCGAACCTCCAACCTTTCGGTTAACAGCCGATCACGCTAGCCGATTGCGCCACGGAGACAGTCGTGCTCCACTCCCACCACCATCAGAACATATATTCAAAGCTATCAGCGCAAAAAAAAGCAACACACCACTCCCGGGAGAGCTCGAACCTCCAGCCTTTCGGTTAACAGCCGATCGCGCTAGCCAATTGCGCCACGGAGAGAGTCGTGCTCTTTTCTCACCACCAACAGAACATATCTTCAAGGCTATCAGGGCAAAGAAAAAAAAGCGCCGCACCACCACCGGGTTGGCTCGAACCTCCAACCTTTCGGTTAATAGCCCATCGCGCTAGCCAATTGCGCCACGGAGACAGTCGTGCTCCACTCTCACCACCGTCAGAACATTTCTTCAGAGCCATAAGCCCAAAGGAAAAAAAGTGCCGCACCACCACCGGGTGGGTTCAAGCGTCCAACCTTTCGGTTAATAGCCCATTGCGCTAGCCAATTACGCCACGGAGACAGTCGTGCTCCACTCTCACCACCATCAGAACATATCTTCAAAGCTATCAGCGCAAAGAAAAAAAGCAACACACCACTCCCGGGAGGGCTCGAACCTCCAACCTTTAGGTTAACAGCCGATCGCGCTAGCCAATTGCGCCAAGGAGACAGTCGTGCTCCACTCTCACCACCGTCAGAACAATTCTCCAGAGCTATCAGCCCAAAGAAAAAAAAGCGCCGCACCACCACCGGGTGGGCTCGAACCTCCAACCTTTTGGTTAACACCCGATCGCGCTAGCCGATTGCGCAACGGAGAAAGTCGTGCTCCACTCTCACCACCAACAGAACATTTCTTCAGAGCTATCAGCGCAAAGAAAAAAGCAACACACCACTACCGAGAGGGCTTGAACCTCGAACCTTTCGGTTAACAGCCGATCTCGCTAGCCAATTGCGCCACGGAGACAGTCGTGCTCCACTCTCACCACCGTCAGAACATTTCTTCAGAGCTAACAGCCCAAAGAAAAAAAAGCGCCGCACCAACACCAGGTGGGCTGGAACCTCCAAACTTTCGGTTAACAGCCGATCGCGCTAGCCAATTGCGCCATGGAGACAGTCCTGCTCCACTCTCACCACCATCAGAACATATCTTTAAAGCTATCAGCCCAAAGAAAAAAAAAGCAACATACCATTACTGGGTGGACTCGAACCTTTCAGTTAACAGCCCATCGCGCTAGCCAATTGCGCCACGGAGAGAGTCGTGCTCCACTCTCACCACCATCAGAACATATCTTCAAAGCTATCAGCGCAAAGAAAAAAGCAACACACCACTCCCGGTAGGGCTCGAACCTCCAACCTTTCGGTTAACAGCCGATCGCGCTAGCCAATTGCGCCAAGGAGACAGTCATGCTCCACTCTCACCACCGTCAGAACTATTCTTCAGAGCTATCAGCCCAAAGGAAAAAAAGCGCCGCACCACCACCGGGTGGGCTCAAACCTCCAACCTTTTGGTTAACACCCGATCGCGCTAGCCAATTGTGCAACGGAGAGAGTCGTGCTCCACTCTCACCACCAACAGAACATATCTTCAAAGCTATCAGCGCAAAGAAAAAAGCAACACACCACTCCCGGGAGGGCTTGAACCTCGAACCTTTCGGTTAACAGCCGATCTCGCTAGCCAATTCCGCAACGGAGACAGTCCTGCTCCACTCTCACCAACATCAGAACATATCCCAAAGGCTATCAGCCCAAAGAAAAAAAAAGTGCCGCACCACCACCGAGTGGGCTCGAACCTCCAACCTTTCGGTTAACAGCCGATCGCGCTAGCCAATTGCGCCACGGAGATAGTCGTGCTCCACTTCCACCACCATCAGAACATATCTTCAAAGCTATCAGCGCAAAAAAAAGCAACACACCACTCCCGGGAGAGCTCGAACCTCCAACCTTTCGGTTAACAGCCAATCGCGCTAGCCAACTGCGCCACGGAGACAGTCCTGCTCCACTCTCATCATCGTCAGAACATTTCTTCAGAGCTATCAGCCCAAAGAAAAAAAAGAGCCGCACCACCATCGGGTGGGCTCGAACCTCCAACCTTTCAGTTAACAGCCCATCGCGCTAGCCAATTACGCCACGGAGACAGTCCTGCTCCACTCTCACCACCATCAGAACATATCTTAAAGGCTATCAGCCCAAAGAAAAAAAAGCGCCGCACCACCACCGAGTGGGCTCGAACCTCCAACCTTTCGGTTCACAGCCGATCGCGCCAGCCAATTGCGCCACGGAGACAGTCGTGGTCCACCCTCCTCCCCGTCAGAACATTTCTTCAGAGCTATCAGCCCAAAGAAAAAGAAGCGCCGCACCACCACCGGGTGGGCTTGAACCTCCAACTATTCGGTTAACAGCCGGTCGCGCTAGCCAATTGCGCCACGGAGATAGTCGTGCTCCACTTCCACCACCATCAGAACATATCTTCAAAGCTATCAGCGCAAAAAAAAGCAACACACCACTCCCGGGAGAGCTCGAACCTCCAACCTTTCGGTTAACAGCCAATCGCGCTAGCCAATTGCGCCACGGAGACAGTCCTGCTCCACTCTCATCATCGTCAGAACATTTCTTCAGAGCTATCAGCCCAAAGAAAAAAAAGAGCCGCACCACCATCGGGTGGGCTCGAACCTCCAACCTTTCAGTTAACAGCCCATCGCGCTAGCCAATTACGCCACGGAGACAGTCCTGCTCCACTCTCACCACCATCAGAACATATCTTAAAGGCTATCAGCCCAAAGAAAAAAAAGCGCCGCACCACCACCGAGTGGTCTCGAACCTCCAACCTTTCGGTTCACAGCCGATCGCGCCTGCCAATTGCGCCACGGAGACAGTCGTGGTCCACCCTCCTCCCCGTCAGAACATTTCTTCAGAGCTATCAGCCCAAAGAAAAAGAAGCGCCGCACCACCACCGGGTGGGCTTGAACCTCCAACTATTCGGTTAACAGCCGGTCGCGCTAGCCAATTGCGCCACGGAGATAGTCGTGCTCCACTTCCACCACCATCAGAACATATCTTCAAAGCTATCAGCGCAAAAAAAAGCAACACACCACTCCCGGGAGAGCTCGAACCTCCAACCTTTCGGTTAACAGCCGATCGCGCTAGCCAATTGCGCCACGGAGACAGTCCTGCTCCACTCTCACCATCGTCAGAACATTTCTTCAGAGCTATCAGCCCAAAGAAAAAAAAGAGCCGCACCACCATCGGGTGGGCTCGAACCTCCAACCTTTCAGTTAACAGCCCATCGCGCTAGCCAATTACGCCACGGAGACAGTCGTGCTCCACTCTCACCACCATCAGAACATATCTTCAAAGCTATAAGGGCAAAGAAAAAAAGCAACACACCACTCCCGGGAGGGTTCGAACCTCCAACCTTTCGGTTAACAGCCGAACGCGCTAGCCGATTGCGCCACGGAGACAGTCGTGCTCCACTCCCACCACCATCAGAACATATCTTCAAAGCTATCAGCGCAAAGAAAAAAGCAACACACCACTCCCGGGAGGGCTTGAACCTCGAACCTGTCGGATAACAGCCGATCTCGCTAGCCAATTGCGCCACGGAGACAGTCCTGCTCCACTCTCACCACCATCACAACATATCTTCAAAGCACTCAGCCCAAAGAAAAAAAAGCGCCGCACCACCACCGAGTGGGCTCGAACCACCAACCTTTCGGTTAACAGCCGATCGCGCCAGCCAATTGCGCCACGGAGACAGTCGTGCTCCACTCTCCCCCCCGTCAGAACATTTCTTCAGAGCTATCAGCCCAAAGGAAAAAAAGCGCCGCACCACCACCGAGTGGACTCGAACCTCCAACCTTTCGGTTAACAGCCGATCACGCTAGCCGATTGCGCCACGGAGACAGTCGTGCTCCACTCCCACCACCATCAGAACATATATTCAAAGCTATCAGCGCAAAAAAAGCAACACACCACTCCCGGGAGAGCTCGAACCTCCAGCCTTTCGGTTAACAGCCGATCGCGCTAGCCAATTGCGCCACGGAGAGAGTCGTGCTCTTTTCTCACCACCAACAGAACATATCTTCAAGGCTATCAGGGCAAAGAAAAAAAAGCGCCGCACCACCACCGGGTTGGCTCGAACCTCCAACCTTTCGGTTAATAGCCCATCGCGCTAGCCAATTGCGCCACGGAGACAGTCGTGCTCCACTCTCACCACCGTCAGAACATTTCTTCAGAGCTATAAGCCCAAAGGAAAAAAAGTGCCGCACCACCACCGGGTGGGTTCAAGCGTCCAACCTTTCGGTTAATAGCCCATTGCGCTAGCCAATTACGCCACAGAGACAGTCGTGCTCCACTCTCACCACCATCAGAACATATCTTCAAAGCTATCAGCGCAAAGAAAAAAGCAACACACCACTCCCGGGAGGGCTCGAACCTCCAACCTTTAGGTTAACAGCCGATCGCGCTAGCCAATTGCGCCAAGGAGACAGTCGTGCTCCACTCTCACCACCGTCAGAACAATTCTCCAGAGCTATCAGCCCAAAGAAAAAAAAGCGCCGCACCACCACCGGGTGGGCTCGAACCTCCAACCTTTTGGTTAACACCCGATCGCGCTAGCCGATTGCGCAACGGAGAAAGTCGTGCTCCACTCTCACCACCAACAGAACATTTCTTCAGACCTATCAGCGCAAAGAAAAAAGCAACACACCACTACCGAGAGGGCTTGAACCTCGAACCTTTCGGTTAACAGCCGATCTCGCTAGCCAATTGCGCCACGGAGACAGTCGTGCTCCACTCTCACCACCGTCAGAACATTTCTTCAGAGCTAACAGCCCAAAGAAAAAAAAGCGCCGCACCACCACCAGGTGGGCTGGAACCTCCAAACTTTCGGTTAACAGCCGATCGCGCTAGCCAATTGCGCCATGGAGACAGTCCTGCTCCACTCTCACCACCATCAGAACATATCTTTAAAGCTATCAGCCCAAAGAAAAAAAAAGCAACATACCATTACTGGGTGGACTCGAACCTTTCAGTTAACAGCCCATCGCGCTAGCCAATTGCGCCACGGAGAGAGTCGTGCTCCACTCTCACCACCATCAGAACATATCTTCAAAGCTATCAGCGCAAAGAAAAAAGCAACACACCACTCCCGGTAGGGCTCGAACCTCCAACCTTTCGGTTAACAGCCGATCGCGCTAGCCAATTGCGCCAAGGAGACAGTCATGCTCCACTCTCACCACCGTCAGAACTATTCTTCAGAGCTATCAGCCCAAAGGAAAAAAAGCGCCGCACCACCACCGGGTGGGCTCAAACCTCCAACCTTTTGGTTAACACCCGATCGCGCTAGCCAATTGTGCAACGGAGAGAGTCTTGCTCCACTCTCACCACCAACAGAACATATCTTCAAAGCTATCAGCGCAAAGAAAAAAGCAACACACCACTCCCGGGAGGGCTTGAACCTCGAACCTTTCGGTTAACAGCCGATCTCGCTAGCCAATTCCGCAACGGAGACAGTCCTGCTCCACTCTCACCAACATCAGAACATATCCCAAAGGCTATCAGCCCAAAGAAAAAAAAAGTGCCGCACCACCACCGAGTGGGCTCGAACCTCCAACCTTTCGGTTAACAGCCGATCGCGCTAGCCAATTGCGCCACGGAGATAGTCGTGCTCCACTTCCACCACCATCAGAACATATCTTCAAAGCTATCAGCGCAAAAAAAAGCAACACACCACTCCCGGGAGAGCTCGAACCTCCAACCTTTCGGTTAACAGCCACTCGCGCTAGCCAATTGCGCCACGGAGACAGTCCTGCTCCACTCTCATCATCGTCAGAACATTTCTTCAGAGCTATCAGCCCAAAGAAAAAAAAGAGCCGCACCACCATCGGGTGGGCTCGAACCTCCAACCTTTCAGTTAACAGCCCATCGCGCTAGCCAATTACGCCACGGAGACAGTCCTGCTCCACTCTCACCACCATCAGAACATATCTTAAAGGCTATCAGCCCAAAGAAAAAAAAGCGCCGCACCACCACCGAGTGGGCTCGAACCTCCAACCTTTCGGTTCACAGCCGATCGCGCCAGCCAATTGCGCCACGGAGACAGTCGTGGTCCACCCTCCTCCCCGTCAGAACATTTCTTCAGAGCTATCAGCCCAAAGAAAAAGAAGCGCCGCACCACCACCGGGTGGGCTTGAACCTCCAACTATTCGGTTAACAGCCGGTCGCGCTAGCCAATTGCGCCACGGAGATAGTCGTGCTCCACTTCCACCACCATCAGAACATATCTTCAAAGCTATCAGCGCAAAAAAAAGCAACACACCACTCCCGGGAGAGCTCGAACCTCCAACCTTTCGGTTAACAGCCAATCGCGCTAGCCAATTGCGCCACGGAGACAGTCCTGCTCCACTCTCATCATCGTCAGAACATTTCTTCAGAGCTATCAGCCCAAAGAAAAAAAAGAGCCGCACCACCATCGGGTGGGCTCGAACCTCCAACCTTTCAGTTAACAGCCCATCGCGCTAGATAATTACGCCACGGAGACAGTCCTGCTCCACTCTCACCACCATCAGAACATATCTTAAAGGCTATCAGCCCAAAGAAAAAAAAGCGCCGCACCACCACCGAGTGGTCTCGAACCTCCAACCTTTCGGTTCACAGCCGATCGCGCCAGCCAATTGCGCCACGGAGACAGTCGTGGTCCACCCTCCTCCCCGTCAGAACATTTCTTCAGAGCTATCAGCCCAAAGAAAAAGAAGCGCCGCACCACCACCGGGTGGGCTTGAACCTCCAACTATTCGGTTAACAGCCGGTCGCGCTAGCCAATTGCGCCACGGAGATAGTCGTGCTCCACTTCCACCACCATCAGAACATATCTTCAAAGCTATCAGCGCAAAAAAAAGCAACACACCACTCCCGGGAGAGCTCGAACCTCCAACCTTTCGGTTAACAGCCGATCGCGCTAGCCAATTGCGCCACGGAGACAGTCCTGCTCCACTCTCACCATCGTCAGAACATTTCTTCAGAGCTATCAGCCCAAAGAAAAAAAAGAGCCGCACCACCATCGGGTGGGCTCGAACCTCCAACCTTTCAGTTAACAGCCCATCGCGCTAGCCAATTACGCCACGGAGACAGTCGTGCTCCACTCTCACCACCATCAGAACATATCTTCAAAGCTATAAGGGCAAAGAAAAAAAGCAACACACCACTCCCGGGAGGGTTCGAACCTCCAACCTTTCGGTTAACAGCCGAACGCGCTAGCCGATTGCGCCACGGAGACAGTCGTGCTCCACTCCTACCACCATCAGAACATATCTTCAAAGCTATCAGCGCAAAGAAAAAAGCAACACACCACTCCCGGGAGGGCTTGAACCTCGAACCTGTCGGTTAACAGCCGATCTTGCTAGCCAATTGCGCCACGGAGACAGTCCTGCTCCACTCTCACCACCATCACAACATATCTTCAAAGCACTCAGCCCAAAGAAAAAAAAGCGCCGCACCACCACCGAGTGGGCTCGAACCTCCAACCTTTCGGTTAACAGCCGATCGCGCCAGCCAATTGCGCCACGGAGACAGTCGTGCTCCACTCTCCCCCCCGTCAGAACATTTCTTCAGAGCTATCAGCCCAAAGGAAAAAAAGCGCCGCACCACCACCGAGTGGGCTCGAACCTCCAACCTTTCTGTTAACAGCCGATCACGCTAGCCGATTGCGCCACGGAGACAGTCGTGCTCCACTCCCACCACCATCAGAACATATATTCAAAGCTATCAGCGCAAAAAAAAGCAACACACCACTCCCGGGAGAGCTCGAACCTCCAGCCTTTCGGTTAACAGCCGATCGCGCTAGCCAATTGCGCCACGGAGAGAGTCGTGCTCTTTTCTCACCACCAACAGAACATATCTTCAATGCTATCAGGGCAAAGAAAAAAAAGCGCCGCACCACCACCGGGTGGGCTCGAACCTCCAACCTTTCGGTTAATAGCCCATCGCGCTAGCCAATTGCGCCACGGAGACAGTCGTGCTCCACTCTCACCACCGTCAGAACATTTCTTCAGAGCTATAAGCCCAAAGGAAAAAAAGTGCCGCACCACCACCGGGTGGGTTCGAGCGTCCAACCTTTCGGTTAATAGCCCATTGCGCTAGCCAATTACGCCACGGAGACAGTCGTGCTCCACTCTCACCACCAACAGAACATTTCTTCAGAGCTATCAGCGCAAAGAAAAAAGCAACACACCACTACCGAGAGGGCTTGAACCTCGAACCTTTCGGTTAACAGCCGATCTCGCTAGCCAATTGCGCCACGGAGACAGTCCTGCTCCACTCTCACCACCATCAGAACATATCTTCAAAGGTATCAGCCCAAAGAAAAAAAAGCGCCGCACCACCACCGAGTGGGCTCGAACCTCCAACCTTTCGGTTATCTGCCGAACGTGCTAGCCAATTGCGCCAAGGAGACAGTCGTGCTCCACTCTCACCACCGTCAGAACATTTCTTCAGAGCTATGAGCCAAAAGAAAAAAAGCGCCGCACCACCATCGGGTGGGCTCGAACGTCCAACCTTTCGGTTAACAGCCAATCGCGCTAGCCAATTGTGCCACGGAGACAGTCGTGCTCCACTGTCACCACCGTCAGAACATTTCTTCAGAGCTAACAGCCCAAAGAAAAAAAAGCGCCGCACCACCACCAGGTGGGCTGGAACCTCCAAACTTTCGGTTAACAGCCGATCGCGCTAGCCAATTGCGACATGGAGACAGTCCTGCTCCACTCTCACCACCATCAGAACATATCTTTAAAGCTATCAGCCCAAAGAAAAAAAAAGCAACATACCATTACTGGGTGGACTCGAACCTCCAACTTTTCAGTTAACAGCCCATCGCGCTAGCCAATTGCGCCACGGAGAGAGTCGTGCTCCACTCTCACCACCATCAGAACATATCTTCAAAGCTATCAGCGCAAAGAAAAAAGCAACACACCACTCCCGGTAGGGCTCGAACCTCAAACCTTTCGGTTAACAGCCGATCGCGCTAGCCAATTGCGCCAAGGAGACAGTCATGCTCCACTCTCACCACCGTCAGAACAATTCTTCAGAGCTATCAGCCCAAAGGAAAAAAAGCGCCGCACCACCACCGGGTGGGCTCAAACCTCCAACCTTTTGGTTAACACCCGATCGCGCTAGCCAATTGTGCAACGGAGAGAGTCGTGCTCCACTCTCACCACCACCAGAACATATCTTCAGAGCTATCAACCCAAAGAAAAAAAGCGCCGCACCACCACCGGGTGGGCTCGAACCTCCAACCTTTTGGTTAACAGCCGATCGCGCTAGCCAATTGCGCCACAGAGAGAGTCATGCTCCTTTCTCACCACCAACAGAACATATCTCCAAAGCTATCAGCGCAAAGAAAAAAGCAACACACCACTCCCGGGAGGGCTCGAACCTCCAACATTTCGGTTAACAGCCGATCGCGCTAGCCACTTCCGCATCGCAGACAGTCCGGCTCCACTCTCACCACCGTCAGAACATTTCTTCAGAGCTATCAGCCCAAAGAAAAAAAAGCGCCGCACCACCATCGGGTGGGCTTGAACCTCCAACGTTTCGGTTAACAGCCAATCGCGCTAGCCAATTGCGCCACGGAGACAGTCCTGCTCCACTCTCACCATCGTCAGAACATTTCTTCAGAGCTATCAGCCCAAAGAAAAAAAAGCGCCGCACCACCATCGGGTGGGCTCGAACCTCCAACCTTTCAGTTAACAGCCCATCGCGCTAGCCAATTACGCCACGGAGACAGTCGTGCTCCACTCTCACCACCATCAGAACATATCTTCAAAGCTATAAGGGCAAAGAAAAAAAGCAACACACCAATCCCGGGAGGGTTCGAACCTCCAACCTTTCGGTTAACAGCCGAACGCGCTAGCCGATTGCGCCACGGAGACAGTCGTGCTCCACTCCCACCACCATCAGAACATATCTTCAAAGCTATCAGCGCAAAGAAAAAAGCAACACACCACTCCCGGGAGGGCTTGAACCTCGAACCTGTCGGTTAACAGCCGATCTCGCTAGCCAATTGTGCCACGGAGACAGTCCTGCTCCACTCTCACCACCATTACAACATATCTTCAAAGCACTTAGCCCAAAGAAAAAAAAGCGCCGCACCACCACCGAGTGGGCTCGAACCTCCAACCTTTCGGTTAACAGCCGATCGCGCCAGCCAATTGCGCCACGGAGACAGTCGTGCTCCACTCTCCCCCCCGTCAGAACATTTCTTCAGAGCTATCAGCCCAAAGGAAAAAAAGCGCCGCACCACCACCGAGTGGGCTCGAACCTCCAACCTTTCGGTTAACAGCCGATCACGCTAGCCGATTGCGCCACGGAGACAGTCGTGCTCCTCTCCCACCACCATCAGAACATATATTCAAAGCTATCAGCGCAAAAAAAAGCAACACACCACTCCCGGGAGAGCTCGAACCTCCAGCCTTTTGGTTAACAGCCGATCGCGCTAGCCAATTGCGCCACGGAGAGAGTCGTGCTCTTTTCTCACCACCAACAGAACATATCTTCAATGCTATCAGGGCAAAGAAAAAAAGCGCCGCACCACCACCGGGTTGGCTCGAACCTCCAACCTTTCGGTTAATAGCCCATCGCGCTAGCCAATTGCGCCACGGAGACAGTCGTGCTCCACTCTCACCACCGTCAGAACATTTCTTCAGAGCTATAAGCCCAAAGGAAAAAAAGTGCCGCACCACCACCGGGTGGGTTCAAGCGTCCAACCTTTCGGTTAATAGCCCATTGCGCTAGCCAATTACGCCACGGAGACAGTCGTGCTCCACTCTCACCACCATCAGAACATATCTTCAAAGCTATCAGCGCAAAGAAAAAAGCAACACACCACTCCCGGGAGGGCTCGAACCTCCAACCTTTAGGTTAACAGCCGATCGCGCTAGCCAATTGCGCCAAGGAGACAGTCGTGCTCCACTCTCACCACCGTCAGAACAATTCTCCAGAGCTATCAGCCCAAAGAAAAAAAAGCGCCGCACCACCACCGGGTGGGCTCGAACCTCCAACCTTTTGGTTAACACCCGATCGCGCTAGCCGATTGCGCAACGGAGAAAGTCGTGCTCCACTCTCACCACCAACAGAACATTTCTTCAGAGCTATCAGCGCAAAGAAAAAAGCAACACACCACTACCGAGAGGGCTTGAACCTCGAACCTTTCGGTTAACAGCCGATCTCGCTAGCCAATTGCGCCACGGAGACAGTCGTGCTCCACTCTCACCACCGTCAGAACATTTCTTCAGAGCTAACAGCCCAAAGAAAAAAAAGCGCCGCACCACCACCAGGTGGGCTGGAACCTCCAAACTTTCGGTTAACAGCCGATCGCGCTAGCCAATTGCGCCATGGAGACAGTCCTGCTCCACTCTCACCACCATCAGAACATATCTTTAAAGCTATCAGCCCAAAGAAAAAAAAGCAACATACCATTACTGGGTGGACTCGAACCTCCAACCTTTCAGTTAACAGCCCATCGCGCTAGCCAATTGCGCCACGGAGAGAGTCGTGCTCCAGTCTCACCACCATCAGAACATATCTTCAAAGCTATCAGCGCAAAGAAAAAAGCAACACACCACTCCCGGTAGGGCTCGAACCTCCAACCTTTCGGTTAACAGCCGATCGCGCTAGCCAATTGCGCCAAGGAGACAGTCATGCTCCACTCTCACCACCGTCAGAACAATTCTTCAGAGCTATCAGCCCAAAGGAAAAAAAGCGCCGCACCACCACCGGGTGGGCTCAAACCTCCAACCTTTTGGTTAACACCCGATCGCGCTAGCCAATTGTGCAACGGAGAGAGTCGTGCTCCACTCTCACCACCAACAGAACATATCTTCAAAGCTATCAGCGCAAAGAAAAAAGCAACACACCACTCCCGGGAGGGCTTGAACCTCGAACCTTTCGGTTAACAGCCGATCTCGCTAGCAAATTCCGCCACGGAGACAGTCCTGCTCCACTCTCACCAACATCAGAACATATCCCAAAGGCTATCAGCCCAAAGAAAAAAAAAGCGCCGCACCACCACCGAGTGGGCTCGAACCTCCAACCTTTCGGTTAACAGCCGATCGCGCCAGCCAATTGCGCCACGGAGACAGTCGTGGTCCACCCTCCTCCCCGTCAGAACATTTCTTCAGAGCTATCAGCCCAAAGAAAAAGAAGCGCCGCACAACCACCGGGTGGGCTTGAACCTCCAACTATTCGGTTAACAGCCGATCGCGCTAGCCAATTGCGCCACGGAGATAGTCGTGCTCCACTTCCACCACCATCAGAACATATCTTCAAAGCTATCAGCGCAAAAAAAAGCAACACACCACTCCCGGAAGAGCTCGAACCTCCAACCATTCGGTTAACAGCCAATCGCGCTAGCCAATTGCGCCACGGAGACAGTCCTGCTCCACTCTCATCATCGTCAGAAGATTTCTTCAGAGCTATCAGCCCAAAGAAAAAAAAGAGCCGCACCACCATCGGGTGGGCTCGAACCTCCAACCTTTCAGTTAACAGCCCATCGCGCTAGCCAATTACGCCACGGAGACAGTCCTGCTCCACTCTCACCACCATCAGAACATATCTTAAAGGCTATCAGCCCAAAGAAAAAAAAGCGCCGCACCACCACCAAGTGGGCTCGAACCTCCAACCTTTCGGTTCACAGCCGACCGCGCCAGCCAATTGCGCCACGGAGACAGTCGTGGTCCACCCTCCTCCCCGTCAGAACATTTCTTCAGAGCTATCAGCCCAAAGAAAAAGAAGCGCCGCACCACCACCGGGTGGGCTTGAACCTCCAACTATTCGGTTAACAGCCGGTCGCGCTAGCCAATTGCGCCACGGAGATAGTCGTGCTCCACTTCCACCACCATCAGAACATATCTTCAAAGCTATCAGCGCAAAAAAAAGCAACACACCACTCCCGGGAGAGCTCGAACCTCCAACCTTTCGGTTAACAGCCGATCGCGCTAGCCAATTGCGCCACGGAGACAGTCATGCTCCACTCTCACCATCGTCAGAACATTTCTTCAGAGCTATCAGCCCAAAGAAAAAAAAGCGCCGCACCACCATCGGGTGGGCTCGAACCTCCAACCTTTCAGTTAACAGCCCATCGCGCTAGCCAATTACGCCACGGAGACAGTCGTGCTCCACTCTCACCACCATCAGAACATATCTTCAAAGCTATAAGGGCAAAGAAAAAAAGCAACACACCACTCCCGGGAGGGTTCGAACCTCCAACCTTTCGGTTAACAGCCGAACGCGCTAGCCGATTGCGCCACGGAGACAGTCGTGCTCCACTCCCACCACCATCAGAACATATCTTCAAAGCTATCAGCGCAAAGAAAAAAGCAACACACCACTCCCGGGAGGGCTTGAACCTCGAACCTGTCGGTTAACAGCCGATCTCGCTAGCCAATTGCGCCACGGAGACAGTCCTGCTCCACTCTCACCACCATCACAACATATCTTCAAAGCACTCAGCCCAAAGAAAAAAAAGCGCCGCACCACCACCGAGTGGGCTCGAACCTCCAACCTTTCGGTTAACAGCCGATCGCGCCAGCCAATTGCGCCACGGAGACAGTCGTGCTCCACTCTCCCCCCCGTCAGAACATTTCTTCAGAGCTATCAGCCCAAAGGAAAAAAAGCGCCGCACCACCACCGAGTGGGCTCGAACCTCCAACCTTTCGGTTAACAGCCGATCACGCTAGCCGATTGCGCCACGGAGACAGTCGTGCTCCACTCCCACCACCATCAGAACATATATTCAAAGCTATCAGCGCAAAAAAAAGCAACACACCACTCCCGGGAGAGCTCGAACCTCCAGCCTTTCGGTTAACAGCCGATCGCGCTAGCCAATTGCGCCACGGAGAGAGTCGTGCTCTTTTCTCACCACCAACAGAACATATCTTCAATGCTATCAGGGCAAAGAAAAAAAAGCGCCGCACCACCACCGGGTGGGCTCGAACCTCCAACCTTTCGGTTAATAGCCCATCGCGCTAGCCAATTGCGCCACGGAGACAGTCGTGCTCCACTCTCACCACCGTCAGAACATTTCTTCAGAGCTATAAGCCCAAAGGAAAAAAAGTGCCGCACCACCACCGGGTGGGTTCGAGCATCCAACCTTTCGGTTAATAGCCCATTGCGCTAGCCAATTACGCCACGGAGACAGTCGTGCTCCACTCTCACCACCATCAGAACATATCTTCAAAGCTATCAGCGCAAAGAAAAAAGCAACACACCACTCCCGGGAGGGCTCGAACCTCCAACCTTTAGGTTAACAGCCGATCGCGCTAGCCAATTGCGCCAAGGAGACAGTCGTGCTCCACTCTCACCACCGTCACAACAATTCTCCAGAGCTATCAGCCCAAAGAAAAAAAAGCGCCGCACCACCACCGGGTGGGCTCGAACCTCCAACCTTTTGGTTAACACCCGATCGCGCTAGCCGATTGCGCAACGGAGAAAGTCGTGCTCCACTCTCACCACCAACAGAACATTTCTTCAGAGCTATCAGCGCAAAGAAAAAAGCAACACACCACTACCGAGAGGGCTTGAACCTCGAACCTTTCGGTTAACAGCCGATCTCGCTAGCCAATTGCGCCACGGAGACAGTCGTGCTCCACTCTCACCACCGTCAGAACATTTCTTCAGAGCTAACAGCCCAAAGAAAAAAAAAGCGCCGCACCACCACCAGGTGGGCTGGAACCTCCAAACTTTCGGTTAACAGCCGATCGCGCTAGCCAATTGCGCCATGGAGACAGTCCTGCTCCACTCTCACCACCATCAGAACATATCTTTAAAGCTATCAGCCCAAAGAAAAAAAAAGCAACATACCATTACTGGGTGGACTCGAACCTCCAACCTTTCAGTTAACAGCCCATTGCGCTAGCCAATTGCGCCACGGAGAGAGTCGTGCTCCAGTCTCACCACCATCAGAACATATCTTCAAAGCTATCAGCGCAAAGAAAAAAGCAACACACCACTCCCGGTAGGGCTCGAACCTCCAACCTTTCGGTTAACAGCCGATCGCGCTAGCCAATTGCGCCAAGGAGACAGTCATGCTCCACTCTCACCACCGTCAGAACAATTCTTCAGAGCTATCAGCCCAAAGGAAAAAAAGCGCCGCACCACCACCGGGTGGGCTCAAACCTCCAACCTTTTGGTTAACACCCGATCGCGCTAGCCAATTGTGCAACGGAGAGAGTCGTGCTCCACTCTCACCACCAACAGAACATATCTTCAAAGCTATCAGCGCAAAGAAAAAAGCAACACACCACTCCCGGGAGGGCTTGAACCTCGAACCTTTCGGTTAACAGCCGATCTCGCTAGCAAATTCCGCCACGGAGACAGTCCTGCTCCACTCTCACCAACATCAGAACATATCCCAAAGGCTATCAGCCCAAAGAAAAAAAAAGCGCCGCACCACCACCGAGTGGGCTCGAACCTCCAACCTTTCGGTTAACAGCCGATCGCGCCAGCCAATTGCGCCACGGAGACAGTCGTGGTCCACCCTCCTCCCCGTCAGAACATTTCTTCAGAGCTATCAGCCCAAAGAAAAAGAAGCGCCGCACAACCACCGGGTGGGCTTGAACCTCCAACTATTCGGTTAACAGCCGATCGCGCTAGCCAATTGCGCCACGGAGATAGTCGTGCTCCACTTCCACCACCATCAGAACATATCTTCAAAGCTATCAGCGCAAAAAAAAGCAACACACCACTCCCGGGAGAGCTCGAACCTCCAACCATTCGGTTAACAGCCAATCGCGCTAGCCAATTGCGCCACGGAGACAGTCCTGCTCCACTCTCATCATCGTCAGAAGATTTCTTCAGAGCTATCAGCCCAAAGAAAAAAAAAGAGCCGCACCACCATCGGGTGGGCTCGAACCTCCAACCTTTCAGTTAACAGCCCATCGCGCTAGCCAATTACGCCACGGAGACAGTCCTGCTCCACTCTCACCACCATCAGAACATATCTTAAAGGCTATCAGCCCAAAGAAAAAAAAAGCGCCGCACCACCACCAAGTGGGCTCGAACCTCCAACCTTTCGGTTCACAGCCGATCGCGCCAGCCAATTGCGCCACGGAGACAGTCGTGGTCCACCCTCCTCCCCGTCAGAACATTTCTTCAGAGCTATCAGCCCAAAGAAAAAGAAGCGCCGCACCACCACCGGGTGGGCTCGAACCTCCAACTATTCGGTTAACAGCCGGTCGCGCTAGCCAATTGCGCCACGGAGATAGTCGTGCTCCACTTCCACCACCATCAGAACATATCTTCAAAGCTATCAGCGCAAAAAAAAGCAACACACCACTCCCGGGAGAGCTCGAACCTCCAACCTTTCGGTTAACAGCCGATCGCGCTAGCCAATTGCGCCACGGAGACAGTCATGCTCCACTCTCACCATCGTCAGAACATTTCTTCAGAGCTATCAGCCCAAAGAAAAAAAAGCGCCGCACCACCATCGGGTGGGCTCGAACCTCCAACCTTTCAGTTAACAGCCCATCGCGCTAGCCAATTACGCCACGGAGACAGTCGTGCTCCACTCTCACCACCATCAGAACATATCTTCAAAGCTATAAGGGCAAAGAAAAAAAGCAACACACCACTCCCGGGAGGGCTCGAACCTCCAACCTTTCGGTTAACAGCCGAACGCGCTAGCCGATTGCGCCCCGGAGACAGTCGTGCTCCACTCCCCTATACCCTATAATAGTGCTTGTGTAACATGGCATCGTATAATGTTTGCTTTCTTTGACATTTTTTTCATTGCTTTTTTTTACGAGTAAAACATACAACATTTCACTCGTCAGTGTTTCCCTTGTGCACTAAAACTCGTGCTTTTCGCATACCCAGTGTTGTAAACGTTGTATAATCATGTTGTAATACTTTGGTAGCCGTTTAGCAACGTGTGCATTGTTTCATGATTGGCCGCACGCTGTTTTCTTTTGTTTTTTGTTGTTTTTCTCTCTATGTGGTTTGCTTATTTTATGTAAACCTGAAACTGATGTAATTTTGATGCATTTTCTTTTTATTTATTGAAGTTTTGAAAATCGACGTCAAATTGTTTTTTCATGTTTTGTGCTCTGCTGATTCTGTAATGCCAAGTGAAAAGGGGTAGGAGCCTCGTCAAGCTGCTAATATAGCAGCTTTTTGCTCCTATCCTTGCGTTTTCTTTTTCGCAACTCTGTGAAGAAAATGCTCAATAAAACTGAAACTGAAAAAACTGAAACTGAAACTCCCACCACCATCAGAACATATCTTCAAAGCTATCAGCGCAAAGAAAAAAGCAACACACCACTCCCGGGAGGGCTTGAACCTCGAACCTGTCGGTTAACAGCCGATCTCGCTAGCCAATTGCGCCACGGAGACAGTCCTGCTCCACTCTCACCACCATCACAACATATCTTCAAAGCACTCAGCCCAAAGAAAAAAAAGCGCCGCACCACCACCGAGTGGGCTCGAACCTCCAACCTTTCGGTTAACAGCCGATCGCGCCAGCCAATTGCGCCACGGAGACAGTCGTGCTCCACTCTCCCCCCCGTCAGAACATTTCTTCAGAGCTATCAGCCCAAAGGAAAAAAAGCGCCGCACCACCACCGAGTGGGCTCGAACCTCCAACCTTTCGGTTAACAGCCGATCACGCTAGCCGATTGCGCCACGGAGACAGTCGTGCTCCACTCCCACCACCATCAGAACATATATTCAAAGCTATCAGCGCAAAAAAAAGCAACACACCACTCCCGGGAGAGCTCGAACCTCCAGCCTTTCGGTTAACAGCCGATCGCGCTAGCCAATTGCGCCACGGAGAGAGTCGTGCTCTTTTCTCACCACCAACAGAACATATCTTCAATGCTATCAGGGCAAAGAAAAAAAAGCGCCGCACCACCACCGGGTGGGCTCGAACCTCCAACCTTTCGGTTAATAGCCCATCGCGCTAGCCAATTGCGCCACGGAGACAGTCGTGCTCCACTCTCACCACCGTCAGAACATTTCTTCAGAGCTATAAGCCCAAAGGAAAAAAAGTGCCGCACCACCACCGGGTGGGTTCGAGCGTCCAACCTTTCGGTTAATAGCCCATTGCGCTAGCCAATTACGCCACGGAGACAGTCGTGCTCCACTCTCACCACCATCAGAACATATCTTCAAAGCTATCAGCGCAAAGAAAAGAGCAACACACCACTCCCGGGAGGGCTCGAACCTCCAACCTTTAGGTTAACAGCCGATCGCGTTAGCCAATTGCGCCAAGGAGACAGTCGTGCTCCACTCTCACCACCGTCAGAACAATTCTCCAGAGCTATCAGCCCAAAGAAAAAAAAGCACCGCACCACCACCGAGTGGGCTCGAACCTCCAACCTTTCGGTTATCTGCCGAACGTGCTAGCCCATTGCGCCAAGGAGACAGTCGTGCTCCACTCTCACCACCGTCAGAACATTTCTTCAGAGCTATGAGCCAAAAGAAAAAAAGCGCCGCACCACCATCGGGTGGGCTCGAACCTCCAACCTTTCGGTTAACAGCCAATCGCGCTAGCCAATTGTGCCACGGAGACAGTCGTGCTCCACTCTCACCACCGTCAGAACATTTCTTCAGAGCTAACAGCCCAAAGAAAAAAAAGCGCCGCACCACCACCAGGTGGGCTGGAACCTCCAAACTTTCGGTTAACAGCCGATCGCGCTAGCCAATTGCGCCATGGAGACAGTCCTGCTCCACTCTCACCACCATCAGAACATATCTTTAAAGCTATCAGCCCAAAGAAAAAAAAAAGCAACATACCATTACTGGGTGGACTCGAACCTCCAACCTTTCAGTTAACAGCCCATTGCGCTAGCCAATTGCGCCACGGAGAGAGTCGTGCTCCACTCTCACCACCATCAGAACATATCTTCAAAGCTATCAGCGCAAAGAAAAAAGCAACACACCACTCCCGGTAGGGCTCGAACCTCCAACCTTTCGGTTAACAGCCGATCGCGCTAGCCAATTGCGCCAAGGAGACAGTCATGCTCCACTCTCACCACCGTCAGAACAATTCTTCAGAGCTATCAGCCCAAAGGAAAAAAAAGCGCCGCACCACCACCGGGTGGGCTCAAACCTCCAACCTTTTGGTTAACACCCGATCGCGCTAGCCAATTGTGCAACGGAGAGAGTCGTGCTCCACTCTCACCACCAACAGAACATATCTTCAAAGCTATCAGCGCAAAGAAAAAAGCAACACACCACTCCCGGGAGGGCTTGAACCTCGAACCTTTCGGTTAACAGCCGATCTCGCTAGCCAATTCCGCCACGGAGACAGTCCTGCTCCACTCTCACCAACATCAGAACATATCTTAAAGGCTATCAGCCCAAAGAAAAAAAAAGCGCCGCACCACCACCGAGTGGGCTCGAACCTCCAACCTTTCGGTTAACAGCCGATCGCGCCAGCCAATTGCGCCACTAGGACAGTCGTGGTCCACCCTCCTCCCCGTCAGAACATTTCTTCAGAGCTATCAGCCCAAAGAAAAAGAAGCGCCGCACAACCACCGGGTGGGCTTGAACCTCCAACTATTCGGTTAACAGCCGATCGCGCTAGCCAATTGCGCCACGGAGATAGTCGTGCTCCACTTCCACCACCATCAGAACATATCTTCAAAGCTATCAGCGCAAAAAAAAGCAACACACCATTCCCGGGAGAGCTCGAACCTCCAACCTTTCGGTTAACAGCCAATCGCGCTAGCCAATTGCGCCACGGAGACAGTCGTGCTCCACTCCCACCACCATCAGAACATATCTTCAAAGCTATCAGCGCAAAGAAAAAAGCAACACACCACTCCCGGGAGAGCTCGAACCTCCAACCTTTCAGTTAACAGCCCATAGCGCTAGCCAATTACGCCACGGAGACAGTCGTGCTCCACTCTCACCACCATCAGAACATATCTTCAAAGCTATAAGGGCAAAGAAAAAAAGCAACACACCACTCCCGGGAGAGCTCGAACCTCCAACCTTTCGGTTAACTGCCGAACGTGCTAGCCGATTGCGCCAAGGAGACAGTCATGCTCCACTTCCACCACCATCAGAACATATCTTCAAAGCTATCAGCGCAAAAAAAAGCAACACACCACTCCCGGGAGAGCTCGAACCTCCAACCTTTCGGTTAACTGCCGAACGTGCTAGCCGATTGCGCCAAGGAGACAGTCATGCTCCACTCTCACCACCGTCAGAACATTTCTTCAGAGCTATCAGCCAAAAGAAAAAAGCACCGCACCACCTTCGGGTGGGCTCGAACCTCCAACCTTTCGGTTAACAGCCAATCGCGCTAGCCAATTGTGCCACGGAGACAGTCGTGCTCCACTCTCACCACCGTCAGAACATTTCTTCAGAGCTATCAGCCCAAAGAAAAAAAAGCGCTGCACCACCACCGAGTGGGCTCGAACCTCCAACCTTTCGGTTAATAGCCCATCGCGCTAGCCAATTACGCCACGGAGACAGTCGTGCTCCACTCTCACCACCATCAGAACATATCTTCAAAGCTATCAGCGCAAAGAAAAAAGCAACACACCACTCCCGGGAGAGCTCGAACCTCCAACCTTTCGGTTAACAGATGATCGCGCTAGCCAATTGCGCCACGGAGACCGTCCTGCTCCACTCTCACCACCGTCAGAACATTTCTTCAGAGCTATCAGCCCAAAGGAAAAAAGCGCCGCACCACCACCGGGTGGGCTCGAACCTCCAACCTTTTGGTTAACAGCCGATCGTGCTTGCCAATTGCGCCACGGAGAGAGTCGTGCTCCTTTCTCACCACCAACAGAACATATCTTCAAAGCTATCAGGGCAAAGAAAAAAAAGCGCCGCACCACCACCGGGTGGGCTCGAACCTCCAACCTTTCGGTTAATAGCCCATCGCGCCAGCCAATTGCGCCACGGAGACAGTCGTGCTCCACTCTCACCACCGTCAGAACATTTCTTCAGAGCTATAAGCCCAAAGGAAAAAAAGTGCCGCACCACCACCGGGTGGGTTCGAGCGTCCAACCTTTCGGTTAATAGCCCATCGCGCTAGCCAATTACGCCACGGAGACAGTCGTGCTCCACTCTCACCACCATCAGAACATATCTTCAAAGCTATCAGCGCAAAGAAAAAAGCAACACACCACTCCCGGGAGGGCTCGAACCTCCAACCTTTCGGTTAACAGCCGATCGCGCTAGCCAATTGCGCCAAGGAGACAGTCATGCTCCACTCTCACCACCGTGAGAACATTTCTCCAGAGCTATCAGCCCAAAGAAAAAGAAGCGCCGCACCACCTTCGGGTAGGCTCGAACCTCCAACCTTTCGGTTAACAGCCCATCGCGCTAGCCAATTGCGCCACGGAGACAGTCCTGCTCCACTCTCACTACCGTCAGAACATTTCTTCAGAGCTATCAGCCCAAAGGAAAAAAGCGCCGCACCACCACCGGGTGGGCTTGAACCTCCAACCTTTTCGTTAACAGCCGATCGCGCTAGCCAATTGCGCCACGGAGAGAGTCGTGCTCCTTTCTCACCACCAACAGAACATATCTTCAAAGCTATCAGCGCAAAGAAAAAAGAACACACCACTCCCGGGAGGGCTTGAACCTCGAAGCTTTCGGTTAACAGCCGATCGCGCTAGCCAATTGCGCCGCGGAGACAGTCATGCTCCACTCTCACCACCATCAGAACAAAAGCTATAAGCGCAAAGAAAAAAGCAACACACCACTCCCGAGAGGGCTCGAACCTCCAACTTTTCTGTTAACAGCCGATCGCGCTAGCAAATTGCGCCACGGAGACAGTCCTGCTCCACTCTCACCACCATCAGAACATATATTCAAAGCTATCAGACGAAAGAAAAAAAAGCGCCGCACCACCACCGGGTGGGCTCGAACCTGCAACCTTTCGGTTAACAGCCGATCGCGCTAGAGAATCGCGTAACGGAGAGAGTCCCGCTCCACTCTCACCACCACCAGAACATATCTTCAGAGCTATCAGCCCAAAGAAAAAAAGCGCCGCACCACCACCGGGTGGGCTCAAACCTCCAACCTTTTGGTTAACAGCCGATCGCGCTAGCCAATTGCGCCACAGAGAGAGTCGTGCTCCTTTCTCACCACCAACAGAACATATCTCCAAAGCTATCAGCGCAAAGAAAAAAGCAACACACCACTCCCGGGAGGGCTCGAACCTCCAACATTTCGGTTAACAGCCGATCGCGCTAGCCACTTCCGCATCGGAGACAGTCCGGCTCCACTCTCACCACCGTCAGAACATTTCTTCAGAGCTATCAGCCCAAAGAAAAAAAAGCGCCGCACCACCATCGGGTGGGCTCGAACCTCCAACGTTTCGGTTAATAGCCAATCGCGCTAGCCAATTGCGCCACGGAGACAGTCGTGCTCCACTCTCACCACCGTCAGAACATTTCTTCAGAGCTATGAGCCCCCCAAAAAAAAGCGCCGCACCACCACCGGGTGGGCTCGAACCTCCAACCTTTCGGTTAACAGCCGATCGCGCTAGCCAATTGCGCCATGGAGACAGTCCTGTTCCACTCTCACCACCATCAGAACATATCTTCAAAGCTATCAGCCCAAAGAAAAAAAAGCAACACACCACTCCTGGGAGGGCTCGAACCTCCAACCTTTCAGTTAACAGCCCATCGCGCTAGCCAATTGCGCCACGGAGACAGTCGGGCTCCACTGTCACCACCATCACAACATATCTTCAAAGCTATCAGCCCAAAGAAAAAAAAGCACCACACCACCACCGCGTGGGCTCGAACCTCCAACCTTTCGGTTACCAGCCGATCGCGCTAGCCGATTGCGCCACGGAGACAGTCTTGCTCCACTCTCACCACCATCAGAACATATCTTCAAAGCTATCAGCCCAAAGAAAAAAAAGCAACACACCACTCCCGGGAGGGCTCGAACCTCCAACCTTTCAGTTAACAGCCGATCGCGCTAGCCAATCGCGCCACGGAGACAGTCATGCTCCACTCTCAGCACCGTCAGAACATTTCTTCAGAGCTATCAGCCCAAAGGAAAAAAAGCACCGCACCACCACCGGGTGGGCTCAAACCTCCAACCTTTTGGTTAGCACCCGATCGCGCTAGCCAATTGCGCAATGGAGAGAGTCGTGCTCCACTGTCACCACCAACAGAACATATCTTCAAAGCTACCAGCGCAAAGAAAAAAGCAACACACATCTCCCGGGAGGGCTTGAACCTCGAACCTTTCGGTTAACAGCCGATCTCGCTAGCCAATTGCGCCACGGAGACAGTCCTGCTCCACTCTCACCATCGTCAGAACATTTCTTCAGAGCTATCAGCCCAAAGAAAAAAAAGCGCCGCACCACCATCGGGTGGGCTCGAACCTCCAACCTTTCGGTTAACAGCCGATCGCGCCAGCCAATTGCGCCACGGAGACAGTCGTGGTCCACCCTCCTCCCCGTCAGAACATTTCTTCAGAGCTATCAGCCCAAAGAAAAAGAAGCGCCGCACCACCACCGGGTGGGCTTGAACCTCCAACTATTCGGTTAACAGCCGATCGCGCTAGCCAATTGCGCCACGGAGATAGTCGTGCTCCACTTCCACCACCATCAGAACATATCTTCAAAGCTATCAGCGCAAAAAAAGCAACACACCACTCCCGGGAGAGCTCGAACCTCCAACCTTTCGGTTAACAGCCGATCGCGCTAGCAAAATTGCGCCACGGAGACAGTCCTGCTCCACTCTCACCATCGTCAGAACATTTCTTCAGAGCTATCAGCCCAAAGAAAAAAAAGCGCCGCACCACCATCGGGTGGGCTCGAACCTCCAACCTTTCAGTTAACAGCCCATCGCGCTAGCCAATTACGCCACGGAGACAGTCGTGCTCCACTCTCACCACCATCAGAACATATCTTCAAAGCTATAAGGGCAAAGAAAAAAAGCAACACACCACTCCCGGGAGGGCTCGAACCTCCAACCTTTCGGTTAACAGCCGAACGCGCTAGCCGATTGCGCCACGGAGACAGTCGTGCTCCACTCCCACCACCATCAGAACATATCTTCAAAGCTATCAGCGCAAAGAAAAAAGCAACACACCACTCCCGGGAGGGCTTGAACCTCGAACCTGTCGGTTAACAGCCGATCTCGCTAGCCAATTGCGCCACGGAGACAGTCCTGCTCCACTCTCACCACCATCACAACATATCTTCAAAGCACTCAGCCCAAAGAAAAAAAAGCGCCGCACCACCACCGAGTGGGCTCGAACCTCCAACCTTTCGGTTAACAGCCGATCGCGCCAGCCAATTGCGCCACGGAGACAGTCGTGCTCCACTCTCCCCCCCGTCAGAACATTTCTTCAGAGCTATCAGCCCAAAGGAAAAAAAGCGCCGCACCACCACCGAGTGGGCTCGAACCTCCAACCTTTCGGTTAACAGCCGATCACGCTAGCCGATTGCGCCACGGAGACAGTCGTGCTCCACTCCCACCACCATCAGAACATATATTCAAAGCTATCAGCGCAAAAAAAAGCAACACACCACTCCCGGGAGAGCTCGAACCTCCAGCCTTTCGGTTAACAGCCGATCGCGCTAGCCAATTGCGCCACGGAGAGAGTCGTGCTCTTTTCTCACCACCAACAGAACATATCTTCAATGCTATCAGGGCAAAGAAAAAAAAGCGCCGCACCACCACCGGGTGGGCTTGAACCTCCAACCTTTCGGTTAATAGCCCATCGCGCTAGCCAATTGCGCCACGGAGACAGTCGTGCTCCACTCTCACACTGTCAGAACATTTCTTCAGAGCTATAAGCCCAAAGGAAAAAAAGTGCCGCACCACCACCGGGTGGGTTCGAGCGTCCAACCTTTCGGTTAATAGCCCATTGCGCTAGCCAATTACGCCACGGAGACAGTCGTGCTCCACTCTCACCACCATCAGAACATATCTTCAAAGCTATCAGCGCAAAGAAAAAAGCAACACACCACTCCCGGGAGGGTTCGAACCTCCAACCTTTAGGTTAACAGCCGATCGCGCTAGCCAATTGCGCCAAGGAGACAGTCGTGCTCCACTCTCACCACCGTCAGAACAATTCTCCAGAGCTATCAGCCCAAAGAAAAAAAAGCGCCACACCACGACCGGGTGGGCTCGAACCTCCAACCTTTTGGTTATCACCCGATCGCGCTAGCCGATTGCGCAACGGAGAAAGTCGTGCTCCACTCTCACCACCAACAGAACATTCCTTCAGAGCTATCAGCGCAAAGAAAAAAGCAACACACCACTCCCGGGAGGGCTTGATCCTCGAACCTTTCGGTTAACAGCCGATCTCGCCAGCCAATTGCGCCACGGAGACAGTCGTGCTCCACTCTCACCACCATCAGAACATATCTTCAAAGGTATCAGCCCAAAGAAAAAAAAGCGCCGCACCACCACCGAGTGGGCTCGAACCTCCAACCTTTCGGTTATCTGCCGAACGTGCTAGCCAATTGCGCCAAGGAGGCAGTCCTGCTCCACTCTCACCACCATCAGAACATATCTTTAAAGCTATCAGCCCAAAGAAAAAAAAGCAACATACCATTACTGGGTGGGCTCGAACCTCCAACCTTTCAGTTAACAGCCCATCGCGCTAGCCCATTGCGCCACGGAGAGAGTCGTGCTCCACTTTCACCACCATCAGAACATATCTTCAAAGCTATCAGCGCAAAGAAAAAAGCAACGCACCACTCCCGGTAGGGCTCGAACCTCCAACATTTCGGTTAACAGCCGATCGCGCTAGCCAATTGCGCCAAGGAGACAGTCATGCTCCACTCTCACCACCGTCAGAACAATTCTTCAGAGCTATCAGCCCAAAGGAAAAAAAGCGCCGCACCACCACCGGGTGGGCTCAAACCTCCAACCATTTGGTTAACACCCGATCGCGCTAGCCAATTGTGCAACGGAGAGAGTCGTGCTCCACTCTCACCACCAACAGAACATATCTTCAAAGCTATCAGCGCAAAGAAAAAAGCAACACACCACTCCCGGGAGGGCTTGAACCTCGAACCTTTCGGTTAACAGCCGATCTCGCTAGCCAATTCCGCCACGGAGACAGTCCTGCTCCACTCTCACCAACATCAGAACATATCTTAAAGGCTATCAGCCCAAAGAAAAAAAAAGCGCCGCACCACCACCGAGTGGGCTCGAACCTCCAACCTTTCGGTTAACAGCCGATCGCGCCAGCCAATTGCGCCACGGAGACAGTCGTGGTCCACCCTCCTCCCCGTCAGAACATTTCTTCAGAGCTATCAGCCCAAAGAAAAAGAAGCGCCGCACAACCACCGGGTGGGCTTGAACCTCCAACTATTCGGTTAACAGCCGATCGCGCTAGCCAATTGCGCCACAGAGATATTCGTGCTCCACTTCCACCACCATCAGAACATATCTTCAAAGCTATCAGCGCAAAAAAAAGCAACACACCACTCCCGGGAGAGCTCGAACCTCCAACCTTTCAGTTAACAGCCCATCGCGCTAGCCAATTACGCCACGGAGACAGTCGTGCTCCACTCTCACCACCATCAGAACATATCTTCAAAGCTATAAGGGCAAAGAAAAAAAGCAACACACCACTCCCGGGAGGGCTCGAACCTCCAACCTTTCGGTTAACAGCCGAACGCGCTAGCCAATTGCGCCACGCAGACAGTCGTGCTCCACTCCCACCACCATCAGAACATATCTTCAAAGCTATCAGCGCAAAGAAAAAAGCAACACACCACTCCCGGAAGAGCTCGAACCTCCAACCTTTCAGTTAACAGCCCATAGCGCTAGCCAATTGCGCCACGGAGACAGTCGTGCTCCACTCTCACCACCATCACAACATATCTTCAAAGCTATCAGCCCAAAGGAAAAAAAGCACCGCACCACCACCGGGTGGGCTTGAACCTCCAACTATTCGGTTAACAGCCGATCGCGCTAGCCAATTGCGCCACGGAGATAGTCGTGCTCAACTTCCACCACCATCAGAACATATCTTCAAAGCTATCAGCGCAAAAAAAAGCAACACACCACTCCCGGGAGAGCTCGAACCTCCAACCTTTCGGTTAACTGCCGAACGTGCTAGCCGATTGCGCCAAGGAGACATGCATGCTCCACTCTCACCACCGTCAGAACATTTCTTCAGAGCTATCAGCCAAAAGAAAAAAGCGCCGCACCACCTTCGGGTGGGCTCGAACTTCCAACCTTTCGGTTAACAGCCAATCGCGCTAGCCAATTGTGCCACGGAGACAGTCGTGCTCCACTCTCACCACCGTCAGAACATTTCTTCAGAGCTATCAGCCCAAAGAAAATAAAGCGCTGCACCACCACCGAGTGGGCTCGAACCTCCAACCTTTCGGTTAACAGCCGATCGCGCTAGCCGATTGTGCCATGGAGACAGTCGTGCTCCACTCCCACCACCATCAGAACATATCTTCAAAGCTATCAGCGCAAAGAAAAAAGCAACACACCACTCCCGGGAGGGCTTGAACCTCGAACCTGTCGGTTAACAGCCGATCTCGCTAGCCAATTGCGCCACGGAGACAGTCCTGCTCCACTCTCACCACCATCACAACATATCTTCAAAGCTATCAGCCCAAAGAAAAAAAAGCGCCGCACCACCACCGAGTGGGCTCGAACCTCCAACCTTTCGGTTAACAGCCGATCGCGCCAGCCAATTGCGCCACGGAGACAGTCGTGCTCCACTCTCCCCCCCGTCACAACATTTCTTCAGAGCTATCAGCCCAAAGAAAAAAAAGCGCCGCACCACCACCGAGTGGGCTCGAACCTTCAACCTTTCGGTTAACAGCAGATCGAGCTAGCCGATTGCGCCACGGAGACAGTCGTGCTCCACTCCCACCACCATCAGAACATATATTCAAAGCTATCAGCGCAAAAAAAAGCAACACACCACTCCCGGGAGAGCTCGAACCTCCAGCCTTTTGGTTAACAGCGGATCGCGCTAGCCAATTGCGCCACGGAGACAGTCCTGCTCCACTCTCAACACCGTCAGAACATTTCTTCAGAGCTATCAGCCCAGAGAAAAAGAAGCGCCGCACCACCTTCGGGTGGGCTCGAACCTCCAACCTTTCGGTTAACAGCCAATCGCGCTAGCCAATTGTGCCACGGAGACAGTCGTGCTCCACTCTCACCACCGTCAGAACATTTCTTCAGAGCTATCAGCCCAAAGAAAAAAAAGCAACACACCACTCCCGGGAGGGCTTGAACCTCGAACCTTTCGGTTAACAGCCGATCTCGCTAGCCAATTGCGCCACGGAGACAGTCCTGCTCCACTCTCACCACCATCAGAACATATCTTCAAAGGTATCAGCCCAAAGAAAAAAAAGCGCCGCACCACCACCGAGTGGGCTCGAACCTCCAACCTTTCGGTTGTCTGCCGAACGTGCTAGCCAATTGCGCCAAGGAGACAGTCGTGCTCCACTCTCACCACCGTCAGAACATTTCTTCAGAGCTATGAGCCAAAAGAAAAAAAGCGCCGCACCACCATCGGGTGGGCTCGAACCTCCAACCTTTCGGTTAACAGCCAATCGCGCTAGCCAATTGTGCCACAGAGACAGTCGTGCTCCACTCTCACCACCGTCAGAACATTTCTTCAGAGTTAACAGCCCAAAGAAAAAAAAGCGCCGCACCACCACCAGGTGGGCTCGAACCTCCAAACTTTCGGTTAACAGCCGATCGCGCTAGCCAATTGCGCCAGGGAGACAGTCCTGCTCCACTCTCACCACCATCAGAACATATCTTTAAAGCTATCAGCCCAAAGAAAAAAAAAGCAACATACCATTACTGGGTGGGCTCGACCCTCCAACCTTTCAGTTAACAGCCCATCGCGCTAGCCAATTGCGCCTCGGAGAGAGTCGTGCTCCACTCTCACCACCATCAGAACGTATCTTCAAAGCTATCAGCGCAAAGAAAAAAGCAACGCACCACTCCCGGTAGGGCTCGAACCTCCAACCTTTCGGTTAACAGCCGATCGCGCTAGCCAATTGCGCCAAGGAGACAGTCATGCTCCACTCTCACCACCGTCAGAACAATTCTTCAGAGCTATCAGCCCAAAGGAAATAAAGCGCCGCACCACCACCGGGTGGGCTCAAACCTCCCACCTTTTGGTTAACACCCGATCATGCTAGCCAATTGTGCAACGGAGAGAGTCGTGCTCCACTCTCACCACCAACAGAACATATCTTCAAAGCTATCAGCGCAAAGAAAAAAGCAACACACCACTCCCGGGAGGGCTTGAACCTCGAACCTTTCCGTTAACAGCCGATCTCGCTAGCCAATTCCGCCACGGAGACAGTCCTGCTCCACTCTCACCAACATCAGAACATATCTTAAAGGCTATCAGCCCAAAGAAAAAAAAAGCGCCGCACCACCACCGAGTGGGCTCGAACCTCCAACCTTTCGGTTAACAGCCGATCGCGCCAGCCAATTGCGCCACGGAGACAGTCGTGGTCCACCCTCCTCCCCGTCAGAACATTTCTTCAGAGCTATCAGCCCAAAGAAAAAAGAAGCGCCGCACAACCACCGGGTGGGCTTGAACCTCCAACTATTCGGTTAACAGCCGATCGCGCTAGCCAATTGCGCCACGGAGATAGTCGTGCTCCACTTCCACCACCATCAGAACATATCTTCAAAGCTATCAGCGCAAAAAAAGCAACACACCACTCCCGGGAGAGCTCGAACCTCCAGCCTTTCGGTTAACAGCCGATCGCGCTAGCCAATTGTGCCACGGAGACAGTCCCGCTCCACTCTCACCATCGTCAGAACATTTCTTCAGAGCTATCAGCCCAAAGAAAAAAAAGAGCCGCACCACCATCGGGTAGGCTCGAACCTCCAACCTTTCAGTTAACAGCCCATCGCGGTAGCCAATTGCGCCACGGAGACAGTCGTGCTCCACTCTCACCACCGTCAGAACATTTCTTCAGAGCTATAAGCCCAAAGGAAAAAAAGTGCCGCACCACCACCGGGTGGGTTCGAGCGTCCAACCTTTCGGTTAATAGCCCATTGCGCTAGCCAATTACGCCACGGAGACAGTCGTGCTCCACTCTCACCACCAACAGAACATATCTTCAAAGCTATCAGCGCAAAGAAAAAAGCAACACACCACTCCCGGGAGGGCTCGAACCTCCAACCTTTAGGTTAACAGCCGATCGCGCTAGCCAATTGCGCCAAGGAGACAGTCGTGCTCCACTCTCACCACCGTCAGAACAATTCTCCAGAGCTATCAGCCCAAAGAAAAAAAAGCGCCGCACCACCACCGGGTGGGCTCGAACCTCCAACCTTTTGGTTAACACCCGATCGCGCTAGCCGATTGCGCAACGGAGAAAGTCGTGCTCCACTCTCACCACCAACAGAACATTTCTTCAGAGCTATCAGCGCAAAGAAAAAAGCAACACACCACTCCCGGGAGGGCTTGAACCTCGAACCTTTCGGTTAACAGCCGATCTCGCTAGCCAATTGCGCCACGGAGACAGTCCTGCTCCACTCTCACCACCATCAGAACATATCTTCAAAGGTATCAGCCCAAAGAAAAAAAAGCGCCGCACCACCACCGAGTGGGCTCGAACCTCCAACCTTTCGGTTATCTGCCGAACGTGCTAGCCAATTGCGCCAAGGAGACAGTCGTGTTCCACTCTCACCACCGTCAGAACATTTCTTCAGAGCTATGAGCCAAAAGAAAAAAAGCGCCGCACCACCATCGGGTGGGCTCGAACCTCCAACCTTTTGGTTAACAGCCAATCGCGCTAGCCAATTGTGCCACGGAGACAGTCGTGCTCCACTCTCACCACCGTCAGAACATTTCTTCAGAGCTAACAGCCCAAAGAAAAAAAAGCGCCGCACCACCACCAGGTGGGCTCGAACCTCCAAACTTTCGGTTAACAGCCGATCGCGCTAGCCAATTGCGCCATGGAGACAGTCCTGCTCCACTCTCACCACCATCAGAACATATCTTTAAAGCTATCAGCCCAAAGAAAAAAAAGCAACATACCATTACTGGGTGGGCTCGAACCTCCAACCTTTCAGTTAACAGCCCATCGCGCTAGCCAATTGCGCCACGGAGAGAGTCGTGCTCCACTCTCACCACCATCAGAACATATCTTCAAAGCTATCAGCGCAAAGAAAAAAGCAACGCACCGTTCCCGGTAGGGCTCGAACCTCCAACCTTTCGGTTAACAGCCGATCGCGCTAGCCAATTGCGCCAAGGAGACAGTCATGCTCCACTCTCACCACCGTCAAAACAATTCTTCAGAGCTATCAGCCCAAAGAAAAAAAAGCGCCGCACCACCACCGGGTGGGCTCAAACCTCCAACCATTTGGTTTAACACCCGATCGCGCTAGCCAATTGTGCAACGGAGAGAGTCGTGCTCCACTCTCACCACCAACAGAACATATCTTCAAAGCTATCAGCGCAAAGAAAAAAGCAACACACCACTCCCGGGAGGGCTTGAACCTCGAACCTTTCGGTTAACAGCCGATCTCGCTAGCCAATTCCGCCACGGAGACAGTCCTGCTCCACTCTCACCAACATCAGAACATATCTTAAAGGCTATCAGCCCAAAGAAAAAAAAAAGCGCCGCACCACCACCGAGTGGGCTCGAACCTCCAACCTTTCGGTTAACAGCCGATCGCGCCAGCCAATTGCGCCACGGAGACAGTCGTGCTCCACTCTCACCACCATCAGAACATATCTTCAAAGCTATAAGGGCAAAGAAAAAAAGCAACACACCACTCCCGGGAGGGCTCGAACCTCCAACCTTTCGGTTAACAGCCGAACGCGCTAGCCAATTGCGCCACGCAGACAGTCGTGCTCCACTCCCACCACCATCAGAACATATCTTCAAAGCTATCAGCGCAAAGAAAAAAGCAACACACCACTCCCGGAAGAGCTCGAACCTCCAACCTTTCAGTTAACAGCCCATAGCGCTAGCCAATTGTCCCACGGAGACAGTCGTGCTCCACTCTCACCACCATCACAACATATCTTCAAAGCTATCAGCCCAAAGGAAAAAAAGCACCGCACCACCACCGGGTGGGCTTGAACCTCCAACTATTCGGTTAACAGCCGATCGCGCTAGCCAATTGCGCCACGGAGATAGTCGTGCTCAACTTCCACCACCATCAGAACATATCTTCAAAGCTATCAGCGCAAAAAAAAGCAACACACCACTCCCGGGAGAGCTCGAACCTCCAACCTTTCGGTTAACTGCCGAACGTGCTAGCCGATTGCGCCAAGGAGACATGCATGCTCTACTCTCACCACCGTCAGAACATTTCTTCAGAGCTATCAGCCAAAAGAAAAAAGCGCCGCACCACCTTCGGGTGGGCTCGAACCTCCAACCTTTCGGTTAACAGCCAATCGCGCTAGCCAATTGTGCCACGGAGACAGTCGTGCACCACTCTCACCACCGTCAGAACATTTCTTCAGAGCTATCAGCCCAAAGAAAAAAAAGCGCTGCACCACCACCGAGTGGGCTCGAACCTCCAACCTTTCGGTTAACAGCTGATCGCGCTAGCCGATTGTGCCATGGAGACAGTCGTGCTCCACTCCCACCACCATCAGAACATATCTTCAAAGCTATCAGCGCAAAAAAAAAAGCAACACACCACTCCCGGGAGGGCTTGAACCTCGAACCTGTCGGTTAACAGCCGATCTCGCTAGCCAATTGCGCCACGGAGACAGTCCTGCTCCACTCTCACCACCATCACAACATATCTTCAAAGCTATCAGCCCAAAGAAAAAAAAGCGCCGCACCACCACCGAGTGGGCTCGAACCTCCAACCTTTCGGTTAACAGCCGATCGCGCCAGCCAATTGCGCCACGGAGACAGTCGTGCTCCACTCTCCCCCCCGTCACAACATTTCTTCAGAGCTATCAGCCCAAAGAAAAAAAAGAGCCGCACCACCACCGAGTGGGCTCGAACCTTCAACCTTTCGGTTAACAGCCGATCGAGCTAGCCGATTGCGCCACGGAGACAGTCGTGCTCCACTCCCACCACCATCAGAACATATATTCAAAGCTATCAGCGCAAAAAAAGCAACACACCACTCCCGGGAGAGCTCGAACCTCCAGCCTTTTGGTTAACAGCGGATCGCGCTAGCCAATTGCGCCACGGAGACAGTCCTGCTCCACTCTAACCACCGTCAGAACATTTCTTCAGAGCTATCAGCCCAGAGAAAAAGAAGCGCCGCACCACCTTCGGGTGGGCTCGAACCTCCAACCTTTCGGTTAACAGCCAATCGCGCTAGCCAATTGTGCCACGGAGACAGTCGTGCTCCACTCTCACCACCGTCAGAACATTTCTTCAGAGCTATCAGCCCAAAGAAAAAAAAGCAACACACCACTCCCGGGAGAGCTCGAACCTCCAGCCTTTTGGTTAACAGCGGATCGCGCTAGCCAATTGCGCCACGGAGACAGTCCTGCTCCACTCTCAACACCGTCAGAACATTTCTTCAGAGCTATCAGCCCAGAGAAAAAGAAGCGCCGCACCACCTTCGGGTGGGCTCGAACCTCCAACCTTTCGGTTAACAGCCAATCGCGCTAGCCAATTGTGCCACGGAGACAGTCGTGCTCCACTCTCACCACCGTCAGAACATTTCTTCAGAGCTATCAGCCCAAAGAAAAAAAAGCAACACACCACTCCCGGGAGGGCTTGAACCTCGAACCTTTCGGTTAACAGCCGATCTCGCTAGCCAATTGCGCCACGGAGACAGTCCTGCTCCACTCTCACCACCATCAGAACATATCTTCAAAGGTATCAGCCCAAAGAAAAAAAAGCGCCGCACCACCACCGAGTGGGCTCGAACCTCCAACCTTTCGGTTGTCTGCCGAACGTGCTAGCCAATTGCGCCAAGGAGACAGTCGTGCTCCACTCTCACCACCGTCAGAACATTTCTTCAGAGCTATGAGCCAAAAGAAAAAAAGCGCCGCACCACCATCGGGTGGGCTCGAACCTCCAACCTTTCGGTTAACAGCCAATAGCGCTAGCCAATTGTGCCACAGAGACAGTCGTGCTCCACTCTCACCACCGTCAGAACATTTCTTCAGAGCTAACAGCCCAAAGAAAAAAAAGCGCCGCACCACCACCAGTTGGGCTCGAACCTCCAAACTTTCGGTTAACAGCCGATCGCGCTAGCCAATTGCGCCAGGGAGACAGTCCTGCTCCACTCTCACCACCATCAGAACATATCTTTAAAGCTATCAGCCCAAAGAAAAAAAAAGCAACATACCATTACTGGGTGGGCTCGACCCTCCAACCTTTCAGTTAACAGCCCATCGCGCTAGCCAATTGCGCCACGGAGAGAGTCGTGCTCCACTCTCACCACCATCAGAACGTATCTTCAAAGCTATCAGCGCAAAGAAAAAAGCAACGCACCACTCCCGGTAGGGCTCGAACCTCCAACCTTTCGGTTAACAGCCGATCGCGCTAGCCAATTGCGCCAAGGAGACAGTCATGCTCCACTCTCACCACCGTCAGAACAATTCTTCAGAGCTATCAGCCCAAAGGAAATAAAGCGCCGCACCACCACCGGGTGGGCTCAAACCTCCCACCTTTTGGTTAACACCCGATCACGCTAGCCAATTGTGCAACGGAGAGAGTCGTGCTCCACTCTCACCACCAACAGAACATATCTTCAAAGCTATCAGCGCAAAGAAAAAAGCAACACACCACTCCCGGGAGGGCTTGAACCTCGAACCTTTCCGTTAACAGCCGATCTCGCTAGCCAATTCCGCCACGGAGACAGTCCTGCTCCACTCTCACCAACATCAGAACATATCTTAAAGGCTATCAGCCCAAAGAAAAAAAAGCGCCGCACCACCACCGAGTGGGCTCGAACCTCCAACCTTTCGGTTAACAGCCGATCGCGCCAGCCAATTGCGCCACGGAGACAGTCGTGGTCCACCCTCCTCCCCGTCAGAACATTTCTTCAGAGCTATCAGCCCAAAGAAAAAGAAGCGCCGCACAACCACCGGGTGGGCTTGAACCTCCAACTATTCGGTTAACAGCCGATCGCGCTATCCAATTGCGCCACGGAGATAGTCGTGCTCCACTTCCACCACCATCAGAACATATCTTCAAAGCTATCAGCGCAAAAAAAAGCAACACACCACTCCCGGGAGAGCTCGAACCTCCAGCCTTTCGGTTAACAGCCGATCGCGCTAGCCAATTGTGCCACGGAGACAGTCCCGCTCCACTCTCACCATCGTCAGAACATTTCTTCAGAGCTATCAGCCCAAAGAAAAAAAAGAGCCGCACCACCATCGGGTAGGCTCGAACCTCCAACCTTTCAGTTAACAGCCCATCGCGGTAGCCAATTGCGCCACGGAGACAGTCGTGCTCCACTCTCACCACCGTCAGAACATTTCTTCAGAGCTATAAGCCCAAAGGAAAAAAAGTGCCGCACCACCACCGGGTGGGTTCGAGCGTCCAACCTTTCGGTTAATAGCCCATTGCGCTAGCCAATTACGCCACGGAGACAGTCGTGCTCCACTCTCACCACCAACAGAACATATCTTCAAAGCTATCAGCGCAAAGAAAAAAGCAACACACCACTCCCGGGAGGGCTCGAACCTCCAACCTTTAGGTTAACAGCCGATCGCGCTAGCCAATTGCGCCAAGGAGACAGTCGTGCTCCACTCTCACCACCGTCAGAACAATTCTCCAGAGCTATCAGCCCAAAGAAATAAAAGCGCCGCACCACCACCGGGTGGGCTCGAACCTCCAACCTTTTGGTTAACACCCGATCGCGCTAGCCGATTGCGCAACGGAGAAAGTCGTGCTCCACTCTCACCACCAACAGAACATTTCTTCAGAGCTATCAGCGCAAAGAAAAAAGCAACACACCACTCCCGGGAGGGCTTGAACCTCGAACCTTTCGGTTAACAGCCGATCTCGCTAGCCAATTGCGCCACGGAGACAGTCCTGCTCCACTCTCACCACCATCAGAACATATCTTCAAAGGTATCAGCCCAAAGAAAAAAAAGCGCCGCACCACCACCGAGTGGGCTCGAACCTCCAACCTTTCGGTTATCTGCCGAACGTGCTAGCCAATTGCGCCAAGGAGACAGTCGTGTTCCACTCTCACCACCATCAGAACATTTCTTCAGAGCTATGAGCCAAAAGAAAAAAAGCGCCGCACCACCATCGGGTGGGCTCGAACCTCCAACCTTTTGGTTAACAGCCAATCGCGCTAGCCAATTGTGCCACGGAGACAGTCGTGCTCCACTCTCACCACCGTCAGAACATTTCTTCAGAGCTAACAGCCCAAAGAAAAAAAAGCGCCGCACCACCACCAGGTGGGCTCGAACCTCCAAACTTTCGGTTAACAGCCGATCGCGCTAGCCAATTGCGCCATGGAGACAGTCCTGCTCCACTCTCACCACCATCAGAACATATCTTTAAAGCTATCAGCCCAAAGAAAAAAAAGCAACATACCATTACTGGGTGGGCTCGAACCTCCAACCTTTCAGTTAACAGCCCATCGCGCTAGCCAATTGCGCCACGGAGAGAGTCGTGCTCCACTCTCACCACCATCAGAACATATCTTCAAAGCTATCAGCGCAAAGAAAAAAGCAACGCACCACTCCCGGTAGGGCTCGAACCTCCAACCTTTCGGTTAACAGCCGATCGCGCTAGCCAATTGCGCCAAGGAGACAGTCATGCTCCACTCTCACCAGCGTCAAAACAATTCTTCAGAGCTATCAGCCCAAAGAAAAAAAAGCGCCGCACCACCACCGGGTGGGCTCAAACCTCCAACCATTTGGTTAACACCCGATCGCGCTAGCCAATTGTGCAACGGAGAGAGTCGTGCTCCACTCTCACCACCAACAGAACATATCTTCAAAGCTATCAGCGCAAAGAAAAAAGCAACACACCACTCCCGGGAGGGCTTGAACCTCGAACCTTTCGGTTAACAGCCGATCTCGCTAGCCAATTCCGCCACAGAGACAGTCCTGCTCCACTCTCACCAACATCAGAACATATCTTAAAGGCTATCAGCCCAAAGAAAAAAAAAGCGCCGCACCACCACCGAGTGGGCTCGAACCTCCAACCTTTCGGTTAACAGCCGATCGCGCCAGCCAATTGCGCCACGGAGACAGTCGTGCTCCACTCTCACCACCATCAGAACATATCTTCAAAGCTATAAGGGCAAAGAAAAAAAGCAACACACCACTCCAGGGAGGGCTCGAACCTCCAACCTTTCGGTTAACAGCCGAACGCGCAAGCCAATTGCGCCACGCAGACATTCGTGCTCCACTCCCACCACCTTCAGAACATATCTTCAAAGCTATCAGCGCAAAGAAAAAAGCAACACACCACTCCCGGAAGAGCTCGAACCTCCAACCTTTCAGTTAACAGCCCATAGCGCTAGCCAATTGTCCCACGGAGACAGTCGTGCTCCACTCTCACCACCATCACAACATATCTTCAAAGCTATCAGCCCAAAGGAAAAAAAGCACCGCACCACCACTGGGTGGGCTTGAACCTCCAACTATTCGGTTAACAGCCGATCGCGCTAGCCAATTGCGCCACGGAGATAGTCGTGCTCAACTTCCACCAGCATCAGAACATATCTTCAAAGCTATCAGCGCAAAAAAAGCAACACACCACTCCCGGGAGAGCTCGAACCTCCAACCTTTCGGTTAACTGCCGAACGTGCTAGCCGATTGCGCCAAGGAGACATGCATGCTCCACTCTCACCACCGTCAGAACATTTCTTCAGAGCTATCAGCCAAAAGAAAAAAGCGCCGCACCACCTTCGGGTGGGCTCGAACCTCCAACCTTTCGGTTAACAGCCAATCGCGCTAGCCAATTGTGCCACGGAGACAGTCGTGCACCACTCTCACCACCGTCAGAACATTTCTTCAGAGCTATCAGCCCAAAGAAAAAAAAGCGCTGCACCACCACCGAGTGGGCTCGAACCTCCAACCTTTCGGTTAACAGCTGATCGCGCTAGCCGATTGTGCCATGGAGACAGTCGTGCTCCACTCCCACCACCATCAGAACATATCTTCAAAGCTATCAGCGCAAAGAAAAAAGCAACACACCACTCCCGGGAGGGCTTGAACCTCGAACCTGTCGGTTAACAGCCGATCTCGCTAGCCAATTGCGCCACGGAGACAGTCCTGCTCCACTCTCACCACCATCACAACATATCTTCAAAGCTATCAGCCCAAAGAAAAAAAAGCGCCGCACCACCACCGAGTGGGCTCGAACCTCCAACCTTTCGGTTAACAGCCGATCGCGCCAGCCAATTGCGCCACGGAGACAGTCGTGCTCCACTCTCCCCCCCGTCACAACATTTCTTCAGAGCTATCAGCCCAAAGAAAAAAAAGAACCGCACCACCACCGAGTGGGCTCGAACCTTCAACCTTTCGATTAACAGCCGATCGAGCTAGCCGATTGCGCCACGGAGACAGTCGTGCTCCACTCCCACCACCATCAGAACATATATTCAAAGCTATCAGCGCAAAAAAAAGCAACACACCACTCCCGGGAGAGCTCGAACCTCCAGCCTTTTGGTTAACAGCGGATCGCGCTAGCCAATTGCGCCACGGAGACAGTCCTGCTCCACTCTAACCACCGTCAGAACATTTCTTCAGAGCTATCAGCCCAGAGAAAAAGAAGCGCCGCACCACCTTCGGGTGGGCTCGAACCTCCAACCTTTCGGTTAACAGCCAATCGCGCTAGCCAATTGTGCCACGGAGACAGTCGTGCTCCACTCTCACCACCGTCAGAACATTTCTTCAGAGCTATCAGCCCAAAGAAAAAAAAGCAACACACCACTCCCGGGAGGGCTTGAACCTCGAACCTTTCGGTTAACAGCCGATCTCGCTAGCCATTTGCGCCACGGAGACAGTCCTGCTCCACTCTCACCACCATCAGAACATATCTTCAAAGGTATCAGCCCAAAGAAAAAAAAGCGCCGCACCACCACCGAGTGGGCTCGAACCTCCAACCTTTCGGTTGTCAGCCGAACGTGCTAGCCAATTGCGCCAAGGAGACAGTCGTGCTCCACTCTCACCACCGTCAGAACATTTCTTCAGAGCTATGAGCCAAAAGAAAAAAAGCGCCGCACCACCATCGGGTGGGCTCGAACCTCCAACCTTTCGGTTAACAGCCAATCGCGCTAGCCAATTGTGCCACGGAGACAGTCGTGCTCCACTCTCACCACCGTCAGAACATTTCTTCAGAGCTAACAGCCCAAAGAAAAAAAAGCGTCGCACCACCACCAGGTGGGCTCGAACCTCCAAACTTTCGGTTAACAGCCGATCGCGCTAGCCAATTGCGCCATGGAGACAGTCCTGCTCCACTCTCACTACCATCAGAACATATCTTTAAAGCTATCAGCCCAAAGAAAAAAAAAGCAACATACCATTACTGGGTGGGCTCGAACCTCCAACCTTTCAGTTAACAGCCCATCGCGCTAGCCAATTGCGCCACGGAGAGAGTCGTGCTCCACTCTCACCACCATCAGAACATATCTTCAAAGCTATCAGCGCAAAGAAAAAAGCAACGCACCACCACCGAGTGGGCTCGAACCTCCAACCTTTCGGTTATCTGCCGAACGTGCTAGCCAATTGCGCCAAGGAGACAGTCGTGCTCCACTCTCACCACCGTCAGAACATTTCTTCAGAGCTATGAGCCAAAAGAAAAAAAGCGCCGCACCACCATCGGGTGGGCTCGAACCTCCAACCTTTTGGTTAACAGCCAATCGCGCTAGCCAATTGTGCCACGGAGACAGTCGTGCTCCACTCTCACCACCGTCAGAACATTTCTTCAGAGCTAACAGCCCAAAGAAAAAAAAGCGCCGCACCACCACCAGGTGGGCTCGAACCTCCAAACTTTCGGTTAACAGCCGATCGCGCTAGCCAATTGCGCCATGGAGACAGTCCTGCTCCACTCTCACCACCATCAGAACATATCTTTAAAGCTATCAGCCCAAAGAAAAAAAAGCAACATACCATTACTGGGTGGGCTCGAACCTCCAACCTTTCAGTTAACAGCCCATCGCGCTAGCCAATTGCGCCACGGAGAGAGTCGTGCTCCACTCTCACCACCATCAGAACATATCTTCAAAGCTATCAGCGCAAAGAAAAAAGCAACGCACCGTTCCCGGTAGGGCTCGAACCTCCAACCTTTCGGTTAACAGCCGCTCGCGCTAGCCAATTGCGCCAAGGAGACAGTCATGCTCCACTCTCACCACCGTCAAAACAATTCTTCAGAGCTATCAGCCCAAAGAAAAAAAAGCGCCGCACCACCACCGGGTGGGCTCAAACCTCCAACCATTTGGTTTAACACCCGATCGCGCTAGCCAATTGTGCAACGGAGAGAGTCGTGCTCCACTCTCACCACCAACAGAACATATCTTCAAAGCTATCAGCGCAAAGAAAAAAGCAACACACCACTCCCGGGAGGGCTTGAACCTCGAACCTTTCGGTTAACAGCCGATCTCGCTAGCCAATTCCGCCACGGAGACAGTCCTGCTCCACTCTCACCAACATCAGAACATATCTTAAAGGCTATCAGCCCAAAGAAAAAAAAAGCGCCGCACCACCACCGAGTGGGCTCGAACCTCCAACCTTTCGGTTAACAGCCGATCGCGCCAGCCAATTGCGCCACGGAGACAGTCGTGCTCCACTCTCACCACCATCAGAACATATCTTCAAAGCTATAAGGGCAAAGAAAAAAAGCAACACACCACTCCCGGAAGAGCTCGAACCTCCAACCTTTCAGTTAACAGCCCATAGCGCTAGCCAATTGTCCCACGGAGAGAGTCGTGCTCCACTCTCACCACCATCACAACATATCTTCAAAGCTATCAGCCCAAAGGAAAAAAAGCACCGCACCACCACCGGGTGGGCTTGAACCTCCAACTATTCGGTTAACAGCCGATCGCGCTAGCCAATTGCGCCACGGAGATAGTCGTGCTCAACTTCCACCACCATCAGAACATATCTTCAAAGCTATCAGCGCAAAAAAAAGCAACACACCACTCCCGGGAGAGCTCGAACCTCCAACCTTTCGGTTAACTGCCGAACGTGCTAGCCGATTGCGCCAAGGAGACATGCATGCTCTACTCTCACCACCGTCAGAACATTTCTTCAGAGCTATCAGCCAAAAGAAAAAAGCGCCGCACCACCTTCGGGTGGGCTCGAACCTCCAACCTTTCGGTTAACAGCCAATCGCGCTAGCCAATTGTGCCACGGAGACAGTCGTGCACCACTCTCACCACCGTCAGAACATTTCTTCAGAGCTATCAGCCCAAAGAAAAAAAAGCGCTGCACCACCACCGAGTGGGCTCGAACCTCCAACCTTTCGGTTAACAGCTGATCGCGCTAGCCGATTGTGCCATGGAGACAGTCGTGCTCCACTCCCACCACCATCAGAACATATCTTCAAAGCTATCAGCGCAAAGAAAAAAGCAACACACCACTCCGGGGAGGGCTTGAACCTCGAACCTGTCGGTTAACAGCCGATCTCGCTAGCCAATTGCGCCACGGAGACAGTCCTGCTCCACTCTCACCACCATCACAACATATCTTCAAAGCTATCAGCCCAAAGAAAAAAAAGCGCCGCACCACCACCGAGTGGGCTCGAACCTCCAACCTTTCGGTTAACAGCCGATCGCGCCAGCCAATTGCGCCACGGAGACAGTCGTGCTCCACTCTCCCCCCCGTCACAACATTTCTTCAGAGCTATCAGCCCAAAGAAAAAAAAGAGCCGCACCACCACCGAGTGGGCTCGAACCTTCAACCTTTCGGTTAACAGCCGATCGAGCTAGCCGATTGCGCCACGGAGACAGTCGTGCTCCACTCCCACCACCATCAGAACATATATTCAAAGCTATCAGCGCAAAAAAAGCAACACACCACTCCCGGGAGAGCTCGAACCTCCAGCCTTTTGGTTAACAGCGGATCGCGCTAGCCAATTGCGCCACGGAGAAAGTCCTGCTCCACTCTAACCACCGTCAGAACATTTCTTCAGAGGTATCAGCCCAGAGAAAAAGAAGCGCCGCACCACCTTCGGGTGGGCTCGAACCTCCAACCTTTCGGTTAACAGCCAATCGCGCTAGCCAATTGTGCCACGGAGACAGTCGTGCTCCACTCTCACCACCGTCAGAACATTTCTTCAGAGCTATCAGCCCAAAGAAAAAAAAGCAACACACCACTCCCGGGAGGGCTTGAACCTCGAACCTTTCGGTTAACAGCCGATCTCGCTAGCCATTTGCGCCACGGAGACAGTCCTGCTCCACTCTCACCACCATCAGAACATATCTTCAAAGGTATCAGCCCAAAGAAAAAAAAGCGCCGCACCACCACCGAGTGGGCTCGAACCTCCAACCTTTCGGTTGTCTGCCGAACGTGCTAGCCAATTGCGCCAAGGAGACAGTCGTGCTCCACTCTCACCACCGTCAGAACATTTCTTCAGAGCTATGAGCCAAAAGAAAAAAAGCGCCGCACCACCATCGGGTGGGCTCGAACCTCCAACCTTTCGGGTAACAGCCAATCGCGCTAGCCAATTGTGCCACGGAGACAGTCGTGCTCCACTCTCACCACCGTCAGAACATTTCTTCAGAGCTAACAGCCCAAAGAAAAAAAAGCGTCGCACCACCACCAGGTGGGCTCGAACCTCCAAACTTTCGGTTAACAGCCGATCGCGCTAGCCAATTGCGCCATGGAGACAGTCCTGCTCCACTCTCACTACCATCAGAACATATCTTTAAAGCTATCAGCCCAAAGAAAAAAAAAGCAACATACCATTACTGGGTGGGCTCGAACCTCCAACCTTTCAGTTAACAGCCCATCGCGCTAGCCACTTGCGCAACGGAGAGAGTCGTGCTCCACTCTCACCACCATCAGAACATATCTTCAAAGCTATCAGCGCAAAAAAAAAGCAACACACCACTCCCGGGAGAGCTCGAACCTCCAACCTTTCAGTTAACAGCCCATAGCGCTAGCCAATTGCGCCACGGAGACAGTCGTGCTCCACTCTCACCACCATCACAACATATCTTCAAAGCTATCAGCCCAAAGGAAAAAAAGCACCGCACCACCACCGGGTGGGCTTGAACCTCCAACTATTCGGTTAACAGCCGATCGCGCTAGCCAATTGCGCCACGGAGATAGTCGTGCTCCACTTCCACCACCATCAGAACATATCTTCAAAGCTATCAGCGCAAAAAAAAAGCAACACACCACTCCCGGGAGAGCTCGAACCTCCAACCTTTCGGTTAACTGCCGAACGTGCTAGCCGATTGCGCCAAGGAGACAGTCATGCTCCACTCTCACCACCGTCAGAACATTTCTTCAGAGCTATCAGCCAAAAGAAAAAAGCGCCGCACCACCTTCGGGTGGGCTCGAACCTCCAACCTTTCGGTTAACAGCCAATCGCGCTAGCCAATTGTGCCACGGAGACAGTCGTGCTCCACTCTCACCACCGTCAGAACATTGCTTCAGAGCTATCAGCCCAAAGAAAAAAAAGCGCTGCACCACCACCGAGTGGGCTCGAACCTCCAACCTTTCGGTTAACAGCCGATCGCGCTAGCCGATTGTGCCATGGAGACAGTCGTTCTCCACTCCCACCACCATCAGAACATATCTTCAAAGCTATCAGCGCAAAGAAAAAAGCAACACACCACTCCCGGGAGGGCTTGAACCTCGAACCTGTCGGTTAACAGCCGATCTCGCTAGCCAATTGCGCCACGGAGACAGTCCTGCTCCAGTCTCACCACCATCACAACATATCTTCAAAGCTATCAGCCCAAAGAAAAAAAAGCGCTGCACCACCACCGAGTGGGCTCGAACCTCCAACCTTTCGGTTAACAGCCGATCGCGCCAGCCAATTGCGCCACGGAGACAGTCGTGCTCCACTCTCCCCCCCGTCACAACATTTCTTCAGAGCTATCAGCCCAAAGAAAAAAAAGCGCCGCACCACCACCGAGTGGGCTCGAACCTTCAACCTTTCGGTTAACAGCCGATCGAGCTAGCCGATTGCGCCACGGAGACAGTCGTGCTCCACTCCCACCACCATCAGAACATATATTCAAAGCTATCAGTGCAAAAAAAAGCAACACACCACTCCCGGGAGAGCTCGAACCTCCAGCCTTTTGGTTAACAGCGGATCGCGCTAGCCAATTGCGCCACGGAGACAGTCCTGCTCCACTCTCACCACCGTCAGAACATTTCTTCAGAGCTATCTGCGCAAAGAAAAAAGCAACACACCACTCCCGGGAGAGCTCGAACCTCCAACCTTTCGGTTAACAGCCGATCTCGCTAGCCAATTGCGCCACGGAGACAGTCCTGCTCCACTCTCACCACCATCACAACATATCTTCAAAGCTATCAGCCCAAGGAAAAAAAAGCGCCGCACCACCACCGAGTGGGCTCGAACCTCCAACCTTTCGGTTAACAGCCGATCGCGCCAGCCAATTGCGCCACGGAGACAGTCGTGCTCCACTCTCCCCCCCGTCACAACATTTCTTCAGAGCTATCAGCCCAAAGAAAAAAAAGAGCCGCACCACCACCGAGTGGGCTCGAACCTTCAACCTTTCGGTTAACAGCCGATCGCGCTAGCCGATTGTGCCATGGAGACAGTCGTTCTCCACTCCCACCACCATCAGAACATATCTTCAAAGCTATCAGCGCAAAGAAAAAAGCAACACACCACTCCCGGGAGGGCTTGAACCTCGAACCTGTCGGTTAACAGCCGATCTCGCTAGCCAATTGCGCCACGGAGACAGTCCTGCTCCAGTCTCACCACCATCACAACATATCTTCAAAGCTATCAGCCCAAAGAAAAAAAAGCGCTGCACCACCACCGAGTGGGCTCGAACCTCCAACCTTTCGGTTAACAGCCGATCGCGCCAGCCAATTGCGCCACGGAGACAGTCGTGCTCCACTCTCCCCCCTGTCACAACATTTCTTCAGAGTTATCAGCCCAAAGAAAAAAAAGCGCCGCACCACCACCGAGTGGGCTCGAACCTTCAACCTTTCGGTTAACAGCCGATCGAGCTAGCCGATTGCGCCACGGAGACAGTCGTGCTCCACTCCCACCACCATCAGAACATATATTCAAAGCTATCAGTGCAAAAAAAAGCAACACACCACTCCCGGGAGAGCTCGAACCTCCAGCCTTTTGGTTAACAGCGGATCGCGCTAGCCAATTGCGCCACGGAGACAGTCCTGCTCCACTCTCACCACCGTCAGAACATTTCTTCAGAGCTATCTGCGCAAAGAAAAAAGCAACACACCACTCCCGGGAGAGCTCGAACCTCCAACCTTTCGGTTAACAGCCGATCTCGCTAGCCAATTGCGCCACGGAGACAGTCCTGCTCCACTCTCACCACCATCACAACATATCTTCAAAGCTATCAGCCCAAAGAAAAAAAAGCGCCGCACCACCACCGAGTGGGCTCGAACCTCCAACCTTTCGGTTAACAGCCGATCGCGCCAGCCAATTGCGCCACGGAGACAGTCGTGCTCCACTCTCCCCCCCGTCACAACATTTCTTCAGAGCTATCAGCCCAAAGAAAAAAAAGAGCCGCACCACCACCGAGTGGGCTCGAACCTTCAACCTTTCGGTTAACAGCCGATCGAGCTAGCCGATTGCGCCACGGAGACAGTCGTGCTCCACTCCCACCACCATCAGAACATATATTCAAAGCTATCAGCGCAAAAAAAGCAACACACCACTCCCGGGAGAGCTCGAACCTCCAGCCTTTTGGTTAACAGCGGATCGCGCTAGCCAATTGCGCCACGGAGACAGTCCTGCTCAACTCTAACCACCGTCAGAACATTTCTTCAGAGCTATCAGCCCAGAGAAAAAGAAGCGCCGCACCACCTTCGGGTGGGCTCGAACCTCCAACCTTTCGGTTAACAGCCAATCGCGCTAGCCAATTGTGCCACGGAGACAGTCGTGCTCCACTCTCACCACCGTCAGAACATTTCTTCAGAGCTATCAGCCCAAAGAAAAAAAAGCAACACACCACTCCCGGGAGGGCTTGAACCTCGAACCTTTCGGTTAACAGCCGATCTCGCTAGCCATTTGCGCCACGGAGACAGTCCTGCTCCACTCTCACCACCATCAGAACATATCTTCAAAGGTATCAGCCCAAAGAAAAAAAAGCGCCGCACCACCACCGAGTGGGCTCGAACCTCCAACCTTTCGGTTGTCTGCCGAACGTGCTAGCCAATTGCGCCAAGGAGACAGTCGTGCTCCACTCTCACCACCGTCAGAACATTTCTTCAGAGCTATGAGCCAAAAGAAAAAAAGCGCCGCACCACCATCGGGTGGGCTCGAACCTCCAACCTTTCGGTTAACAGCCAATCGCGCTAGCCAATTGTGCCACGGAGACAGTCGTGCTCCACTCTCACCACCGTCAGAACATTTCTTCAGAGCTAACAGCCCAAAGAAAAAAAAGCGTCGCACCACCACCAGGTGGGCTCGAACCTCCAAACTTTCGGTTAACAGCCGATCGCGCTAGCCAATTGCGCCATGGAGACAGTCCTGCTCCACTCTCACTACCATCAGAACATATCTTTAAAGCTATCAGCCCAAAGAAAAAAAAAGCAACATACCATTACTGGGTGGGCTCGAACCTCCAACCTTTCAGTTAACAGCCCATCGCGCTAGCCACTTGCGCAACGGAGAGAGTCGTGCTCCACTCTCACCACCATCAGAACATATCTTCAAAGCTATCAGCGCAAAAAAAAGCAACACACCACTCCCGGGAGAGCTCGAACCTCCAACCTTTCAGTTAACAGCCCATAGCGCTAGCCAATTGCGCCACGGAGACAGTCGTGCTCCACTCTCACCACCATCACAACATATCTTCAAAGCTATCAGCCCAAAGGAAAAAAAGCACCGCACCACCACCGGGTGGGCTTGAACCTCCAACTATTCGGTTAACAGCCGATCGCGCTAGCCAATTGCGCCACGGAGATAGTCGTGCTCCACTTCCACCACCATCAGAACATATCTTCAAAGCTATCAGCGCAAAAAAAAAGCAACACACCACTCCCGGGAGAGCTCGAACCTCCAACCTTTCGGTTAACTGCCGAACGTGCTAGCCGATTGCGCCAAGGAGACAGTCATGCTCCACTCTCACCACCGTCAGAACATTTCTTCAGAGCTATCAGCCAAAAGAAAAAAGCGCCGCACCACCTTCGGGTGGGCTCGAACCTCCAACCTTTCGGTTAACAGCCAATCGCGCTAGCCAATTGTGCCACGGAGACAGTCGTGCTCCACTCTCACCACCGTCAGAACATTGCTTCAGAGCTATCAGCCCAAAGAAAAAAAAGCGCTGCACCACCACCGAGTGGGCTCGAACCTCCAACCTTTCGGTTAACAGCCGATCGCGCTAGCCGATTGTGCCATGGAGACAGTCGTGCTCCACTCCCACCACCATCAGAACATATCTTCAAAGCTATCAGCGCAAAGAAAAAAGCAACACACCACTCCCGGGAGGGCTTGAACCTCGAACCTGTCGGTTAACAGCCGATCTCGCTAGCCAATTGCGCCACGGAGACAGTCCTGCTCCAGTCTCACCACCATCACAACATATCTTCAAAGCTATCAGCCCAAAGAAAAAAAAGCGCTGCACCACCACCGAGTGGGCTCGAACCTCCAACCTTTCGGTTAACAGCCGATCGCGCCAGCCAATTGCGCCACGGAGACAGTCGTGCTCCACTCTCCCCCCCCGTCACAACATTTCTTCAGAGCTATCAGCCCAAAGAAAAAAAAGCGCCGCACCACCACCGAGTGGGCTCGAACCTTCAACCTTTCGGTTAACAGCCGATCGAGCTAGCCGATTGCGCCACGGAGACAGTCGTGCTCCACTCCCACCACCATCAGAACATATATTCAAAGCTATCAGTGCAAAAAAAAGCAACACACCACTCCCGGGAGAGCTCGAACCTCCAGCCTTTTGGTTAACAGCGGATCGCGCTAGCCAATTGCGCCACGGAGACAGTCCTGCTCCACTCTCACCACCGTCAGAACATTTCTTCAGAGCTATCTGCGCAAAGAAAAAAGCAACACACCACTCCCGGGAGAGCTCGAACCTCCAACCTTTCGGTTAACAGATGATCGCGCTAGCCAATTGCGCCACGGAGACCGTCCTGCTCCACTCTCACCACCGTCAGAACATTTCTTCAGAGCTATCAGCCCAAAGGAAAAAAGCGCCGCACCACCACCGGGTGGGCTCGAACCGCCAACCTTTTGGTTAACAGCCGATCGTGCTTGCCAATTGCGCCACGGAGAGAGTCGTGCTCCTTTCTCACCACCAACAGAACATATCTTCAAAGCTATCAGGGCAAAGAAAAAAAAGTGCCGCACCACCACCGGGTGGGCTCGAACCTCCAACCTTTCGGTTAATAGCCCATCGCGCTAGCCAATTGCGCCACGGAGACAGTCGTGCTCCACTCTCACCACCGTCAGAACATTTCTTCAGAGCTATAAGCCCAAAGGAAGAAAGTGCCGCACCACCACCGGGTGGGTTCGAGCGTCCAACCTTTCGGTTAATAGCCCATCGCGCTAGCCAATTACGCCACGGAGACAGTCGTGCTCCACTCTCACCACCATCAGAACATATCTTCAAAGCTATCAGCCCAAAGAAAAAAAAGCGACGCACCACCACCGAGTGGGCTCGAACCTCCAACCTTTCGGTTATCTGCCGAACGTGCTAGCCGATTGCGCCAAGGAGACAGTCGTGCTCCACTCTCACCACTGTCAGAACATTTCTTCAGAGCTATGAGCCAAAAGAAAAAAAGCGCCGCACCACCATCGGGTGGGCTCGAACCTCCAACCTTTCGGTTAACAGCCAATCGCGCTAGCCAATTGTGCCACGGAGACAGTCGTGCTCCACTCTCACCACCGTCAGAACATTTCTTCAGAGCTAACAGCCCAAAGAAAAAAAAGCGCCGCACCACCACCAGGTGCGCTCGAACCTCCAACCTTTCGGTTAACAGCCGATCGCGCTAGCCAATTGCGCCATGGAGACAGTCCTGCTCCACTCTCGCCACCATCAGAACATATCTTTAAAGCTATCAGCCCAAAGAAAAAAAGCAACATACCATTACTGGGTGGGCTCGAACCTCCAACCTTTCAGTTAACAGCCCATCGCGCTAGCCAATTGCGCCACGGAGAGAGTCGTGCTCCAATCACACCACCATCACAACATGTCTTCAAAGCTATCAGCCCGAAGAAAAAAAAGCACCGCACCACCACCGCGTGGGCTCGAACCTCCAACCTTTCGGTTACCAGCCGATCGCGCTAGCCAATTGCGCCACGGAGACAGTCGTGCTCCACTCTCACCACCATCAGAACATATGTTCAAAGCTATCAGCGCAAAGAAAAAAGCAACACACCACTCCCGGGAGAGCTCGAACCCCAACCTTTCAGTTAACAGCCGATCGCGCTAGCCAACTGCGCCACGTGAACAGTCCTGCTCCACTCTCACCACCATCAGAACATATCTTCAAAGCTATCAGCCCAAAGAAAAAAAAGCAACACACCACTCCCGGGAGGGCTCGAACCTCCAACCTTCAGGTTAACAGCCGATCGCGCTAGCCAATTGCGCCACGGAGACAGTCGTGCTCCACTCTCACCACCGTCAGAACATTTCTTCAGAGCTATCAGCCCAAAGAAAAAAAGCACCGCACCACCACCGGGTGGGCTCGAGCGTCCAACCTTTCAGTTAATAGCCCATCGCGCTAGCCAATTACGCCACGGAGACAGTCGTGCTCCACTCTCACCACCGTCAGAACATTTCTTCTGAGCTATCAGCCCAAAGAAAAAAAAAGCGCCACACCACCACCGGGTGGGCTCGAACCTCCAACCTTTCGGTTAATACCCCATCGCGCAAGCCAATTACGCCACGGAGACAGTCGTGCTCCACTCTCACCACCATCAGAACATATCTTCAAAGCTATAAGCGCAAAGAAAAAAAAGCAACACACCACTCCCGGGAGGGCTCGAACCTCCAACCTTTTGGTTAACAGCCGATCACGCTAGCCAATCGCGCCACGGAGACAGTCGTGCTCCACTCTCACCACCATCACAAATATCTTCAAAGCTATCAGCCCAAAGAAAAAAAAGCACCGCACCACCACCGCGTGGGCTCGAAACTTCAACCTTTCGGTTACCAGCCGATCGCGCTAGCCGATTGCGCCACAGAGACAGTCCTGCTCCACTCTCACCACCGTCAGAACATTTCTTCAGAGCTATCAGCCCAAGCAAAAAAAAGCGCCGCACCACCACATCAGCCAATCGCGCTAGCCAATAGCGCCACGGAGACAGTCGTGCTCTACTCTCACCACCGTCAGAACATTTATTCAGAGCTATCAGCCCAAAGAAAAAAAAGCGCCGCACCACCACCGGGTGGGCTCGAACCTCCAACCTTCCGGTTAACAGCCGATGGCGCTAGCCAATTGCGTCATGGAGACAGTCCTGCTACACTCTCACCACCATCAGAACATATCTTCAAATCTATCAGCCCAAAGAAAAAAAAGCAACACACCACTCCTGGGAGGGCTCGAACCTCCAACCTTACAGTTAACAGCCCATCGCGCTAGCCAATTGTGCCACGGAGACAGTCGTGCTGCACTCTCACCACCATCACAAGTATCTTCAAAGCTATCAGCCCAAAGAAAAAAAAGCACCGCACCACCACCGCGTGGGCTCGAAACTTCAACCTTTCGGTTACCAGCCGATCGCGCGAACCGATTGCGCCACAGAGACAGTCCTGCTCCACTCTCACCACCATCAGAACATATCTTCAAAGCTATCAGCCCAAAGAAAAAAAGCAACACACCACTCCTGGGAGGGCTCGAACCTCCAACCTTTCAGTTAACAGCCGATCACGCTAGCCAATTGCGCTACGGAGACAGTCATGCTCCACTCTCACCACCGTCAGAACATTTCTCCAGAGCTATCAGCCCAAAGAAAAGAAGCGCCGCACCACCATCGGGTGGGCTCGAACCTCCAACCTTTCGGTTAACAGCCCATCGCGCTAGCCAATTGCGCTACGGAGACAGTCCTGCTCCACTCTCACTACCGTCAGAACATTTCTTCAGAGCTATCAGCCCAAAGGAAAAAAGCGCCGCACCACCACCAAGTGGGCTCGAACCTCCAACCTTTCGGTTATCTGCCGAACGTGCTAGCCGATTGCGCCAAGCAGACAGTCGTGCTCCACTCTCACCACCGTCAGAACATTTCTTCAGAGCTATCAGCCAAAAGAAAAAAAGCGCCGCACCACCATCGGGTGGGCTCGAACCTCCAACCTTTCGGTTAACAGCCAATCGCGCTAGCCAATTGTGCAACGGAGACAGTCGTGCTCCACTCTCACCACCGTCAGAACATTTCTTCAGAGCTAACAGCCCAAAGAAAAAAAAAGCGCCGCACCACCACCAGGTGGGCTCGAACCTTCAACCTTTCGGTTAACAGCCGATCGCGCTAGCCAATTGCGCCACGGAGACAGTCCTGCTGCACTCTCACCACCATCAGAACATATCTTTAAAGCTATCAGCCCAAAGAAAAAAAAGCAACACACCATTACTGGGTGGGCTCGAACCTCCAACCTTTCGGTTACCAGCCGATCGCGCTAGCCGATTGCGCCACAGAGACAGTCCTGCTCCACTCTCACCACCGTCAGAACATTTCTTCAGAGCTATCAGCCCAAACAAAAAAAAGCGCCGCACCACCACATCAGCCAATCGCGCTAGCCAATAGCGCCACGGAGACAGTCGTGCTCTACTCTCACCACCGTCAGAACATTTATTCAGAGCTATCAGCCCAGAGAAAAAGAAGCGCCGCACCACCTTCGGGTGGGCTCGAACCTCCAACCTTTCGGTTAACAGCCAATCGCGCTAGCCAATTGTGCCACGGAGACAGTCGTGCTCCACTCTCACCACCGTCAGAACATTTCTTCAGAGCTATCAGCCCAAAGAAAAAAAAGCAACACACCACTCCCGGGAGGGCTTGAACCTCGAACCTTTCGGTTAACAGCCGATCTCGCTAGCCATTTGCGCCACGGAGACAGTCCTGCTCCACTCTCACCACCATCAGAACATATCTTCAAAGGTATCAGCCCAAAGAAAAAAAAGCGCCGCACCACCACCGAGTGGGCTCGAACCTCCAACCTTTCGGTTGTCTGCCGAACGTGCTAGCCAATTGCGCCAAGGAGACAGTCGTGCTCCACTCTCACCACCGTCAGAACATTTCTTCAGAGCTATGAGCCAAAAGAAAAAAAGCGCCGCACCACCATCGGGTGGGCTCGAACCTCCAACCTTTCGGGTAACAGCCAATCGCGCTAGCCAATTGTGCCACGGAGACAGTCGTGCTCCACTCTCACCACCGTCAGAACATTTCTTCAGAGCTAACAGCCCAAAGAAAAAAAAGCGTCGCACCACCACCAGGTGGGCTCGAACCTCCAAACTTTCGGTTAACAGCCGATCGCGCTAGCCAATTGCGCCATGGAGACAGTCCTGCTCCACTCTCACTACCATCAGAACATATCTTTAAAGCTATCAGCCCAAAGAAAAAAAAAGCAACATACCATTACTGGGTGGGCTCGAACCTCCAACCTTTCAGTTAACAGCCCATCGCGCTAGCCACTTGCGCAACGGAGAGAGTCGTGCTCCACTCTCACCACCATCAGAACATATCTTCAAAGCTATCAGCGCAAAAAAAAAGCAACACACCACTCCCGGGAGAGCTCGAACCTCCAACCTTTCAGTTAACAGCCCATAGCGCTAGCCAATTGCGCCACGGAGACAGTCGTGCTCCACTCTCACCACCATCACAACATATCTTCAAAGCTATCAGCCCAAAGGAAAAAAAGCACCGCACCACCACCGGGTGGGCTTGAACCTCCAACTATTCGGTTAACAGCCGATCGCGCTAGCCAATTGCGCCACGGAGATAGTCGTGCTCCACTTCCACCACCATCAGAACATATCTTCAAAGCTATCAGCGCAAAAAAAAAGCAACACACCACTCCCGGGAGAGCTCGAACCTCCAACCTTTCGGTTAACTGCCGAACGTGCTAGCCGATTGCGCCAAGGAGACAGTCATGCTCCACTCTCACCACCGTCAGAACATTTCTTCAGAGCTATCAGCCAAAAGAAAAAAGCGCCGCACCACCTTCGGGTGGGCTCGAACCTCCAACCTTTCGGTTAACAGCCAATCGCGCTAGCCAATTGTGCCACGGAGACAGTCGTGCTCCACTCTCACCACCGTCAGAACATTGCTTCAGAGCTATCAGCCCAAAGAAAAAAAAGCGCTGCACCACCACCGAGTGGGCTCGAACCTCCAACCTTTCGGTTAACAGCCGATCGCGCTAGCCGATTGTGCCATGGAGACAGTCGTTCTCCACTCCCACCACCATCAGAACATATCTTCAAAGCTATCAGCGCAAAGAAAAAAGCAACACACCACTCCCGGGAGGGCTTGAACCTCGAACCTGTCGGTTAACAGCCGATCTCGCTAGCCAATTGCGCCACGGAGACAGTCCTGCTCCAGTCTCACCACCATCACAACATATCTTCAAAGCTATCAGCCCAAAGAAAAAAAAGCGCTGCACCACCACCGAGTGGGCTCGAACCTCCAACCTTTCGGTTAACAGCCGATCGCGCCAGCCAATTGCGCCACGGAGACAGTCGTGCTCCACTCTCCCCCCCGTCACAACATTTCTTCAGAGCTATCAGCCCAAAGAAAAAAAAGCGCCGCACCACCACCGAGTGGGCTCGAACCTTCAACCTTTCGGTTAACAGCCGATCGAGCTAGCCGATTGCGCCACGGAGACAGTCGTGCTCCACTCCCACCACCATCAGAACATATATTCAAAGCTATCAGTGCAAAAAAAAAGCAACACACCACTCCCGGGAGAGCTCGAACCTCCAGCCTTTTGGTTAACAGCGGATCGCGCTAGCCAATTGCGCCACGGAGACAGTCCTGCTCCACTCTCACCACCGTCAGAACATTTCTTCAGAGCTATCTGCGCAAAGAAAAAAGCAACACACCACTCCCGGGAGAGCTCGAACCTCCAACCTTTCGGTTAACAGCCGATCTCGCTAGCCAATTGCGCCACGGAGACAGTCCTGCTCCACTCTCACCACCATCACAACATATCTTCAAAGCTATCAGCCCAAGGAAAAAAAAGCGCCGCACCACCACCGAGTGGGCTCGAACCTCCAACCTTTCGGTTAACAGCCGATCGCGCCAGCCAATTGCGCCACGGAGACAGTCGTGCTCCACTCTCCCCCCCGTCACAACATTTCTTCAGAGCTATCAGCCCAAAGAAAAAAAAGAGCCGCACCACCACCGAGTGGGCTCGAACCTTCAACCTTTCGGTTAACAGCCGATCGCGCTAGCCGATTGTGCCATGGAGACAGTCGTTCTCCACTCCCACCACCATCAGAACATATCTTCAAAGCTATCAGCGCAAAGAAAAAAGCAACACACCACTCCCGGGAGGGCTTGAACCTCGAACCTGTCGGTTAACAGCCGATCTCGCTAGCCAATTGCGCCACGGAGACAGTCCTGCTCCAGTCTCACCACCATCACAACATATCTTCAAAGCTATCAGCCCAAAGAAAAAAAAGCGCTGCACCACCACCGAGTGGGCTCGAACCTCCAACCTTTCGGTTAACAGCCGATCGCGCCAGCCAATTGCGCCACGGAGACAGTCGTGCTCCACTCTCCCCCCTGTCACAACATTTCTTCAGAGTTATCAGCCCAAAGAAAAAAAAGCGCCGCACCACCACCGAGTGGGCTCGAACCTTCAACCTTTCGGTTAACAGCCGATCGAGCTAGCCGATTGCGCCACGGAGACAGTCGTGCTCCACTCCCACCACCATCAGAACATATATTCAAAGCTATCAGTGCAAAAAAAAGCAACACACCACTCCCGGGAGAGCTCGAACCTCCAGCCTTTTGGTTAACAGCGGATCGCGCTAGCCAATTGCGCCACGGAGACAGTCCTGCTCCACTCTCACCACCGTCAGAACATTTCTTCAGAGCTATCTGCGCAAAGAAAAAAGCAACACACCACTCCCGGGAGAGCTCGAACCTCCAACCTTTCGGTTAACAGCCGATCTCGCTAGCCAATTGCGCCACGGAGACAGTCCTGCTCCACTCTCACCACCATCACAACATATCTTCAAAGCTATCAGCCCAAAGAAAAAAAAGCGCCGCACCACCACCGAGTGGGCTCGAACCTCCAACCTTTCGGTTAACAGCCGATCGCGCCAGCCAATTGCGCCACGGAGACAGTCGTGCTCCACTCTCCCCCCCGTCACAACATTTCTTCAGAGCTATCAGCCCAAAGAAAAAAAAGAGCCGCACCACCACCGAGTGGGCTCGAACCTTCAACCTTTCGGTTAACAGCCGATCGAGCTAGCCGATTGCGCCACGGAGACAGTCGTGCTCCACTCCCACCACCATCAGAACATATATTCAAAGCTATCAGCGCAAAAAAAGCAACACACCACTCCCGGGAGAGCTCGAACCTCCAGCCTTTTGGTTAACAGCGGATCGCGCTAGCCAATTGCGCCACGGAGACAGTCCTGCTCCACTCTAACCACCGTCAGAACATTTCTTCAGAGCTATCAGCCCAGAGAAAAAGAAGCGCCGCACCACCTTCGGGTGGGCTCGAACCTCCAACCTTTCGGTTAACAGCCAATCGCGCTAGCCAATTGTGCCACGGAGACAGTCGTGCTCCACTCTCACCACCGTCAGAACATTTCTTCAGAGCTATCAGCCCAAAGAAAAAAAAGCAACACACCACTCCCGGGAGGGCTTGAACCTCGAACCTTTCGGTTAACAGCCGATCTCGCTAGCCATTTGCGCCACGGAGACAGTCCTGCTCCACTCTCACCACCATCAGAACATATCTTCAAAGGTATCAGCCCAAAGAAAAAAAAGCGCCGCACCACCACCGAGTGGGCTCGAACCTCCAACCTTTCGGTTGTCTGCCGAACGTGCTAGCCAATTGCGCCAAGGAGACAGTCGTGCTCCACTCTCACCACCGTCAGAACATTTCTTCAGAGCTATGAGCCAAAAGAAAAAAAGCGCCGCACCACCATCGGGTGGGCTCGAACCTCCAACCTTTCGGTTAACAGCCAATCGCGCTAGCCAATTGTGCCACGGAGACAGTCGTGCTCCACTCTCACCACCGTCAGAACATTTCTTCAGAGCTAACAGCCCAAAGAAAAAAAAGCGTCGCACCACCACCAGGTGGGCTCGAACCTCCAAACTTTCGGTTAACAGCCGATCGCGCTAGCCAATTGCGCCATGGAGACAGTCCTGCTCCACTCTCACTACCATCAGAACATATCTTTAAAGCTATCAGCCCAAAGAAAAAAAAAGCAACATACCATTACTGGGTGGGCTCGAACCTCCAACCTTTCAGTTAACAGCCCATCGCGCTAGCCACTTGCGCAACGGAGAGAGTCGTGCTCCACTCTCACCACCATCAGAACATATCTTCAAAGCTATCAGCGCAAAAAAAAAGCAACACACCACTCCCGGGAGAGCTCGAACCTCCAACCTTTCAGTTAACAGCCCATAGCGCTAGCCAATTGCGCCACGGAGACAGTCGTGCTCCACTCTCACCACCATCACAACATATCTTCAAAGCTATCAGCCCAAAGGAAAAAAAGCACCGCACCACCACCGGGTGGGCTTGAACCTCCAACTATTCGGTTAACAGCCGATCGCGCTAGCCAATTGCGCCACGGAGATAGTCGTGCTCCACTTCCACCACCATCAGAACATATCTTCAAAGCTATCAGCGCAAAAAAAAAGCAACACACCACTCCCGGGAGAGCTCGAACCTCCAACCTTTCGGTTAACTGCCGAACGTGCTAGCCGATTGCGCCAAGGAGACAGTCATGCTCCACTCTCACCACCGTCAGAACATTTCTTCAGAGCTATCAGCCAAAAGAAAAAAGCGCCGCACCACCTTCGGGTGGGCTCGAACCTCCAACCTTTCGGTTAACAGCCAATCGCGCTAGCCAATTGTGCCACGGAGACAGTCGTGCTCCACTCTCACCACCGTCAGAACATTGCTTCAGAGCTATCAGCCCAAAGAAAAAAAAGCGCTGCACCACCACCGAGTGGGCTCGAACCTCCAACCTTTCGGTTAACAGCCGATCGCGCTAGCCGATTGTGCCATGGAGACAGTCGTGCTCCACTCCCACCACCATCAGAACATATCTTCAAAGCTATCAGCGCAAAGAAAAAAGCAACACACCACTCCCGGGAGGGCTTGAACCTCGAACCTGTCGGTTAACAGCCGATCTCGCTAGCCAATTGCGCCACGGAGACAGTCCTGCTCCAGTCTCACCACCATCACAACATATCTTCAAAGCTATCAGCCCAAAGAAAAAAAAGCGCTGCACCACCACCGAGTGGGCTCGAACCTCCAACCTTTCGGTTAACAGCCGATCGCGCCAGCCAATTGCGCCACGGAGACAGTCGTGCTCCACTCTCCCCCCCCGTCACAACATTTCTTCAGAGCTATCAGCCCAAAGAAAAAAAAGCGCCGCACCACCACCGAGTGGGCTCGAACCTTCAACCTTTCGGTTAACAGCCGATCGAGCTAGCCGATTGCGCCACGGAGACAGTCGTGCTCCACTCCCACCACCATCAGAACATATATTCAAAGCTATCAGTGCAAAAAAAAGCAACACACCACTCCCGGGAGAGCTCGAACCTCCAGCCTTTTGGTTAACAGCGGATCGCGCTAGCCAATTGCGCCACGGAGACAGTCCTGCTCCACTCTCACCACCGTCAGAACATTTCTTCAGAGCTATCTGCGCAAAGAAAAAAGCAACACACCACTCCCGGGAGAGCTCGAACCTCCAACCTTTCGGTTAACAGATGATCGCGCTAGCCAATTGCGCCACGGAGACCGTCCTGCTCCACTCTCACCACCGTCAGAACATTTCTTCAGAGCTATCAGCCCAAAGGAAAAAAGCGCCGCACCACCACCGGGTGGGCTCGAACCGCCAACCTTTTGGTTAACAGCCGATCGTGCTTGCCAATTGCGCCACGGAGAGAGTCGTGCTCCTTTCTCACCACCAACAGAACATATCTTCAAAGCTATCAGGGCAAAGAAAAAAAAGTGCCGCACCACCACCGGGTGGGCTCGAACCTCCAACCTTTCGGTTAATAGCCCATCGCGCTAGCCAATTGCGCCACGGAGACAGTCGTGCTCCACTCTCACCACCGTCAGAACATTTCTTCAGAGCTATAAGCCCAAAGGAAGAAAGTGCCGCACCACCACCGGGTGGGTTCGAGCGTCCAACCTTTCGGTTAATAGCCCATCGCGCTAGCCAATTACGCCACGGAGACAGTCGTGCTCCACTCTCACCACCATCAGAACATATCTTCAAAGCTATCAGCCCAAAGAAAAAAAAGCGACGCACCACCACCGAGTGGGCTCGAACCTCCAACCTTTCGGTTATCTGCCGAACGTGCTAGCCGATTGCGCCAAGGAGACAGTCGTGCTCCACTCTCACCACTGTCAGAACATTTCTTCAGAGCTATGAGCCAAAAGAAAAAAAGCGCCGCACCACCATCGGGTGGGCTCGAACCTCCAACCTTTCGGTTAACAGCCAATCGCGCTAGCCAATTGTGCCACGGAGACAGTCGTGCTCCACTCTCACCACCGTCAGAACATTTCTTCAGAGCTAACAGCCCAAAGAAAAAAAAGCGCCGCACCACCACCAGGTGCGCTCGAACCTCCAACCTTTCGGTTAACAGCCGATCGCGCTAGCCAATTGCGCCATGGAGACAGTCCTGCTCCACTCTCGCCACCATCAGAACATATCTTTAAAGCTATCAGCCCAAAGAAAAAAAGCAACATACCATTACTGGGTGGGCTCGAACCTCCAACCTTTCAGTTAACAGCCCATCGCGCTAGCCAATTGCGCCACGGAGAGAGTCGTGCTCCAATCACACCACCATCACAACATGTCTTCAAAGCTATCAGCCCGAAGAAAAAAAAGCACCGCACCACCACCGCGTGGGCTCGAACCTCCAACCTTTCGGTTACCAGCCGATCGCGCTAGCCAATTGCGCCACGGAGACAGTCCTGCTCCACTCTCACCACCATCAGAACATATCTTCAAAGCTATCAGCCCAAAGAAAAAAAAGCAACACACCACTCCCGGGAGGGCTCGAACCTCCAACCTTCAGGTTAACAGCCGATCGCGCTAGCCAATTGCGCCACGGAGACAGTCGTGCTCCACTCTCACCACCGTCAGAACATTTCTTCAGAGCTATCAGCCCAAAGAAAAAAAGCACCGCACCACCACCGGGTGGGCTCGAGCGTCCAACCTTTCAGTTAATAGCCCATCGCGCTAGCCAATTACGCCACGGAGACAGTCGTGCTCCACTCTCACCACCGTCAGAACATTTCTTCTGAGCTATCAGCCCAAAGAAAAAAAAAGCGCCACACCACCACCGGGTGGGCTCGAACCTCCAACCTTTCGGTTAATACCCCATCGCGCAAGCCAATTACGCCACGGAGACAGTCGTGCTCCACTCTCACCACCATCAGAACATATCTTCAAAGCTATAAGCGCAAAGAAAAAAAAGCAACACACCACTCCCGGGAGGGCTCGAACCTCCAACCTTTTGGTTAACAGCCGATCACGCTAGCCAATCGCGCCACGGAGACAGTCGTGCTCCACTCTCACCACCATCACAAATATCTTCAAAGCTATCAGCCCAAAGAAAAAAAAGCACCGCACCACCACCGCGTGGGCTCGAAACTTCAACCTTTCGGTTACCAGCCGATCGCGCTAGCCGATTGCGCCACAGAGACAGTCCTGCTCCACTCTCACCACCGTCAGAACATTTCTTCAGAGCTATCAGCCCAAACAAAAAAAAGCGCCGCACCACCACATCAGCCAATCGCGCTAGCCAATAGCGCCACGGAGACAGTCGTGCTCTACTCTCACCACCGTCAGAACATTTATTCAGAGCTATCAGCCCAAAGAAAAAAAAGCGCCGCACCACCACCGGGTGGGCTCGAACCTCCAACCTTCCGGTTAACAGCCGATGGCGCTAGCCAATTGCGTCATGGAGACAGTCCTGCTACACTCTCACCACCATCAGAACATATCTTCAAATCTATCAGCCCAAAGAAAAAAAAGCAACACACCACTCCTGGGAGGGCTCGAACCTCCAACCTTACAGTTAACAGCCCATCGCGCTAGCCAATTGTGCCACGGAGACAGTCGTGCTGCACTCTCACCACCATCACAAGTATCTTCAAAGCTATCAGCCCAAAGAAAAAAAAGCACCGCACCACCACCGCGTGGGCTCGAAACTTCAACCTTTCGGTTACCAGCCGATCGCGCGAACCGATTGCGCCACAGAGACAGTCCTGCTCCACTCTCACCACCATCAGAACATATCTTCAAAGCTATCAGCCCAAAGAAAAAAAGCAACACACCACTCCTGGGAGGGCTCGAACCTCCAACCTTTCAGTTAACAGCCGATCACGCTAGCCAATTGCGCTACGGAGACAGTCATGCTCCACTCTCACCACCGTCAGAACATTTCTCCAGAGCTATCAGCCCAAAGAAAAGAAGCGCCGCACCACCATCGGGTGGGCTCGAACCTCCAACCTTTCGGTTAACAGCCCATCGCGCTAGCCAATTGCGCTACGGAGACAGTCCTGCTCCACTCTCACTACCGTCAGAACATTTCTTCAGAGCTATCAGCCCAAAGGAAAAAAGCGCCGCACCACCACCAAGTGGGCTCGAACCTCCAACCTTTCGGTTATCTGCCGAACGTGCTAGCCGATTGCGCCAAGCAGACAGTCGTGCTCCACTCTCACCACCGTCAGAACATTTCTTCAGAGCTATCAGCCAAAAGAAAAAAAGCGCCGCACCACCATCGGGTGGGCTCGAACCTCCAACCTTTCGGTTAACAGCCAATCGCGCTAGCCAATTGTGCAACGGAGACAGTCGTGCTCCACTCTCACCACCGTCAGAACATTTCTTCAGAGCTAACAGCCCAAAGAAAAAAAAAGCGCCGCACCACCACCAGGTGGGCTCGAACCTTCAACCTTTCGGTTAACAGCCGATCGCGCTAGCCAATTGCGCCACGGAGACAGTCCTGCTGCACTCTCACCACCATCAGAACATATCTTTAAAGCTATCAGCCCAAAGAAAAAAAAGCAACACACCATTACTGGGTGGGCTCGAACCTCCAACCTTTCGGTTACCAGCCGATCGCGCTAGCCGATTGCGCCACAGAGACAGTCCTGCTCCACTCTCACCACCGTCAGAACATTTCTTCAGAGCTATCAGCCCAAACAAAAAAAAGCGCCGCACCACCACATCAGCCAATCGCGCTAGCCAATAGCGCCACGGAGACAGTCGTGCTCTACTCTCACCACCGTCAGAACATTTATTCAGAGCTATCAGCCCAAAGAAAAAAAAGCGCCGCACCACCACCGGGTGGGCTCGAACCTCCAACCTTCCGGTTAACAGCCGATGGCGCTAGCCAATTGCGTCATGGAGACAGTCCTGCTACACTCTCACCACCATCAGAACATATCTTCAAATCTATCAGCCCAAAGAAAAAAAAGCAACACACCACTCCTGGGAGGGCTCGAACCTCCAACCTTACAGTTAACAGCCCATCGCGCTAGCCAATTGTGCCACGGAGACAGTCGTGCTGCACTCTCACCACCATCACAAGTATCTTCAAAGCTATCAGCCCAAAGAAAAAAAAGCACCGCACCACCACCGCGTGGGCTCGAAACTTCAACCTTTGGGTTACCAGCCGATCGCGCTAGCCGATTGCGCCACAGAGACAGTCCTGCTCCACTCTCACCACCATCAGAACATATCTTCAAAGCTATCAGCCCAAAGAAAAAAAGCAACACACCACTCCTGGGAGGGCTCGAACCTCCAACCTTTCAGTTAACAGCCGATCACGCTAGCCAATTGCGCTACGGAGACAGTCATGCTCCACTCTCACCACCGTCAGAACATTTCTCCAGAGCTATCAGCCCAAAGAAAAGAAGCGCCGCACCACCATCGGGTGGGCTCGAACCTCCAACCTTTCGGTTAACAGCCCATCGCGCTAGCCAATTGCGCTACGGAGACAGTCCTGCTCCACTCTCACTACCGTCAGAACATTTCTTCAGAGCTATCAGCCCAAAGGAAAAAAGCGCCGCACCACCACCAAGTGGGCTCGAACCTCCAACCTTTCGGTTATCCGCCGAACGTGCTAGCCGATTGCGCCAAGCAGACAGTCGTGCTCCACTCTCACCACCGTCAGAACATTACTTCAGAGCTATCAGCCAAAAGAAAAAAAGCGCCGCACCACCATCGGGTGGGCTCGAACCTCCAACCTTTCGGTTAACAGCCAATCGCGCTAGCCAATTGTGCAACGGAGACAGTCGTGCTCCACTCTCACCACCGTCAGAACATTTCTTCAGAGCTAACAGCCCAAAGAAAAAAAAAGCGCCGCACCACCACCAGGTGGGCTCGAACCTTCAACCTTTCGGTTAACAGCCGATCGCGCTAGCCAATTGCGCCATGGAGACAGTCCTGCTGCACTCTCACCACCATCAGAACATATCTTTAAAGCTATCAGCCCAAAGAAAAAAAAGCAACACACCATTACTGGGTGGGCTCGAACCTCCAACCTTTCAGTTAACAGCCCATCGCGCGGGCCAATTGCGCCACGGAGAGAATCGTGCTCCAATCACACCACCACCACAACATGTCTTCAAAGCTATCAGCCCAAAGAAAAAAAAGCACCGCACCACCACCGCGTGGGCTTGAACCTCCAACCTTTCGGTTACCAGCCGATCGCGCTAGCCAATTGCGCCACGGAGACAGTCCTGCTCCACTCTCACCACCATCAGAACATATCTTCAAAGCTATCAGCCCAAAGAAAAAAAAGCAACACACCCCTCCCGGGAGGGCTCGAACCTCCAACCTTCAGGTTAACAGCCGATCGCGCTAGCCAATTGCGCCATGGAGACAGTCGTGCTCCACTCTCACCACCGTCAGAACATTTCTTCAGAGCTATCAGCCCAAAAGAAAAAAGCACCGCACCACCACCGGGTGGGCTCGAGCGTCCAACATTTCGGTTAATAGCCTATCGCGCTAGCCAATCACGCCACGGAGACAGTCGTGCTCCACTCTCACCACCATCAGAACATATCTTCAAAGCTATCAGCGCAAAGAAAAAAGCAACACACCACTCCCGGGAGGGCTCGAACCTCCAACCTTTCGGTTAACAGCCGATCGCGCTAGCCAATTGCGCCAAGGAGACAGTCATGCTCCACTCTACCACCGTCAGAACCTTTCTCCAGAGCTATCAGCCCAAAGAAAAAAAGCGCCGCACCACCATCGGGTGGGCTCGAACCTCCAACCTTTCGGTTAACAGCACATTGCGCTAGCCAATTGCGCCACGGAGACAGTCCTGCTCCACTCTCACTACCGTCAGAACATATGTTCAAAGCTATCAGCACAAAGAAAAAAGCAACACACCGCTCCCGGGTGGGCTCGAACCTCCAACATTTCGGTTAACAGCCGATCGCGCTCGCCACTTCTGCATCGGAGACAGTCCGGCTCCACTCTCACCACCGTCAGAACATTTCTTCAGAGCTATCAGCCCAAAGACAAAAAAGCGCCGCACCACCATCGGGTGGGCTCGAACCACCAACGTTTCGGTTAACAGCCAATCGCGCTAGCCAATTGCGCCACGGAGACAGTCGTGCTCCACTCTCACCACCGTCAGAACATTTCTTCAGAGCTATGAGCCCAAAGAAAAAAAAGCGCCGCACCACCACCGGGTGGGCTCGAACCTCCAACCTTTCGGTTAATACCCCATCGCGCTAGCCAATAACGCCACGGAGACAGTCGTGCTCCACTCTCACCACCATCAGAACATATCTTCAAAGCTATAAGCACAAAGAAAAAAAGCAACACACCACTCCCGGGAGGGCTCGAACCTCCAACCTTTTGGTTAACAGCCGATCGCGCTAGCCAATTGCGCCACGGAGACAGTCGTGATCCACTCCCACCACCATCGAAACATATATTCAAAGCTATCAGCGCAAAGAAAAAAGCAACACACCACTCCCGGGAGAGCTCGAACCTCCAACCTTTCGGTTAATACCCCATCGCGCTAGCCAATTACGCCACGGAGACAGTCGTGCTCGACTCTCACCACCATCAGAACATATCTTCAAAGCTATAAGCGCAAAGAAAAAAAAGCAACACACCACTTCCGCGAGGGCTCGAACCTCCAACCTTTTGGTTAACAGCCGATCGCGCTAGCCAATTGCGCCACGGAGACAGTCGTGCACCACTCCCACCACCATCAGAACATATATTCAAAGCTATCAGCGCAAAGAAAAAAGCAACACACCACTCCCGGGAGAGCTCGAACCTCCAACCTTTCGGTTAACAGCCGATCGCGCTAGCCGATTGCGCCACGGAGACAGTCCTGCTCCACTCTCACCACCGTCAGAACATTTTTTCAGAGCTATCAGCCCAAAGAAAAAAAAGCGCCGCACCACCATCGGGTGGGCTCGAACCTCCAACGTTTCGGTTAACAGCCAATCGCGCTAGCCAATAGCGCCACGGAGACAGTCGTGCTCCACTCTCACCACCGTCAGAACATTTCTTCAGAGCTATCAGCCCAAAGAAAAAAAAGCGCCGCACCACCACTGGGTGGGCTCGAACCTCCAACCTTCCGGTTAACAGCCGATCGCGCTAGCCAATTGCGCCATGGACACAGTCCTGCTACACTCTCACCACCATCGGAACATATCTTCAAATCTATCAGCCCAAAGAAAAAAAAGCAACACACCACTCCTGGGAGGGCTCGAACCTCCAACCTTTCAGTTAACAGCCCATCGCGCTAGCCAATTGTGCCAAGGAGACAGTCGTGCTCCACTCTCACCACCATCACAAATATCTTCAAAGCTATCAGCCCAAAAAAAAAGCACCGCACCACCACTGCGTGGGCTCGAACCACCAACCTTTCGGTTACCAGCCGATTGCGCCACAGAGACAGTCCTGCTCCACTCTCACCACCATCAGAACATATCTTCAAAGCTATCAGCCCAAAGAAAAAAAGCAACACATCATTCCCGGGAGGGCTCGAACCTCCAACCTTTCAGTTAACAGCCGATCACGCTAGCCAATTGCCCCACGGAGACAGTCATGCTCCACTCTCACCACCGTCAGAACATTTCTTCAGAGCTATCAGCCCAAAGGAAAAAAAGGGCCGCACCACCACCGGGTGCGCTCGAGCGTCCAACATTTCGGTTAATAGCCCATCGCGCTAGCCAATCACGCCACGGAGAATGTCGTGCTCCACTCTCACCACCATCAGAACATATCTTCAAAGCTATCAGCGCAAAGAAAAAATCAACACACCACTCCCGGGAGGGCTCGAACCTCCAACCTTTCGGTTAACAGCCGATCGCGCTAGCCAATTGCGCCAAGAAGACAGTCATGCTCCACTCTCACCACCGTCAGAACATTTCTCCAGAGCTATCAGCCCAAAGAAAAAGAGCGCCGCACCACCACCGGGTGGGCTCGAAACTCCAACCTTTGGTTAACAGCCGATCGCGCTAGCAAATTGCGCCACGGAGAGAGTCGTGCTCCTTTCTCACCACCAACAGAACATATCTCCAAAGCTATCAGCGCAAAGAAAAAAGCAACACACCACTCCCGGGAGGGCTTGAACCTCGAAGCTTTCGGTTAACCGCCGATCGCGCTAGCCAATTGCGCCACGGAGACAGTCCTGCTCCACTCTCACCACCATCAGAACATATCTTCAAAGCTATCAGACGAAAGAAAAAAGCAACACACCACTCCCGGGAGGGCTCGAACCTCCAACCTTTAGGTTAACAGCCGATCGCGCTAGCCAATTGCGCCCAGGAGACAGTCGTGCTCCACTCTCACCACCGTCAGAAGATTTCTTCAGAGCTATCAGCCCAAAGGAAAAAAGCACCGCACCACCACCGGGTGGGCTCGAGCGTCCAACCTTTCGGTTAATAGCCAATCGCGCTAGCCAATTACGCCACGGAGACAGTCGTGCTCCACTCTCACCACCGTCAGAACATTTCTTCAGAGCTATCAGCCCAAAAAAAAAAGCGCCGCACCACCACCGGGTGGGCTCGAACCTCCAACCTTCCGGTTAACAGCCGATCGCGCTAGCCAATTGCGCCATGGAGACAGTCCTGCTACACTCTCACCACCATCAGAACATATCTTCAAATCTATCAGCCCAAAGAAAAAAAAGCAACACACCACTCCTGGGAGGGCTCGAACCTCCAACCTTTCAGTTAACAGCCCATCGCGCTAGCCAATTGTGCCACGGAGACAGTCGTGCTCCACTCTCACCACCATCACAAATATTTTGAAAGCTATCAGCCCAAAGAAAAAAAAGCACCGCACCACCACCACGTGGGCTCTAACCTCCAACCTTTCGGTTACCAGCCGATCGCGCTAGCCGATTGCGCCACAAAGACAGTCCTGCTCCACTCCCACCACCATCAGAACATATCTTCAAAGCTATCATCCCAAAGAAAAAAAGCATTACACCACTCCCGGGAGGGCTCGAACCTCCAACCTTTCAGTTAACAGCCGATCATGCTAGCCAATTGCGCCACGGAGACAGTGATACTCCACTCTCACCACCATTAGAACATTTCTTCAGAGCTATCAGCCCAAAGGAAAAAAAGCGCCGAACCACCACCGGGTGGGCTCGAGCGTCCAACATTTCGGTTAATAGCCCATCGCGCTAGCCAATCACGCCACGGAGACAGTCGTGTTCCACTCTCACCACCATCAGAACATATCTTCAAAGCTATCAGCCCAAAGAAAAAGAGCGCCGCACCACCACCGGGTGGGCTCGAAACTCCAACCTTTGGTTAACAGCCGATCGCGCTAGCAAATTGCGCCACGGAGAGAGTCGTGCTCCTTTCTCACCACCAACAGAACATATCTCCAAAGCTATCAGCGCAAAGAAAAAAGCAACACACCACTCCCGGGAGGGCTTGAACCTCGAAGCTTTCGGTTAACCGCCGATCGCGCTAGCCAACTGCGCCGCGGAGACAGTCATGCTCCACTCTCACCACCTTCAGAACAAAAGCTATAAGCGCAAAGAAAAAAGCAACACACCACTCCCGAGAGGGCTTGAACCTCCAACTTTTCTGTTAACAGCCGATCGCGCTAGCCAATTGCGCCACGGAGACAGTCCTGCTCCACTCTCACCACCATCAGAACATATCTTCAAAGCTATCAGACGAAAGAAAAAAGCAACACACCACTCCCGGGAGGGCTCGAACCTCCAAACTTTAGGTTAACAGCCGATCGCGCTAGCCAATTGCGCCCAGGAGACAGTCGTGCTCCACTCTCACCACCGTCAGAACAATTCTTCAGAGCTATCAGCCCAAAGGAAAAAAAGCGCCGCACCACCACCGGGTGGGCTCGAACCGCCAACCTTTTGGTTAACACCCGATCGCGCTAGCCGATTGCGCAACGGAGAGAGTCGTGCTCCACTCTCACCACCGTCAGAACATTTCTTCAGAGCTATCAGCCCAAAGGAAAAAAGCACCGCACCACCACCGGGTGGGCTCGAGCGTCCAACCTTTCGGTTAATAGCCCATCGCGCTAGCCAATTACGCCACGGAGACAGTCGTGCTCCACTCTCACCACCGTCAGAACATTTCTTCAGAGCTATCAGCCCAAAGAAAAAGCGCCGCACCACCACCGGGTGGGCTCGAACCTCCAACCTTCCGGTTAACAGCCGATCGCGCTAGCCAATTGCGCCATGGAGACAGTCCTGCTACACTCTCACCACCATCAGAACATATCTTCAAATCTATCAGCCCAAAGAAAAAAAAGCAACACACCACTCCTGGGAGGGCTCGAACCTCCAACCTTTCAGTTAACAGCCCATCGCGCTAGCCAATTGAGCCACGGAGACAGTCGTGCTCCACTCTCACCACCGTCAGAACATTTCTTCAGAGCTATCAGCCCAAAGAAAAAAAAGCGCTGCACCACCACCACGTGGGCTCTAACCTATAACCTTTCGGTTACCAGCCGATCGCGCTAGCCGATTGCGCCACAGAGACAGTCCTGCTCCACTCCCACCACCATCAGAACATATCTTCAAAGCTATCAGCCCAAAGAAAAAAAGCATTACACCACTCCCGGGAGGGCTCGAACCTCCAACCTTTCAGTTAACAGCCGATCATGCTAGCCAATTGCGCCACGGAGACAGTGATACTCCACTCTCACCACCATTAGAACATTTCTTCAGAGCTATCAGCCCAAAGGAAAAAAAGCGCCGCACCACCACCGGGTGGGCTCGAGCGTCCAACATTTCGGTTAATAGCCCATCGCGCTAGCCAATCACGCCACGGAGACAGTCGTGTTCCACTCTCACCACCATCAGAACATATCTTCAAAGCTATCAGCCCAAAGAAAAAGAGCGCCGCACCACCACCGGGTGGGCTCGAAACTCCAACCTTTGGTTAACAGCCGATCGCGCTAGCAAATTGCGCCACGGAGAGAGTCGTGCTCCTTTCTCACCACCAACAGAACATATCTCCAAAGCTATCAGCGCAAAGAAAAAAGCAACACACCACTCCCGGGAGGGCTTGAACCTCGAAGCTTTCGGTTAACCGCCGATCGCGCTAGCCAACTGCGCCGCGGAGACAGTCATGCTCCACTCTCACCACCTTCAGAACAAAAGCTATAAGCGCAAAGAAAAAAGCAACACACCACTCCCGAGAGGGCTTGAACCTCCAACTTTTCTGTTAACAGCCGATCGCGCTAGCCAATTGCGCCACGGAGACAGTCCTGCTCCACTCTCACCACCATCAGAACATATCTTCAAAGCTATCAGACGAAAGAAAAAAGCAACACACCACTCCCGGGAGGGCTCGAACCTCCAAACTTTAGGTTAACAGCCGATCGCGCTAGCCAATTGCGCCCAGGAGACAGTCGTGCTCCACTCTCACCACCGTCAGAACAATTCTTCAGAGCTATCAGCCCAAAGGAAAAAAAGCGCCGCACCACCACCGGGTGGGCTCGAACCGCCAACCTTTTGGTTAACACCCGATCGCGCTAGCCGATTGCGCAACGGAGAGAGTCGTGCTCCACTCTCACCACCGTCAGAACATTTCTTCAGAGCTATCAGCCCAAAGGAAAAAAGCACCGCACCACCACCGGGTGGGCTCGAGCGTCCAACCTTTCGGTTAATAGCCCATCGCGCTAGCCAATTACGCCACGGAGACAGTCGTGCTCCACTCTCACCACCGTCAGAACATTTCTTCAGAGCTATCAGCCCAAAGAAAAAGCGCCGCACCACCACCGGGTGGGCTCGAACCTCCAACCTTCCGGTTAACAGCCGATCGCGCTAGCCAATTGCGCCATGGAGACAGTCCTGCTACACTCTCACCACCATCAGAACATATCTTCAAATCTATCAGCCCAAAGAAAAAAAAGCAACACACCACTCCTGGGAGGGCTCGAACCTCCAACCTTTCAGTTAACAGCCCATCGCGCTAGCCAATTGAGCCACGGAGACAGTCGTGCTCCACTCTCACCACCGTCAGAACATTTCTTCAGAGCTATCAGCCCAAAGAAAAAAAAGCGCTGCACCACCACCACGTGGGCTCTAACCTATAACCTTTCGGTTACCAGCCGATCGCGCTAGCCGATTGCGCCACAGAGACAGTCCTGCTCCACTCCCACCACCATCAGAACATATCTTCAAAGCTATCAGCCCAAAGAAAAAAAGCATTACACCACTCCCGGGAGGGCTCGAACCTCCAACCTTTCAGTTAACAGCCGATCATGCTAGCCAATTGCGCCACGGAGACAGTGATACTCCACTCTCACCACCATTAGAACATTTCTTCAGAGCTATCAGCCCAAAGGAAAAAAAGCGCCGCACCACCACCGGGTGGGCTCGAGCGTCCAACATTTCGGTTAATAGCCCATCGCGCTAGCCAATCACGCCACGGAGACAGTCGTGTTCCACTCTCACCACCATCAGAACATATCTTCAAAGCTATAAGCGCAAAGAAAAAAAAGCAACACACCACTCCCGCGAGGGCTCGAACCTCCAACCTTTTGGTTAACAGCCGATCGCGCTAGCCAATTGCGCCACGGAGACACTCGTGCACCACTCCCACCACCATCAGAACATATATTCAAAGCTATCAGCGCAAAGAAAAAAGCAACACACCACTCCCGGGAGAGCTCGAACCTCCAACCTTTCGGTTAACAGCCGATCGCGCTAGCCAATTGCGCCACGGAGACAGTCCTGCTCCACTCTCACCACCGTCAGAACATTTTTTCAGAGCTATCAGCCCAAAGAAAAAAAAGCGCCGCACCACCATCGGGTGGGCTCGAACCTCCAACGTTTCGGTTAACAGCCAATCGCGCTAGCCAATAGCGCCACGGAGACAGTCGTGCTCCACTCTCACCACCGTCAGAACATTTCTTCAGAGCTATCAGCCCAAAGAAAAAAAAGCGCCGCACCACCACTGGGTGGGCTCGAACCTCCAACCTTCCGGTTAACAGCCGATCGCGCTAGCCAATTGCGCCATGGACACAGTCCTGCTACACTCTCACCACCATCGGAACATATCTTCAAATCTATCAGCCCAAAGAAAAAAAAGCAACACACCACTCCTGGGAGGGCTCGAACCTCCAACCTTTCAGTTAACAGCCCATCGCGCTAGCCAATTGTGCCAAGGAGACAGTCGTGCTCCACTCTCACCACCATCACAAATATCTTCAAAGCTATCAGCCCAAAAAAAAGCACCGCACCACCACTGCGTGGGCTCGAACCTCCAACCTTTCGGTTACCAGCCGATTGCGCCACAGAGACAGTCCTGCTCCACTCTCACCACCATCAGAACATATCTTCAAAGCTATCAGCCCAAAGAAAAAAAGCAACACACCATTCCCGGGAGGGCTCGAACCTCCAACCTTTCAGTTAACAGCCGATCACGCTAGCCAATTGCCCCACGGAGACAGTCATGCTCCACTCTCACCACCATCGAAACATATATTCAAAGCTATCAGCGCAAAGAAAAAAGCAACACACCACTCCCGGGAGAGCTCGAACCTCCAACCTTTCGGTTAACAGCCGATCGCGCTAGCCAATTGCGCCACGGAGACAGTCGTGCACCACTCCCACCACCATCAGAACATATATTCAAAGCTATCAGCGCAAAGAAAAAAGCAACACACCACTCCCGGGAGAGCTCGAACCTCCAACCTTTCGGTTAACAGCCGATCGCGCTAGCCGATTGCGCCACGGAGACAGTCCTGCTCCACTCTCACCACCGTCAGAACATTTTTTCAGAGCTATCAGCCCAAAGAAAAAAAAGCGCCGCACCACCATCGGGTGGGCTCGAACCTCCAACGTTTCGGTTAACAGCCAATCGCGCTAGCCAATAGCGCCACGGAGACAGTCGTGCTCCACTCTCACCACCGTCAGAACATTTCTTCAGAGCTATCAGCCCAAAGAAAAAAAAGCGCCGCACCACCACTGGGTGGGCTCGAACCTCCAACCTTCCGGTTAACAGCCGATCGCGCTAGCCAATTGCGCCATGGACACAGTCCTGCTACACTCTCACCACCATCGGAACATATCTTCAAATCTATCAGCCCAAAGAAAAAAAAGCAACACACCACTCCTGGGAGGGCTCGAACCTCCAACCTTTCAGTTAACAGCCCATCGCGCTAGCCAATTGTGCCAAGGAGACAGTCGTGCTCCACTCTCACCACCATCACAAATATCTTCAAAGCTATCAGCCCAAAAAAAAAGCACCGCACCACCACTGCGTGGGCTCGAACCTCCAACCTTTCGGTTACCAGCCGATTGCGCCACAGAGACAGTCCTGCTCCACTCTCACCACCATCAGAACATATCTTCAAAGCTATCAGCCCAAAGAAAAAAAGCAACACATCATTCCCGGGAGGGCTCGAACCTCCAACCTTTCAGTTAACAGCCGATCACGCTAGCCAATTGCCCCACGGAGACAGTCATGCTCCACTCTCACCACCGTCAGAACATTTCTTCAGAGCTATCAGCCCAAAGGAAAAAAAGGGCCGCACCACCACCGGGTGCGCTCGAGCGTCCAACATTTCGGTTAATAGCCCATCGCGCTAGCCAATCACGCCACGGAGAATGTCGTGCTCCACTCTCACCACCATCAGAACATATCTTCAAAGCTATCAGCGCAAAGAAAAAATCAACACACCACTCCCGGGAGGGCTCGAACCTCCAACCTTTCGGTTAACAGCCGATCGCGCTAGCCAATTGCGCCAAGAAGACAGTCATGCTCCACTCTCACCACCGTCAGAACATTTCTCCAGAGCTATCAGCCCAAAGAAAAAGAGCGCCGCACCACCACCGGGTGGGCTCGAAACTCCAACCTTTGGTTAACAGCCGATCGCGCTAGCAAATTGCGCCACGGAGAGAGTCGTGCTCCTTTCTCACCACCAACAGAACATATCTCCAAAGCTATCAGCGCAAAGAAAAAAGCAACACACCACTCCCGGGAGGGCTTGAACCTCGAAGCTTTCGGTTAACCGCCGATCGCGCTAGCCAATTGCGCCGCGGAGACAGTCATGCTCCACTCTCACCACCATCAGAACAAAAGCTATAAGCGCAAAGAAAAAAGCAACACACCACTCCCGAGAGGGCTTGAACCTCCAACTTTTCTGTTAACAGCCGATCGCGCTAGCCAATTGCGCCACGGAGACAGTCCTGCTCCACTCTCACCACCATCAGAACATATCTTCAAAGCTATCAGACGAAAGAAAAAAGCAACACACCACTCCCGGGAGGGCTCGAACCTCCAACCTTTAGGTTAACAGCCGATCGCGCTAGCCAATTGCGCCCAGGAGACAGTCGTGCTCCACTCTCACCACCGTCAGAACAATTCTTCAGAGCTATCAGCCCAAAGGAAAAAAAGCGCCGCACCACCACCGGGTGGGCTCGAACCTCCAACCTTTTGGTTAACACCCGATCGCGCTAGCCGATTGCGCAACGGAGAGAGTCGTGCTCCACTCTCACCACCGTCAGAAGATTTCTTCAGAGCTATCAGCCCAAAGGAAAAAAGCACCGCACCACCACCGGGTGGGCTCGAGCGTCCAACCTTTCGGTTAATAGCCCATCGCGCTAGCCAATTACGCCACGGAGACAGTCGTGCTCCACTCTCACCACCGTCAGAACATTTCTTCAGAGCTATCAGCCCAAAAAAAAAGCGCCGCACCACCACCGGGTGGGCTCGAACCTCCAACCTTCCGGTTAACAGCCGATCGCGCTAGCCAATTGCGCCATGGAGACAGTCCTGCTACACTCTCACCACCATCAGAACATATCTTCAAATCTATCAGCCCAAAGAAAAAAAAGCAACACACCACTCCTGGGAGGGCTCGAACCTCCAACCTTTCAGTTAACAGCCCATCGCGCTAGCCAATTGTGCCACGGAGACAGTCGTGCTCCACTCTCACCACCATCACAAATATTTTGAAAGCTATCAGCCCAAAGAAAAAAAAGCACCGCACCACCACCACGTGGGCTCTAACCTCCAACCTTTCGGTTACCAGCCGATCGCGCTAGCCGATTGCGCCACAAAGACAGTCCTGCTCCACTCCCACCACCATCAGAACATATCTTCAAAGCTATCAGCCCAAAGAAAAAAAGCATTACACCACTCCCGGGAGGGCTCGAACCTCCAACCTTTCAGTTAACAGCCGATCATGCTAGCCAATTGCGCCACGGAGACAGTGATACTCCACTCTCACCACCATTAGAACATTTCTTCAGAGCTATCAGCCCAAAGGAAAAAAAGCGCCGCACCACCACCGGGTGGGCTCGAGCGTCCAACATTTCGGTTAATAGCCCATCGCGCTAGCCAATCACGCCACGGAGACAGTCGTGTTCCACTCTCACCACCATCAGAACATATCTTCAAAGCTATCAGCCCAAAGAAAAAGAGCGCCGCACCACCACCGGGTGGGCTCGAAACTCCAACCTTTGGTTAACAGCCGATCGCGCTAGCAAATTGCGCCACGGAGAGAGTCGTGCTCCTTTCTCACCACCAACAGAACATATCTCCAAAGCTATCAGCGCAAAAAAAAAGCAACACACCACTCCCGGGAGGGCTTGAACCTCGAAGCTTTCGGTTAACCGCCGATCGCGCTAGCCAACTGCGCCGCGGAGACAGTCATGCTCCACTCTCACCACCTTCAGAACAAAAGCTATAAGCGCAAAGAAAAAAGCAACACACCACTCCCGAGAGGGCTTGAACCTCCAACTTTTCTGTTAACAGCCGATCGCGCTAGCCAATTGCGCCACGGAGACAGTCCTGCTCCACTCTCACCACCATCAGAACATATCTTCAAAGCTATCAGACGAAAGAAAAAAGCAACACACCACTCCCGGGAGGGCTCGAACCTCCAACCTTTAGGTTAACAGCCGATCGCGCTAGCCAATTGCGCCCAGGAGACAGTCGTGCTCCACTCTCACCACCGTCAGAACAATTCTTCAGAGCTATCAGCCCAAAGGAAAAAAAGCGCCGCACCACCACCGGGTGGGCTCGAACCTCCAACCTTTTGGTTAACACCCGATCGCGCTAGCCGATTGCGCAACGGAGAGAGTCGTGCTCCACTCTCACCACCGTCAGAACATTTCTTCAGAGCTATCAGCCCAAAGGAAAAAAGCACCGCACCACCACCGGGTGGGCTCGAGCGTCCAACCTTTCGGTTAATAGCCCATCGCGCTAGCCAATTACGCCACGGAGACAGTCGTGCTCCACTCTCACCACCGTCAGAACATTTCTTCAGAGCTATCAGCCCAAAAAAAAAGCACCGCACCACCACCACGTGGGCTCTAACCTATAACCTTTCGGTTACCAGCCGATCGCGCTAGCCGATTGCGCCACAGAGACAGTCCTGCTCCACTCCCACCACCATCAGAACATATCTTCAAAGCTATCAGCCCAAAGAAAAAAAGCATTACACCACTCCCGGGAGGGCTCGAACCTCCAACCTTTCAGTTAACAGCCGATCATGCTAGCCAATTGCGCCACGGAGACAGTGATACTCCACTCTCACCACCATTAGAACATTTCTTCAGAGCTATCAGCCCAAAGGAAAAAAAGCGCCGCACCACCACCGGGTGGGCTCGAGCGTCCAACATTTTGGTTAATAGCCCATCGCGCTAGCCAATCACGCCACGGAGACAGTCGTGTTCCCCTCTCACCACCATCAGAACATATCTTCAAAGCTATAAGCGCAAAGAAAAAAAAAGCAACACACCACTCCCGCGAGGGCTCGAACCTCCAACCTTTTGGTTAACAGCCGATCGCGCTAGCCAATTGCGCCACGGAGACAGTCGTGCACCACTCCCACCACCATCAGAACATATATTCAAAGCTATCAGCCCAAAGAAAAAAGCAACACACCACTCCCGGGAGAGCTCGAACCTCCAACCTTTCGGTTAACAGCCGATCGCGCTAGCCAATCACGCCACGGAGAAAGTCGTGCTCCACTCTGACCACCATCAGAACATATCTTCAAAGCTATCAGCGCAAAGAAAAAATCAACACACCACTCCCGGGAGGGCTCGAACCTCCAACCTTTCGGTTAACAGCCGATCGCGCTAGCCAATTGCGCCAAGGAGACAGTCATGCTCCACTCTCACCACCGTCAGAACATTTCTCCAGAGCTATCAGCCCAAAGAAAAAGAGCGCCGCACCACCACCGGGTGGGCTCGAAACTCCAACCTTTGGTTAACAGCCGATCGCGCTAGCAAATTGCGCCACGGAGAGAGTCGTGCTCCTTTCTCACCACCAACAGAACATATCTCCAAAGCTATCAGCGCAAAGAAAAAAGCAACACACCACTCCCGGGAGGGCTTGAACCTCGAAGCTTTCGGTTAACCGCCGATCGCGCTAGCCAACTGCGCCGCGGAGACAGTCATGCTCCACTCTCACCACCATCAGAACAAAAGCTATAAGCGCAAAGAAAAAAGCAACACACCACTCCCGAGAGGGCTTGAACCTCCAACTTTTCTGTTAACAGCCGATCGCGCTAGCCAATTGCGCCACGGAGACAGTCCTGCTCCACTCTCACCACCATCAGAACATATCTTCAAAGCTATCAGACGAAAGAAAAAAGCAACACACCACTCCCGGGAGGGCTCGAACCTCCAACCTTTAGGTTAACAGCCGATCGCGCTAGCCAATTGCGCCCAGGAGACAGTCGTGCTCCACTCTCACCACCGTCAGAACAATTCTTCAGAGCTATCAGCCCAAAGGAAAAAAAGCGCCGCACCACCACCGGGTGGGCTCGAACCTCCAACCTTTTGGTTAACACCCGATCGCGCTAGCCGATTGCGCAACGGAGAGAGTCGTGCTCCACTCTCACCACCGTCAGAACATTTCTTCAGAGCTATCAGCCCAAAGGAAAAAAGCACCGCACCACCACCGGGTGGGCTCGAGCGTCAAACCTTTCGGTTAATAGCCCATCGCGCTAGCCAATTACGCCACGGAGACAGTCGTGCTCCACTCTCACCAACGTCAGAACATTTCTTCAGAGCTATCAGCCCAAAAAAAAGCGCCGCACCACCACCGGGTGGGCTCGAACCTCCAACCTTCCGGTTAACAGCCGATCGCGCTAGCCAATTGCGCCATGGAGACAGTCCTGCTACACTCTCACCACCATCAGAACATATCTTCAAATCTATCAGCCCAAAGAAAAAAAAGCAACACACCACTCCTGGGAGGGCTCGAACCTCCAACCTTTCAGTTAACAGCCCATCGCGCTAGCCAATTGTGCCACGGAGACAGTCGTGCTCCACTCTCACCACCATCACAAATATTTTGAAAGCTATCAGCCCAAAGAAAAAAAAGCACCGCACCACCACCACGTGGGCTCTAACCTCCAACCTTTCGGTTACCAGCCGATCGCGCTAGCCGATTGCGCCACAGAGACAGTCCTGCTCCACTCCCACCACCATCAGAACATATCTTCAAAGCTATCAGCCCAAAGAAAAAAAGCATTACACCACTCCCGGGAGGGCTCGAACCTCCAACCTTTCAGTTAACAGCCGATCATGCTAGCCAATTGCGCCACGGAGACAGTGATACTCCACTCTCACCACCATTAGAACATTTCTTCAGAGCTATCAGCCCAAAGGAAAAAAAGCGCCGCACCACCACCGGGTGGGCTCGAGCGTCCAACATTTCGGTTAATAGCCCATCGCGCTAGCCAATCACGCCACGGAGACAGTCGTGTTCCACTCTCACCACCATCAGAACATATCTTCAAAGCTATCAGCGCAAAGAAAAATGCAACACACCACTCCCGGGAGGGCTCGAACCTCCAACCTTTCGGTTAACAGCCGATCGCGCTAGCCAATTGCGCCAAGGAGACAGTCATGCTCCATTCTCACCACCGTCAGAACATTTCTCCAGAGCTATCAGCCCAAAGAAAAAAAGCGCCGCACCACCATCGGGTGGGCTCGAACCTCCAACCTTTCGGTTAACAGCCCATTGCGCTAGCCAATTGCGCCACGGAGACAGTCCTGCACCACTCTCACTACCGTCAGAACATATGTTCAAAGCTATCAGCGCAAAGAAAAAAGCAACACACCGCTCCCGGGTGGGCTCGAACCTCCAACATTTCGGTTAACAGCCAATCGCGCTCGCCACTTCTGCATCGGAGACAGTCCGGCTCCACTCTCACCACCAACAGAACATTTCTTCAGAGCTATCAGCGCAAAGAAAAAAGCAACACACCACTCTCGGGAGAGCTTGAACCTCGAACCTTTCGGTTAACAGCCGATCTCGCTAGCCAATTGCGCCACGGAGACAGTCCTGCTCCACTCTCACCACCGTCAGAACATTTCTCCAGAGCTATCAGCCCAAAGAAAAAAAGCGCCGCACCACCATCGGGTGGGCTCGAACCTCCAACCTTTCGGTTAACAGCCCAATGCGCTAGCCAATTGCGCCACGGAGACAGTCCTGCACCACTCTCACTACCGTCAGAACATATGTTCAAAGCTATCAGCGCAAAGAAAAAAGCAACACACCGCTCCCGGGTGGGCTCGAACCTCCAACATTTCGGTTAACAGCCGATCGCGCTAGCCACTTCCGCATCGGAGAAAGTCCGGCTCCACTCTCACCACCGTCAGAACATTTCTTCAGAGCTATCAGCCCAAAGACAAAAAAGCGCCGCACCACAATCGGGTGGGCTCGAACCACCAACGTTTCGGTTAACAGCCAATCGCGCTAGCCAATTGCGCCACGGAGACAGTCGTGCTCCACTCTCACCACCGTCAGAACATTTCTTCAGAGCTATGAGCGCAAAGAAAAAAAAGCGCCGCACCACCACCGGGTGGGCTCGAACCTCCAACCTTTCGGTTAATACCCCATCGCGCTAGCCAATTACGCCACGGAGACAGTCGTGCTCCACTCTCACCACCATCAGAACATATCTTCAAAGCTATAAGCGCAAAGAAAAAAAAGCAACACACCACTCCCGGGAGGGCTCGAACCGCCAACCTTTTGGTTAACAGCCGATCGCGCTAGCCAATTGCGCCACGGAGACAGTCGTGCTCCACTCCCACCACCATCGAAACATATATTCAAAGCTATCAGCGCAAAGAAAAAAGCAACACACCACTCCCGGGAGAGCTCGAACCTCCAACCTTTCGGTTAATACCCCATCGCGCTAGCCAATTACGCCACGGAGACAGTCGTGCTCGACTCTCACCACCATCAGAACATATCTTCAAAGCTATAAGCGCAAAGAAAAAAAAGCAACACACCACTCCCGGGAGGGCTCGAACCTCCAACCTTTTGGTTAACAGCCGATCGCGCTAGCCAATTGCGCCACGGAGACAGTCGTGCTCCACTCCCACCACCATCAGAACATATATTCAAAGCTATCAGCGCAAAGAAAAAAGAACACACCACTCCCGGGACAGCTCGAACCTCCAACCTTTCGGTTAACAGCCGATCGGGCTAGCCAATTGCGCCACGGAGACAGTCCTGCTCCACTCTCACCACCGTCAGAACATTTCTTCAGAGCTATCAGCCCAAAGAAAAAAAAGCGCCGCACCACCATCGGGTGGGCTCCAACCTCCAACGTTTCGGTTAACAGCCAATCGCGCTAGCCAATAGCGCCACGGAGACAGTCGTGCTCCACTCTCACCACCGTCAGAACATTTCTTCAGAGCTGTCAGCCCAAAGAAAAAAAAGCGCCGCACCACCACTGGGTGGGCTCGAACCTCCAACCTTCCGGTTAACAGCCGATCGCGCTAGCCAATTGCGCCATGGACACAGTCCTGCTACACTCTCACCACGATCGGAACATATCTTCAAATCTATCAGCCCAAAGAAAAAAAAGCAACACACCACTCCTGGGAGGGCTCGAACCTCCAACCTTTCAGTTAACAGCCCATCGCGCTAGCCAATTGTGCCACGGAGACAGTCGTGCTCCACTCTCACCACCATCACAAATATCTTCAAAGCTATCAGCCCAAAGAAAAAAAAGCACCGCACCACCACCGCGTGGGCTCGAACCTCCAACCTTTTCGGTTACCAGCCGATTGTGCCACAGAGACAGTCCTGCTCCACTCTCACCACCATCAGAACATATCTTCAAAGCTATCAGCCCAAAGAAAAAAAGCAACACACCATTCCCGGGAGGGCTCGAACCTCCAACCTTTCAGTTAACAGCCGATCGCGCTAGCCAATTGCCCCACGGAGACAGTCATGCTCCACTCTCACCACCATCACAAATATCTTCAAAGCTATCAGCCCAAAGAAAAAAAAGCACCGCACCACCACCGCGTGGGCTCGAACCTCCAACCTTTCGGTTACCAGCCGATTGTGCCACAGAGACAGTCCTGCTCCACTCTCACCACCATCAGAACATATCTTCAAAGCTATCAGCCCAAAGAAAAAAAGCAACACACCATTCCCGGGAGGGCTCGAACCTCCAACCTTTCAGTTAACAGCCGATCGCGCTAGCCAATTGCCCCACGGAGACAGTCATGCTCCACTCTCACCACCGTCAGAACATTTCTTCAGAGCTGTCAGCCCAAAGGAAAAAAAGGGCCGCACCACCACCGGGTGGGCTCGAGCGTCCAACATTTCGGTTAATAGCCCAACGCGCTAGCCATACACGCCATGGAGACAGTCATGCTCCACTCTCACCACCGTCAGAACATTTCTTCAGAGCTGTCAGCCCAAAGGAAAAAAAGGGCCGCACCACCACCGGGTGGGCTCGAACCTCCAACCTTTCGGTTAACAGCCCAATGCGCTAGCCAATTGCGCCACGGAGACTGTCCTGCTCCACTCTCACTACCGTCAGAACATATGTTCAAAGCTATCAGCGCAAAGAAAAAAGCAACACACCACTCCCGGGTGGGCTCGAACCTCCAACATTTCGGTTAACAGCCGATCGCGCTAGCCACTTCCGCATCGGAGACAGTCCGGCTCCACTCTCACCACCGTCAGAACATTTCTTCAGAGCTATCAGCCCAAAGACAAAAAAGCGCCGCACCACAATCGGGTGGGCTCGAACCTCCAACCTTTCGGTTAATACCCCATCGCGCTAGCCAATTACGCCACGGAGACAGTCGTGCTCCACTCTCACCACCATCAGAACATATCTTCAAAGCTATAAGCGCAAAGAAAAAAAAGCAACACACCACTCCCGGGAGGGCTCGAACCTCCAACCTTTTGGTTAACAGCCGATCGCGCTAGCCAATTGCGCCACGGAGACAGTCGTGCTCCACTCCCACCACCATCGAAACATATATTCAAAGCTATCAGCGCAAAGAAAAAAGCAACACACCACTCCCGGGAGAGCTCGAACCTCCAACCTTTCGGTTAATACCCCATCGCGCTAGCCAATTACGCCACGGAGACAGTCGTGCTCGACTCTCACCACCATCAGAACATATCTTCAAAGCTATAAGCGCAAAGAAAAAAAAGCAACACACCACTCCCGGGAGGGCTCGAACCTCCAACCTTTTGGTTAACAGCCGATCGCGCTAGCCAATTGCGCCACGGAGACAGTCGTGCTCCACTCCCACCACCATCAGAACATATATTCAAAGCTATAAGCGCAAAGAAAAAAAAGCAACACACCACTCCCGGGAGGGCTCGAACCTCCAACCTTTTGGTTAACAGCCGATCGCGCTAGCCAATTACGCCACGGAGACAGTCGTGCTCCACTCCCACCACCATCAGAACATATATTCAAAGCTATCAGCGCAAAGAAAAAAGCAACACACCACTCCCGGGACAGCTTGAACCTCCAACCTTTCGGTTAACAGCCGATCGCGCTAGCCAATTGCGCCACGGAGACAGTCCTGCTCCACTCTCACCACCGTCAGAACATTTCTTCAGAGCTATCAGCCCAAAGAAAAAAAAGCGCCGCACCACCATCGGGTGGGCTCCAACCTCCAACGTTTCGGTTAACAGCCAATCGCGCTAGCCAATAGCGCCACGGAGACAGTCGTGCTCCACTCTCACCACCGTCAGAACATTTCTTCAGAGCTGTCAGCCCAAAGAAAAAAAAGCGCCGCACCACCACTGGGTGGGCTCGAACCTCCAACCTTCCGGTTAACAGCCGATCGCGCTAGCCAATTGCGCCATGGACACAGTCCTGCTACACTCTCACCACTATCGGAACATATCTTCAAATCTATCAGCCCAAAGAAAAAAAAGCAACACACCATTCCTGGGAGGGCTCGAACCTCCAACCTTTCAGTTAACAGCCCATCGCGCTAGCCAATTGTGCCACGGAGACAGTCGTGCTCCACTCTCACCACCATCACAAATATCTTCAAAGCTATCAGCCCAAAGAAAAAAAAGCACCGCACCACCACCGCGTGGGCTCGAACCTCCAACCTTTTCGGTTACCAGCCGATTGTGCCACAGAGACAGTCCTGCTCCACTCTCACCACCATCAGAACATATCTTCAAAGCTATCAGCCCAAAGAAAAAAAGCAACACACCATTCCCGGGAGGGCTCGAACCTCCAACCTTTCAGTTAACAGCCGATCGCGCTAGCCAATTGCCCCACGGAGACAGTCATGCTCCACTCTCACCACCATCACAAATATCTTCAAAGCTATCAGCCCAAAGAAAAAAAAGCACCGCACCACCACCGCGTGGGCTCGAACCTCCAACCTTTCGGTTACCAGCCGATTGTGCCCCAGAGACAGTCCTGCTCCACTCTCACCACCATCAGAACATATCTTCAAAGCTATCAGCCCAAAGAAAAAAAGCAACACACCATTCCCGGGAGGGCTCGAACCTCCAACCTTTCAGTTAACAGCCGATCGCGCTAGCCAATTGCCCCACGGAGACAGTCATGCTCCACTCTCACCACCGTCAGAACATTTCTTCAGAGCTGTCAGCCCAAAGGAAAAAAAGGGCCGCACCACCACCGGGTGGGCTCGAGCGTCCAACATTTCGGTTAATAGCCCAACGCGCTAGCCATACACGCCACGGAGACAGTCGTGCTCCACTCTCACCACCATCAGAACATATCTTCAAAGCTATCAGCGCAAAGAAAAAATCAACACAACACTCCCGGGAGGGCTCGAACCTCCAACCTTTCGGTTAACAGCCGATCGCGCTAGCCAATTGCGCCAAGGAGACAGTCATGCTCCACTCTCACCACCATCAGAACATTTCTCCAGAGCTATCAGCCCAAAGAAAAAAAGCGCCGCAGCACCACCGGGTGGGCTCGAACCTCCAATCTTTGGTTAACAGCCGATCGCGCTAGCAAATTGCGCCACGGAGAGAGTCGTGCTCCTTTCTCACCACCAACAGAACATATCTCCAAAGCTATCAGCGCAAAGAAAAAAGCAACACACCACTCCCGGGAGGGCTTGAACCTCGAACCTTTCGGTTAACCGCCGATCGCGCTAGCCAATTGCGCCGCGGAGACAGTCATGCTCCACTCTCACCACCATCAGCACAAAAGCTATAAGCGCAAAGAAAAAGCAACACACCACTCCCGAGAGGGCTTGAACCTCCAACTTTTCTGTTAACAGCCGATCGCGCTAGCCAATTGCGCCACGGAGACAGTCCTGCTCCACTCTCACCACCATCAGAACATATCTTCAAAGCTATCAGACGAAAGAAAAAAGCAACACACCACTCCCGGGAGGGCTCGAACGTCCAACCTTTAGGTTAACAGCCGATCGCGCTAGCCAATTGCGCCAAGGAGACAGTCGTGCTCCACTCTCACCACCGTCAGAACAATTCTCCAGAGCTATCAGCCCAAAGGAAAAAAAGCGCCGCACCACCACCGGGTGGGCTCGAACCTCCAACCTTTTGGCTAACACCCGATCGCGCTAGCCGATTGCGCAACGGAGAGAGTCGTGCTACACTCTCACCACCACCAGAACATTTCTTCAGAGCTATCAGCGCAAAGAAAAAAGCAACACACCACTCCCAGGAGGGCTTGAACCTCGAACCTTTCGGTTAATAGCCGATCTCGCTAGCCAATTGCGCCACAGAGAAAGTCCTGCTCCACTCTCACCACCATCAGAACATATCTTCAAAGCTATCAGCCCAAAGAAAAAAAAGCGCCGCACCACCACCGAGTGGGCTCGAACCTCCAACCTTTCGGTTATCTGCCGAACGTGCTAGCCGATTGCGCCAAGGAGACAGTCGTGCTCCACTCTCACCACCGTCAGAACATTTCTTCAGAGCTATCAGCCAAAAAAAAGCGCCGCACCACCATCGGGTGGGCTCGAACCTCCAACCTTTCGGTTAACAGCCAATCGCGCTAGCTAATTGTGCCACGGAGACAGTCGTGCTCCACTCTCACCACCGTCAGAACATTTCTTCAGAGCTAACAGCCCAAAGAAAAAAAAGCGCCGCACCACCACCAGGTGGGCTCGAACCTCCAACCTTTCGGTTAACAGCCGATCGCGCTAGCCAATTGCGCCATGGAGACAGTCCTGCTCCACTCTCACCACCATCAGAACATATCTTTAAAGCTATCAGCCCAAAGAAAAAAAAGCAACACACCATTACTGGGTGGGCTCGAACCTCCAACCTTTCAGTTAACAGCCCATCGCGCTAGCCAATTGCGCCACGGAGAGAGTCGTGCTCCAATCACACCACCATCACAACACGTCTTCAGAGCTATCAGCCCAAAGAAAAAAAAGCACCGCACCACCACCACGTGGGCTCGAACCTCCAACATTTCGGTTACCAGCCGATCGCGCTAGCCAATTGCGCCACGGAGACAGTCGTGCTCCACTCTCACCACCGTCAGAACATTTCTTCAGAGCTATCAGCCCAAAGGAAAAAAGCACCGCACCACCACCGGGTGGGCTCGAGCGTCCAACCTTTCGGTTAATAGCCCATCGCGCTAGCCAATTACGCCACGGAGACAGTCGTGCTCCACTCTCACCACCGTCAGAACATTTCTTCAGAGCTATCAGCCCAAAGAAAAAAAAGCGCCGCACCACCAACGGGTGGGCTCGAACCTCCAACCTTTCGGTTAATACCCCATCGCGCTAGCCAATTACGCCACGGAGACAGTCGTGCTCCACTCTCACCACCATCAGAACATATCTTCAAAGCTATAAGCGCAAAGAAAAAAAAGCAACACACCACTCCCGGTAGGGCTCGAACCACCAAACTTTTGGTTAACAGCCGATCGCGCTAGCCAATTGCGCCACGGAGACAGTCCTGCTCCACTCTCACCATCGTCAGAACATTTCTTCAGAGCTATCAGCCCAAAGAAAAAAAAGCGCCACACCACCATCGGGTGGGCTCGAACCTCCAATGTTTCGGTTAACAGCCAATTGCGCTAGCCAATAGCGCCACGGAGACAGTCGTGCTCCACTCTCACCACCGTCAGAACAATTCTTCAGAGCTATCAGCCCAAAGAAAAAAAAAGCGCCGCACCACCACCGGGTGGGCTCGAACCTCAACCTTCCGGTTAACAGCCGATCGCGCTAGCCAATTGCACCATGGAGACAGTCCTGCTACACTCTCACCACCATCAGAACATATCTTCAAATCTATCAGCCCAAACAAAAAAAAGCAACACACCACTCCTGGGAGGGCTCGAAACTCCAACCTTTCATTTAACAGCCCATCGCGCTAGCCAATGGTGCCACGGAGACAGTCGTGCTCCACTCTCACCACCATCACAAATATCTTCAAAGCTATCAGCCCAAAGAAAAAAAGCACCGCACCACCACCGCGTGGGCTCGAACCTCCAACCTTTCGGTTACCAGCCGATCGCGCTAACCGATTGCGCCACAGAGACAGTCCTGCTCCACTCTCACCACCATCAGAACATATCTTCAAAGCTATCAGCCCAAAGAAAAAAAAGCAACACACCACTCCCGGGAGGGCTCGAACCTCCAACCTTTCAGTTAACAGCCGATCACGCTAGCCAATTGCGCCACGGAGACAGTCATGCTCCACTCTCACCACTGTCAGAACTTTTCTTCTGAGCTATCAGCCCAAAGGAAAAAAAGCGCCGCACCACCACCGGGTGGGCTCGAGCGTCCAACACTTCGGTTAATAGCCCATCGCGCTAGCCAATCACGCAACGGAGACAGTTTTGCTCCACTCTCACCACCATCAGCACATATCTTCAAAGCTATCAGCACAAAGAAAAAAGCAACACACCACTCCCGGGAGGGCTCGAACCTCCAACCTTTCGGTTAACAGCCGATCGCGCTAGCCAATTGCGCCAAGGAGACAGTCATTTTCCACTCTCACCACCGTCAGAACATTTCTCCAGAGCTATCAGCCCAAAGAAAAAAAGCGCCGCACCACCATTGGGTGGGCTCGAACCTCCAACCTTTCGGTTAACAGCCGATCGCGCTAGCCAATAGCGCCATGGAGACAGTCCTGCTCCACTCTCACCACCATCAGAACATATCTTCAAAGCTATCAGCCCAAAGAAAAAAAAGCAACACACCAATCCTGGGTGGGCTCGAACCTCCAACCTTTCAGTTAACAGCCCATCGCGCTAGCAAATTGCGCCACGGAGAGAGTCGTGCTCCAATCACACCACCATCACAACATATCTTCAAAGCTATCAGCCCAAAGAAAAAAAAAGCACCGCACCGCCACCGCGTGGGCTCGAACCTCCAACCTTTCAATTACCAGCCGATCGCGCTAGCCGATTGCGCCACGGAGACAGTCCTGCTCCACTCTCACCACCATCAGAACATATCTTCAAAGCTATCAGCCCAAAGAAAAAAAAGCAACACACCACTCCCGGGAGGGCTCGAACCTCCAACCTTTCAGTTAACAGCCGATTGCGCTAGCCAATGGCGCCACGGAGACAGTCATGCTCCAGTCTCACCACCGTCAGAACATTTTTCAGAGCTATCAGCCCAAAGGAAAAAAAGCACCGTACCACCACCGGGTGGGCTCGAGCGTCCAACCTTTCGGTTAATAGCCCATCGCGCTAGCCAATTACGCCACAGAGACAGTCGTGCTCCACTCTCACCACCATCAGAACATATCTTCAAAGCTATCAGCGCAAAGAAAAAAGCAACACACCACTCCCGGGAGGGCTCGAACCTCCAACCTTTCGGTTAACAGCCGATCGCGCTAGCCAATTGCGCCAAGGAGACAGTCATACTCCACTCTCACCACCATCAGAACATATCTTCAAAGCTATAAGCGCAAAGAAAAAAAAGCAACACACCACTCCCGGGAGGGCTCGAACCTCCAAACTTTTGGTTAACAGCCGATCGCGCTAGCCAATTGCGCCACGGAGACAGTCGTGCTCCACTCCCACCACCATCAGAACATATCTTCAAAGCTATCAGCGCAAAGAAAAAAGCAACACACCACTCCCGGGAGAGCTCGAACCTCCAACCTTTCGGTTAACAGCCGACCGCGCTAGCCAATTGCGCCACGGAGACAGTCGTGCTCCACTCTCACCATCGTCAGAACATTTCTTCAGAGCTATCAGCCCAAAGAAAAAAAAGCGCCGCACCACCATCGGGTGGGCTCGAACCTCCAATGTTTCGGTTAACAGCCAATCGCGCTAGCCAATAGCGCCACGGAGACAGTCGTGCTCCACTCTCACCACCGTCAGAACAATTCTTCAGAGCTATCAGCCCAAAGAAAAAAAAGCGCCGCACCACCACCGGGTGGGCTCGAACCTCCAACCTTCCGGTTAACAGCCGATCGCGCTAGCCAATTGCACCATGGAGACAGTCCTGCTACACTCTCACCACCATCAGAACATATCTTCAAATCTATCAGCCCAAACAAAAAAAGCAACACACCACTCCTGGGAGGGCTCGAAACTCCAACCTTTCATTTAACAGCCCATCGCGCTAGCCAATGGTGCCACGGAGACAGTCGTGCTCCACTCTCACCACCATCACAAATATCTTCAAAGCTATCAGCCCAAAGAAAAAGAGCACCGCACCACCACCGCGTGGGCTCGAACCTCCAACCTTTCGGTTACCAGCCGATCGCGCTAACCGATTGCGCCACAGAGACAGTCCTGCTCCACTCTCACCACCATCAGAACATATCTTCAAAGCTATCAGCCCAAAGAAAAAAAAGCAACACACCACTCCCGGGAGGGCTCGAACCTCCAACCTTTCAGTTAACAGCCGATCACGCTAGCCAATTGCGCCACGGAGACAGTCATGCTCCACTCTCACCACTGTCAGAACATTTCTTCAGAGCTATCAGCCCAAAGGAAAAAAAGCGCCGCACCACCACCGGGTGGGCTCGAGCGTCCAACACTTCGGTTAATAGCCCATCGCGCTAACCGATTGCGCCACGGAGACAGTCCTGCTCCACTCTCACCACCATCAGAACATATCTTCAAAGCTATCAGACGAAAGAAAAAAGCAACACACCACTCCCGGGAGGGCTCGAACCTCCAACCTTTAGGTTAACAGCCGATCGCGCTAGCCAATTGCGTAAAGGAGACAGTCGTGCTCCACTCTCACCACCGTCAGAACAATTCTCCAGAGCTATCAGCCCAAAGGAAAAAAAGCGCCGCACCACCACCGGGTGGGCTCGAACCTCCAACCTTTTGGCTAACACCCGATCGCGCTAGCCGATTGCGCAACGGAGAGAGTCGTGCTACACTCTCACCACCAACAGAACATTTCTTCAGAGCTATCAGCGCAAAGAAAAAAGCAACACACCACTCCCGGGAGGGCTTGAACCTCGAACCTTTCGGTTGACAGCCGATCTCGCTAGCCAATTGCGCCACGGAGAAAGTCCTGCTCCACTCTCACCACCATCAGAACATAGCTTCAAAGCTATCAGCCCAAAGAAAAAAAAGCGCCGCACCACCACCGAGTGGGCTCGAACCTCCAACCTTTCGGTTAACAGCCAATCGCGCTAGCTAATTGTGCCACGGAGACAGTCGTGCTCCACTCTCACCACCGTCAGAACATTTCTTCAGAGCTAACAGCCCAAAGAAAAAAAAGCGCCGCACCCCCACCAGGTGGGCTCGAACCTCCAACCTTTCGGTTAACAGCCGATCGCGCTAGCCAATTGCGCCATGGAGACAGTCCTGCTCCACTCTCACCACCATCAGAACATATCTTTAAAGCTATCAGCCCAAAGAAAAAAAACCAACACACCATTACTGGGTGGGCTCGAACCTCCAACCTTTCAGTTAACAGCCCATCGCGCATGCCGATTGCGCCACGGAGAGAGTCGTGCTCCAATCACACCACCATCACAACATGTCTTCAGAGCTATAAGCCCAAAGAAAAAAAAGCAACGCACCACCACCACGTGGGCTCGAACCTCCAACCTTTCGGTTACCAGCCGATCGCGCTAGCCAATTGCGCCACGGAGACAGTCGTGCTCCACTCTCACCACCGTCAGAACATTTCTTCAGAGCTATCAGCCCAAAGAAAAAAAGCACCGCACCACCACCGGGTGGGCTCGAGCGTCCAACCTTTCGGTTAATAGCCCATCGCGCTAGCCAATTACGCCACGGAGACAGTCGTGCTCCACTCTCACAACCGTCAGAACATTTCTTCAGAGCTATCAGCCCAAAGAAAAAATAGCGCCGCACCACCACCGGGTGGGCTCGAACCTCCAACCTTTCGGTTAATACCCCATCGCGCTAGCCAATTACGCCACGGAGACAGTCGTGCTCCACTCTCACCACCATCAGAACATATCTTCAAAGCTATAAGCGCAAAGAAAAAAAAGCAACACACCACTCCCGGGAGGGCTCGAACCTCCAACCTTTTGGTTAACAGCCGATCGCGCTAGCCAATTGCGCCACGGAGACAGTCGTGCTCCACTCCCACCACCATCAGAACATATATTCAAAGCTATCAGCGCAAAGAAAAAAGCAACACACCACTCCCGGGACAGCTCGAACCTCCACCCTTTCGGTTAACAGCCGATCGCGCTAGCCAATTGCGCCACGGAGACAGTCCTGCTCCACTCTCACCACCGTCAGAACATTTCTTCAGAGCTATCAGCCCAAAGAAAAAAAAGCGCCGCACCACCATCGGGTGGGCTCGAACCTGCAACGTTTCGGTTAACAGCCAATCGCGCTAGCCAATAGCGCCACGGAGACAGTCGTGCTCCACTCTCACCACCGTCAGAACATTTCTTCAGAGCTATCAGCCCAAAGAAAAAAAAGCGCCGCACCACCACTGGGTGGGCTCGAAGCTCCAACCTTCCGGTTAACAGCCGATCGCGCTAGCCAATTGCGCCATGGACACAGTCCTGCTACACTCTCACCACCATCGGAACATATCTTCAAATCTATCAGCCCAAAGAAAAAAAAGCAACACACCACTCCTGGGAGGGCTCGAACCTCCAACCTTTCAGTTAACAGCCCATCGCGCTAGCCAATTGTGCCACGGAGACAGTCGTGCTCCACTCTCACCACCATCACAAATATCTTCAAAGCTATCAGCCCAAAGAAAAAAAAGCACCGCACCACCACCGCGTGGGCTCGAACCTCCAACCTTTCGGTTACCAGCCGATTGTGCCACAGAGACAGTCCTTCTCCACTCTCACCACCATCAGAACATATCTTCAAAGCTATCAGCCCAAAGAAAAAAAGCAACACACCATTCCCGGGAGGGCTCGAACCTCCAACCTTTCAGTTAACAGCCGATCGCGCTAGCCAATTGCCCCACGGAGACAGTCATGCTCCACTCTCACCACCATCACAAATATCTTCAAAGCTATCAGCCCAAAGAAAAAAAAGCACCGCACCACCACCGCGTCCGCTCGAACCTCCAACCTTTCGGTTAGCAGCCGATTGTGCCACAGAGACAGTCCTGCTCCACTCTCACCACCATCAGAACATATCTTCAAAGCTATAAGCCCAAAGAAAAAAAGCAACACACCATTCCCGGGAGGGCTCGAACCTCCAACCTTTCAGTTAACAGCCGATCGCGCTAGCCAATTGCCCCACGGAGACAGTCATGCTCCACTCTCACCACCGTCAGAACATTTCTTCAGAGCTGTCAGCCCAAAGGAAAAAAAGGGCCGCACCACCACCGGGTGGGCTCGAGCGTCCAACATTTCGGTTAATAGCCCAACGCGCTAGCCAATCACGCCACGGAGACAGTCATGCTCCACTCTCACCACCATCAGAACATATCTTCAAAGCTATCAGCGCAAAGAAAAAATCAACACAACACTCCCGGGAGGGCTCGAACCTCCAACCTTTCGGTTAACAGCCGATCGCGCTAGCCAATTGCGCCAAGGAGACAGTCATGCTCCACTCTCACCACCATCAGAACATTTCTCCAGAGCTATCAGCCCAAAGAAAAAAAGCGCCGCACCACCATCGGGTGGGCTCGAACCTCCAATCTTTGGTTAACAGCCGAACGCGCTAGCAAATTGCGCCACGGAGAGAGTCGTGCTCCTTTCTCACCACCAACAGAACATATCTCCAAAGCTATCAGCGCAAAGAAAAAAGCAACACACCACTCCCGGGAGGGCTTGAACCTCGAACCTTTCGGTTAACCGCCGATCGCGCTAGCCAATTGCGCCGCGGAGACAGTCATGCTCCACTCTCACCACCATCAGAACAGAAGCTATAAGCGCAAAGAAAAAAGCAACACACCACTCCCGAGAGGGCTTGAACCTCCAACTTTTCTGTTAACAGCCGATCGCGCTAGCCAATTGCGCCACGGAGACAGTCCTGCTCCACTCTCACCACCATCAGAACATATCTTCAAAGCTATCAGACGAAAGAAAAAAGCAACACACCACTCCCGGGAGGGCTCGAACCTCCAACCTTTAGGTTAACAGCCGATCGCGCTAGCCAATTGCGCCAAGGAGACAGTCGTGCTCCACTCTCACCACCGTCAGAACAATTCTCCAGAGCTATCAGCCCAAAGGAAAAAAAGCGCCGCACTACCACCGGGTGGGTTCGAACCTCCAACCTTTTGGCTAACACCCGATCGCGCTAGCCGATTGCGCAACGGAGAGAGTCGTGCTACACTCTCACCACCAACAGAACATTTCTTCAGAGCTATCAGCGCAAAGAAAAAAGCAACACACCACTCCCGGGAGGGCTTGAACCTCGAACCTTTCGGTTAACAGCCGATCTCGCTAGCCAATTGCGCCACGGAGAAAGTCCTGCTCCACTCTCACCACCATCAGAACATATCTTCAGAGCTATCAGCCCAAAAAAAAAGCGCCGCACCACCACCGAGTGGGCTCGAACCTCCAACCTTTCGGTTACCAGCCGATCGCGCTAGCCAATTGCGCCACGGAGACAGTCGTGCTCCACTCTCACCACCGTCAGAACATTTCTTCAGAGCTATCAGCCCAACGGAAAAAAGCACCGCACCACCACCGGGTGGGCTCGAGCGTCCAACCTTTCGGTTAATAGCCCATCGCGCTAGCCAATTACGCCACGGAGACAGTCGTGCTCCACTCTCACCACCGTCAGAACATTTCTTCAGAGCTATCAGCCCAAAGAAAAAAAAGCGCCGCACCACCACCGGGTGGGCTCGAACCTCCAACCTTTCGGTTAATACCCCATCGCGCTAGCCAATTACGCCACGGAGACAGTCGTGCTCCACTCTCACCACCATCAGAACATATCTTCAAAGCTATAAGCGCAAAGAAAAAAAAGCAACACACCACTCCCGGGAGGGCTCGAACCTCCAACCTTTTGGTTAACAGCCGATCGCGCTAGCCAATTGCGCCACGGAGACAGTCGTGCTCCACTCCCACCACCATCAGAACATATATTCAAAGCTATCAGCGCAAAGAAAAAAGCACCACACCACTACCGGGACAGCTCGAACCTCCAACCTTTCGGTTAACAGCCGATCGCGCTAGCCAATTGCGCCACGGAGACAGTCCTGCTCCACTCTCACCACCGTCAGAACATTTCTTCAGAGCTATCAGCCCAAAGAAAAAAAAGCGCCGCACCACCATCGGGTGGGCTCGAACCTGCAACGTTTCGGTTAACAGCCAATCGCGCTAGCCAATAGCGCCACGGAGACAGTCGTGCTCCACTCTCACCACCGTCAGAACATTTCTTCAGAGCTATCAGCCCAAAGAAAAAAAAGCGCCGCACCACCACTGGGTGGGCTCGAACCTCCAACCTTCCGGTTAACAGCCGATCGCGCTAGCCAATATCGCCATGGACACAGTCCTGCTACACTCTCACCACCATCGGAACATATCTTCAAATCTATCAGCCCAAAGAAAAAAAAGCAACACACCACTCCTGGGAGGGCTCGAACCTCCAACCTTTCAGTTAACAGCCCATCGCGCTAGCCAATTGTGCCACGGAGACAGTCGTGCTCCACTCTCACCACCATCACAAATATCTTCAAAGCTATCAGCCCAAAGAAAAAAAAGCACCGCACCACCACCGCGTGGGCTCGAACCCCCAACCTTTCGGTTACCAGCCGATTGTGCCACAGAGACAGTCCTGCTCCACTCTCACCACATCAGAACATATCTTCAAAGCTATCAGCCCAAAGAAAAAAAGCAACACACCATTCCCGGGAGGGCTCGAACCTCCAAACTTTCAGTTAACAGCCGATCGCGCTAGCCAATTGCCCCACTTAGACAGTCATGCTCCACTCTCACCACCATCACAAATATCTTCAAAGCTATCAGCCCAAAGAAAAAAAAACACCGTACCACCACCGCGTGGGCTCGAACCTCCAACCTTTCGGTTACCAGCCGATTGTGCCACAGAGACAGTCCTGCTCCACTCTCGCCACCATCAGAACATATCTTCAAAGCTATCAGCCCAAAGAAAAAAAGCAACACACCATTCCCGGGAGGGCTCGAACCTCCAACCTTTCAGTTAACAGCCGATCGCGCTAGCCAATTGCCCCACGGAGACAGTCATGCTCCACTCTCACCACCGTCAGAACATTTCTTCAGAGCTGTCAGCCCAAAGGAAAAAAAGGGCCGCACCACCACCGGGTGTGCTCGAGCGTCCAACATTTCGGTTAATAGCCCAACGCGCTAGCCAATCACGCCACGGAGACAGTCGTGCTCCACTCTCACCACCATCAGAATATATCTTCAAAGCTATCAGCCCAAAGAAAAAAAAGCAACACACCACTCCCGGGAGGGCTCGAACCTCCAACCTTTCAGTTAACAGCCGATTGCGCTAGCCAATGGCGCCACGGAGACAGTCATGCTCCACTCTCACCACCATCAGAACCTATCTTCAAAGCTATAAGCGCAAAGAAAAAAAAGCAACCCACCACTCCCGGGAGGGCTCGAACCTCCAAACTTTTGGTTAACAGCCGATCGCGCTAGCCAATTGCGCCACGGAGACAGTCGTGCTCCACTCCCACCACCATCAGAACATATCTTCAAAGCTATCAGCGCAAAGAAAAAAGCAACACACCACTCCCGGGAGAGCTCGAACCTCCAACCTTTCGGTTAACAGCCGATCGCGCTAGCCAATTGCGCCACGGAGACAGTCGTGCTCCACTCTCACCACCATCAGAACATATCTTCAAAGCTATAAGCGCAAAGAAAAAAAGCAACACACCACTCTCGGGAGGGCTCGAACCTCCAAACTTTTGGTTAACAGCCGATCGCGCTAGCCAATTGCGCCACGGAGACAGTCCTGCTCCACTCTCACCATCGTCAGAACATTTCTTCAGAGCTATCAGCCCAAAGAAAAAAAAGCGCCGCACCACCATCGGGTGGGCTCGAACCTCCAATGTTTCGGTTAACAGCCAATCGCGCTAGCCAATAGCGCCACGGAGACAGTCGTGCTCCACTCTCACCACCGTCAGAACAATTCTTCAGAGCTATCAGCCCAAAGAAAAAAAAAGCGCCGCACCACCACCGGGTGGGCTCGAACCTCCAACCTTCCGGTTAACAGCCGATCGCGCTAGCCAATTGCACCATGGAGACAGTCCTGCTACACTCTCACCACCATCAGAACATATCTTCAAATCTATCAGCCCAAACAAAAAAAGCAACACACCGTTCCTGGGAGGGCTCCAAACTCCAACCTTTCATTTAACAGCCCATCGCGCTAGCCAATGGTGCCACGGAGACAGTCGTGCTCCACTCTCACCACCATCACAAATATCTTCAAAGCTATCAGCCCAAAGAAAAAAAGCACCGCACCACCACCGCGTGGGCTCGAACCTCCAACCTTTCGGTTACCAGCCGATCGCGCTAACCGATTGCGCCACAGAGACAGACCTGCTCCACTCTCACCACCATCAGAACATATCTTCAAAGCTATCAGCCCAAAGAAAAAAAAGCAACACTCCACTCCCGGGAGGGCTCGAACCTCCAACCTTTCAGTTAACAGCCGATCACGCTAGCCAATTGCGCCAAGGAGACAGTCATGCTCCACTCTCACCACTGTCAGAACATTTCTTCAGAGCTATCAGACCAAAGGAAAAAAAGCGCCGCACCACCACCGGGTGGGCTCGAGCGTCCAACACTTCGGTTAATAGCCCATCGCGCTAGCCAATCACGCAACGGAGACAGTTTTGCTCCACTCTCACCACCATCAGCACATATCTTCAAAGCTATCAGCGCAAAGAAAAAAGCAACACACCACTCCCGGGAGGGCTCGAACCTCCAACCTTTCGGTTAATAGCCGATCGCGCTAGCCAATTGCGCCAAGGAGACAGTCATTTTCCACTCTCACCACCGTCAGAACATTTCTCCAGAGCTATCAGCCCAAAGAAAAAAAGCGCCGCACCACCATTGGGTGGGCTCGAACCTCAAACCTTTCGGTTAACAGCCGATCGCGCTAGCCAATAGCGCCATGGAGACAGTCCTGCTCCACTCTCACCACCATCAGAACATATCTTCAAAGCTATCAGCCCAAAGAAAAAAAGCAACACACCATTCCTGGGTGGGCTCGAACCTCCAACCTTTCAGTTAACAGCCCATCGCGCTAGCAAATTGCGCCACGGAGAGAGTCGTGCTCCAATCACACCACCATCACAACATATCTTCAAAGCTATCAGCCCAAAGAAAAAAAAAAGCACCGCACCGCCACCGCGTGGGCTCGAACCTCCAACATCTCGGTTACCAGCCGATCGCGCTAGCCAATTGCGCCACGGAGACAGTCCTGCTCCACTCTCACCACCATCACAACATATCTTCAAAGCTATCAGCCCAAAGAAAAAAAGCACCACACCACCACCGCATGGGCTCGAACCTCCAACCTTTCAATTACCAGCCGATCGCGCTAGCCGATTGCGCCACGGAGACAGTCCTGCTCCACTCTCACCACCATCAGAACATATCTTCAAAGCTATCAGCCCAAAGAAAAATAGCAACACACCACTCCCGGGAGGGCTCGAACCTCCAACCTTTCAGTTAACAGCCGATTGCGCTAGCCAATGGCGCCACGGAGACAGTCATGCTCCACTCTCACCACCGTCAGAACATTTTTCAGAGCTATCAGCCCAAAGGAAAAAAAGCACCGTACCACCACCGGGTGGGCTCGAGCGTCCAACCTTTCGGTTAATAGCCCATCGCGCTAGCCAATTACGCCACAGAGACAGTCGTGCTCCACTCTCACCACCATCAGAACATATCTTCAAAGCTATCAGCGCAAAGAAAAAAGCAACACACCACTCCCGGGAGGGCTCGAACCTCCAACCTTTCGGTTAACAGCCGATCGCGCTAGCCAATCGCGCCAAGGAGACAGTCATACTCCACTCTCACCACCATCAGAACATATCTTCAAAGCTATAAGCGCAAAGAAAAAAAAGCAACACACCACTCCCGGGAGGGCTCGAACCTCCAAACTTTTGGTTAACAGCCGATCGCGCTAGCCAATTGCGCCACGGAGACAGTCGTGCTCCACTCCCACCACCATCAGAACATATCTTCAAAGCTATCAGCGCAAAGAAAAAGAGCGCCGCACCACCATCGGGTGGGCTCGAACCTCCAATGTTTCGGTTAACAGCCAATCGCGCTAGCCAATAGCGCCACGGAGACAGTCGTGCTCCACTCTCACCACCGTCAGAACAATTCTTCAGAGCTATCAGCCCAAAGAAAAAAAAGCGCCGCACCACCACCGGGTGGGCTCGAACCTCCAACCTTCCGGTTAACAGCCGATCGCGCTAGCCAATTGCACCATGGAGACAGTCCTGCTACACTCTCACCACCATCAGAACATATCTTCAAATCTATCAGCCCAAACAAAAAAGCAACACACCACTCCTGGGAGGGCTCGAAACTCCAACCTCTCATTTAACAGCCCATCGCGCTAGCCAATGGTGCCACGGAGACAGTCGTGCTCCACTCTCACCACCATCACAAATATCTTCAAAGCTATCAGCCCAAAGAAAAAAAAGCACCGCTCCACCACCGCGTGGGCTCGAACCTCCAACCTTTCGGTTACCAGCCGATCGCACTAACCGATTGCGCCACACAGACAGTCCTGCTCCACTCTCACCACCATCAGAACATATCTTCAAAGCTATCAGCCCAAAGAAAAAAAAGCAACACACCACTCCCGGGAGGGCTCGAACCTCCAACCTTTCAGTTAACAGCCGATCACGCTAGCCAATTGCGCCACGGAGACAGTCATGCTCCACTCTCACCACTGTCAGAACATTTCTTCAGAGCTATCAGCCCAAAGGAAAAAAAGCGCCGCACCACCACCGGGTGGGCTCGAGCGTCCAACACTTCGGTTAATAGCCCATCGCGCTAGCCAATCACGCAACGGAGACAGTTGTGCTCCACTCTCACCACCATCAGCACATATCTTCAAAGCTATCAGCGCAAAGAAAAAAGCAACACACCACTCCTGGGAGGGCTCGAACCCCCAACCTTTCGGTTAACAGCCGATCGCGCTAGCCAATTGCGCCAAGGAGACAGTCATACTCCACTCTCACCACCATCAGAACATTTCTCCAGAGCTATCAGCCCAAAGAAAAAAAGCGCCGCACCACCATCGGGTGGGTTCGAACCTCCAATCTTTGGTTAACAGCCGATCGGGCTAGCAAATTTCGCCACGGAGAGAGTCGTGCTCCTTTCTCACCACCAACAGAACATATCTCCAAAGCTATCAGCGCAAAGAAAAAAGCAACACACCACTCCCGGGAGGGCTTGAACCTCGAACCTTTCGGTTAACCGCCGATCGCGCTAGCCAATTGCGCCGCGGAGACAGTCATGCTCCACTCTCTCCACCATCAGAACAAAAGCTATAAGCGCAAAGAAAAAAGCAACACACCACTCCCGAGAGGGCTTGAACCTCCAACTTTTCTGTTAACAGCCGATCGCGCTAGCCAATTGCGCCACGGAGACAGTCCTGCTCCACTCTCACCACCATCAGAACATATCTTCAAAGCTATCAGACGAAAGAAAAAAGCAACACACCACTCCCGGGAGGGCTCGAACCTCCAACCTTTAGGTTAACAGCCGATCGCGCTAGCCAATTGCGCCAAGGAGACAGTCGTGCTCCACTCTCACCACCGTCAGAACAATTCTCCAGAGCTATCAGCCCAAAGGAAAAAAAGCGCCGCACCATCACCGGGTGGGCTCGAACCTCCAACCTTTTGGCTAACACCCGATCGCGCTAGCCGATTGCGCAACGGAGAGAGTCGTGCTACACTCTCACCACCAACAGAACATTTCTTCAGAGCTATCAGCGCAAAGAAAAAAGCAACACACCACTCCCCGGAGGGCTTGAACCTCGAACCTTTCGGTTAACAGCCGATCTCGCTAGCCAATTGCGCCACGGAGAAAGTCCTGCTCCACTCTCACCACCATCAGAACATAGCTTCAAAGCTATCAGCCCAAAGAAAAAAAAGCGCCGCACCACCACCGAGTGGGCTCGAACCTCCAACCTTTCGGTTATCTGCCGAACGTGCTAGCCGATTGCGCCAAGGAGACAGTCGTGCTCCACTCTCACCACCGTCAGAACATTTCTTCAGAGCTATCAGCCAAAAAAAAGCGCCGCACCACCATCGGGTGGGCTCGAACCTCCAACCTTTCGGTTAACAGCCGATCGCGCTAGCCAATTGCGCCATGGAGACAGTCCTGCTCCACTCTCACCACCATCAGAACATATCTTCAAAGCTATCAGCCCAAAGAAAAAAAAGCAACACACCATTACTGGGTGGGCTCGAACCTCCAACCTTTCAGTTAACAGCCCATCGCGCTAGCCGATTGCGCCACGGAGAGAGTCGTGCTCCAATCACACCACCATCACAACATGTCTTCAGAGCTATCAGCCCAAAGAAAAAAAAAGCACCACACCACCACCACGTGGGCTCGAACCTCCAACCTTTCGGTTACCAGCCGATCGCGCTAGCCAATTGCGCCACGGAGACAGTCGTGCTCCACTCTCACCACCGTCAGAACATTTCTTCAGAGCTATCAGCCCAAAGGAAAAAAGCACCGCACCACCACCGGGTGGGCTCGAGCGTCCAACCTTTCGGTTAATAGCCCATCGCACTAGCCAATTACGCCACGGAGACAGTCGTGCTCCACTCTCACCACCGTCAGAACATTTCTTCAGAGCTATCAGCCCAAAGAAAAAAAAGCGCCGCACCACCACCGGGTGGGCTCGAACCTCCAACCTTTCGGTTAATACCCCATCGCGCTAGCCAATTACGCCACGGAGACAGTCGTGCTCCACTCTCACCACCATCAGAACATATCTTCAAAGCTATAAGCGCAAAGAAAAAAAAGCAACACACCACTCCCGGGAGGGCTCGAACCTCCAACCTTCCGGTTAACAGCCGATCGCGCTAGCCAATTGCGCCATGGACACAGTCCTGCTACACTCTCACCACCATCGGAACATATCTTCAAATCTATCAGCCCAAAGAAAAAAAAGCAACACACCACTCCTGGGAGGGCTCGAACCTCCAACCTTTCAGTTAACAGCCCATCGCGCTAGCCAATTGTGCCACGGAGACAGTCGTGCTCCACTCTCACCACCATCACAAATATCTTCAAAGCTATCAGCCCAAAGAAAAAAAAGCACCGCACCACCACCGCGTGGGCTCGAACCTCCAACCTTTCGGTTACCAGCCGATTGTGCCACAGAGACAGTCCTTCTCCACTCTCACCACCATCAGAACATATCTTCAAAGCTATCAGCCCAAAGAAAAAAAGCAACACACCATTCCCGGGAGGGCTCGAACCTCCAACCTTTCAGTTAACAGCCGATCGCGCTAGCCAATTGCCCCACGGAGACAGTCATGCTCCACTCTCACCACCACCACAAATATCTTCAAATCTATCAGCCCAAAGAAAAAAAAGCACCGCACCACCACCGCATGGGCTCGAACCTCCAACCTTTCGGTTACCAGCCGATTGTGCCACAGAGACAGTCCTGCTCCACTCTCACCACCATCAGAACATATCTTCAAAGCTATCAGCCCAAAGAAAAAAAGCAACACACCATTCCCGGGAGGGCTCGAACCTCCAACCTTTCAGTTAACAGCCGATCGCGCTAGCCAATTGCCACACGGAGACAGTCATGCTCCACTCTCACCACCGTCAGAACATTTCTTCAGAGCTGTCAGCCCAAAGGAAAAAAAGGGCCGCACCACCACCGGGTGGGCTCGAGCGTCCAACATTTCGGTTAATAGCCCAACGCGCTAGCCAATGACGCCACGGAGACAGTCGTGCTCCACTCTCACCACCATCAGAACATATCTTCAAAGCTATCAGCGCAAAGAAAAAATCAACACAACACTCCCGGGAGGGCTCGAACCTCCAACCTTTCGGTTAACAGCCGATCACGCTAGCCAATAGCGCCAAGGAGACAGTCATGCTCCACTCTCACCACCATCAGAACATTTCTCCAGAGCTATCAGCCCAAAGAAAAAAAGCGCCGCACCACCATCGGGTGGGTTCGAACCTCCATTCTTTGGTTAACAGCCGATCGGGCTAGCAAATTTCGCCACGGAGAGAGTCGTGCTCCTTTCTCACCACCAACAGAACATATCTCCAAAGCTATCAGCGCAAAGAAAAAAGCAACACACCACTCCCGGGAGGGCTTGAACCTCGAACCTTTCTGTTAACAGCCGATCGCGCTAGCCAATTGCGCCACGGAGACAGTCCTGCTCCACTCTCACCACCATCAGAACATATCTTCAAAGCTATCAGACGAAAGAAAAAAGCAACACACCACTCCCGGGAGGGCTCGAACCTCCAACCTTTAGGTTAACAGCCGATCGCGCTAGCCAATTGCGCCAAGGAGACAGTCGTGCTCCACTCTCACCACCGTCAGAACAATTCTCCAGAGCTATCAGCCCAAAGGAAAAAAAGCGCCGCACCACCACCGGGTGGGCTCGAACCTCCAACCTTTTGGCTAACACCCGATCGCGCTAGCCGATTGCGCAATGGAGAGAGTCGTGCTACACTCTCACCACCAACAGAACATTTCTTCAGAGCTATCAGCGCAAAGAAAAATGCAACACACCACTCCCCGGAGGGCTTGAACCTCGAACCTTTCGGTTAACAGCCGATCTCGCTAGCCAATTGCGCCACGGAGAAAGTCCTGCTCCACTCTCACCACCATCAGAACATAGCTTCAAAGCTATCAGCCCAAAGAAAAAAAAGCGCCGCACCACCACCGAGTGGGCTCGAACCTCCAACCTTTCGGTTATCTGCCGAACGTGCTAGCCGATTGCGCCAAGGAGACAGTCGTGCTCCACTCTCACCACCGTCAGAACATTTCTTCAGAGCTATCAGCCAAAAAAAAGCGCCGCACCACCATCGGGTGGGCTCGAACCTCCAACCTTTCGGTTAACAGCCGATCGCGCTAGCCAATTGCGCCATGGAGACAGTCCTGCTCCACTCTCACCACCATCAGAACATATCTTCAAAGCTATCAGCCCAAAGAAAAAAAAGCAACACACCATTACTGGGTGGGCTCGAACCTCCAACCTTTCAGTTAACAGCCCATCGCGCTAGCCGATTGCGCCACGGAGAGAGTCGTGCTCCAATCACACCACCATCACAACATGTCTTCAGGGCTATCAGCCCAAAGAAAAAAAAGCACTGCACCACCACCACGTGGGCTCGAACCTCCAACCTTTAGGTTACCAGCCGATCGCGCTAGCCAATTGCGCCCCGGAGACAGTCCTGCTCCACTCTCACCACCGTCAGAACATTTCTTCAGAGCTATCAGCCCAAAGAAAAAAAAGCGCCGCACCACCATCGGGTGGGCTCGAACCTGCAACGTTTCGGTTATCAGCCAATCGCGCTAGCCAATAGCGCCACGGAGACAGTCGTGCTCCACTCTCACCACCGTCAGAACATTTCTTCAGAGCTATCAGCCCAAAGGAAAAAAGCACCGCACCACCACCGGGTGGGCTCGAGCGTCCAACCTTTCGGTTAATAGCCCATCGCACTAGCCAATTACGCCACGGAGACAGTCGTGCTCCACTCTCACCACCGTCAGAACATTTCTTCAGAGCTATCAGCCCAAAGAAAAAAAAGCGCCGCACCACCACCGGGTGGGCTCGAACCTCCAACCTTTCGGTTAATACCCCATCGCGCTAGCCAATTACGCCACGGAGACAGTCGTGCTCCACTCTCACCACCATCAGAACATATCTTCAAAGCTATAAGCGCAAAGAAAAAAAAGCAACACACCACTCCCGGGAGGGCTCGAACCTCCAACCTTTTGGTTAACAGCCGATCGCGCTAGCCAATTGCGCCACGGAGACAGTCGTGCTCCACTCCCACCACCATCAGAACATATATTCAAAGCTATCAGCGCAAAGAAAAAAGCAACACACCACTCCCGGGACAGCTCGAACCTCCAACCTTTCGGTTAACAGCCGATCGCGCTAGCCAATTGCGCCACGGAGACAGTCCTGCTCCACTCTCACCACCGTCAGAACATTTCTTCAGAGCTATCAGCCCAAAGAAAAAAAAGCGCCGCACCACCATCGGGTGGGCTCGAACCTGCAACGTTTCGGTTAACAGCCAATCGCGCTAGCCAATAGCGCCACGGAGACAGTCGTGCTCCACTCTCACCACCGTCAGAACATTTCTTCAGAGCTATCAGCCCAAAGAAAAAAAAGCGCCGCACCACCACTGGGTGGGCTCGAACCTCCAACCTTCCGGTTAACAGCCGATCGCGCTAGCCAATTGCGCCATGGACACAGTCCTGCTACACTCTCACCACCATCGGAACATATCTTCAAATCTATCAGCCCAAAGAAAAAAAAGCAACACACCACTCCTGGGAGGGCTCGAACCTCCAACCTTTCAGTTAACAGCCCATCGCGCTAGCCAATCGTGCCACGGAGACAGTCGTGCTCCACTCTCACCACCATCACAAATATCTTCAAAGCTATCAGCCCAAAGAAAAAAAAGCACCGCACCACCACCGCGTGGGCTCGAACCTCCAACCTTTCGGTTACCAGCCGATTGTGCCACAGAGACAGTCCTTCTCCACTCTCACCACCATCAGAACATATCTTCAAAGCTATCAGCCCAAAGAAAAAAAGCAACACACCATTCCCGGGAGGGCTCGAACCTCCAACCTTTCAGTTAACAGCCGATCGCGCTAGCCAATTGCCCCACGGAGACAGTCATGCTCCACTCTCACCACCATCACAAATATCTTCAAAGCTATCAGCCCAAAGAAAAAAAAGCACCGCACCACCACCGCGTGGGCTCGAACCTCCAACCTTTCGGTTACCAGCCGATTGTGCCACAGAGACAGTCCTGCTCCACTCTCACCACCATCAGAACATATCTTCAAAGCTATCAGCCCAAAGAAAAAAAGCAACACACCATTCCCGGGAGGGCTCGAACCTCCAACCTTTCAGTTAACAGCCGATCGCGCTAGCCAATTGCCACACGGAGACAGTCATGCTCCACTCTCACCACCGTCAGAACATTTCTTCAGAGCTGTCAGCCCAAAGGAAAAAAAGGGCCGCACCACCACCGGGTGGGCTCGAGCGTCCAACATTTCGGTTAATAGCCCAACGCGCTAGCCAATCACGCCACGGAGACAGTCGTGCTCCACTCTCACCACCATCAGAACATATCTTCAAAGCTATCAGCGCAAAGAAAAAATCAACACAACACTCCCGGGAGGGCTCGAACCTCCAACCTTTCGGTTAACAGCCGATCGCGCTAGCCAATAGCGCCAAGGAGACAGTCATGCTCCACTCTCACCACCATCAGAACATTTCTCCAGAGCTATCAGCCCAAAGAAAAAAAGCGCCGCACCACCATCGGGTGGGCTCGAACCTCCAATCTTTGGTTAACAGCCGATCGCGCTAGCAAATTGCGCCACGGAGAGAGTCATGCTCCTTTCTCGCCACCAACAGAACATATCTCCAAAGCTATCAGCGCAAAGAAAAAAGCAACACACCACTCCCGGGAGGGCTTGAACCTCGAACCTTTCGGTTAACCGCCGATCGCGCTAGCCAATTGCGCCGCGGAGACAGTCATGCTCCACTCTCACCACCATCAGAACAGAAGCTATAAGCGCAAAGAAAAAAGCAACACACCACTCCCGAGAGGGCTTGAACCTCCAACTTTTCTGTTAACAGCCGATCGCGCTAGCCAATTGCGCCACGGAGACAGTCCTGCTCCACTCTCACCACCATCAGAACATATCTTCAAAGTATTTGCAGCTTAAGGCGCGAAAACGACACGGACGAAGAGAGACAGTACACACACACGGAGCGCCACTTCCAACAAAGATTTATTTCGAAAGAGCACAGAACATATATAGACACCGCGCGCGCCGTCACCGTGCCTTAATGCGCAGCCGCATTTAAGTAGCGTAACTCCTTTGGCGATAAAGAAATGGAGGCTACGCTGACGCACAGATCACCTAATTCGATTATTCTCTTGGCCTCAATGATTAGTCTTACTGATTTATCAGGGCTTCGGGCGACTACCGCGCAGGCGCTAAAGTTAGGAACGCAATGACAATCCCGGCAGTGAATTGCGAGGTGGCCCTCTCTGCCATTTCTGACGTTGTTATTATGCTGTCTTAGCCTATCATTCAGGCATTGCTCGGTATGGCCTACGTACCATCTACCACACGAACAGGGGAACTCGTAGACCACACCCTTCTGACAAATTACATACTTGTTCTGGTGGTTCACATTGCAGGCCGGAGCTTTCCTGAGAAAGGGGTTAGTCAACTTGCAGAGCCTGGAAAGTTTAAACGGCGCAGAGAAAACCACCTTTACATCAACCTGTTCGGCAATCTTTTTCAGATTATGGGATACGCGGTGTATATAAGGAATCACAGCAAGCTTAACATTATCCTGGGGTGACCCTTCGCTTGTGTGGCAGTTCCGCGACTTCTTCAAAATCTTCTCCGCCACTGACACCAAAGTGTGCTGTGGATAGCCCGCCTGCTCAAGACGGTCAACCTGCTTGAGGAAACTGTCTGCTGCTCTGTGTGGGCAGGATTTCTTGAAAGCATTCAGCAGGCACATGTTGGCGATGCTACGTTTGACAAGCTTAGAATGGGACGAGCTAAAAGGTAGTAATGGTTTGTTAGCACGAGGCTCATACTGCCAACATGTATGATCAGTTGTTACAAACAATCTAAGATCTAAAAACCTTATAGTCGAATCGACCGAAAGTTCGTGTGTCACTATTAAGGGCGATAAAACAAGCCTAAAAATTGTTAAGGTGTTAGTAACGACTTGGTCGGTGTCCATGAACTTTTTGTCTATGAGAACTAAAAAATCATCTACAAATCTAAAAACCCTGATGACACCGCTACCTTCGAGAAGGCTAGAAATGGTCCTGCCTGCGCGAGCTAAAAACAGGTCACTTAAAAATGGCGCTAAACAGGAACCTATACAAACGCCACTCTTTTGCAGGTATAGGTTACCGTCCCACTCTACAAAAGTCGACCTCAAATACAATTCTAGCATTGCCATGAATTTTCCCTCTGGTATACCTGCGTCATTTTGAAATGACAGGGGGCCGTATTGGTCAATGCTGTCCTGAACACACTGAAGCAACGCATTTTTCGGTATAGAATAATACAAGTCTTTCAGATCAATGGAAAAGGCGTCGAGGGCTACCCCTACTTGCCCGGCAAGAAAGTTTACTACTTCGCTGGAATCTTTCACCCGATAGGGATCGTCAACCTTAAGAAGCCGGAACTTATCGAGCAGAAAGACGGCAAGGCATTTCTGCCAAGTGTTACGTTCTGACACGATTACTCTGAGGGGGCAACCCTCCTTATGAGTCTTTGCACTGAAGAAGACCTCGAGAGTGCCTGATTTGCTGTTTGCGACGTCCCTAACCAACTTTGAAAGGTTCATACTCTCACATAGTTTTTTAGCTTCACTTTTTAGTTTGTTGATCTGGACGTTCTCGCGGCATTGAAATACAGAACTCAACGCTTCAAGCGCTTTCACCTTGTAAAGGTCCCGTGGGAAGACGGCGAATCCACCTTCCTTGTCCGAAGGGAGAACGCAGTATGAGTTCGTTTTCAGGTAGGACGCCAAACGACGAACAATAGGACGCCTAGGTTCCCGTTGGTCACGTAGAAGTACATCTACACCACTAGAAACACATCTATCCATTTCACTCGCGGGAGCTAGGCCAGACACCTTGTGCACCAAGGAGAGCAGCTCCGGACCGGAGGTCCGCGGCTGCACGGCGAACTTTGGCCCTAAGGCGAGACCCTTGCAGATATCCTCTGGTAACGTGACGTTTCCTTCGGTGTAGATTCTGTTCACTTGTACCGTTTTCACTTTTGGACGATGATGTGCTCGCAGTTGTGACAAAGTGCACTGCCAGAGGGATTCGGTTGTCTGATTGGCCAGATGACTGAAATGCCGAAACGCCCGCTGTGCTTGCTCCGCTCCCAATGAGCTGTGTAGTTGGCCTTCAAGGTGTATTCGGTAAAGGCGTGCCTGCCTTGACCATTCCGACTTGAGGATGCTGCAGATGCGCTTCCCATGACCCATTGAAGGGCTGAAGCCTCCGAACATTAGCCTCACGTCCTCAGGCAAAAACCGGTGACGATTGCAGAAAGACAGCATGCGAGCTTTGCATGTGGCGACGGCGATCAACGCGACTGTGGTGCTTGGATTGGAAACACATAAAAGAGAGCCCGATGTACTAGAAATATACGATGTAAGAATAGCAGACTGGGCTTGTTGGTTTAACATATTTGCAGCTTAAGGCGCGAAAACGACACGGACGAAGAGAGACAGTACACACACACGGAGCGCCACTTCCAACAAAGATTTATTTCGAAAGAGCACAGAACATATATAGACACCGCGCGCGCCGTCACCGTGCCTTAATGCGCAGCCGCATTTAAGTAGCGTAACTCCTTTGGCGATAAAGAAATGGAGGCTACGCTGACGCACAGATCACCTAATTCGATTATTCTCTTGGCCTCAATGATTAGTCTTACTGATTTATCAGGGCTTCGGGCGACTACCGCGCAGGCGCTAAAGTTAGGAACGCAATGACAATCCCGGCAGTGAATTGCGAGGTGGCCCTCTCTGCCATTTCTGACGTTGTTATTATGCTGTCTTAGCCTATCATTCAGGCATTGCTCGGTATGGCCTACGTACCATCTACCACACGAACAGGGGAACTCGTAGACCACACCCTTCTGACAAATTACATACTTGTTCTGGTGGTTCACATTGCAGGCCGGAGCTTTCCTGAGAAAGGGGTTAGTCAACTTGCAGAGCCTGGAAAGTTTAAACGGCGCAGAGAAAACCACCTTTACATCAACCTGTTCGGCAATCTTTTTCAGATTATGGGATACGCGGTGTATATAAGGAATCACAGCAAGCTTAACATTATCCTGGGGTGACCCTTCGCTTGTGTGGCAGTTCCGCGACTTCTTCAAAATCTTCTCCGCCACTGACACCAAAGTGTGCTGTGGATAGCCCGCCTGCTCAAGACGGTCAACCTGCTTGAGGAAACTGTCTGCTGCTCTGTGTGGGCAGGATTTCTTGAAAGCATTCAGCAGGCACATGTTGGCGATGCTACGTTTGACAAGCTTAGAATGGGACGAGCTAAAAGGTAGTAATGGTTTGTTAGCACGAGGCTCATACTGCCAACATGTATGATCAGTTGTTACAAACAATCTAAGATCTAAAAACCTTATAGTCGAATCGACCGAAAGTTCGTGTGTCACTATTAAGGGCGATAAAACAAGCCTAAAAATTGTTAAGGTGTTAGTAACGACTTGGTCGGTGTCCATGAACTTTTTGTCTATGAGAACTAAAAAATCATCTACAAATCTAAAAACCCTGATGACACCGCTACCTTCGAGAAGGCTAGAAATGGTCCTGCCTGCGCGAGCTAAAAACAGGTCACTTAAAAATGGCGCTAAACAGGAACCTATACAAACGCCACTCTTTTGCAGGTATAGGTTACCGTCCCACTCTACAAAAGTCGACCTCAAATACAATTCTAGCATTGCCATGAATTTTCCCTCTGGTATACCTGCGTCATTTTGAAATGACAGGGGGCCGTATTGGTCAATGCTGTCCTGAACACACTGAAGCAACGCATTTTTCGGTATAGAATAATACAAGTCTTTCAGATCAATGGAAAAGGCGTCGAGGGCTACCCCTACTTGCCCGGCAAGAAAGTTTACTACTTCGCTGGAATCTTTCACCCGATATTCTTACATCGTATATTTCTAGTACATCGGGCTCTCTTTTATGTGTTTCCAATCCAAGCACCACAGTCGCGTTGATCGCCGTCGCCACATGCAAAGCTCGCATGCTGTCTTTCTGCAATCGTCACCGGTTTTTGCCTGAGGACGTGAGGCTAATGTTCGGAGGCTTCAGCCCTTCAATGGGTCATGGGAAGCGCATCTGCAGCATCCTCAAGTCGGAATGGTCAAGGCAGGCACGCCTTTACCGAATACACCTTGAAGGCCAACTACACAGCTCATTGGGAGCGGAGCAAGCACAGCGGGCGTTTCGGCATTTCAGTCATCTGGCCAATCAGACAACCGAATCCCTCTGGCAGTGCACTTTGTCACAACTGCGAGCACATCATCGTCCAAAAGTGAAAACGGTACAAGTGAACAGAATCTACACCGAAGGAAACGTCACGTTACCAGAGGATATCTGCAAGGGTCTCGCCTTAGGGCCAAAGTTCGCCGTGCAGCCGCGGACCTCCGGTCCGGAGCTGCTCTCCTTGGTGCACAAGGTGTCTGGCCTAGCTCCCGCGAGTGAAATGGATAGATGTGTTTCTAGTGGTGTAGATGTACTTCTACGTGACCAACGGGAACCTAGGCGTCCTATTGTTCGTCGTTTGGCGTCCTACCTGAAAACGAACTCATACTGCGTTCTCCCTTCGGACAAGGAAGGTGGATTCGCCGTCTTCCCACGGGACCTTTACAAGGTGAAAGCGCTTGAAGCGTTGAGTTCTGTATTTCAATGCCGCGAGAACGTCCAGATCAACAAACTAAAAAGTGAAGCTAAAAAACTATGTGAGAGTATGAACCTTTCAAAGTTGGTAAGGGACGTCGCAAACAGCAAATCAGGCACTCTCGAGGTCTTCTTCAGTGCAAAGACTCATAAGGAGGGTTGCCCCCTCAGAGTAATCGTGTCAGAACGTAACACTTGGCAGAAATGCCTTGCCGTCTTTCTGCTCGATAAGTTCCGGCTTCTTAAGGTTGACGATCCCTATCGGGTGAAAGATTCCAGCGAAGTAGTAAACTTTCTTGCCGGGCAAGTAGGGGTAGCCCTCGACGCCTTTTCCATTGATCTGAAAGACTTGTATTATTCTATACCGAAAAATGCGTTGCTTCAGTGTGTTCAGGACAGCATTGACCAATACGGCCCCCTGTCATTTCAAAATGACGCAGGTATACCAGAGGGAAAATTCATGGCAATGCTAGAATTGTATTTGAGGTCGACTTTTGTAGAGTGGGACGGTAACCTATACCTGCAAAAGAGTGGCGTTTGTATAGGTTCCTGTTTAGCGCCATTTTTAAGCTTAACATTATCCTGGGGTGACCCTTCGCTTGTGTGGCAGTTCCGCGACTTCTTCAAAATCTTCTCCGCCACTGACACCAAAGTGTGCTGTGGATAGCCCGCCTGCTCAAGACGGTCAACCTGCTTGAGGAAACTGTCTGCTGCTCTGTGTGGGCAGGATTTCTTGAAAGCATTCAGCAGGCACATGTTGGCGATGCTACGTTTGACAAGCTTAGAATGGGACGAGCTAAAAGGTAGTAATGGTTTGTTAGCACGAGGCTCATACTGCCAACATGTATGATCAGTTGTTACAAACAATCTAAGATCTAAAAACCTTATAGTCGAATCGACCGAAAGTTCGTGTGTCACTATTAAGGGCGATAAAACAAGCCTAAAAATTGTTAAGGTGTTAGTAACGACTTGGTCGGTGTCCATGAACTTTTTGTCTATGAGAACTAAAAAATCATCTACAAATCTAAAAACCCTGATGACACCGCTACCTTCGAGAAGGCTAGAAATGCCATTTTTAAGTGACCTGTTTTTAGCTCGCGCAGGCAGGACCATTTCTAGCCTTCTCGAAGGTAGCGGTGTCATCAGGGTTTTTAGATTTGTAGATGATTTTTTAGTTCTCATAGACAAAAAGTTCATGGACACCGACCAAGTCGTTACTAACACCTTAACAATTTTTAGGCTTGTTTTATCGCCCTTAATAGTGACACACGAACTTTCGGTCGATTCGACTATAAGGTTTTTAGATCTTAGATTGTTTGTAACAACTGATCATACATGTTGGCAGTATGAGCCTCGTGCTAACAAACCATTACTACCTTTTAGCTCGTCCCATTCTAAGCTTGTCAAACGTAGCATCGCCAACATGTGCCTGCTGAATGCTTTCAAGAAATCCTGCCCACACAGAGCAGCAGACAGTTTCCTCAAGCAGGTTGACCGTCTTGAGCAGGCGGGCTATCCACAGCACACTTTGGTGTCAGTGGCGGAGAAGATTTTGAAGAAGTCGCGGAACTGCCACACAAGCGAAGGGTCACCCCAGGATAATGTTAAGCTTGCTGTGATTCCTTATATACACCGCGTATCCCATAATCTGAAAAAGATTGCCGAACAGGTTGATGTAAAGGTGGTTTTCTCTGCGCCGTTTAAACTTTCCAGGCTCTGCAAGTTGACTAACCCCTTTCTCAGGAAAGCTCCGGCCTGCAATGTGAACCACCAGAACAAGTATGTAATTTGTCAGAAGGGTGTGGTCTACGAGTTCCCCTGTTCGTGTGGTAGATGGTACGTAGGCCATACCGAGCAATGCCTGAATGATAGGCTAAGACAGCATAATAACAACGTCAGAAATGGCAGAGAGGGCCACCTCGCAATTCACTGCCGGGATTGTCATTGCGTTCCTAACTTTAGCGCCTGCGCGGTAGTCGCCCGAAGCCCTGATAAATCAGTAAGACTAATCATTGAGGCCAAGAGAATAATCGAATTAGGTGATCTGTGCGTCAGCGTAGCCTCCATTTCTTTATCGCCAAAGGAGTTACGCTACTTAAATGCGGCTGCGCATTAAGGCACGGTGACGGCGCGCGCGGTGTCTATATATGTTCTGTGCTCTTTCGAAATAAATCTTTGTTGGAAGTGGCGCTCCGTGTGTGTGTACTGTCTCTCTTCGTCCGTGTCGTTTTCGCGCCTTAAGCTGCAAATATGTTAAACCAACAAGCCCAGTCTGCTATTCTTATATCTTCAAAGCTATCAGACGAAAGAAAAAAGCAACACACCACTCCCGGGAGGGCTCGAACCTCCAACCTTTAGGTTAACAGCCGATCGCGCTAGCCAATTGCGCCAAGGAGACAGTCGTGCTCCACTCTCACCACCGTCAGAACAATTCTCCAGAGCTATCAGCCCAAAGGAAAAAAAGCGCCGCACCACCACCGGGTGGGCTCGAACCTCCAACCTTTTGGCTAACACCCGATCGCGCTAGCCGATTGCGCAACGGAGAGAGTCGTGCTACACTCTCACCACCAACAGAACATTTCTTCAGAGCTATCAGCGCAAAGAAAAAAGCAACACACCACTCCCGGGAGGGCTTGAACCTCGAACCTTTCGGTTAACAGCCGATCTCGCTAGCCAATTGCGCCACGGAGAAAGTCCTGCTCCACTCTCACCACCATCAGAACATATCTTCAGAGCTATCAGCCCAAAAAAAAGCGCCGCACCACCACCGAGTGGGCTCGAACCTCCAACCTTTCGGTTATCTGCCGAACGTGCTAGCCGATTGCGCCAAGGAGACAGTCGTGCTCCACTCTCACCACCGTCAGAACATTTCTTCAGAGCTATCAGCCAAAAAAAAGCGCCGCACCACCATCGGGTGGGCTCGAACCTCCAACCTTTCGGTTAACAGCCAATCGCGCTAGCTAATTGTGCCACGGAGACAGTCGTGCTCCACTCTCACCACCGTCGGAACATTTCTTCAGAGCTAACAGCCCAAAAAAAAGCGCCGCACCCCCACCAGGTGGGCTCGAACCTCCAACCTTTCGGTTAACAGCCGATCGCGCTAGCCAATTGCGCCATGGAGACAGTCCTGCTCCACTCTCACCACCATCAGAACATATCTTTAAAGCTATCAGCCCAAAGAAAAAAAAGCAACACACCATTACTGGGTGGGCTCGAACCTCCAACCTTTCAGTTAACAGCCCATCGCGCTAGCCAATTGCGCCACGGAGAGAGTCGTGCTCCAATCACACCACCATCACAACATGTCTTCAGAGCTATCAGCCCAAAGAAAAAAAAGCACCGCACCACCACCACGTGGGCTCGAACCTCCAACCTTTCGGTTACCAGCCGATCGCGCTAGCCAATTGCGCCACGGAGACAGTCGTGCTCCACTCTCACCACCGTCAGAACATTTCTTCAGAGCTATCAGCCCAAAGGAAAAAAGCACCGCACCACCACCGGGTGGGCTCGAGCGTCCAACCTTTCGGTTAATAGCCCATCGCGCTAGCCAATTACGCCACGGAGACAGTCGTGCTCCACTCTCACCACCGTCAGAACATTTCTTCAGAGCTATCAGCCCAAAGAAAAAAAAGCGCCGCACCACCACCGGGTGGGCTCGAACCTGCAACCTTTCGGTTAATACCCCATCGCGCTAGCCAATTACGCCACGGAGACAGTCGTGCTCCACTCTCACCACCATCAGAACATATCTTCAAAGCTATAGGCGCAAAGAAAAAAAAGCAACACACCACTCCCGGGAGGGCTCGAACCTCCTACCTTTTGGTTAACAGCCGATCGCGCTAGCCAATTGCCCCACGGAGACAGTCGTGCTCCACTCCCACCACCATCAGAACATATATTCAAAGCTATCAGCGCAAAGAAAAAAGCACCACACCACTCCCGGGACAGCTCGAACCTCCAACCTTTCGGTTAACAGCCGATCGCGCTAGCCAATTGCGCCACGGAGACAGTCCTGCTCCACTCTCACCACCGTCAGAACATTTCTTCAGAGCTATCAGCCCAAAGAAAAAAAAGCGCCGCACCACCATCGGGTGGGCTCGAACCTGCAACGTTTCGGTTAACAGCCAATCGCGCTAGCCAATAGCGCCACGGAGACAGTCGTGCTCCACTCTCACCACCGTCAGAACATTTCTTCAGAGCTATCAGCCCAAAGAAAAAAAAGCGCCGCACCACCACTGGGTGGGCTCGAACCTCCAACCTTCCGGTTAACAGCCGATCGCGCTAGCCAATTGCGCCATGGACACAGTCCTGCTACACTCTCACCACCATCGGAACATATCTTCAAATCTATCAGCCCAAAGAAAAAAAAGCAACACACCACTCCTGGGAGGGCTCGAACCTCCAACCTTTCAGTTAACAGCCCATCGCGCTAGCCAATTGTGCCACGGAGACAGTCGTGCTCCACTCTCACCACCATCACAAATATATTCAAAGCTATCAGCCCAAAGAAAAAAAAGCACCGCACCACCACCGCGTGGGCTCGAACCTCCAACCTTTCGGTTACCAGCCGATTGTGCCACAGAGACAGTCCTGCTCCACTCTCACCACCATCAGAACATAGCTTCAAAGCTATCAGCCCAAAGAAAAAAAGCAACACACCATTCCCGGGAGGGCTCGAACCTCCAACCTTTCAGTTAACAGCCGATCGCGCTAGCCAATTGCCCCACGGAGACAGTCATGCTCCACTCTCACCACCATCACAAATATCTTCAAAGCTATCAGCCCAAAGAAAAAAAAGCACCGTACCACCACCGCGTGGGCTCGAACCTCCAACCTTTCGGTTACCAGCCGATTGTGCCACAGAGACAGTCCTGCTCCACCCTCACCACCATCAGAACATATCTTCAAAGCTATCAGCCCAAAGAAAAAAGCAACACACCATTCCCGGGAGGGCTCGAACCTCCAACCTTTCAGTTAACAGCCGATCGCGCTAGCCAATCGCCCCACGGAGACAGTCATGCTCCACTCTCACCACCGTCAGAACATTTCTTCAGAGCTGTCAGCCCAAAGGAAAAAAAGGGCCGCACCACCACCGGGTGGGCTCGAGCGTCCAACATTTCGGTTAATAGCCCAACGCGCTAGCCAATCACGCCACGGAGACAGTCGTGCTCCACTCTCACCACCATCAGAACATATCTTCAAAGCTATCAGCGCAAAGAAAAATTCAACACAACACTCCCGGGAGGGCTCGAACCTCCAACCTTTCGGTTAACAGCCGATCGCGCTAGCCAATTGCGCCAAGGAGACAGTCATGCTTCACTCTCACCACCATCAGAACATTTCTCCAGAGCTATCAGCCCAAAGAAAAAAAGCGCCGCACCACCATCGGGTGGGCTCGAACCTCCAATCTTTGGTTAACAGCCGATCGCGCTAGCAAATTGCGCCACGGAGAGAGTCGTGCTCCTTTCTCACCACCAACAGAACATATCTCCAAAGCTATCAGCGCAAAGAAAAAAGCAACACACCACTCCCGGGAGGGCTTGAACCTCGAACCTTTCGGTTAACCGCCGATCGCGCTAGCCAATTGCGCCGCGGAGACAGTCATGCTCCACTCTCACCACCATCAGAACAAAAGCTATAAGCGCAAAGAAAAAAGCAACACACCACTCCCGAGAGGGCTTGAACCTCCAACTTTTCTGTTAACAGCCGATCGCGCTAGCCAATTGCGCCACGGAGACAGTCCTGCTCCACTCTCACCACCATCAGAACATATCTTCAAAGCTATCAGACGAAAGAAAAAAGCAACACACCACTCCCGGGAGGGCTCGAACCTCCAACCTTTAGGTTAACAGCCGATCGCGCTAGCCAATTGCGCCAAGGAGACAGTCGTGCTCCACTCTCACCACCGTCAGAACAATTCTCCAGAGCTATCAGCCCAAAGGAAAAAAAGCGCCGCACCACCACCGGGTGGGCTCGAACCTCCAACCTTTTGGCTAACACCCGATCGCGCTAGCCGATTGCGCAACGGAGAGAGTCGTGCTACACTCTCACCACCAACAGAACATTTCTTCAGAGCTATCAGCGCAAAGAAAAAAGCAACACACCACTCCCGGGAGGGCTTGAACCTCGAACCTTTCGGTTAACAGCCGATCTCGCTAGCCAATTGCGCCACGGAGAAAGTCCTGCTCCACTCTCACCACCATCAGAACATATCTTCAGAGCTATCAGCCCAAAAAAAAGCGCCGCACCACCACCGAGTGGGCTCGAACCTCCAACCTTTCGGTTATCTGCCGAACGTGCTAGCCGATTGCGCCAAGGAGACAGTCGTGCTCCACTCTCACCACCGTCAGAACATTTCTTCAGAGCTATCAGCCAAAAAAAAGCGCCGCACCACCATTGGGTGGGCGCGAACCTCCAACCTTTCGGTTAACAGCCAATCGCGCTAGCTAATTGTGCCACGGAGACAGTCGTGCTCCACTCTCACCACCGTCGGAACATTTCTTCAGAGCTAACAGCCCAAAAAAAAGCGCCGCACCCCCACCAGGTGGGCTCGAACCTCCAACCTTTCGGTTAACAGCCGATCGCGCTAGCCAATTGCGCCATGGAGACAGTCCTGCTCCACTCTCACCACCATCAGAACATATCTTTAAAGCTATCAGCCCAAAGAAAAAAAAGCAACACACCATTACTGGGTGGGCTCGAACCTCCAACCTTTCGGTTACCAGCCGATCGCGCTAGCCAATTGCGCCACGGAGACAGTCGTGCTCCACTCTCACCACTGTCAGAACATTTCTTCAGAGCTATCAGCCAAAAAAAAGCGCCGCACCACCATCGGGTGGGCTCGAACCTCCAACCTTTCGGTTAACAGCCAATCGCGCTAGCTAATTGTGCCACGGAGACAGTCGTGCTCCACTCTCACCACCGTCAGAACATTTCTTCAGAGCTATCAGCCCAAAGAAAAAAAAGCGCCGCACCACCACCGGGTGGGCTCGAACCTCCAACCTTTCGGTTAATACCCCATCGCGCTAGCCAATTACGCCACGGAGACAGTCGTGCTCCACTCTCACCACCATCAGAACATATCTTCAAAGCTATAAGCGCAAAGAAAAAAAAGCAACACACCACTCCCGGGAGGGCTCGAACCTCCAACCTTTTGGTTAACAGCCGATCGCGCTAGCCAATTGCGCCACGGAGACAGTCGTGCTCCACTCCCACCACCATCAGAACATATATTCAAAGCTATCAGCGCAAAGAAAAAAGCAACACACCACTCCCGGGACAGCTCGAACCTCCAACCTTTCGGTTAACAGCCGATCGCGCTAGCCAATTGCGCCACGGAGACAGTCCTGCTCCACTCTCACCACCGTCAGAACATTTCTTCAGAGCTATCAGCCCAAAGAAAAAAAAGCGCCGCACCACCATCGGGTGGGCTCGAACCTGCAACGTTTCGGTTAACAGCCAATCGCGCTAGCCAATAGCGCCACGGAGACAGTCGTGCTCCACTCTCACCACCGTCAGAACATTTCTTCAGAGCTATCAGCCCAAAGAAAAAAAAGCGCCGCACCACCACTGGGTGGGCTCGAACCTCCAACCTTCCGGTTAACAGCCGATCGCGCTAGCCAATTGCGCCATGGACACAGTCCTGCTACACTCTTACCACCATCGGAACATATCTTCAAATCTATCAGCCCAAAGAAAAAAAAGCAACACACCACTCCTGGGAGGGCTCGAACCTCCAACCTTTCAGTTAACAGCCCATCGCGCTAGCCAATTGTGCCACGGAGACAGTCGTGCTCCACTCTCACCACCATCACAAATATCTTCAAAGCTATCAGCCCAAAGAAAAAAAAGCACCGCACCACCACCGCGTGGGCTCGAACCTCCAACCTTTCGGTTACCAGCCGATTGTGCCACAGAGACAGTCCTGCTCCACTCTCACCACCATCAGAACATATCTTCAAAGCTATCAGCCCAAAGAAAAAAAGCAACACACCATTCCCGGGAGGGCTCGAACCTCCAACCTTTCAGTTAACAGCCGATCGCGCTAGCCAATTGCCACACGGAGACAGTCATGCTCCACTCTCACCACCGTCAGAACATTTCTTCAGAGCTGTCAGCCCAAAGGAAAAAAAGGGCCGCACCACCACCGGGTGGGCTCGAGCGTCCAACATTTCGGTTAATAGCCCAACGCGCTAGCCAATCACGCCACGGAGACAGTCGTGCTCCACTCTCACCACCATCAGAACATATCTTCAAAGCTATCAGCGCAAAGAAAAAATCAACACAACACTCCCGGGAGGGCTCGAACCTCCAACCTTTCGGTTAACAGCCGATCGCGCTAGCCAATAGCGCCAAGGAGACAGTCATGCTCCACTCTCACCACCATCAGAACATTTCTCCAGAGCTATCAGCCCAAAGAAAAAAAGCGCCGCACCACCATCGGGTGGGCTCGAACCTCCAATCTTTGGTTAACAGCCGATCGCGCTAGCAAATTGCGCCACGGAGAGAGTCGTGCTCCTTTCTCGCCACCAACAGAACATATCTCCAAAGCTATCAGCGCAAAGAAAAAAGCAACACACCACTCCCGGGAGGGCTTGAACCTCGAACCTTTCGGTTAACCGCCGATCGCGCTAGCCAATTGCGCCGCGGAGACAGTCATGCTCCACTCTCACCACCATCAGAACAGAAGCTATAAGCGCAAAGAAAAAAGCAACACACCACTCCCGAGAGGGCTTGAACCTCCAACTTTTCTGTTAACAGCCGATCGCGCTAGCCAATTGCGCCACGGAGACAGTCCTGCTCCACTCTCACAACCATCAGAACATATCTTCAAAGCTATCAGACGAAAGAAAAAAGCAACACACCACTCCCGGGAGGGCTCGAACCTCCAACCTTTAGGTTAACAGCCGATCGCGCTAGCCAATTGCGCCAAGGAGACAGTCGTGCTCCACTCTCACCACCGTCAGAAATATTCTCCAGAGCTATCAGCCCAAAGGAAAAAAGGCGCCGCACCACCACCGGGTGGGCTCGAACCTCCAACCTTTTGGCTAACACCCGATCGCGCTAGCCGATTGCGCAACGGAGAGAGTCGTGCTACACTCTCACCACCAACAGAACATTTCTTCAGAGCTATCAGCGCAAAGAAAAAAGCAACACACCACTCCCGGGAGGGCTTGAACCTCGAACCTTTCGGTTAACAGCCGATCTCGCTAGCCAATTGCGCCACGGAGAAAGTCCTGCTCCACTCTCACCACCATCAGAACATATCTTCAGAGCTATCAGCCCAAAAAAAAGCGCCGCACCACCACCGAGTGGGCTCGAACCTCCAACCTTTCGGTTATCTGCCGAACGTGTTAGCCGATTGCGCCAAGGAGACAGTCGTGCTCCACTCTCACCACCGTCAGAACATTTCTTCAGAGCTATCAGCCAAAAAAAAGCGCCGCACCACCATCGGGTGGGCTCGAACCTCCAACCTTTCGGTTAACAGCCAATCGCGCTAGCTAATTGTGCCACGGAGACAGTCGTGCTCCACTCTCACCACCGTCGGAACATTTCTTCAGAGCTAACAGCCCAAAAAAAAGCGCCGCACCCAAACCAGGTGGGCTCGAACCTCCAACCTTTCGGTTAACAGCCGATCGCGCTAGCCAATTGCGCCATGGAGACAGTCCTGCTCCACTCTCACCACCATAAGAACATATCTTTAAAGCTATCAGCCCAAAGAAAAAAAAGCAACACACCATTACTGGGTGGGCTCGAACCTCCAACCTTTCAGTTAACAGCCCATCGCGCTAGCCAATTGCGCCACGGAGAGAGTCGTGCTCCAATCACACCACCATCACAACATGTCTTCAGAGCTATCAGCCCAAAGAAAAAAAAGCACCGCACCACCACCACGTGGGCTCGAACCTCCAACCTTTCGGTTACCAGCCGATCGCGCTAGCCAATTGCGCCACGGAGACAGTCGTGCTCCACTCTCACCACCGTCAGAACATTTCTTCAGAGCTATCAGCCCAAAGGAAAAAAGCACCGCACCACCACCGGGTGGGCTCGAGCGTCCAACCTTTCGGTTAATAGCCCATCGCGCTAGCCAATTACGCCACGGAGACAGTCGTGCTCCACTCTCACCACCGTCAGAACATTTCTTCAGAGCTATCAGCCCAAAGAAAAAAAGCGCCGCACCACCACCGGGTGGGCTCGAACCTGCAACCTTTCGGTTAATACCCCATCGCGCTAGCCAATTACGCCACGGAGACAGTCGTGCTCCACTCTCACCACCATCAGAACATATCTTCAAAGCTATAAGCGCAAAGAAGAAAAAGCAACACACCACTCCCGGGAGGGCTCGAACCTCCAACCTTTTGGTTAACAGCCGATCGCGCTAGCCAATTGCGCCACGGAGACAGTCGTGCTCCACTCCCACCACCATCAGAACATATATTCAAAGCTATCAGCGCAAAGAAAAAAGCACCACACCACTCCCGGGACAGCTCGAACCTCCAACCTTTCGGTTAACAGCCGATCGCGCTAGCCAATTGCGCCACGGAGACAGTCCTGCTCCACTCTCACCACCGTCAGAACATTTCTTCAGAGCTATCAGCCCAAAGAAAAAAAAGCGCCGCACCACCATCGGGTGGGCTCGAACCTGCAACGTTTCGGTTAACAGCCAATCGCGCTAGCCAATAGCGCCACGGAGACAGTCGTGCTCCACTCTCACCACCGTCAGAACATTTCTTCAGAGCTATCAGCCCAAAGAAAAAAAAGCGCCGCACCACCACTGGGTGGGCTCGAACCTCCAACCTTCCGGTTAACAGCCGATCGCGCTAGCCAATTGCGCCATGGACACAGTCCTGCTACACTCTCACCACCATCGGAACATATCTTCAAATCTATCAGCCCAAAGAAAAAAAAGCAACACACCACTCCTGGGAGGGCTCGAACCTCCAACCTTTCAGTTAACAGCCCATCGCGCTAGCCAATTGTGCCACGGAGACAGTCGTGCTCCACTCTCACCACCATCACAAATATATTCAAAGCTATCAGCCCAAAGAAAAAAAAGCACCGCACCACCACCGCGTGGGCTCGAACCTCCAACCTTTCGGTTACCAGCCGATTGTGCCACAGAGACAGTCCTGCTCCACTCTCACCACCATCAGAACATAGCTTCAAAGCTATCAGCCCAAAGAAAAAAATGCAACACACCATTCCCGGGAGGGCTCGAACCTCCAACCTTTCAGTTAACAGCCGATCGCGCTAGCCAATTGCCCCACGGAGACAGTCATGCTCCACTCTCACCACCATCACAAATATCTTCAAAGCTATCAGCCCAAAGAAAAAAAAGCACCGTACCACCACCGCGTGGGCTCGAACCTCCAACCTTTCGGTTACCAGCCGATTGTGCCACAGAGACAGTCCTGCTCCACCCTCACCACCATCAGAACATATCTTCAAAGCTATCAGCCCAAAGAAAAAAAGCAACACACCATTCCCGGGAGGGCTCGAACCTCCAACCTTTCAGTTAACAGCCGATCGCGCTAGCCAATCGCCCCACGGAGACAGTCATGCTCCACTCTCACCACCGTCAGAACATTTCTTCAGAGCTGTCAGCCCAAAGGAAAAAAAGGGCCGCACCACCACCGGGTGGGCTCGAGCGTCCAACATTTCGGTTAATAGCCCAACGCGCTAGCCAATCACGCCACGGAGACAGTCGTGCTCCACTCTCACCACCATCAGAACATATCTTCAAAGCTATCAGCGCAAAGAAAAAATCAACACAACACTCCCGGGAGGGCTCGAACCTCCAACCTTTCGGTTAACAGCCGATCGCGCTAGCCAATTGCGCCAAGGAGACAGTCATGCTTCACTCTCACCACCATCAGAACATTTCTCCAGAGCTATCAGCCCAAAGAAAAAAAGCGCCGCACCACCATCGGGTGGGCTCGAACCTCCAATCTTTGGTTAACAGCCGATCGCGCTAGCAAATTGCGCCACGGAGAGAGTCGTGCTCCTTTCTCACCACCAACAGAACATATCTCCAAAGCTATCAGCGCAAAGAAAAAAGCAACACACCACTCCCGGGAGGGCTTGAACCTCGAACCTTTCGGTTAACCGCCGATCGCGCTAGCCAATTGCGCCGCGGAGACAGTCATGCTCCACTCTCACCACCATCAGAACAAAAGCTATAAGCGCAAAGAAAAAAGCAACACACCACTCCCGAGAGGGCTTGAACCTCCAACTTTTCTGTTAACAGCCGATCGCGCTAGCCAATTGCGCCACGGAGACAGTCCTGCTCCACTCTCACCACCATCAGAACATATCTTCAAAGCTATCAGACGAAAGAAAAAAGCAACACACCACTCCCGGGAGGGCTCGAACCTCCAACCTTTAGGTTAACAGCCGATCGCGCTAGCCAATTGCGCCAAGGAGACAGTCGTGCTCCACTCTCACCACCGTCAGAACAATTCTCCAGAGCTATCAGCCCAAAGGAAAAAAAGCGCCGCACCACCACCGGGTGGGCTCAAACCTCCAACCTTTTGGCTAACACCCGATCGCGCTAGCCGATTGCGCAACGGAGAGAGTCGTGCTACACTCTCACCACCAACAGAACATTTCTTCAGAGCTATCAGCGCAAAGAAAAAAGCAACACACCACTCCCGGGAGGGCTTGAACCTCGAACCTTTCGGTTAACAGCCGATCTCGCTAGCCAATTGCGCCACGGAGAAAGTCCTGCTCCACTCTCACCACCATCAGAACACATCTTCAAAGCTATCAGCCCAAAGAAAAAAAAGCGCCGCACCACCACCGAGTGGGCTCGAACCTCCAACCTTTCGGTTATCTGCCGAACGTGCTAGCCGATTGCGCCAAGGAGACAGTCGTGCTCCACTCTCACCACTGTCAGAACATTTCTTCAGAGCTATCAGCCAAAAAAAAAGCGCCGCACCACCATCGGGTGGGCTCGAACCTCCAACCTTTCGGTTAACAGCCAATCGCGCTAGCTAATTGTGCCACGGAGACAGTCGTGCTCCACTCTCACCACCGTCAGAACATTTCTTCAGAGCTAACAGCCCAAAGAAAAAAAAGCGCCGCACCACCACCAGGTGGGCTCGAACCTCCAACCTTTCGGTTAACAGCCGATCGCGCTAGCCAATTGCGCCATGGAGACAGTCCTGCTCCACTCTCACCACCATCAGAACATATCTTTAAAGCTATCAGCCCAAAGAAAAAAAAGCAACACACCATTACCGGGTGGGCTCGAACCTCCAACCTTTCAGTTAAAAGCCCATCGCGCTAGCCAATTGCGCCACGGAGAGAGTCGTGCTCCAATCACACCACCATCACAACATGTCTTCAGAGCTATCAGCCCAAAGAAAAAATAGCACCGCACCACCACCACGTGGGCTCGAACCTCCAACCTTTCGGTTACCAGCCGATCGCGCTAGCCAATTGCGCCACGGAGACAGTCGTGCTCCACTCTCACCACCGTCAGAACATTTCTTCAGAGCTATCAGCCCAAAGGAAAAAAGCACCGCACCACCACCGGGTGGGCTCGAGCGTCCAACCTTTCGGTTAATAGACCATCGCGCTAGCCAATTACGCCACGGAGACAGTCGTGCTCCACTCTCACCACCGCCAGAACATTTCTTCAGAGCTATCAGCCCAAAGAAAAAAAAGCGCCGCACCACTACCGGGAGGGCTCGAACCTCCAACCTTTCGGTTAATACCCCATCGCGCTAGCCAATTACGCCACGGAGACAGTCGTGCTCCACTCTCACCACCATCAGAACATATCTTCAAAGCTATAAGCGCAAAGAAAAAAAAGCAACACACCACTCCCGGGAGGGCTCGAACCTCCAAACTTTTGGTTAACAGCCGATCGCGCTAGCCAATTGCGCCACGGAGACAGTCGTGCTCCACTCCCACCACCATCAGAACATATCTTCAAAGCTATCAGCGCAAAGAAAAAAGCAACACACCACTCCCGGGAGAGCTCTAACCTCCAACCTTTCGGTTAACAGCCGATCGCGCTAGCCAATTGCGCCACGGAGACAGTCCTGCTCCACTCTCACCATCGTCAGAACATTTCTTCAGAGCTATCAGCCCAATGAAAAAAAAGCGCCGCACCACCATCGGGTGGGCTCGAACCTCCAATGTTTCGGTTAACAGCCAATCGCGCTAGCCAATAGCGCCACGGAGACAGTCGTGCTCCACTCTCACCACCGTCAGAACAATTCTTCAGAGCTATCAGCCCAAAGAAAAAAAAAGCGCCGCACCACCACCGGGTGGGCTCGCACCTCCAACCTTCCGGTTAACAGCCGATCGCGCTAGCCAATTGCACCATGGAGACAGTCCTGCTACACTCTCACCACCATCAGAACATATCTTCAAATCTATCAGCCCAAACAAAAAAAAGCAACACACCACTCCTGGGAGGGCTCGAAACTCCAACCTTTCATTTAACAGCCCATCGCGCTAGCCAATGGTGCCACGGAGACAGTCGTGCTGCACTCTCACCACCATCACAAATATCTTCAAAGCTATCAGCCCAAAGAAAAAAAAGCACCGCACCACCACCGCGTGGGCTCGAACCTCCAACCTTTCGGTTACCAGCCGATCGCGCTAGCCGATTGCGCCACAGAGACAGTCCTGCTCCACTCTCACCACCATCAAAACATATCTTCAAAGCTATCAGCCCAAAGAAAAAAAAGCAACACACCACTCCCGAGAGGGCTCGAACCTCCAACCTTTCAGTTAACAGCCGATCACGCTAGCCAATTGCGCCACGGAGACAGTCATGCTCCACTCTCACCACTGTCAGAACATTTCTTCAGAGCTATCAGCCCAAAGGAAAAAAAGCGCCGCACCACCACCGGGTGGGCTCGAGCGTCCAACACTTCGGTTAATAGCCCATCGCGCTAGCCAATCACGCAACGGAGACAGTTGTGCTCCACTCTCACCATTATCAGCACATATCTTCAAAGCTATCAGCGCAAAGAAAAAAGCAACACACCACTCCCGGGAGGGCTCGAACCTCCAACCTTTCGGTTAACAGCCGATCGCGCTAGCCAATTGCGCCAAGGAGACAGTCATTTTCCACTCTCACCACCGTCAGAACATTTCTCCAGAGCTATCAGCCCAAAGAAAAAAAGCGCCGCACCACCATTGGGTGGGCTCGAACCTCCAACCTTTCGGTTAACAGCCCATCGCGCTAGCCAATTGCGCCACGGAGACAGTCCTGCTCCACTCTCACTACCGTCAAAACATTTCTTCAGAGCTATCAGCCCAAAGGAAGAAAGCGCCGCACCACCACCGGGTGGGCTCGAACCTCCAACCTTTCGGTTAACAGCCGATCGCGCTAGCCAATAGCGCCATGGAGACAGTCCTGCTCCACTCTCACCACCATCAGAACATATCTTCAAAGCTATCAGCCCAAAGAAAAAAAAGCAACACACCATTCCTGGGTGGGCTTGAACCTCCAACCTTTCAGTTAACAGCCCATCGCGCTAGCAAATTGCGCCACGGAGAGAGTCGTGCTCCAATCACACCACCATCACAACATATCTTCAAAGCTATCAGCCCAAAGAAAAAAAAGCACCGCACCGCCACCGCGTGGGCTCGAACCTCCAACATCTCGGTTACCAGCCGATCGCGCTAGCCAATTGCGCCACGGAGACAGTCCTGCTCCACTCTCACCACCATCACAACATATCTTCAAAGCTATCAGCCCAAAGAAAAAAAAGCACCACACCACCACCGCATGGGCTCGAACCTCCAACCTTTCGGTTACCAGCCGATTGCGCTAGCCGATTGCGCCACGGAGACAGTCCTGCTCCACTCTCACCACCATCAGAACATATCTTCAAAGCTATCAGCCCAAAGAAAAAAAAGCAAAACACCACTCCCGGGAGGGCTCGAACCTCCAACCTTTCAGTTAACAGCCAATCGCGCTAGCCAATGGCGCCACGGAGACAGTCATGCTCCACTCTCACCACCATCAGAACATTTTTCAGAGCTATCAGCCCAAAGGAAAAAAAGCACCGCACCACCACCGGGTGGGCTCGAGCGTCCAACCTTTCGGTTAATAGCCCATCGCGCTAGCCAATTACGCCACAGAGACAGTCGTGCTCCACTCTCACCACCATCAGAACATATCTTCAAAGCTATCAGCGCAAAGAAAAAAGCAACACACCACTCCCGGGAGGGCTCGAACCTCCAACCTTTCGGTTAACAGCCGATCGCGCTAGCCAATTGCGCCAAGGAGACAGTCATGCTCCACTCTCACCACCATCAGAACATTTCTCCAGAGCTATCAGCCCAAAGAAAAAAAGCGCCGCACCACCATCGGGTGGGCTCGAACCTCCAATCTTTGGTTAACAGCCGATCGCGCTAGCAAATTGCGCCACGGAGAGAGTCGTGCTCCTTTCTCACCACCAACAGAACATATCTCCAAAGCTATCAGCGCAAAGAAAAAAGCAACACACCACTCCCGGGAGGGCTTGAACCTCGAACCTTTCGGTTAACCGCCGATCGCGCTAGCCAATTGCGCCGCGGAGACAGTCATGCTCCACTCTCACCACCATCAGAACAAAAGCTATAAGCGCAAAGAAAAAAGCAACACACCACTCACGAGAGGGCTTGAACCTCCAACTTTTCTGTTAACAGCCGATCGCGCTAGCCAATTGCGCCACGGAGACAGTCCTGCTCCACTCTCACCACCATCAGAACATATCTTCAAAGCTATCAGACGAAAGAAAAAAGCAACACACCACTCCCGGGAGGGCTCGAACCTCCAACCTTTAGGTTAACAGCCGATCGCGCTAGCCAATTGCGCCAAGGAGACAGTCGTGCTCCACTCTCACCACCGTCAGAACAATTCTCCAGAGCTATCAGCCCAAAGGAAAAAAAGCGCCGCACCACCACCGGGTGGGCTCGAGCCTCCAACCTTTTGGCTAACACCCGATCGCGCTAGCCGATTGCGCAACGGAGAGAGTCGTGCTACACTCTCACCACCAACAGAACATTTCTTCAGAGCTATCAGCGCAAAGAAAAAAGCAACACACCACTCCCGGGAGGGCTTGAACCTCGAACCTTTCGGTTAACAGCCGATCTCGCTAGCCAATTGCGCCACGGAGAAAGTCCTGCTCCACTCTCACCACCATCAGAACATATCTTCAAAGCTATCAGCCCAAAGAAAAAAAAAGCGCCGCACCACCACCGAGAGGGCTCGAACCTCCAACCTTTCGGTTATCTGCCGAACGTGCTAGCCGATTGCGCCAAGGAGACAGTCGTGCTCCACTCTCACCACCGTCAGAACATTTCTTCAGAGCTATCAGCCAAAAAAAAGCGCCGCACCACCATCGGGTGGGCTCCAACCTCCAACCTTTCGGTTAACAGCCAATCGCGCTAGCTAATTGTGCCACGGAGACAGTCGTGCTCCACTCTCACCACCGTCAGAACATTTCTTCAGAGCTAACAGCCCAAAGAAAAAAAAAGCGCCGCACCACCACCAGGTGGGCTCGAACCTCCAACCTTTCGGTTAACAGCCGATCGCGCTAGCCAATTGCGCCATGGAGACAGTCCTGCTCCACTCTCACCACCATCAGAACATATCTTTAAAGCTATCAGCCCAAAGAAAAAAAAGCAACACACCATTACTGGGTGGGCTCGAACCTCCAACCTTTCAGTTAACAGCCCATCGCGCTAGCCAATTGCGCCACGGAGAGAGTCGTGCTCCAATCACACCACCATCACAACATGTCTTCAGAGCTATCAGCCCAAAGAAAAAAAAGCACCGCACCACCACCACGTGGGCTCGAACCTCCAACCTTTCGGTTACCAGCCGATCGCGCTAGCCAATTGCGCCACGGAGACAGTCGTGCTCCACTCTCACCACCGTCAGAACATTTCTTCAGAGCTATCAGCCCAAAGGAAAAAAGCACCGCACCACCACCGGGTGGGCTCGAGCGTCCAACCTTTCGGTTAATAGCCCATCGCGCTAGCCAATTACGCCACGGAGACAGTCGTGCTTCCACTCTCACCACCGTCAGAACATTTCTTCAGAGCTATCAGCCCAAAGAAAAAAAAGCGCCGCACCACCACCGGGTGGGCTCGAACCTCCAACCTTTCGGTTAATACCCCATCGCGCTAGCCAATTACGCCACGGAGACAGTCGTGCTCCACTCTCACCACCATCAGAACATATCTTCAAAGCTATAAGCGCAAAGAAAAAAAAGCAACACACCACTCCCGGGAGGGCTCGAACCTCCAAACTTTTGGTTAACAGCCGATCGTGCTAGCCAATTGCGCCACGGAGACAGTCGTACTCCACTCCCACCACCATCAGAACATATCTTCAAAGCTATCAGCGCAAAGAAAAAAGCAACACACCACTCCCGGGAGAGCTCGAACCTCCAACCTTTCGGTTAACAGCCGATCGCGCTAGCCAATTGCGCCACGGAGACAGTCCTGCTCCACTCTCACCATCGTCAGAACATTTCTTCAGAGCTATCAGCCCAAAGAAAAAAAAGCGCCGCACCACCATCGGGTGGGCTCGAACCTCCAATGTTTCGGTTAACAGCCAATCGCGCTAGCCAATAGCGCCACGGAGACAGTCGTGCTCCACTCTCACCACCGTCAGAACAATTCTTCAGAGCTATCAGCCCAAAGAAAAAAAAAGCGCCGCACCACCACCGGGTGGGCTCGAACGTCCAACCTTCCGGTTAACAGCCGATCGCGCTAGCCAATTGCACCATGGAGACAGTCCTGCTACACTCTCACCACCATCAGAACATATCTTCAAATCTATCAGCCCAAACGAAAAAAGCAACACACCACTCCTGGGAGGGCTCGAAACTCCAACCTTTCATTTAGGAGCCCATCGCGCTAGCCAATTGTGCCACGGAGACAGTCGTGCTCCACTCTCACCACCATCACAAATATCTTCAAAGCTATCAGCCCAAAGAAAAAAAAGCACCGCACCACCACCGCGTGGGCTCGAACCTCCAACCTTTCGGTTACCAGCCGATCGCGCTAGCCGATTGCGCCACAGAGACAGTCCTGCTCCACTCTCACCACCATCAGAACATATCTTCAAAGCTATCAGCCCAAAGAAAAAAAAGCAACACACCACTCCCGGGAGGGCTCGAACCTCCAACCTTTCAGTTAACAGCCGATCACGCTAGCCAATTGCGCCACGGAGACAGTCATGCTCCACTCTCACCACTGTCAGAACATTTTTCAGAGCTATCAGCCCAAAGGAAAAAAAGCGCCGCACCACCACCGGGTGGGCTCGAGCGTCCAACACTTCGGTTAATAGCCCATCGCGCTAGCCAATCACGCAACGGAGACAGTTGTGCTCCACTCTCACCACCATCAGCACATATCTTCAAAGCTATCAGCGCAAAGAAAAAAGCAACACACCACTCCCGGGAGGGCTCGAACCTCCAACCTTTCGGTTAACAGCCGATCGCGCTAGCCAATTGCGCCAAGGAGACAGTCATTTTCCACTCTCACCACCGTCAGAACATTTCTCCAGAGCTATCAGCCCAAAAAAAAAAGCGCCGCACCACCATTGGGTGGGCTCGAACCTCCAACCTTTCGGTTAACAGCCCATCGCGCTAGCCAATTGCGCCACGGAGACAGTCCTGCTCCACTCTCACTACCGTCAAAACATTTCTTCAGAGCTATCAGCCCAAAGGAAAAAAGCGCCGCACCACTCCCGGGAGGGCTCGAACCTCCAACCTTTCGGTTAACAGCTGATCGCGCTAGCCAATTGCGCCAAGGAGACAGTCATGCTCCACTCTCACCACCATCAGAACATTTCTCCAGAGCTATCAGCCCAAAGAAAAAAAGCGCCGCACCACCATCGGGTGGGCTCGAACCTCCAATCTTTGGTTAACAGCCGATCGCGCTAGCAAATTGCGCCACGGAGAGAGTCGTGCTCCTTTCTCACCACCAACAGAACATATCTCCAAAGCTATCAGCGCAAAGAAAAAAGCAACACACCACTCCCGGGAGGGCTTGAACCTCGAACCTTTCGGTTAACCGCCGATCGCGCTAGCCAATTGCGCCGCGGAGACAGTCATGCTCCACTCTCACCACCATCAGAACAAAAGCTATAAGCGCAAAGAAAAAAGCAACACACCACTCCCGAGAGGGCTTGAACCTCCAACTTTTCTGTTAACAGCCGATCGCGCTAGCCAATTGCGCCACGGAGACAGTCCTGCTCCACTCTCACCACCATCAGAACATATCTTCAAAGCTATCAGACGAAAGAAAAAGGCAACACACCACTCCCGGGAGGTCTCGAACCTCCAACCTTTAGGTTAACAGCCGATCGCGCTAGCCAATTGCGCCAAGGAGACAGTCGTGCTCCACTCTCACCACCGTCAGAACAATTCTCCAGAGCTATCAGCCCAAAGGAAAAAAAGCGCCGCACCACCACCGGGTGGGCTCGAACCTCCAACCTTTTGGCTAACACCCGATCGCGCTAGCCGATTGCGCAACGAAGAGAGTCGTGCTACACTCTCACCACCAACAGAACATTTCTTCAGAGCTATCAGCGCAAAGAAAAAAGCAACACACCACTCCCGGGAGGGCTTGAACCTCGAACCTTTCGGTTAACAGCCGATCTCGCTAGCCAATTGCGCCACGGAGAAAGTCCTGCTCCACTCTCACCACCATCAGAACATATCTTCAAAGCTATCAGCCCAAAGAAAAAAAAGCGCCGCACCACCACCGAGTGGGCTCGAACCTCCAACCTTTCGGTTATCTGCCGAACGTGCTAGCCGATTGCGCCAAGGAGACAGTCGTGCTCCACTCTCACCACCGTCAGAACATTTCTTCAGAGCTATCAGCCCAAAGGAAAAAAGCGCCGCACCACTCCCGGGAGGGCTCGAACCTCCAACCTTTCGGTTAACAGCTGATCGCGCTAGCCAATTGCGCCAAGGAGACAGTCATGCTCCACTCTCACCACCATCAGAACATTTCTCCAGAGCTATCAGCCCAAAGAAAAAAAGCGCCGCACCACCATCGGGTGGGCTCGAACCTCCAATCTTTGGTTAACAGCCGATCGCGCTAGCAAATTGCGCCACGGAGAGAGTCGTGCTCCTTTCTCACCACCAACAGAACATATCTCCAAAGCTATCAGCGCAAAGAAAAAAGCAACACACCACTCCCGGGAGGGCTTGAACCTCGAACCTTTCGGTTAACCGCCGATCGCGCTAGCCAATTGCGCCGCGGAGACAGTCATGCTCCACTCTCACCACCATCAGAACAAAAGCTATAAGCGCAAAGAAAAAAGCAACACACCACTCCCGAGAGGGCTTGAACCTCCAACTTTTCTGTTAACAGCCGATCGCGCTAGCCAATTGCGCCACGGAGACAGTCCTGCTCCACTCTCACCACCATCAGAACATATCTTCAAAGCTATCAGACGAAAGAAAAAGGCAACACACCACTCCCGGGAGGGCTCGAACCTCCAACCTTTAGGTTAACAGCCGATCGCGCTAGCCAATTGCGCCAAGGAGACAGTCGTGCTCCACTCTCACCACCGTCAGAACAATTCTCCAGAGCTATCAGCCCAAAGGAAAAAAAGCGCCGCACCACCACCGGGTGGGCTCGAACCTCCAACCTTTTGGCTAACACCCGATCGCGCTAGCCGATTGCGCAACGAAGAGAGTCGTGCTACACTCTCACCACCAACAGAACATTTCTTCAGAGCTATCAGCGCAAAGAAAAAAGCAACACACCACTCCCGGGAGGGCTTGAACCTCGAACCTTTCGGTTAACAGCCGATCTCGCTAGCCAATTGCGCCACGGAGAAAGTCCTGCTCCACTCTCACCACCATCAGAACATATCTTCAAAGCTATCAGCCCAAAGAAAAAAAAGCGCCGCACCACCACCGAGTGGGCTCGAACCTCCAACCTTTCGGTTATCTGCCGAACGTGCTAGCCGATTGCGCCAAGGAGACAGTCGTGCTCCACTCTCACCACCGTCAGAACATTTCTTCAGAGCTATCAGCAAAAAAAAAGCGCCGCACCACCATCGGGTGGGCTCGAACCTCCAACCTTTCGGTTAACAGCCAATCGCGCTAGCTAATTGTGCCACGGAGACAGTCGTGCTCCACTCTCACCACCGTCAGAACATTTCTTCAGAGCTAACAGCCCAAAGAAAAAAAAGCGCCGCACCACCACCAGGTGGGCTCGAACCTCCAACCTTTCGGTTAACAGCCGATCGCGCTAGCCAATTGCGCCATGGAGACAGTCCTGCTCCACTCTCACCACCATCAGAACATATCTTTAAAGCTATCAGCCCAAAGAAAAAAAAGCAACACACCATTACTGGGTGGGCTCGAACCTCCAACCTTTCGGTTAATACCCCATCGCGCTAGCCAATTACGCCACGGAGACAGTCGTGCTCCACTCTCACCACCATCAGAACATATCTTGAAATCTATAAGCGCAAAGAAAAAAAAGCAACACACCACTCCCGGGAGGGCTCGAACCTCCAAACTTTTGGTTAACAGCCGATCGCGCTAGCCAATTGCGCCACGGAGACAGTCGTGCTCAACTCCCACCACCATCAGAACATATCTTCAAAGCTATCAGCGCAAAGAAAAAAGCAACACACCACTCCCGGGAGAGCTCGAACCTCCAACCTTTCGGTTAACAGCCGATCGCGCTAGCCAATTGCGCCACGGAAACAGTCATGCTCCACTCTCACCACCGTCAGAACATTTTTCAGAGCTATCAGCCCAAAGGAAAAAAAGCACCGCACCACCACCGGGTGGGCTCGAGCGTCCAACCTTTCGGTTAATAGCCCATCGCGCTAGCCAATTACGCCACAGAGACAGTCGTGCTCCACTCTCACCACCATCAGAACATATCTTCAAAGCTATCAGCGCAAAGAAAAAAGCAACACACCACTCCCGGGAGGGCTCGAACCTCCAACCTTTCGGTTAACAGCCGATCGCGCTAGCCAATTGCGCCAAGGAGACAGTCATGCTTCACTCTCACCACCGTCAGAACATTTCTTCAGAGCTATCAGCCCAAAGGAAAAAAAGCACCGCACCACCACTGGGTGGGCTCGAACCTCCAACCTTTTGGTTAACACCCGATCGCGCTAGCCAATTGCGCAACGGAGAGAGTCGTGCTCTACTCTCACCACCAACAGAACATATCTTCAAAGCTATCAGCGCAAAGAAAAAAGCAACACACCACTCCCGGGAGGGCTTGAACCTCGAACCTTTCGGTTAACAGCCGATCTCGCTAGCCAATTGCGCCACGGAGACAGTCCTGCTCCACTCTCACCATCATCAGAACATATCTTCAAAGCTATCAGCCCAAAGAAAAAAAAGCGCCGCACCACCACCGAGTGGGCTCGAACCTCCAACCTTTCGGTTAACAGCCGATCGCGCCAGCCAATTGCACCACGGAGACAGTCGTGCTCCACCCTCCTCCCCGTCCGAACATTTCTTCAGAGCTATCAGCCCAAAGAAAAAGAAGCGCCGCACCACCACCGGGTGGGCTCGAACCTCCAACTATTCGGTTACCAGCCGATCACGCTAGCCAATTGCGCCACGGAGACAGTCGTGCTCCACTTCCACCACCATCAGAACATATCTTCAAAGCTATCAGCGCAAAGAAAAAAGCAACACGACACTCCTGGGAGAGCTCGAACCTCCAACCTTTCGGTTAACAGCCGATCGCGCTAGCCAATTGCGACACGGAGACAGTCCTGCTCCACTCTCACCACCGTCAGAACAATTCTTCAGAGCTATCAGCCCAAAGAAAAAAAAAGCGCCGCACCACCATCAGGTGGGCTCGAACCTCCAACCTTTCGGTTAACAGCCCATCGCGCTAGCCAATTTTGCCACGGAGAGAGTCATGCTCCACTCTCACCACCGTCAGAACATTTCTTCAGAGCTATCAGCCCAAAGAAAAAAAAGCGCCGCACCACCACCAGGTGGGCTCGAACCTCCAACCTTTCGGTTAATAGCCCATCGCGCTAGCCAATTACGCCACGGAGACAGTCGTGCTCCACTCTCACCACCATCAGAACATATCTTCAAAGCTATAAGCGCAAAGAAAAAAAAGCAACACACCACTCCCGGGAGGGCTCGAACCTCCAACCTTTCGGTTAACAGCCCATTGCGCTAGCCAATTGCGCCACAGAGACAGTCGTGCTCCACTCCCAACACCATCAGAACATATCTTCAAAGCTATCAGCGCAAAGAAAAAAGCAACACACCACTCCCGGGAGAGGTCGAACCTCCAACCTTTCGGTTAACAGCCGATTGCGCTAGCCGATTGCGCCACGGAGACAGTCCTGCTCCACTCTCACCACCGTCAGAACAATTCTTCAGAGCTATCAGCCCAAAGGAAAAAAAACGCCGCACCACCACTGGGTGGGCTCGAACCTCCAACCTTTTGGTTAACACCCGATCGCGCTAGCCAATTGCGCAACGGAGAGAGTCGTACTCTACTCTCACCACCAACAGAACATATCTTCAAAGCTATCAGCGCAAAGAAAAAAGCAACACACCACTCCCGGGAGGGCTTGAACCTCGAACCTTTCGGTTAACAGCCCATCGCGCTAGCCAATTCTGCCACGGAGACAGTCGTGCTCCACTCTCACCACCGTCAGAACATTTCTTCAGATCTATCAGCCCAAAGAAAAAAAAGCGCCGCACCACCACCAGGTGGGCTCGAACCTCCAACCCTTCGGTTAACAGCCGATCGCGCTAGCCAATAGCGCCATGGAGACAGTCCTCCTCCACTCTCACCACCATCAGAACATATCTTCAAAGCTATCAGCCCAAAGAAAAAAAAGCAACACACCAATCCTGGGTGGGCTCGAACCTCCTACCTTTCAGTTAACAGCCCATCGCGCTAGCCAATTGCGCCACGGAGAGAGTCGTGCTCCAATCACACCACCATCACAACATATCTTCAAAGCTATCAGCCCAAAGAAAAAAAAAGCACGGCACCGCCACCGCGTGGGCTCGAACCTCCAACCTCTCGGTTACCAGCCGATCGCGCTAGCCAATTGCGCCACGGAGACAGTCCTGCTCCACTCTCACCACCATCACAACATATCTTCAAAGCTATCAGCCCAAAGAAAAAAGCACCACACCACCACCGCATGGGCTCGAACCTCCAACCTTTCGGTTACCAGCCGATCGCGCTAGCCGATTGCGCCACGGAGACAGTCCTGCTCCACTCTCACCACCATCAGAACATATCTTCAAAGCTATCAGCCCAAAGAAAAAAAAGCAACACACCACTCCCGGGAGGGCTCGAATCTCCAACCTTTCAGTTAACAGCCGATCGCGCTAGCCAATTACGCCACGGAGACAGTCATGCTCCACTCTCACCACCGTCAGAACATTTCTTCAGAGCTATCAGCCCAAAGGAAAAAAAAGCGCCGCACCACCACCGAGTGGGCTCGAACCTCCAACCTTTCGGTTAACAGCCGATCGCGCCAGCCAATTGCGCCACGGAGACAGTCGTGCTCCACCCTCCTCCCCGTCCGAACATTTCTTCAGAGCTATCAGCCCAAAGAAAAAGAAGCGCCGCACCACCACCGGGTGGGCTCGAACCTCCAACCTTTCGGTTAACAGCCCATTGCGCTAGCCAATTGCGCCACAGAGACAGTCGTGCTCCACTCCCACCACCATCAGAACATATCTTCAAAGCTATCAGCGCAAAGAAAAAAGCAACACACCACTCCCGGGAGAGGTCGAACCTCCAACCTTTCGGTTAACAGCCGATTGCGCTAGCCGATTGCGCCACGGAGACAGTCCTGCTCCACTCTCACCACCATCAGAACAATTCTTCAGAGCTATCAGCCCAAAGGAAAAAAAGCGCCGCACCACCACTGGGTGGGCTCGAACCTCCAACCTTTTGGTTAACACCCGATCGCGCTAGCCAATTGCGCAACGGAGAGAGTCGTACTCTACTCTCACCACCAACAGAACATATCTTCAAAGCTATCAGCGCAAAGAAAAAAGCAACACACCACTCCCGGGAGGGCTTGAACCTCGAACCTTTCGGTTAACAGCCAATCGCGCTAGCCAATTCTGCCACGAAGACAGTCGTGCTCCACTCTCACCACCGTCAGATCATTTCTTCAGAGCTATCAGCCCAAAGAAAAAAAAGCGCCGCACCACCACCAGGTGGGCTCGAACCTCCAACCCTTCGGTTAACAGCCGATCGCGCTAGCCAATAGCGCCATGGAGACAGTCCTCCTCCACTCTCACCACCATCAGAACATATCTTCAAAGCTATCAGCCCAAAGAAAAAAAGCAACACACCAATCCTGGGTGGGCTCGAACCTCCAACCTTTCAGTTAACAGCCCATCGCGCTAGCCAATTGCGCCACGGCGAGAGTCGTGCTCCAATCACACCACCATCACAACATATCTTCAAAGCTATCAGCCCAAAGAAAAAAAAGCACGGCACCGCCACCGCGTGGGCTCGAACCTCCAACCTCTCGGTTACCAGCCGATCGCGCTAGCCAATTGCGCCACGGAGACAGTCCTGCTCCACTCTCACCACCATCACAACATATCTTCAAAGCTATCAGCCCAAAGAAAAAAGCACCACACCGCCACCGCATGGGCTCGAACCTCCAACCTTTCGGTAACCAGCCGATCGCGCTAGCCGATTGCGCCACGGAGACAGTCCTGCTCCACTCTCACCACCATCAGAACATATCTTCAAAGCTATCAGCCCAAAGAAAAAAAAGCAACACACCACTCCCGGGAGGGCTCGAACCTCCAACCTTTCAGTTAACAGCCGATCGCGCTAGCCAATTGCGCCACGGAGACAGTCATGCTCCACTCTCACCACCGTCAGAACATTTCTTCAGAGCTATCAGCCCAAAGGAAAAAAAGCGCCGCACCACCACCGGGTGGGCTCGAGCGTCCAACCTTTCGGTTAATAGCCCATCGCGCTAGCCAATTACGCCACAGAGACAGTCGTGCTCCACTCTCACCACCATCAGAACATATCTTCAAAGCTATCAGCGCAAAGAAAAAAGCAACACACCACTCCCGGGAGGGCTCGAACCTCCAACCTTTCGGTTAACAGCCGATCGCGCTAGCCAATTGCGCCAAGGAGACAGTCATGCTTCACTCTCACCACCGTCAGAACATTTCTTCAGAGCTATCAGCCCAAAGAAAAAAAGCGCCGCACCACCATCGGGTGGGCTCGAACCTCCAACCTTTCGGTTAACAGCCCATCACGCTAGCCAATTGCGCCACGGAGACAGTCATGCTCCACTCTCACTACAGTCAGAACATTTCTTCAGAGCTATCAGCCCAAAGAAAAAAAAGCGCCGCACCACCACCGGGTGGGCTCAAACCACCAACCTTTCGCTTAACAGTCGATCACGCTAGCCAATTGCGCCATGGAGACAGTAGTGCTCCACTCTCACCACCATCAGAACATATTTTCAAAGCTATCAGCGCAAATAAAAAAAAGCAACACACCACTCCCGGGAGGGCTCGAACCTCCAACCTTTCGGTTAACAGCCGATCGCGCTAGCCAATTGCGCCACGGAGACAGTCGTGCTCCACTCCCACCACCATCAGAACATATCTTCAAAGCTATTAGCGCAAAGAAAAAAGCAACACACCACTCCCGGGAGAGGTCGAACCTCCAACCTTTCGGTTAACAGCCGATCGCTCTAGCCAATTGCGCCATGGAGACAAACCTGTTCCACTCTCACCACCATCAGAACATATCTTCAAAGCTATCAGCCCAAAGAAATAAAAGCAACACACCACTCCTGGGAGGGCTCGAACCTCCAACCTTTCAGTTAACAGCCCATCGCGCTAGCCAATTGCGCCACGGAGACAGTCCTGCTCCACTCTCACCACCATCACAACATATCTTCAAAGCTATCAGCCCAAAGAAAAAAGCACCACACCACCACCGCATGGGCTCGAACCTCCAACCTTTCGGTAACCAGCCGATCGCGCTAGCCGATTGCGCCACGGAGACAGTCCTGCTCCACTCTCACCACCATCAGAACATATCTTCAAAGCTATCAGCCCAAAGAAAAAAAAGCAACACACCACTCCCGGGAGGGCTCGAACCTCCAACCTTTCAGTTAACAGCCGATCGCGCTAGCCAATTGCGCCACGGAGACAGTCATGCTCCACTCTCACCACCGTCAGAACATTTCTTCAGAGCTATCAGCCCAAAGGAAAAAAAGCGCCGCACCACCACCGGGTGGGCTCGAGCGTCCAACCTTTCGGTTAATAGCCCATCGCGCTAGCCAATTACGCCACAGAGACAGTCGTGCTACACTCTCACCACCATCAGAACATATCTTCAAAGCTATCAGCGCAAAGAAAAAAGCAACACACCACTCCCGGGAGGGCTCGAACCTCCAACCTTTCGGTTAACAGCCGATCGCGCTAGCCAATTGCGCCAAAGAGACAGTCATGCTTCACTCTCACCACCGTCAGAACATTTCTTCAGAGCTATCAGCCCAAAGAAAAAAAGCGCCGCACCACCATCGGGTGGGCTCGAACCTCCAACCTTTCGGTTAACAGCCCATCACGCTAGCCAATTGCGCCACGGAGACAGTCATGCTCCACTCTCACTACAGTCAGAACATTTCTTCAGAGCTATCAGCCCAAAGAAAAAAAAGCGCCGCACCACCACCGGGTGGGCTCAAACCACCAACCTTTCGCTTAACAGTCGATCACGCTAGCCAATTGCGCCATGGAGACAGTCGTGCTCCACTCTCGCCACCATCAGAACATATTTTCAAAGCTATCAGCGCAAATAAAAAAAAGCAACACACCACTCCCGGGAGGGCTCGAACCTCCAACCTTTCGGTTAACAGCCGATCGCGCTAGCCAATTGCGCCACAGAGACAGTCGTGCTCCACTCCCACCACCATCAGAACATATCTTCAAAGCTATCAGCGCAAAGAAAAAAGCAACACACCACTCCCGGGAGAGGTCGAACCTCCAACCTTTCGGTTAACAGCCGATCGCGCTAGCCAATTGCGCCATGGAGACAATCCTGTTCCACTCTCACCACCATCAGAACATATCTTCAAAGCTATCAGCCCAAAGAAATAAAAGCAACACACCACTCCTGGGAGGGCTCGAACCTCCAACCTTTCAGTTAACAGCCCATCGCGCTAGCCAATTGCGAAACGGAGACAGTCGTGCTCCACTCTCACCACCATCACAACATATCTTCAAAGCTATCAGCCCAAAGAAAAAAAAGCACCACGCCACCACCGCATGGGCTCGAACCTCCAACCTTTCGGTTACCAGCCGATCGCGCTAGCCGATTGCGCCACGGAGACAGTCCTGCTCCACTCTCACCACCATCAGAACATATCTTCAAAGCTATCAGCCCAAAGAAAAAAAAGTAACACACCACTCCCGGGAGGGCTCGAACCTCCAACCTTTCGGTTAACAGCCGATCGCGCTAGCCAATTGCGCCACGGAGACAGTCATGCTCCACCCTCACCACCGTCAGAACATTTCTTCAGAGCTATCAGCCCAAAGGAAAAAAAGCGCCGCACCACCACCGGGTGGGCTCGAGCGTCCAACCTTTCGGTTAGTAGCTCATCGCGCTAGCCAATTACGCCACAGAGACAGTCGTGCTTCACTCTCACCACCATCAGAACATATCTTCAAAGCTATCAGCGCAAAGAAAAAAGCAACACACCACTCCCGGGAGGGCTCGAACCTCCAACCTTTCGGTTAACAGCCGATCGCGCTAGCCAATTGCGCCAAGGAGACAGTCATTCTTCACTCTCACCACCGTCAGAACATTTCTTCAGAGCTATCAGCCCAAAGAAAAAAAAAGCGCCGCACCACCATCCGGTGGGCTCGAACCTCCAACCTTTCAGTTAACAGCCCATCGCGCTAGCCAATTGCGCCAAGGGGACAGTCGTGCTCCACTCTCACCACCATCAAAACATATTTTCAAAGCTATCAGCGCAAATAAAAAAAAGCAACACACCACTCCCGGGAGGGCTCGAACCTCCAACCTTTCGGTTAACAGCCGATCGCGCTAGCCAATTGCGCCACGGAGACAGTCGTGCTCCACTCCCACCACCATCAGAACATTTCTTCAGAGCTATCAGCCCAAAGGAAAAAAAGCGCCGCACCACCACCGGGTGGGCTCGAGCGTCCAACCTCTCGGTTAATAGCCCATCGCGCTAGCCAATTACGCCACAGAGACAGTCGTGCTCCACTCTCACCACCATCAGAACATATCTTCAAAGCTATCAGCGCAAAGAAAAAAGCAACACACCACTCCCGGGAGGGCTCGAACCTCCAACCTTTCGGTTAACAGCCGATCGCGCTAGCCAATTGCGCCAAGGAGACAGTCGTGCTCCACTCTCACCACCATCACAACATATCTTCAAAGCTATCAGCCCAAAGAAAAAAAAGCACCACGCAACCACCGCATGGGCTCGAACCTCCAACCTTTCGGTTACCAGCCGATCGCGCTAGCCGATTGCGCCACGGAGACAGTCCTGCTCCACTCTCACCACCATCAGAACATATCTTCAAAGCTATCAGCCCAAAGAAAAAAAAGCAACACACCACTCCCGGGAGGGCTCGAACCTCCAACCTTTCGGTTAACAGCCGATCGCGCTAGCCAATTGCGCCACGGAGACAGTCATGCTCCACTCTCACCACCGTCAGAACATTTCTTCAGAGCTATCAGCGCAAAGAAAAAAAAGCAACACACCACTCCCGGGAGGGCTCGAACCTCCAACCTTTCGGTTAACAGCCCATTGCGCTAGCCAATTGCGCCACAGAGACAGTCGTGCTCCACTCCCACCACCATCAGAACATATCTTCAAAGCTATCAGCGCAAAGAAAAAAGCAACACACCACTCCCGGGAGAGGCCGAACCTCCAACCTTTCGGTTAACAGCCGATTGCGCTAGCCGATTGCGCCACGGAGACAGTCCTGCTCCACTCTCACCACCGTCAGAACAATTCTTCAGAGCTATCAGCCCAAAGGAAAAAAAGCGCCGCACCACCACTGGGTGGGCTCGAACCTCCAACCTTTTGGTTAACACCCGATCGCGCTAGCCAATTGCGCAGCGGAGAGAGTCGTACTCTACTCTCACCACCAACAGAACATATCTTCAAAGCTATCAGCGCAAAGAAAAAAGCAACACACCACTCCCGGGAGGGCTTGAACCTCGAACCTTTCGGTTAACAGCCAATCGCGCTAGCCAATTCTGCCACGGAGACAGTCGTGCTCCACTCTCACCACCGTCAGAACATTTCTTCAGAGCTATCAGCCCAAAGAAAAGAAGCGCCGCACCACCACCAGGTGGGCTCGAACCTCCAACCCTTCGGTTAACAGCCGATCGCGCTAGCCAATAGCGCCATGGAGACAGTCCTCCTCCACTCTCACCACCATCAGAACATATCTTCAAAGCTATCAGCCCAAAGAAAAAAAAGCAACACACCAATCCTGGGTGGGCTCGAACCTCCTACCTTTCAGTTAACAGCCCATCGCGCTAGCCAATTGCGCCACGGAGAGAGTCGTGCTCCAATCACACCACCATCACAACATATCTTCAAAGCTATCAGCCCAAAGAAAAAAAAAGCACGGCACCGCCACCGCGTGGGCTCGAACCTCCAACCTCTCGGTTACCAGCCAATCGCGCTAGCCAATTGCGCAAACGAGACAGTCCTGCTCCACTCTCACCACCATCACAACATATCTTCAAAGCTATCAGCCCAAAGAAAAAAGCACCACACCACCACCGCATGGGCTCGAACCTCCAACCTTTCGGTAACCAGCCGATCGCGCTAGCCGATTGCGCCACGGAGACAGTCCTGCTCCACTCTCACCACCATCAGAACATATCTTCAAAGCTATCAGCCCAAAGAAAAAAAAGCAACACACCACTCCCGGGAGGGCTCGAACCTCCAACCTTTCAGTTAACAGCCGATCGCGCTAGCCAATTGCGCCACGGAGACAGTCATGCTCCACTCTCACCACCGTCAGAACATTTCTTCAGAGCTATCAGCCCAAAGGAAAAAAAGCGCCGCACCACCACCGGGTGGGCTCGAGCGTCCAACCTTTCGGTTAATAGCCCATCGCGCTAGCCAATTACGCCACAGAGACAGTCGTGCTCCACTCTCACCACCATCAGAACATATCTTCAAAGCTATCAGCGCAAAGAAAAAAGCAACACACCACTCCCGGGAGGGCTCGAACCTCCAACCTTTCGGTTAACAGCCGATCGCGCTAGCCAATTGCGCCAAAGAGACAGTCATGCTTCACTCTCACCACCGTCAGAACATTTCTTCAGAGCTATCAGCCCAAAGAAAAAAAGCGCCGCACCACCATCGGGTGGGCTCGAACCTCCAACCTTTCGGTTAACAGCCCATCACGCTAGCCAATTGCGCCACGGAGACAGTCATGCTCCACTCTCACTACAGTCAGAACATTTCTTCAGAGCTATCAGCCCAAAGAAAAAAAAGCGCCGCACCACCACCGGGTGGGCTCAAACCACCAACCTTTCGCTTAACAGTCGATCACGCTAGCCAATTGCGCCATGGAGACAGTCGTGCTCCACTCTCGCCACCATCAGAACATATTTTCAAAGCTATCAGCGCAAATAAAAAAAAGCAACACACCACTCCCGGGAGGGCTCGAACCTCCAACCTTTCGGTTAACAGCCGATCGCGCTAGCCAATTGCGCCACAGAGACAGTCGTGCTCCACTCCCACCACCATCAGAACATATCTTCAAAGCTATCAGCGCAAAGAAAAAAGCAACACACCACTCCCGGGAGAGGTCGAACCTCCAACCTTTCGGTTAACAGCCGATCGCGCTAGCCAATTGCGCCACGGAGACAATCCTGTTCCACTCTCACCACCATCAGAACATATCTTCAAAGCTATCAGCCCAAAGAAATAAAAGCAACACACCACTCCTGGGAGGGCTCGAACCTCCAACCTTTCAGTTAACAGCCCATCGCGCTAGCCAATTGCGAAACGGAGACAGTCGTGCTCCACTCTCACCACCATCACAACATATCTTCAAAGCTATCAGCCCAAAGAAAAAAAAGCACCACGCCACCACCGCATGGGCTCGAACCTCCAACCTTTCGGTTACCAGCCGATCGCGCTAGCCGATTGCGCCACGGAGACAGTCCTGCTCCACTCTCACCACCATCAGAACATATCTTCAAAGCTATCAGCCCAAAGAAAAAAAAGTAACACACCACTCCCGGGAGGGCTCGAACCTCCAACCTTTCGGTTAACAGCCGATCGCGCTAGCCAATTGCGCCACGGAGACAGTCATGCTCCACCCTCACCACCGTCAGAACATTTCTTCAGAGCTATCAGCCCAAAGGAAAAAAAGCGCCGCACCACCACCGGGTGGGCTCGAGCGTCCAACCTTTCGGTTAGTAGCTCATCGCGCTAGCCAATTACGCCACAGAGACAGTCGTGCTTCACTCTCACCACCATCAGAACATATCTTCAAAGCTATCAGCGCAAAGAAAAAAGCAACACACCACTCCCGGGAGGGCTCGAACCTCCAACCTTTCGGTTAACAGCCGATCGCGCTAGCCAATTGCGCCAAGGAGACAGTCATTCTTCACTCTCACCACCGTCAGAACATTTCTTCAGAGCTATCAGCCCAAAGAAAAAAAAAGCGCCGCACCACCATCCGGTGGGCTCGAACCTCCAACCTTTCAGTTAACAGCCCATCGCGCTAGCCAATTGCGCCAAGGGGACAGTCGTGCTCCACTCTCACCACCATCAGAACATATTTTCAAAGCTATCAGCGCAAATAAAAAAAAGCAACACACCACTCCCGGGAGGGCTCGAACCTCCAACCTTTCGGTTAACAGCCGATCGCGCTAGCCAATTGCGCCACGGAGACAGTCGTGCTCCACTCCCACCACCATCAGAACATATCTTCAAAGCTATCAGCGCAAAGAAAAAAGCAACACACCACTCCCGGGAGAGGTCGAACCTCCAACCTTTCGGTTAACAGCCGATCGCGCTAGCCAATTGCGCCATGGAGACAATCCTGCTCCACTCTCACCACCGTCAGAACAATTCTTCAGAGCTATCAGCCCAAAGGAAAAAAAGCGCCGAACCACCACTGGGTGGGCTCGAACCTCCAACCTTTTGGTTAACACCCGATCGCGCTAGCCAATTGCGCAACGGAGAGAGTCGTGCTCTACTCTCACCACCAACAGAACATATCTTCAAAGCTATCAGCGCAAAGAAAAAAGCAACACACCACTCCCGGGAGGGCTTGAACCTCGAACCTTTCGGTTAACAGCCGATTTCGCTAGCCAATTGCGCCACGGAGACAGTCCTGCTCCACTCTCGCCATCATCAGAACATATCTTCAAAGCTATCAGCCCAAAGAAAAAAAAGCGCTGCACCACCACCGAGTGGGCTCGAACCTCCAACCTTTCGGTTAACAGCCGATCGCGCCAGCCAATTGCGCCACGGAGACAGTCGTGCTCCACCCTCCTCCCCGTCCGAACATTTCTTCAGAGCTATCAGCCCAAAGAAAAAGAAGCGCCGCACCACCACCGGGTGGGCTCGAACCTCCAACTATTCGGTTAACAGCCGATCACGCTAGCCAATTGCGCCACGGAGACAGTCGTGCTCCACTTCCACCACCATCAGAACATATCTTCAAAGCTATCAGCGCAAAGAAAAAAGCAACACAACACTCCCGGGAGAGCTCGAACCTCCAACCTTTCGGTTAACAGCCGATCGCGCTAGCCAATTGCGACACGGAGACAGTCCTGCTCCACTCTCACCACCGTCAGAACATTTCTTCAGAGCTATCAGCCCAAAGAAAAAAAAGCGCCGCACCACCAGCAGGTGGGCTCGAACCTCTAACCTTTCGGTTAACAGCCCATCGCGCTAGCCAATTGCGCCACGGAGAGAGTCATGCTCCACTCTCACCACCGTCAGAACATTTCTTCAGAGCTATCAGCCCAAAGAAAAAAAAGCGCCGCACCACCACCAGGTGGGCTCGAACCTCCAACCTTTCGGTTAATAGCCCATCGCGCTAGCCAATTACGCCACGGAAACAGTCGTGCTCTACTCTCACCACCATCAGAACATATCTTCAAAGCTATAAGCGCAAAGAAAAAAAGCAACACACCACTCCCGGGAGGGCTCGAACCTCCAACCTTTCGGTTAACAGCCCATTGCGCTAGCCAATTGCGCCACAGAGACAGTCGTGCTCCACTCCCACCACCATCAGAACATATATTCAAAGCTATCAGCGCAAAGAAAAAAGCAACACACCACTCCCGGGAGAGGTCGAACCTCCAACCTTTCGGTTAACAGCCGATTGCGCTAGCCGATTGCGCCACGGAGACAGTCCTGCTCCACTCTCACCACCATCAGAACAATTCTTCAGAGCTATCAGCCCAAAGGAAAAAAAGCGCCGCACCACCACTGGGTGGGCTCGAACCTCCAACCTTTTGGTTAACACCCGATCGCGCTAGCCAATTGCGCAACGGAGAGAGTCGTACTCTACTCTCACCACCAACAGAACATATCTTCAAAGCTATCAGCGCAAAGAAAAAAGCAACACACCACTCCCGGGAGGGCTTGAACCTCGAACCTTTCGGTTAACAGCCAATCGCGCTAGCCAATTCTGCCACGGAGACAGTCGTGCTCCACTCTCACCACCGTCAGAACATTTCTTCAGAGCTATCAGCCCAAAGAAAAGAAGCGCCGCACCACCACCAGGTGGGCTCGAACCTCCAACCCTTCGGTTAACAGCCGATCGCGCTAGCCAATAGCGCCATGGAGACAGTCCTCCTCCATTCTCACCACCATCAGAACATATCTTCAAAGCTATCAGCCCAAAGAAAAAAAAGCAACACACCAATCCTGGGTGGGCTCGAACCTCCTACCTTTCAGTTAACAGCCCATCGCGCTAGCCAATTGCGCCACGGAGAGAGTCGTGCTCCAATCACACCACCATCACAACATATCTTCAAAGCTATCAGCCCAAAGAAAAAAAAAGCACGGCACCGCCACCGCGTGGGCTCGAACCTCCAACCTCTCGGTTACCAGCCAATCGCGCTAGCCAATTGCGCAAAGGAGACAGTCCTGCTCCACTCTCACCACCATCACAACATATCTTCAAAGCTATCAGCCCAAAGAAAAAAGCACCACACCACCACCGCATGGGCTCGAACCTCCAACCTTTCGGTAACCAGCCGATCGCGCTAGCCGATTGCGCCACGGAGACAGTCCTGCTCCACTCTCACCACCATCAGAACATATCTTCAAAGCTATCAGCCCAAAGAAAAAAAAGCAACACACCACTCCCGGGAGGGCTCGAACCTCCAACCTTTCAGTTAACAGCCGATCGCGCTAGCCAATTGCGCCACGGAGACAGTCATGCTCCACTCTCACCACCGTCAGAACATTTCTTCAGAGCTATCAGCCCAAAGGAAAAAAAGCGCCGCACCACCACCGGGTGGGCTCGAGCGTCCAACCTTTCGGTTAATAGCCCATCGCGCTAGCCAATTACGCCACAGAGACAGTCGTGCTCCACTCTCACCACCATCAGAACATATCTTCAAAGCTATCAGCGCAAAGAAAAAAGCAACACACCACTCCCGGGAGGGCTCGAACCTCCAACCTTTCGGTTAACAGCCGATCGCGCTAGCCAATTGCGCCGAAGAGACAGTCATGCTTCACTCTCACCACCGTCAGAACATTTCTTCAGAGCTATCAGCCCAAAGAAAAAAAGCGCCGCACCACCATCGGGTGGGCTCGAACCTCCAACCTTTCGGTTAACAGCCCATCACGCTAGCCAATTGCGCCACGGAGACAGTCATGCTCCACTCTCACTACAGTCAGAACATTTCTTCAGAGCTATCAGCCCAAAGAAAAAAAAGCGCCGCACCACCACCGGGTGGGCTCAAACCACCAACCTTTCGCTTAACAGTCGATCACGCTAGCCAATTGCGCCATGGAGACAGTCGTGCTCCACTCTCGCCACCATCAGAACATATTTTCAAAGCTATCAGCGCAAATAAAAAAAAGCAACACACCACTCCCGGGAGGGCTCGAACCTCCAACCTTTCGGTTAACAGCCGATCGCGCTAGCCAATTGCGCCACAGAGACAGTCGTGCTCCACTCCCACCACCATCAGAACATATCTTCAAAGCTATCAGCGCAAAGAAAAAAGCAACACACCACTCCCGGGAGAGGTCGAACCTCCAACCTTTCGGTTAACAGCCGATCGCGCTAGCCAATTGCGCCATGGAGACAATCCTGTTCCACTCTCACCACCATCAGAACATATCTTCAAAGCTATCAGCCCAAAGAAATAAAAGCAACACACCACTCCTGGGAGGGCTCGAACCTCCAACCTTTCAGTTAACAGCCCATCGCGCTAGCCAATTGCGAAACGGAGACAGTCGTGCTCCACTCTCACCACCATCACAACATATCTTCAAAGCTATCAGCCCAAAGAAAAAAAAGCACCACGCCACCACCGCATGGGCTCGAACCTCCAACCTTTCGGTTACCAGCCGATCGCGCTAGCCGATTGCGCCACGGAGACAGTCCTGCTCCACTCTCACCACCATCAGAACATATCTTCAAAGCTATCAGCCCAAAGAAAAAAAAGTAACACACCACTCCCGGGAGGGCTCGAACCTCCAACCTTTCGGTTAACAGCCGATCGCGCTAGCCAATTGCGCCACGGAGACAGTCATGCTCCACCCTCACCACCGTCAGAACATTTCTTCAGAGCTATCAGCCCAAAGGAAAAAAAGCGCCGCACCACCACCGGGTGGGCTCGAGCGTCCAACCTTTCGGTTAGTAGCTCATCGCGCTAGCCAATTACGCCACAGAGACAGTCGTGCTTCACTCTCACCACCATCAGAACATATCTTCAAAGCTATCAGCGCAAAGAAAAAAGCAACACACCACTCCCGGGAGGGCTCGAACCTCCAACCTTTCGGTTAACAGCCGATCGCGCTAGCCAATTGCGCCAAGGAGACAGTCATTCTTCACTCTCACCACCGTCAGAACATTTCTTCAGAGCTATCAGCCCAAAGAAAAAAAAAGCGCCGCACCACCATCCGGTGGGCTCGAACCTCCAACCTTTCAGTTAACAGCCCATCGCGCTAGCCAATTGCGCCAAGGGGACAGTCGTGCTCCACTCTCACCACCATCAGAACATATTTTCAAAGCTATCAGCGCAAATAAAAAAAAGCAACACACCACTCCCGGGAGGGCTCGAACCTCCAACCTTTCGGTTAACAGCCGATCGCGCTAGCCAATTGCGCCACGGAGACAGTCGTGCTCCACTCCCACCACCATCAGAACATATCTTCAAAGCTATCAGCGCAAAGAAAAAAGCAACACACCACTCCCGGGAGAGGTCGAACCTCCAACCTTTCGGTTAACAGCCGATCGCGCTAGCCAATTGCGCCATGGAGACAATCCTGCTCCACTCTCACCACCGTCAGAACAATTCTTCAGAGCTATCAGCCCAAAGGAAAAAAAGCGCCGAACCACCACTGGGTGGGCTCGAACCTCCAACCTTTTGGTTAACACCCGATCGCGCTAGCCAATTGCGCAACGGAGAGAGTCGTGCTCTACTCTCACCACCAACAGAACATATCTTCAAAGCTATCAGCGCAAAGAAAAAAGCAACACACCACTCCCGGGAGGGCTTGAACCTCGAACCTTTCGGTTAACAGCCGATTTCGCTAGCCAATTGCGCCACGGAGACAGTCCTGCTCCACTCTCGCCATCATCAGAACATATCTTCAAAGCTAACAGCCCAAAGAAAAAAAAGCGCTGCACCACCACCGAGTGGGCTCGAACCTCCAACCTTTCGGTTAACAGCCGATCGCGCCAGCCAATTGCGCCACGGAGACAGTCGTGCTCCACCCTCCTCCCCGTCCGAACATTTCTTCAGAGCTATCAGCCCAAAGAAAAAGAAGCGCCGCACCACCACCGGGTGGGCTCGAACCTCCAACTATTCGGTTAACAGCCGATCACGCTAGCCAATTGCGCCACGGAGACAGTCGTGCTCCACTTCCACCACCATCAGAACATATCTTCAAAGCTATCAGCGCAAAGAAAAAAGCAACACAACACTCCCGGGAGAGCTCGAACCTCCAACCTTTCGGTTAACAGCCGATCGCGCTAGCCAATTGCGACACGGAGACAGTCCTGCTCCACTCTCACCACCGTCAGAACATTTCTTCAGAGCTATCAGCCCAAAGAAAAAAAAGCGCCGCACCACCAGCAGGTGGGCTCGAACCTCTAACCTTTCGGTTAACAGCCCATCGCGCTAGCCAATTGCGCCACGGAGAGAGTCATGCTCCACTCTCACCACCGTCAGAACATTTCTTCAGAGCTATCAGCCCAAAGAAAAAAAAGCGCCGCACCACCACCAGGTGGGCTCGAACCTCCAACCTTTCGGTTAATAGCCCATCGCGCTAGCCAATTACGCCACGGAAACAGTCGTGCTCCACTCTCACCACCATCAGAACATATCTTCAAAGCTATAAGCGCAAAGAAAAAAAGCAACACACCACTCCCGGGAGGGCTCGAACCTCCAACCTTTCGGTTAACAGCCCATTGCGCTAGCCAATTGCGCCACAGAGACAGTCGTGCTCCACTCCCACCACCATCAGAACATATATTCAAAGCTATCAGCGCAAAGAAAAAAGCAACACACCACTCCCGGGAGAGGTCGAACCTCCAACCTTTCGGTTAACAGCCGATTGCGCTAGCCGATTGCGCCACGGAGACAGTCCTGCTCCACTCTCACCACCATCAGAACAATTCTTCAGAGCTATCAGCCCAAAGGAAAAAAAGCGCCGCACCACCACTGGGTGGGCTCGAACCTCCAACCTTTTGGTTAACACCCGATCGCGCTAGCCAATTGCGCAACGGAGAGAGTCGTACTCTACTCTCACCACCAACAGAACATATCTTCAAAGCTATCAGCGCAAAGAAAAAAGCAACACACCACTCCCGGGAGGGCTTGAACCTCGAACCTTTCGGTTAACAGCCAATCGCGCTAGCCAATTCTGCCACGGAGACAGTCGTGCTCCACTCTCACCACCGTCAGAACATTTCTTCAGAGCTATCAGCCCAAAGAAAAAAAAGCGCCGCACCACCACCAGGTGGGCTCGAACCTTCAACCCTTCGGTTAACAGCCGATCGCGCTAGCCAATAGCGCCATGGAGACAGTCCTCCTCCACTCTCACCACCATCAGAACATATCTTCAAAGCTATCAGCCCAAAGAAAAAAAGCAACACACCAATCCTGGGTGGGCTCGAACCTCCAACCTTTCAGTTAACAGCCCATCGCGCTAGCCAATTGCGCCACGGAGAGAGTCGTGCTCCAATCACACCACCATCACAACATATCTTCAAAGCTATCAGCCCAAAGAAAAAAAAGCACGGCACCGCCACCGCGTGGGCTCGAACCTCCAACCTCTCGGTTACCAGCCGATCGCGCTAGCCAATTGCGCCACGGAGACAGTCCTGCTCCACTCTCACCACCATCACAACATATCTTCAAAGCTATCAGCCCAAAGAAAAAAGCACCACACCGCCACCGCATGGGCTCGAACCTCCAACCTTTCGGTTACCAGCCGATCGCGCTAGCCGATTGCGCCACGGAGACAGTCCTGCTCCACTCTCATCACCATCAGAACATATCTTCAAAGCTATCAGCCCAAAGAAAAAAAAGCAACACACCACTCCCGGGAGGGCTCGAACCTCCAACCTTTCAGTTAACAGCCGATCGCGCTAGCCAATTGCGCCACGGAGACAGTCATGCTCCACTCTCACCACCGTCAGAACATTTCTTCAGAGCTATCAGCCCAAAGGAAAAAAAGCGCCGCACCACCACCGGGTGGGCTCGAGCGTCCAACCTTTCGATTAATAGCCCATCGCGCTAGCCAATAACGCCACAGAGACAGTCGTGCTCCACTCTCACCACCATCAGAACATATCTTCAAAGCTATCAGCGCAAAGAAAAAAGCAACACACCACTCCCGGGAGGGCTCGAACCTCCAACCTTTCGGTTAACAGCCGATCGCGCTAGCCAATTGCGCCAAGGAGACAGTCATGCTTCACTCTCACCACCGTCAGAACATTTCTTCAGAGCTATCAGCCCAAAGAAAAAAAGCGACGCACCACCATCGGGTGGGCTCGAACCTCCAACCTTTCGGTTAACAGCCCATCACGCTAGCCAATTGCGCCACGGAGACAGTCATGCTCCACTCTCACTACAGTCAGAACATTTCTTCAGAGCTATCAGCCCAAAGAAAAAAAAGCGCCGCACCACCACCGGGTGGGCTCAAACCACCAACCTTTCGCTTAACAGTCGATCACGCTAGCCAATTGCGCCATGGAGACAGTCGTGCTCCACTTTCACCACCATCAGAACATATTTTCAAAGCTATCAGCGCAAATAAAAAAAAGCAACACACCACTCCCGGGAGGGCTCGAACCTCCAACCTTTCGGTTAACAGCCGATCGCGCTAGCCAATTGCGCCACGGAGACAGTCGTGCTCCACTCCCACCACCATCAGAACATATCTTCAAAGCTATCAGCGCAAAGAAAAAAGCAACACACCACTCCCAGGAGAGGTCGAACCTCCAACCTTTCGGTTAACAGCCGATCGCGCTAGCCAATTGCGCCATGGAGACAATCCTGTTCCACTCTCACCACCATCAGAACATATCTTCAAAGCTATCAGCCCAAAGAAATAAAAGCAACACACCACTCCTGGGAGGGCTCGAACCTCCAACCTTTCAGTTAACAGCCCATCGCGCTAGCCAATTGCGCCACGGAGACAGTCGTGCTCCACTTTCACCACCATCACAACATATCTTCAAAGCTATCAGCCCAAAGAAAAAAAAGCACCACGCCACCACCGCATGGGCTCGAACCTCCAACCTTTCGGTTACCAGCCGATCGCGCTAGCCGATTGCGCCACGGAGACAGTCCTGCTCCACTCTCACCACCATCAGAACATATCTTCAAAGCTATCAGCCCAAAGAAAAAAAGCAACACACCACTCCCGGGAGGGCTCGAACCTCCAACCTTTCGGTTAACAGCCGATCGCGCTAGCCAATTGCGCCACGGAGACAGTCATGCTCCACTCTCACCACCGTCAGAACATTTCTTCAGAGCTATCAGCCCAAAGGAAAAAAAGCGCCGCACCACCACCGGGTGGGCTCGAGCGTCCAACCTTTCAGTTAATAGCTCATCGCGCTAGCCAATTACGCCACAGAGACAGTCGTGCTCCACTCTCACCACCATCAGAACATATCTTCAAAGCTATCAGCGCAAAGAAAAAAGCAACACACCACTCCCGGGAGGGCTCGAACCTCCAACCTTTCGGTTAACAGCCGATCGCGCTAGCCAATTGCGCCAAGGAGACAGTCATTCTTCACTCTCACCACCGTCAGAACATTTCTTCAGAGCTATCAGCCCAAAGAAAAAAAAGCGCCGCACCACCATCCGGTGGGCTCGAACCTCCAACCTTTCAGTTACCAGCCCATCGCGCTAGCCAATTGCGCCACCGAGACAGTCATGCTCCACTCTCACTACAGTCAGAACATTTCTTCAGAGCTATCATCCCAAAGAAAAAAAAGCGCCGCACCACCACCGGGTGGGCTCAAACCTCCAACCTTTCGCTTAACAGTCGATCACGCTAGCCAATTGCGCCATGGAGACAGTCGTGCTCCACTCTCACCACCATCAGAACATATCTTCAAAGCTATCAGCGCAAATAAAAAAAAGCAACACACCACTCCCGGGAGGGCTCGAACCTCCAACCTTTCGGTTAACAGCCGATCGCGCTAGCCAATTGCGCCACGGAGACAGTCGTGCTCCACTCCCACCACCATCAGAACATATCTTCAAAGCTATCAGCGCAAAGACAAAAGCAACACACCACTCCCGGGAGAGGTCAAACCTCCAACCTTTCGGTTAACAGCCGATTGCGCTAGCCGATTGCGCCACGGAGACAGTCCTGCTCCACTCTCACCACCGTCAGAACAATTCTTCAGAGCTATCAGCCCAAAGGAAAAAAAGCGCCGCACCACCACTGGGTGGGCTCGAACCTCCAACCTTTTGGTTAACACCCGATCGCGCTAGCCAATTGCGCAACGGAGAGAGTCGTGCTCTACTCTCACCACCAACAGAACATATCTTCAAAGCTATCAGCCCAAAGAAAAAAAAGCGCCGCACCACCAGCAGGTGGGCTCGAACCTCTAACCTTTCGGTTAACAGCCCATCGCGCTAGCCAATTGCGCCACGGAGAGAGTCATGCTCCACTCTCACCACCGTCAGAACATTTCTTCAGAGCTATCAGCCCAAAGAAAAAAAAGCGCCGCACCACCACCAGGTGGGCTCGAACCTCCAACCTTTCGGTTAATAGCCCATCGCGCTAGCCAATTACGCCACGGAAACAGTCGTGCTCCACTCTCACCACCATCAGAACATATCTTCAAAGCTATAAGCGCAAAGAAAAAAAGCAACACACCACTCCCGGGAGGGCTCGAACCTCCAACCTTTCGGTTAACAGCCCATTGCGCTAGCCAATTGCGCCACAGAGACAGTCGTGCTCCACTCCCACCACCATCAGAACATATATTCAAAGCTATCAGCGCAAAGAAAAAAGCAACACACCACTCCCGGGAGAGGTCGAACCTCCAACCTTTCGGTTAACAGCCGATTGCGCTAGCCGATTGCGCCACGGAGACAGTCCTGCTCAACTCTCACCACCATCAGAACAATTCTTCAGAGCTATCAGCCCAAAGGAAAAAAAGCGCCGCACCACCACTGGGTGGGCTCGAACCTCCAACCTTTTGGTTAACACCCGATCGCGCTAGCCAATTGCGCAACGGAGACAGTCGTACTCTACTCTCACCACCAACAGAACATATCTTCAAAGCTATCAGCGCAAAGAAAAAAGCAACACACCACTCCCGGGAGGGCTTGAACCTCGAACCTTTCGGTTAACAGCCAATCGCGCTAGCCAATTCTGCCACGGAGACAGTCGTGCTCCACTCTCACCACCGTCAGAACATTTCTTCAGAGCTATCAGCCCAAAGAAAAAAAAGCGCCGCACCACCACCAGGTGGGCTCGAACCTTCAACCCTTCGGTTAACAGCCGATCGCGCTAGCCAATAGCGCCATGGAGACAGTCCTCCTCCACTCTCACCACCATCAGAACATATCTTCAAAGCTATCAGCCCAAAGAAAAAAAGCAACACACCAATCCTGGGTGGGCTCGGACCTCCAACCTTTCAGTTAACAGCCCATCGCGCTAGCCAATTGCGCCACGGAGAGAGTCGTGCTCCAATCACACCACCATCACAACATATCTTCAAAGCTATCAGCCCAAAGAAAAAAAAGCACGGCACCGCCACCGCGTGGGCTCGAACCTCCAACCTCTTGGTTACCAGCCGATCGCGCTAGCCAATTGCGCCACGGAGACAGTCCTGCTCCACTCTCACCACCATCACAACATATCTTCAAAGCTATCAGCCCAAAGAAAAAAGCACCACACCGCCACCGCATGGGCTCGAACCTCCAACCTTTCGGTTACCAGCCGATCGCGCTAGCCGATTGCGCCACGGAGACAGTCCTGCTCCACTCTCACCACCATCAGAACATATCTTCAAAGCTATCAGCCCAAAGAAAAAAAAGCAACACACCACTCCCGGGAGGGCTCGAACCTCCAACCTTTCAGTTAACAGCCGATCGCGCTAGCCAATTGCGCCACGGAGACAGTCATGCTCCACTCTCACCACCGTCAGAACATTTCTTCAGAGCTATCAGCCCAAAGGAAAAAAAGCGCCGCACCACCACCGGGTGGGCTCGAGCGTCCAACCTTTCGATTAATAGCCCATCGCGCTAGCCAATAACGCCACAGAGACAGTCGTGCTCCACTCTCACCACCATCAGAACATATCTTCAAAGCTATCAGCGCAAAGAAAAAAGCAACACACCACTCCCGGGAGGGCTCGAACCTCCAACCTTTCGGTTAACAGCCGATCGCGCTAGCCAATTGCGCCAAGGAGACAGTCATGCTTCACTCTCACCACCGTCAGAACATTTCTTCAGAGCTATCAGCCCAAAGAAAAAAAGCGACGCACCACCATCGGGTGGGCTCGAACCTCCAACCTTTCGGTTAACAGCCCATCACGCTAGCCAATTGCGCCACGGAGACAGTCATGCTCCACTCTCACTACAGTCAGAACATTTCTTCAGAGCTATCAGCCCAAAGAAAAAAAAGCGCCGCACCACCACCGGGTGGGCTCAAACCACCAACCTTTCGCTTAACAGTCGATCACGCTAGCCAATTGCGCCATGGAGACAGTCGTGCTCCACTTTAACCACCATCAGAACATATTTTCAAAGCTATCAGCGCAAATAAAAAAAAGCAACACACCACTCCCGGGAGGGCTCGAACCTCCAACCTTTCGGTTAACAGCCGATCGCGCTAGCCAATTGCGCCACGGAGACAGTCGTGCTCCACTCCCACCACCATCAGAACATATCTTCAAAGCTATCAGCGCAAAGAAAAAAGCAACACACCACTCCCAGGAGAGGTCGAACCTCCAACCTTTCGGTTAACAGCCGATCGCGCTAGCCAATTGCGCCATGGAGACAATCCTGTTCCACTCTCACCACCATCAGAACATATCTTCAAAGCTATCAGCCCAAAGAAATAAAAGCAACACACCACTCCTGGGAGGGCTCGAACCTCCAACCTTTCAGTTAACAGCCCATCGCGCTAGCCAATTGCGCCACGGAGACAGTCGTGCTCCACTCTCACCACCATCACAACATATCTTCAAAGCTATCAGCCCAAAGAAAAAAAAGCACCACGCCACCACCGCATGGGCTCGAACCTCCAACCTTTCGGTTACCAGCCGATCGCGCTAGCCGATTGCGCCACGGAGACAGTCCTGCTCCACTCTCACCACCATCAGAACATATCTTCAAAGCTATCAGCCCAAAGAAAAAAAAGCAACACACCACTCCCGGGAGGGCTCGAACCTCCAACCTTTCGGTTAACAGCCGATCGCGCTAGCCAATTGCGCCACGGAGACAGTCATGCTCCACTCTCACCACCGTCAGAACATTTCTTCAGAGCTATCAGCCCAAAGGAAAAAAAGCGCCGCACCACCACCGGGTGGGCTCGAGCGTCCAACCTTTCAGTTAATAGCTCATCGCGCTAGCCAATTACGCCACAGAGACAGTCGTGCTCCACTCTCACCACCATCAGAACATATCTTCAAAGCTATCAGCGCAAAGAAAAAAGCAACACACCACTCCCGGGAGGGCTCGAACCTCCAACCTTTCGGTTAACAGCCGATCGCGCTAGCCAATTGCGCCAAGGAGACAGTCATTCTTCACTCTCACCACCGTCAGAACATTTCTTCAGAGCTATCAGCCCAAAGAAAAAAAAGCGCCGCACCACCATCCGGTGGGCTCGAACCTCCAACCTTTCAGTTACCAGCCCATCGCGCTAGCCAATTGCGCCACCGAGACAGTCATGCTCCACTCTCACTACAGTCAGAACATTTCTTCAGAGCTATCATCCCAAAGAAAAAAAAGCGCCGCACCACCACCGGGTGGGCTCAAACCTCCAACCTTTCGCTTAACAGTCGATCACGCTAGCCAATTGCGCCATGGAGACAGTCGTGCTCCACTCTCACCACCATCAGAACATATCTTCAAAGCTATCAGCGCAAATAAAAAAAAGCAACACACCACTCCCGGGAGGGCTCGAACCTCCAACCTTTCGGTTAACAGCCGATCGCGCTAGCCAATTGCGCCACGGAGACAGTCGTGCTCCACTCCCACCACCATCAGAACATATCTTCAAAGCTATCAGCGCAAAGACAAAAGCAACACACCACTCCCGGGAGAGGTCAAACCTCCAACCTTTCGGTTAACAGCCGATTGCGCTAGCCGATTGCGCCACGGAGACAGTCCTGCTCCACTCTCACCACCGTCAGAACAATTCTTCAGAGCTATCAGCCCAAAGGAAAAAAAGCGCCGCACCACCACTGGGTGGGCTCGAACCTCCAACCTTTTGGTTAACACCCGATCGCGCTAGCCAATTGCGCAACGGAGAGAGTCGTGCTCTACTCTCACCACCAACAGAACATATCTTCAAAGCTATCAGCCCAAAGAAAAAAAAGCGCCGCACCACCACCGAGTGGGCTCGAACCTCCAACCTTTCGGTTAACATCCGATCGCGCCAGCCAATTGCGACACGGAGACAGTCGTGCTCCACCCTCCTCCCCGTCAGAACATTTCTTCAGAGCTATCAGCCCAAGAAAAAAACAAGCGCCGCACCACCACCGGGTGGGCTCGAACCTCCAACTATTCGGTTAACAGCCGATCGCGCTAGCCAATTGCGCCACGGAGACAGTCGTGCTCCACTTCCACCACCGTCAGAACATATCTTCAAAGCTATCAGCGCAAAGAAAAAAGCAACACACCACTCCCGGGAGAGCTCGAACCTCCAACCATTCGGTTAACAGCCCATCGCGCTAGCCAATTGCGACACGGAGACAGTCCTGCTCCACTCTCACCACCGTCAGAACATTTCTTCAGAGCTATCAGCCCAAAAAAAAGCGCCGCACCACCATCGGGTGGGCTCGAACCTCCAACCTTTCGGTTAACAGCCCATCGCGCTAGCCAATTGCGCCACAGAGAGAGTCATGCTCCACTCTCACCACCGTCAGAACATTTCTTCAGAGCTATCAGCCCAAAGAAAAAAAGCGCCGCACCACCACCGGGTGGGCTCGAACCTCCAACCTTTCGGTTAATAGCCCATCGCGCTAGCCAATTACGCCACGGACACAGTCGTGCTCCACTCTCACCACCATCAGAACATATCTTCAAAGCTATAAGCGCAAAGAAAAAAAGCAACACACCACTCCCGGGAGGGCTCGAACCTCCAACCTTTCGGTTAACAGCCGATCGCGCTAGCCAATTGCGCCACGGAGACAGTCATGCTCCACTCACACCACCGTCAGAACATTTCTTCAGAGCTATCAGCCCAAAGGAAAAAAAGCGCCGCAACACCACCGGGTGGGCTCGAGCGTCCAACGTTTCGGTTAATAGCCCATCGCGCTAGCCAATTACGCCACAGAGACAGTCGTGCTCCACTCTCACCACCATCAGAACATATCTTCAAAGCTATCAGCGCAAAGAAAAAAGCAACACACCACTCCCGGGAGGGCTCCGAACCTCCAACCTTTCGGTTAACAGCCGATCGCGCTAGCCAATTGCGCCAAGGAGACAGTCATGCTTCACTCTCACCACCGTCAGAACATTTCTTCAGAGCTATCAGCCCAAAGAAAAAAAAGCGTCGCACCACCATCGGGTGGGCTCGAACCTCCAACCTTTCGGTTAACAGCCCATCGCGCTAGCCAATTGCGCCACGAAGACAGTCATGCTCCACTCTCACTACAGTCAGAACATTTCTTCAGAGCTATCAGCCCAAAGAAAAAAAAGCGCCGCACCACCACCGGGTGGGCTCAAACCTCCAACCTTTCGCTTAACAGTCGCTCACGCTAGCCAATTGCGCCATGGAGACAGTCGTGCTCCACTCTCACCACCATCAGAACATATCTTCAAAGCTATCAGCGCAAATAAAAAAAGCAACACACCACTCCCGGGAGGGCTCGAACCTCCAACCCTTCGGTTAACAGCCGATCGCGCTAGCCAATTGCGCCACGGAGACAGTCGTGCTCCACTCCCACCACCATCAGAACATATCTTCAAACCTATCAGCGCAAAGAAAAAAGCAACACACCACTCCCGGGAGAGGTCGAACCTCCAACCTTTCGGTTAACAGCCGATTGCGCTAGCCGATTGCGCCACGGAGACAGTCCTGCTCCACTCTCACCACCGTCAGAACAATTCTTCAGAGCTATCAGCCCAAAGGAAAAAAAGCGCCGCACCACCACTGGGTGGGCTCGAACCTCCAACCTTTTGGTTAACACCCGATCGCGCTAGCCAATTGCGCAACGGAGAGAGTCGTGCTCTACTCTCACCACCAACAGAACATATCTTCAAAGCTATCAGCGCAAAGAAAAAAGCAACACACCACTCCCGGGAGGGCTTGAACCTCGAACCTTTCGGTTAACAGCCGATCTCGCTAGCCAATTGCGCCACGGAGACAGTCCTGCTCCACTCTCACCACCATCAGAACATATCTTCAAAGCTATCAGCCCAAAGAAAAAAGCAACACACCAGTCCCGGGAGAGCTCCAACCTCCAACCTTTCGGTTAACAGCCGATCGCACTAGCCAATTGCGACACGGAGACAGTCCTGCTCCACTCTCATCACCGTCAGAACATTTCTTCAGAGCTATCAGCCCAAAGAAAAAAAAGCGCCGCACCACCATCGGGTGGGCTCGAACCTCCAACCTTTCGGTTAACAGCCCATCGCGCTAGCCAATTGCGCCACGGAGAGAGTCATGCTCCACTCTCACCACCGTCAGAACATTTCTTCAGAGCTATCAGCCCAAAGAAAAAAAGCGCCGCACCACCACCGGGTGGGCTCGAACCTCCAACCTTTCGGTTAATAGCCCATCGCGCTAGCCAATTACGCCACGGACACAGTCGTGCTCCACTCTCACCACCATCAGAACATATCTTCAAAGCTATAAGCGCAAAGAAAAAAAGCAACACACCACTCCCGGGAGGGCTCGAACCTCCAACCTTTCGGTTAACAGCCCATCGCGCTAGCCAATTGCGCCACGGAGACAGTCGAGCTCCACTCCCACCACCATCAGAACATATCTTCAAAGGTATCAGCGCAAAGAAAAAAGCAACACACCACTCCCGGGAGAGCTCGAACCTCCAACCTTTCAGTTAACAGCCCATCGCGCTAGCCAATTGCGCCACGGAGAGAGTCGTGCTCCAATCACACCACCATCACAACATATCTTCAAAGCTATCAGCCCAAAGAAAAAAAAAGCACGGCACCGCCACCGCGTGGGCTCGAACCTCCAACCTCTCGGTTACCAGCCGATCGCGCTAGCCAATTGCGCCACGGAGACAGTCCTGCTCCACTCTCACCACCATCACAACATATCTTCAAAGCTATCAGCCCAAAGAAAAAAGCACCACACCACCACCGCATGGGCTCGAACCTCCAACCTTTCAGTTACCAGCCGATCGCGCTAGCCGATTGCGCCACGGAGACAGTCCTGCTCCACTCTCACAACCATCAGAACATATCTTCAAAGCTATCAGCCCAAAGAAAAAAAAGCAACACACCACTCCCGGGAGGGCTCGAACCTCCAACCTTTCAGTTAACAGCCGATCGCGCTAGCCAATTGCGCCACGGAGACAGTCATGCTCCACTCTCACCACCGTCAGAACATTGCTTCAGAGCTATCAGCCCAAAGGAAAAAAAGCGCCGCACCACCACCGCGTGGGCTCGAGCGTCCAACCTTTCGGTTAATAGCCCATCGCGCTAGCCAATTACGCCACAGAGACAGTCGTGCTCCACTCTCACCACCATCAGAACATATCTTCAAAGCTATCAGCGCAAAGAAAAAAGCAACACACCACTCCCGGGAGGGCTCGAACCTCCAACCTTTCGGTTAACAGCCGATCGCGCTAGCCAATTGCGCCAAGGAGACAGTCATGCTTCACTCTCACCACCGTCAGAACATTTCTTCAGAGCTATCAGCCCAAAGAAAGAAAAGCGCCGCACCACCATCGGGTGGGCTCGAACCTCCAACCTTTCGGTTAACAGCCCATCACGCTAGCCAATTGCGCCACGGAGACAGTCATGCTCCACTCTCACTACTGTCAGAACATTTCTTCAGAGCTATCAGCCCAAAGAAAAAAAAGCGCCGCACCACCACTGGGTGGGCTCAAACCACCAACCTTTCGCTTAACAGTCGATCACGCTAGCCAATTGCGCCATGGAGACAGTCGTGCTCCACTCTCACCGCCATCAGAACATATTTTCAAAGCTATCAGCGCAAATAAAAAAAAAGCAACACACCACTCCCGGGAGGGCTCGCACCTCCAACCTTTCGGTTAACAGCCGATCGCGCTAGCCAATTGCGCCACGGAGACAGTCATGCTCTACTCCCACCACCATCAGAACATATCTTCAAAGCTATCAGCGCAAAGAAAAAAGCAACACACCACTCCCGGGAGAGGTCGAACCTCCAACCTTTCGGTTAACAGCCGATCGCGCTAGCCAATTGCGCCATGGAGACAATCCTGTTCCACTCTCACCACCATCAGAACATATCTTCAAAGCTATCAGCCCAAAGAAATAAAAGCAACACACCACTCCTGGGAGGGCTCGAACCTCCAACCTTTCAGTTAACAGCCCATCGCGCTAGCCAATTGCGCCACGGAGACAGTCGTGCTCCACTCTCACCACCATCACAACATATCTTCAAAGCTATCAGCCCAAAGAAAAAAAAGCACCACGCCACCACCGCATGGGCTCGAACCTCCAACCTTTCGGTTACCAGCCGATCGCGCTAGCCGATTGCGCCACGGAGACAGTCCTGCTCCACTCTCACCACCATCAGAACATATCTTCAAAGCTATCAGCCCAAAGAAAAAAAAGCAACACACCACTCCCGGGAGGGCTCGAACCTCCAACCTTTCGGTTAACAGCCGATCGCGCTAGCCAATTGCGCCACGGAGACAGTCATGCTCCACTCTCACCACCGTCAGAACATTTCTTCAGAGCTATCAGCCCAAAGGAAAAAAAGCGCCGCACCACCACCGGGTGGGCTCGAGCGTCCAACCTTTCAGTTAATAGCTCATCGCGCTAGCCAATTACGCCACAGAGACAGTCGTGCTCCACTCTCACCACCATCAGAACATATCTTCAAAGCTATCAGCGCAAAGAAAAAAGCAACACACCACTCCCGGGAGGGCTCGAACCTCCAACCTTTCGGTTAACAGCCGATCGCGCTAGCCAATTGCGCCAAGGAGACAGTCATTCTTCACTCTCACCACCGTCAGAACATTTCTTCAGAGCTATCAGCCCAAAGAAAAAAAAGCGCCGCACCACCATCCGGTGGGCTCGAACCTCCAACCTTTCAGTTACCAGCCCATCGCGCTAGCCAATTGCGCCACGGAGACAGTCATGCTCCACTCTCACTACAGTCAGAACATTTCTTCAGAGCTATCATCCCAAAGAAAAAAAAGCGCCGCACCACCACCGGGTGGGCTCAAACCTCCAACCTTTCGCTTAACAGTCGATCACGCTAGCCAATTGCGCCATGGAGACAGTCGTGCTCCACTCTCACCACCATCAGAACATATCTTCAAAGCTATCAGCGCAAATAAAAAAAAGCAACACACCACTCCCGGGAGGGCTCGAACCTCCAACCTTTCGGTTAACAGCCGATCGCGCTAGCCAATTGCGACACGGAGACAGTCGTGCTCCACTCCCACCACCATCAGAACATATCTTCAAAGCTATCAGCGCAAAGACAAAAGCAACACACCACTCCCGGGAGAGGTCAAACCTCTAACCTTTCGGTTAACAGCCGATTGCGCTAGCCGATTGCGCCACGGAGACAGTCCTGCTCCACTCTCACCACCGTCAGAACAATTCTTCAGAGCTATCAGCCCAAAGGAAAAAAAGCGCCGCACCACCACTGGGTGGGCTCGAACCTCCAACCTTTTGGTTAACACCCGATCGCGCTAGCCAATTGCGCAACGGAGAGAGTCGTGCTCTACTCTCACCACCAACAGAACATATCTTCAAAGCTATCAGCCCAAAGAAAAAAAAGCGCCGCACCACCACCGAGTGGGCTCGAACCTCCAACCTTTCGGTTAACAGCCGATCGCGCCAGCCAATTGCGCCACGGAGACAGTCGTGCTCCACCCTCCTCCCCGTCAGAACATTTCTTCAGAGCTATCAGCCCAAGAAAAAAACAAGCGCCGCACCACCACCGGGTGGGCTCGAACCTCCAACTATTCGGTTAACAGCCGATCGCGCTAGCCAATTGCGCCACGGAGACAGTCGTGCTCCACTTCCACCACCGTCAGAACATATCTTCAAAGCTATCAGCGCAAAGAAAAAAGCAACACACCACTCCCGGGAGAGCTCGAACCTCCAACCATTCGGTTAACAGCCCATCGCGCTAGCCAATTGCGACACGGAGACAGTCCTGCTCCACTCTCACCACCGTCAGAACATTTCTTCAGAGCTATCAGCCCAAAAAAAGCGCCGCACCACCATCGGGTGGGCTCGAACCTCCAACCTTTCGGTTAACAGCCCAACGCGCTAGCCAATTGCGCCACAGAGAGAGTCATGCTCCACTCTCACCACCGTCAGAACATTTCTTCAGAGCTATCAGCCCAAAGAAAAAAAGCGCCGCACCACCACCGGGTGGGCTCGAACCTCCAACCTTTCGGTTAATAGCCCATCGCGCTAGCCAATTACGCCACGGACACAGTCGTGCTCCACTCTCACCACCATCAGAACATATCTTCAAAGCTATAAGCGCAAAGAAAAAAAGCAACACACCACTCCCGGGAGGGCTCGAACCTCCAACCTTTCGGTTAACAGCCGATCGCGCTAGCCAATTGCGCCAAGGAGACAGTCATGCTCCACTCACACCACCGTCAGAACATTTCTTCAGAGCTATCAGCCCAAAGGAAAAAAAGCGCCGCAACACCACCGGGTGGGCTCGAGCGTCCAACGTTTCGGTTAATAGCCCATCGCGCTAGCCAATTACGCCACAGAGACAGTCGTGCTCCACTCTCACCACCATCAGAACATATTTTCAAAGCTATCAGCGCAAAGAAAAAAGCAACACACCACTCCCGGGAGGGCTGCGAACCTCCAACCTTTCGGTTAACAGCCGATCGCGCTAGCCAATTGCGCCAAGGAGACAGTCATGCTTCACTCTCACCACCGTCAGAACATTTCTTCAGAGCTATCAGCCCAAAGAAAAAAAAGCGCCGCACCACCATCGGGTGGGCTCGAACCTTCAACCTTTCGGTTAACAGCCCATCGCGCTAGCCAATTGCGCCACGGAGAAAGTCATGCTCTACTCTCACTACAGTCAGAACATTTCTTCAGAGCTATCAGCCCAAAGAAAAAAAAGCGCCGCACCACCACCGGGTGGGCTCAAACCTCCAACCTTTCGCTTAACAGTCGCTCACGCTAGCCAATTGCGCCATGGAGACAGTCGTGCTCCACTCTCACCACCATCAGAACATATCTTCAAAGCTATCAGCGCAAATAAAAAAAGCAACACACCACTCCCGGGAGGGCTCGAACCTCCAACCTTTCGGTTAACAGCCGATCGCGCTAGCCAATTGCGCCACGGAGACAGTCGTGCTCCACTCCCACCACCACAGAACATATCTTCAAACCTATCAGCGCAAAGAAAAAAGCAACACACCACTCCCGGGAGAGGTCGAACCTCCAACCTTTCGGTTAACAGCCGATTGCGCTAGCCGATTGCGCCACGGAGACAGTCCTGCTCCACTCTCACCACCGTCAGAACAATTCTTCAGAGCTATCAGCCCAAAGGAAAAAAAGCGCCGCACCACCACTGGGTGGGCTCGAACCTCCAACCTTTTGGTTAACACCCGATCGCGCTAGCCAATTGCGCAACGGAGAGAGTCGTGCTCTACTCTCACCACCAACAGAACATATCTTCAAAGCTATCAGCGCAAAGAAAAAAGCAACACACCACTCCCGGGAGGGCTTGAACCTCGAACCTTTCGGTTAACAGCCGATCTCGCTAGCCAATTGCGCCACGGAGACAGTCCTGCTCCACTCTCACCACCATCAGAAAATATCTTCAAAGCTATCAGCCCAAAGAAAAAAGCAACACACCACTCCCGGGAGAGCTCCAACCTCCAACCTTTCGGTTAACAGCCGATCGCGCTAGCCAATTGCGACACGGAGACAGTCCTGCTCCACTCTCATCACCGTCAGAACATTTCTTCAGAGCTATCAGCCCAAAGAAAAAAAAGCGCCGCACCACCATCGGGTGGGCTCGAACCTCCAACCTTTCGGTTAACAGCCCATCGCGCTAGCCAATTGCGCCACGGAGAGAGTCATGCTCCACTCTCACCACCGTCAGAACATTTCTTCAGAGCTATCAGCCCAAAGAAAAAAAGCGCCGCACCACCACCGGGTGGGCTCGAACCTCCAACCTTTCGGTTAATAGCCCATCGCGCTAGCCAATTACGCCACGGACACAGTCGTGCTCCACTCTCACCACCATCAGAACATATCTTCAAAGCTATAAGCGCAAAGAAAAAAAGCAACACACCACTCCCGGGAGGGCTCGAACCTCCAACCTTTCGGTTAACAGCCCATCGCGCTAGCCAATTGCGCCACGGAGACAGTCGTGCTCCACTCCCACCACCATCAGAACATATCTTCAAAGGTATCAGCGCAAAGAAAAAAGCAACATACCACTCCCGGGAGAGCTCGAACCTCCAACCTTTCAGTTAACAGCCCATCGCGCTAGCCAATTGCGCCACGGAGAGAGTCGTGCTCCAATCACACCACCATCACAACATATCTTCAAAGCTATCAGCCCAAAGAAAAAAAAAGCACGGCACCGCCACCGCGTGGGCTCGAACCTCCAACCTCTCGGTTACCAGCCGATCGCGCTAGCCAATTGCGCCACGGAGACAGTCCTGCTCCACTCTCACCACCATCACAACATATCTTCAAAGCTATCAGCCCAAAGAAAAAAGCACCACACCACCACCGCATGGGCTCGAACCTCCAACCTTTCGGTTACCAGCCGATCGCGCTAGCCGATTGCGCCACGGAGACAGTCCTGCTCCACACTCACCACCATCAGAACATATCTTCAAAGCTATCAGCCCAAAGAAAAAAAAGCAACACACCACTCCCGGGAGGGCTCGAACCTCCAACCTTTCAGTTAACAGCCGATCGCGCTAGCCAATTGCGCCACGGAGACAGTCATGCTCCACTCTCACCACCGTCAGAACATTGCTTCAGAGCTATCAGCCCAAAGGAAAAAAAGCGCCGCACCACCACCGGGTGGGCTCGAGCGTCCAACCTTTCGGTTAATAGCCCATCGCGCTAGCCAATTACGCCACAGAGACAGTCGTGCTCCACTCTCACCACCATCAGAACATATCTTCAAAGCTATCAGCGCAAAGAAAAAAGCAACACACCACTCCCGGGAGGGCTCGAACCTCCAACCTTTCGGTTAACAGCCGATCGCGCTAGCCAATTGCGCCAAGGAGACAGTCATGCTTCACTCTCACCACCGTCAGAACATTTCTTCAGAGCTATCAGCCCAAAGAAAAAAAAGCGCCGCACCACCATCGGGTGGGCTCGAACCTCCAACCTTTCGGTTAACAGCCCATCACGCTAGCCAATTGCGCCACGGAGACAGTCATGCTCCACTCTCACTACAGTCAGAACATTTCTTCAGAGCTATCAGCCGAAAGAAAAAAAAGCGCCGCACCACCACCGGGTGGGCTCAAACCACCAACCTTTCGCTTAACAGTCGATCACGCTAGCCAATTGCGCCATGGAGACAGTCGTGCTCCACTCTCACCGCCATCAGAACATATTTTCAAAGCTATCAGCGCAAATAAAAAAAAGCAACACACCACTCCCGGGAGGGCTCGAACCTCCAACCTTTCGGTTACCAGCCGATCGCGCTAGCCGATTGCGCCACGGAGACAGTCCTGCTCCACACTCACCACCATCAGAACATATCTTCAAAGCTATCAGCCCAAAGAAAAAAAAGCAACACACCACTCCCGGGAGGGCTCGAACCTCCAACCTTTCAGTTAACAGCCGATCGCGCTAGCCAATTGCGCCACGGAGACAGTCATGCTCCACTCTCACCACCGTCAGAACATTGCTTCAGAGCTATCAGCCCAAAGGAAAAAAAGCGCCGCACCACCACCGGGTGGGCTCGAGCGTCCAACCTTTCGGTTAATAGCCCATCGCGCTAGCCAATTACGCCACAGAGACAGTCGTGCTCCACTCTCACCACCATCAGAACATATCTTCAAAGCTATCAGCGCAAAGAAAAAAGCAACACACCACTCCCGGGAGGGCTCGAACCTCCAACCTTTCGGTTAACAGCCGATCGCGCTAGCCAATTGCGCCAAGGAGACAGTCATGCTTCACTCTCACCACCGTCAGAACATTTCTTCAGAGCTATCAGCCCAAAGAAAAAAAAGCGCCGCACCACCATCGGGTGGGCTCGAACCTCCAACCTTTCGGTTAACAGCCCATCACGCTAGCCAATTGCGCCACGGAGACAGTCATGCTCCACTCTCACTACAGTCAGAACATTTCTTCAGAGCTATCAGCCGAAAGAAAAAAAAGCGCCGCACCACCACCGGGTGGGCTCAAACCACCAACCTTTCGCTTAACAGTCGATCACGCTAGCCAATTGCGCCATGGAGACAGTCGTGCTCCACTCTCACCGCCATCAGAACATATTTTCAAAGCTATCAGCGCAAATAAAAAAAAGCAACACACCACTCCCGGGAGGGCTCGAACCTCCAACCTTTCGGTTAACAGCCGATCGCGCTAGCCAATTGCGCCACGGAGACAGTCGTGCTCTACTCCCACCACCATCAGAACATATCTTCAAAGCTATCAGCGCAAAGAAAAAAGCAACACACCACTCCCGGGAGAGATCGAACCTCCAACCTTTCGGTTAACAGCCGATCGCGCTAGCCAATTGCGCCATGGAGACAATCCTGTTCCACTCTCACCACCATCAGAACATATCTTCAAAGCTATCAGCCCAAAGAAATAAAAGCAACACACCACTCCTGGGAGGGCTCGAACCTCCAACCTTTCAGTTAACAGCCCATCGCGCTAGCCAATTGCTCCACGGAGACAGTCGTGCTCCACTCTCACCACCATCACAACATATCTTCAAAGCTATCAGCCCAAAGAAAAAAAGCACCACGCCACCACCGCATGGGCTCGAACCTCCAACCTTTCGGTTACCAGCCGATCGCGCTAGCCGATTGCGCCACGGAGACAGTCCTGCTCCACTCTCACCACCATCAGAACATATCTTCAAAGCTATCAGCCCAAAGAAAAAAAGCAACACACCACTCCCGGGAGGGCTCGAACCTCCAACCTTTCGGTTAACAGCCGATCGCGATAGCCAATTGCGCCACGGAGACAGTCATGCTCCACTCTCACCACCGTCAGAACATTTCTTCAGAGCTATCAGCCCAAAGGAAAAAAAGCGCCGCACCACCACCGGGTGGGCTCGAGCGTCCAACCTTTCGGTTAATAGCTCATCGCGCTAGCCAATTACGCCACAGAGACAGTCGTGCTCCACTCTCACCACCATCAGAACATATCTTCAAAGCTATCAGCGCAAAGAAAAAAGCAACACACCACTCCCGGGAGGGCTCGAACCTCCAACCTTTCGGTTAACAGCCGATCACGCTAGCCAATTGCGCCAAGGAGACAGTTATGCTTCACTCTCACCACCGTCAGAACATTTCTTCAGAGCTATCAGCCCAAAGAAAAAAAAGTGCCGCACCACCATCGGGTGGGCTCGAACCTCCAACCTTTCGGTTAAAGCCCATCACGCTAGCCAATTGCACCACGGAGACAGTCATGCTCCACTCTCACTACAGTCAGAACATTTCTTCAGAGCTATCAGCCCAAAGAAAAAAAAAGCGCCGCACCACCACCGGGTGGGCTCAAACCACCAACCTTTCGCTTAACAGTCGATCACGCTAGCCAATTGCGCCATGGAGACAGTCGTGCTCCACTCTCACCACCATCAGAACATATTTTCAAAGCTATCAGCGCAAATAAAAAAAAGCAACACACCACTCCCGGGAGGGCTCGAACCTCCAACCTTTCGGTTAACAGCCGATCGCGCTAGCCAATTGCGCCACGGAGACAGTCGTGCTCCACTCCCACCACCATCAGAACATATCTTCAAAGCTATCAGCGCAAAGAAAAAAGCAACACACCACTCCCGGGAGAGGTCGAACCTCCAACCTTTCGGTTAACAGCCGATCGCGCTAGCCAATTGCGCCATGGAGACAATCCTGTTCCACTCTCACCACCATCAGAACATATCTTCAAAGCTATCAGCCCAAAGAAATAAAAGCAACACACCACTCCTGGGAGGGCTCGAACCTCCAACCTTTCAGTTAACAGCCCATCGCGCTAGCCAATTGCGCCACGGAGACAGTCGTGCTCCACTCTCACCACCATCACAACATATCTTCAAAGCTATCAGCCCAAAGAAAAAAAGCACCACGCCACCACCGCATGGGCTCGAACCTCCACCCTTTCGGTTACCAGCCGATCGCGCTAGCCGATTGCGCCACGGAGACAGTCCTGCTCCACTCTCACCACCATCAGAACATAGCTTCAAAGCTATCAGCCCAAAGAAAAAAAACCAACACACCACTCCCGGGAGGGCTCGAACCTCCAACCTTTCGGTTAACAGCCGATCGCGCTAGCCAATTGCGCCACGGAGACAGTCATGCTCCACTCTCACCACCGTCAGAACATTTCTTCAGAGCTATCAGCCCAAAGGAAAAAAAGCGCCGCACCACCACCGGGTGGGCTCGAGCGTCCAACCTTTCGGTTAATAGCTCAACGCGCTAGCCAATTACGCCACAGATACAGTCGTGCTCCACTCTCACCACCATCAGAACATATCTTCAAAGCTATCACCGCAAAGAAAAAAGCAACACACCACTCCCGGGAGGGCTCGAACCTCCAACCTTGCGGTTAACAGCCGATCGCGCTAGCCAATTGCGCCAAGGAGACAGTCATTCTTCACTCTCACCACCGTCAGAACATTTCTTCAGAGCTATCAGCCCAAAGAAAAAAAAGCGCCGCACCACCATCCGGTGGGCTCGAACCTCCAACCTTTCAGTTAACAGCCCATCGTGCTAGCCAATTGCGCCACGGAGACAGTCATGCTCCACTCTCACTACAGTCAGAACATTTCTTCAGAGCTATCATCCCAAAGAAAAAAAAGCGCCGCACCACCACCGGGTGGGCTCAAACCTCCAACCTTTCGCTTAACAGTCGATCACGCTAGCCAATTGCGCCATGGAGACAGTCGTGCTCCACTCTCACCACCATCAGAACATATCTTCAAAGCTATCAGCGCAAATAAAAAAAAGCAACACACCACTCCCGGGAGGGCTCGAACCTCCAACCTTTCGGTTAACAGCCGATCGCGCTAGCCAATTGCGCCACGGAGACAGTCGTGCTCCACTCCCACCACCATCAGAACATATCTTCAAAGCTATCAGCGCAAAGACAAAAGCAACACACCACTCCCGGGAGAGGTCGAACCTCCAACCTTTCGATTAACAGCCGATTGCGCTAGCCGATTGCGCCACGGAGACAGTCCTGCTCCACTCTCACCACCGTCAGAACAATTCTTCAGAGCTATCAGCCCAAAGGAAAAAAAGCGCCGCACCACCACTGGGTGGGCTCGAACCTCCAACCTTTTGGTTAACACCCGATCGCGCTAGCCAATTGCGCAACGGAGAGAGTCGTGCTCTACTCTCACCACCAACAGAACATATCTTCAAAGCTATCAGCGCAAAAAAAAGCAACACACCACTCCCGGGAGTGCTTGAACCTCGAACCTTTCGGTTAACAGCCGATCTCGCTAGCCAATTGCGCCACGGAGACAGTCCTGCTCCACTCTCACCACCATCAGAACATATCTTCAAAGCTATCAGCCCAAAGAAAAAAAAGCGCCGCACCACCACCGAGTGGGCTCGAACCTCCAACCTTTCGGTTAACAGCCGATAGCGCCAGCCAATTGCGCCACGGAGACAGTCGTGCTCCACCCTCCTCCCCGTCAGAACATTTCTTCAGAGCTATCAGCCCAAGAAAAAAACAAGCGCCGCACCACCACCGGGTGGGCTCGAACCTCCAACTATTCGGTTAACAGCCGATCGCGCTAGCCAATTACGCCACGGAGACAGTCGTGCTCCACTTCCACCACCATCAGAACATATCTTCAAAGCTATCAGCGCAAAGAAAAAAGCAACACACCACTCCCGGGAGAGCTCGAACCTCCAACCATTCGGTTAACAGCCGATCGCGCTAGCCAATTGCGACACGGAGACAGTCCTGCTCCACTCTCACCACCGTCAGAACATTTCTTCAGAGCTATCAGCCCAAAAAAAAGCGCCGCACCACCATCGGGTGGGCTCGAACCTCCAACCTTTCGGTTAACAGCCCATCGCGCTAGCCAATTACGCCACGGACACAGTCGTGCTCCACTCTCACCACCATCAGAACATATCTTCAAAGCTATAAGCGCAAAGAAAAAAAGCAACACACCACTCCCGGGAGGGCTCGAACCTCCAACCTTTCGGTTAACAGCCGATCGCGCTAGCCAATTGCGCCACGGAGACAGTCATGCTCCACTCACACCACCGTCAGAACATTTCTTCAGAGCTATCAGCCCAAAGGAAAAAAAGCGCCGCAACACCACCGGGTGGGCTCGAGCGTCCAACGTTTCGGTTAATAGCCCATCGCGCTAGCCAATTACGCCACAGAGACAGTAGTGCTCCACTCTCACCACCATCAGAACATATCTTCAAAGCTATCAGCGCAAAGAAAAAGCAACACACCACTCCCGGGAGGGCTCCGAACCTCCAACCTTTCGGTTAACAGCCGATCGCGCTAGCCAATTGCGCCAAGGAGACAGTCATGCTTCACTCTCTCCACCGTCAGAACATTTCTTCAGAGCTATCAGCCCAAAGAAAAAAAAGCGCCGCACCACCATCGGGTGGGCTCGAACCTCCAACCGTTCGGTTAACAGCCCATCGCGCTAGCTAATTGCGCCACGGAGACAGTCATGCTCCACTCTCACTACAGTCAGAACATTTCTTCAGAGCTATCAGCCCAAAGAAAAAAAAGCGCCGCACCACCACCGGGTGGGCTCAAACCTCCAACCTTTCGCTTAACAGTCGCTCACGCTAGCCAATTGCGCCATGGAGACAGTCGTGCTCCACTCTCACCACCATCAGAACATATCTTCAAAGCTATCAGCGCAAATAAAAAAAAGCAACACACCACTCCCGGGAGGGCTCGAACCTCCAACCTTTCGGTTAACAGCCGATCGCGCTTGCCAATTGCGCCACGGAGACAGTCGTGCTCCACTCCCACCACCATCAGAACATATCTTCAAAGCTATCAGCGCAAAGAAAAAAGCAACACACCACTCCCGGGAGAGGTCGAACCTCCAACCTTTCGGTTAACAGCCGATCGCGCTAGCCAATTGCGACACGGAGACAGTCCTGCTCCACTCTCATCACCGTCAGAACATTTCTTCAGAGCTATCAGCCCAAAGAAAAAAAAAGCGCCGCACCACCATCGGGTGGGCTCGAACCTCCAACCTTTCGGTTAACAGCCAATCGCGCTAGCCAATTGCGCCACGGAGAGAGTCATGCTCTACTCTCACCACCGTCAGAACATTTCTTCAGAGCTATCAGCCCAAAGAAAAAAAGCGCCGCACCACCACCGGGTGGGCTCGAACCTCCAACCTTTCGGTTAATAGCCCATCGCGCTAGCCAATTACGCCACGGACACAGTCGTGCTCCACTCTCACCACCATCAGAACATATCTTCAAAGCTATAAGCGCAAAGAAAAAAAGCAACACACCACTCCCGGGAGGGCTCGAACCTCCAACCTTTCGGTTAACAGCCCATCGCGCTAGCCAATTGCGCCACGGAGACAGTCGTGCTCCACTCCCACCACCATCAGAACATATCTTCAAAGGTATCAGCGCAAAGAAAAAAGCAACACACCACTCCCAGGAGAGCTCGAACCTCCAACCTTTCGGTTAACAGCCCATCGCGCTATCCAATTGCGCCACGGAGACAGTCGAGCTCCACTCTCACCGCCATCACAACTTATCTTCAAAGCTATCAGCCCAAAGGAAAAAAAGCACCGCACCACCACCGCCTGGGCTCGAACTTCCAACCTTTCGGTAAACAGCGGAACGTGCTAGCCGATTGCGCCAAGGAGACAGTCATGCTCCACTCTCACCACCGTCAGAACATTTCTTCAGAGATATCAGCCTAAAGAAAAAAAAGCGCTGCACCACCATCGGGTGGGCTCGAACCTCCAACCTTTCGGTTAACAGCCAATCGCGCTAGCCAATTGTGCCAAGGAGACAGTCGTGCTCCACTCTCACCACCGTCAGAACATTTCTTCAGAGCTATCAGCCCAAAGAAAAAAGCGCCGCACCACCACCAGGTGGGCTCGAACCTCCAACGTTTCGGTTAACAGCCGATCGCGCTAGCCAATAGCGCCATGGAGACAGTCCTGCTCCACTCTCACCACCATCAGAACATATCTTCAAAGCTATCAGCCCAAAGAAAAAAAAGCAACACACCATTCCTGGGTGGGCTCGAACCTCCAACCTTTCAGTTAACAGCCCATCGCGCTAGCCAATTGCGCCACGGAGAGAGTCGTGCTCCAATCACACCACCATCACCACATATCTTCAAAGCTATCAGCCAAAAGAGAAAAAGCACCGAACCGCCACCGCGTGGGCTCGAACCTCCAACCTCACGGTTACCAGCCGATCGCGCAACCCTTTTGCGCCACGGAGACAGTCCTGCTCCACTCTCACCACCATCAGAACATATCTTCAAAGCTATCAGCGCAAAGAAAAAAGCAACACACCACTCCCGGGAGGGCTCGAACCTCCAACCTTTTGGTTAACAGCCGATCGCGCTAGCCAATTGCGCCAAGGAGACAGTCATGCTCCACTCTCACCACCGTCAGAACATTTCTTCAGAGCTATCAGCGCAAAGAAAAAAAAGCGCTGCACCACCATCGGGTGGGCTCGAACCTCCAACCTTTCGGTTAACAGCCCATCGCGCTAGCCAATTGCGCCACGGAGACAGTCATGCTCCACTCTCACCACCGTCAGAACATTTCTTCAGAGCTATCAGCCCAAAGAAAAAAAAGCGCCGCACCACCACCGGGTGGGCTCAAACCTCCAACCTTTCGGTTAATACCCCATCGCGCTAGCCAATTGCGCCACGGAGACAGTCATGCTCCACTCTCACCACCGTCAGAACATTTCTTCAGAGCTATCAGCGCAAAGAAAAAAGCAACACACCACTCCCGGGAGGGCTCGAACCTCCAACCTTTCGGTTAACAGCCGATCGCGCTAGCCAATTGCGCCAAGGAGACAGTCATGCTTCACTCTCACCACCGTCAGAACATTTCTTCAGAGCTATCAGCCCAAAGAAAAAAAAGCGCCGCACCACCATCGGGTGGGCTCGAACCTCCAACCTTTCGGTTAACAGCCCATCGCGCTAGCCAGTTGCGCCACGGAGACAGTCATGCTCCACTCTCACCACCGTCAGAACATTTCTTCAGAGCTATCAGCGCAAAGAAAAAAAAGCGCTGCACCACCATCGGGTGGGCTCGAACCTCCAACCTTTCGGTTAACAGCCCATCGCGCTAGCCAATTGCGCCACGGAGACAGTCATGCTCCACTCTCACCACCGTCAGAACATTTCTTCAGAGCTATCAGCCCAAAGAAAAAAAAGCGCCGCACCACCACCGGGTGGGCTCAAACCTCCAACCTTTCGGTTAATACCCCATCGCGCTAGCCAATTGCGCCACGGAGACAGTCATGCTCCACTCTCACCACCGTCAGAACATTTCTTCAGAGCTATCAGCGCAAAGAAAAAAGCAACACACCACTCCCGGGAGGGCTCGAACCTCCAACCTTTCGGTTAACAGCCGATCGCGCTAGCCAATTGCGCCAAGGAGACAGTCATGCTTCACTCTCACCACCGTCAGAACATTTCTTCAGAGCTATCAGCCCAAAGAAAAAAAAGCGCCGCACCACCATCGGGTGGGCTCGAACCTCCAACCTTTCGGTTAACAGCCCATCGCGCTAGCCAGTTGCGCCACGGAGACAGTCATGCTCCACTCTCACCACCGTCAGAACATTTCTTCAGAGCTATCAGCCCAAAGAAAAAATAGCGCCACACCACCACCGGGTGGGCTCAAACCTCCAATCTTTCGCTTAACAGTTGAGCACGCTAGCCAATTGCGCCATGGAGACAGTCGTGCTCCACTCTCACCACCATCAGAACATATCTTCAAAGCTATCAGCGCAAATAAAAAAAAGCGCCGCACCACCACCGGGTGGGCTCAAACCTCCAACATTTCGGTTAATACCCCATCGCGCTAGCCAATTGCGCCACGGAGACAGTCATGCTCCACTCTCACCACCATCAGAACATTTCTTCAGAGCTATCAGCCCAAAGAAAAAAAAGCGCCGCACCACCATCGGGTGGGCTCGAACCTCCAACCTTTCGGTTAACAGCCCGTCGCGCTAGCCAATTGCGCCACGGAGACAGTCATGCTCCACTCTCACCACCGTCAGAACATTTCTTCAGAGCTATCAGCGCAAAGAAAAAAGCAACACACCACTCCCGGGAGGGCTCGAACCTCCAACCTTTCGGTTAACAGCCGATCGCGCTAGGCAATTGCGCCAATTAGACAGTCATGCTCCACTCTCACCACCGTCAGAACATTTCTTCAGAGCTATCAGCCCAAAGAAAAAAAAGCGCTGCACCACCATCGGGTGGGCTCGAACCTCCAACCTTTCGGTTAACAGCCCATCGCGCTAGCCAATTGCGCCACGGAGACAGTCATGCTCCACTCTCACCACCGTCAGAACATTTCTTCAGAGCTATCAGCCCAAAGAAAAAAAAGCGCCGCACCACCACCGGGTGGGCTCAAACCTCCAACCTTTCGGTTAATACCCCATCGCGCTAGCCAATTACGCCACGGAGACAGTCGTGCGCCACTCTCACCACCATCAGAACATATCTTCAAAGCTATCAGCGCAAAGAAAAAAGCAACACACCACTCCCGGGAGGGCTCGAACCTCCAACCTTTCGGTTAACAGCCGATCGCGCTAGCCAATTGCGCCAAGGAGACAGTCATGCTTCACTCTCACCACCGTCAGAACATTTCTTCAGAGCTATCAGCCCAAAGAAAAAAAAGCGCCGCACCACCATCGGGTGGGCTCGAACCTCCAACCTTTCGGTTAACAGGCCATCGCGCTAGCCAGTTGCGCCACGGAGACAGTCATGCTCCACTCTCACCACCGTCAGAACATTTCTTCAGAGCTATCAGCCCAAAGAAAAAATAGCGCCGCACCACCACCGAGTGGGCTCAAACCTCCAACCTTTCGCTTAACAGTTGATCACGCTAGCCAATTGCGCCATGGAGACAGTCGTGCTCCACTCTCACCACCATCAGAACATATCTTCAAAGCTATCAGCGCAAATAAAAAAAAGCAACACACCACTCTCGGGAGGGCTCGAACCTCCAACCTTTCGGTTAACAGCCGATCTCGCTAGCCAATTGCGCCACGGAGACAATCCTGCTCCAGTCTCACCACCATCAGAACATATCTTCAAAGCTATCAGCCCGAAGAAAAAGAAGCGCCGCACCACCAACGGGTGGGCTCGAACCTCCAACTATTCGGTTAACAGCCGATCGCGCTAGCCAATTGCGCCACGGAGACAGTCGTGCTCCACTTCCACCACCATCAGAACATATTTTCAAAGCTATCAGCGCAAAGAAAAAAGCAACACACCATTCCCGGGAGAGCTCGAACCTCCAACCTTTCGGTTAACAACCGATCGCGCCAGCCAATTGCGACACGGAGACAGTCCTGCTCCACTCTCACCACCCTCAGAACATTTCTTCAGAGCTATCAGCCCAAAGAAAAAAAGCGCCGCACCACCATCGGGTGGGCTCGAACCTCCAACCTTTCGGTTAACAGCCCATTGCGCTAGCCAATTGCGCCACGGAGAGAGTCATGCTCCCCTCTCACCACCGTCAGAACATTTCTTCAGAGCTATCAGCCCAAAGAAAAAAAAGCGCCACACCACCACCGGGTGGGCTCGAACCTCCAACCTTTCGGTTAATAGCCCATCGCGCTAGCCAATTACGCCACGGAGACAGTCGTGCTCTACTCTCACCACCATCAGAACATATCTTCAAAGCTATAAGCGCAAAGAAAAAAAGCAACACACCACTCCCGGGAGGGCTCGAACCTCCAACATTTCGGTTAACAGCCCATCGCGCTAGCCAATTGCGCCACGGAGACAGTCGTGCTCCACTCCCACCACCATCAGAACATATCTTCAAAGCTATCAGCGCAAAGAAAAAAGCAACACACCACTCCCGGGAGAGCTCGAACCTCCAACTTTTTAGTTAACAGCCCATCGCGCTAGCCAATTGCGCCACGGAGACAGTCGCGCTCCACTCACACCACCATCACAACATATCTTCAAAGCTATCAGCCCAACGAAAAAAAGCACCGCACCACTCCCGGGAGGGCTCGAACCTCCAACCTTTCGGTTAACAGCCGATCGCGCTAGCCAATTGCGCCATGGAGACAGTCATGCTCCACTCTCACCACCGTCAGAACATTTCTCCAGAGCTATCAGCCCAAAGAGAAAAAGCGCCGCGCCACCATTGGGTGGGCTCGAACCTCCAACCTTTCGGTTAACAGCCCATCGCGCTAGCCAATTGCGCCACGGAGACAGTCCTGCTCCACTCTCACTACCGTCAAAACATTTCTTCAGAGCTATCAGCCCAAAGGAAAAAAGCGCCGCACCACCACCGGGTGGGCTCGAACCTCCAACCTTTCGGTTAACAGCCGAACGCGCTAGCCAATAGCGCCATGGAGACAGTCCTGCTCCACTCTCACCACCATCAGAACATATCTTCAAAGCTATCAGCCCAAAGAAAAAAAAGCAACACACCATTCCTGGGTGGGCTCGAACCTCCAACCTTTCAGTTAACAGCCCATCGCGCTAGCAAATTGCGCCACGGAGAGAGTCGTGCTCCAATCACACCACCATCACAACATATCTTCAAAGCTATCAGCCCAAAGAAAAAAAAGCACCGCACCGCCACCGCGTGGGCTCGAACCTCCAACATATCGGTTACCAGCCGATCGCGCTAGCCAATTGCGCCACGGAGACAGTCCTGCTCCACTCTCACCACCATCACAACATATCTTCAAAGCTATCAGCCCAAAGAAAAAAAAGCAACACACCTCCACCGCATGGGCTCGAACCTCCAACCTTTCGGTTAATAGCCCATCGCGCTAGCCAATTACGCCACAGAGACAGTCGTGCTCCACTCTCACCACCATCAGAACATATCTTCAAAGCTATCAGCGCAAAGAAAAAAGCAACACACCACTCCCGGGAGGGCTCGAACCTCCAACCTTTCGGTTAACAGCCGATCGCGCTAGCCAATTGCGCCAAGGAGACAGTCACGCTTCACTCTCACCACCGTCAGAACATTTCTTCAGAGCTATCAGCCCAAAGAAAAAAAAGCGCCGCACCACCATCGGGTGGGCTCGAACCTCCAACCTTTCGGTTAACAGCCCATCGCGCTAGCCAATTGCGCCACGGAGACAGTCATGTTCCACTCTCACTACAGTCAGAACATTTCTTCAGAGCTATCAGCCCAAAGAAAAAAAAGCGCCGCACCACCACCGGGAGGGCTCAAACCTCCAACCTTTCGCTTAACAGTCGATCACGCTAGCCAATTGCGCCATGGAGACAGTCGTGCTCCACTCTTACCACCATCAGAACATATCTTCAAAGCTATCAGCGCAAATAAAAAAAAGCAACACACCACTCCCGGGAGGGCTCGAACCTCCAACCTTTCGGTTAACAGCCGATCGCGCTAGCCAATTGCGCCACGGAGACAGTCGTGCTCCACTCCCACCACCATCAGAAAATATCTTCAAAGCTATCAGCGCAAAGAAAAAAGCAACACACCACTCCCGGGAGAGGTCGAACCTCCAACCTTTCGGTTAATACCCCATCGCGCTAGCCAATTGCGCCACGGAGACAGTCATGCTCCACTCTCACCACCGTCAGAACATTTCTTCAGAGCTATCAGCGCAAAGAAAAAAGCAACACACCACTCCCGGGAGGGCTCGAACCTCCAACCTTTCGGTTAACAGCCGATCGCGCTAGCCAATTGCGCCAAGGAGACAGTCATGCTTCACTCTCACCACCGTCAGAACATTTCTTCAGAGCTATCAGCCCAAAGAAAAAAAAGCGCCGCACCACCATCGGGTGGGCTCGAACCTCCAACCTTTCGGTTAACAGCCCATCGCGCTAGCCAGTTGCGCCACGGAGACAGTCATGCTCCACTCTCACCACCGTCAGAACATTTCTTCAGAGCTATCAGCCCAAAGAAAAAATAGCGCCACACCACCACCGGGTGGGCTCAAACCTCCAATCTTTCGCTTAACAGTTGAGCACGCTAGCCAATTGCGCCATGGAGACAGTCGTGCTCCACTCTCACCACCATCAGAACATATCTTCAAAGCTATCAGCGCAACTAAAAAAAAGCGCCGCACCACCACCGGGTGGGCTCAAACCTCCAACATTTCGGTTAGTACCCCATCGCGCTAGCCAATTGCGCCACGGAGACAGTCATGCTCCACTCTCACCACCATCAGAACATTTCTTCAGAGCTATCAGCCCAAAGAAAAAAAAGCGCCGCACCACCATCGGGTGGGCTCGAACCTCCAACCTTTCGGTTAACAGCCCGTCGCGCTAGCCAATTGCGCCACGGAGACAGTCATGCTCCACTCTCACCACCGTCAGAACATTTCTTCAGAGCTATCAGCGCAAAGAAAAAAGCAACACACCACTCCCGGGAGGGCTCGAACCTCCAACCTTTCGGTTAACAGCCGATCGCGCTAGGCAATTGCGCCAATTAGACAGTCATGCTCCACTCTCACCACCGTCAGAACATTTCTTCAGAGCTATCAGCCCAAAGAAAAAAAAGCGCTGCACCACCATCGGGTGGGCTCGAACCTCCAACCTTTCGGTTAACAGCCCATCGCGCTAGCCAATTGCGCCACGGAGACAGTCATGCTCCACTCTCACCACCGTCAGAACATTTCTTCAGAGCTATCAGCCCAAAGAAAAAAAAGCGCCGCACCACCACCGGGTGGGCTCAAACCTCCAACCTTTCGGTTAATACCCCATCGCGCTAGCCAATTACGCCACGGAGACAGTCCTGCTCCACTCTCACTACCGTCAAAACATTTCTTCAGAGCTATCAGCCCAAAGGAAAAAAGCGCCGCACCACCACCGGGTGGGCTCGAACCTCCAACCTTTCGGTTAACAGCCGATCGCGCTAGCCAATAGCGCCATGGAGACAGTCCTGCTCCACTCTCACCACCATCAGAACATATCGTCAAAGCTATCAGCCCAAAGAAAAAAAAGCAACACACCATTCCTGGGTGGGCTCGAACCTCCAACCTTTCAGTTAACAGCCCATCGCGCTAGCAAATTGCGCCACGGAGAGAGTCGTGCTCCAATCACACCACCATCACAACATATCTTCAAAGCTATCAGCCCAAAGAAAAAAAAGCACCGCACCGCCACCGCGTGGGCTCGAACCTCCAACATCTCGGTTACCAGCCGATCGCGCTAGCCAATTGCGCCACGGAGACAGTCCTGCTCCACTCTCACCACCATCACAACATATCTTCAAAGCTATCAGCCCAAAGAAAAAAAAGCAACACACCACCACCGCATGGGCTCGAACCTCCAACCTTTCGGTTAATAGCCCATCGCGCTAGCCAATTACGCCACAGAGACAGTCGTGCTCCACTCTCACCACCATCAGAACATATCTTCAAAGCTATCAGCGCAAAGAAAAAAGCAACACACCACTCCCGGGAGGGCTCGAACCTCCAACCTTTCGGTTAACAGCCGATCGCGCTAGCCAATTGCGCCAAGGAGACAGTCACGCTTCACTCTCACCACCGTCAGAACATTTCTTCAGAGCTATCAGCCCAAAGAAAAAAAAGCGCCGCACCACCATCGGGTGGGCTCGAACCTCCAACCTTTCGGTTAACAGCCCATCGCGCTAGCCAATTGCGCCACGGAGACAGTCATGTTCCACTCTCACTACAGTCAGAACATTTCTTCAGAGCTATCAGCCCAAAGAAAAAAAAGCGCCGCACCACCACCGGGAGGGCTCAAACCTCCAACCTTTCGCTTAACAGTCGATCACGCTAGCCAATTGCGCCATGGAGACAGTCGTGCTCCACTCTTACCACCATCAGAACATATCTTCAAAGCTATCAGCGCAAATAAAAAAAAGCAACACACCACTCCCGGGAGGGCTCGAACCTCCAAACTTTCGGTTAACAGCCGATCGCGCTAGCCAAATGCGCCACGGAGACAGTCGTGCTCCACTCCCACCACCATCAGAAAATATCTTCAAAGCTATCAGCGCAAAGAAAAAAGCAACACACCACTCCCGGGAGAGGTCGAACCTCCAACCTTTCGGTTAACAGCCGATTGCGCTAGCCGATTGCGCCACGGAGACAGTCCTCCTCCACTCTCACCACCGTCAGAACAATTCTTCAGAGCTATCAGTCCAAAGGAAAAAAAGCGCCGCACCACCACTGGGTAGGCTCGAACCTCCAACCTTTTGGTTAACACCCGATCGCGCTAGCCAATTGCGCAACGGAGAGAGTCGTGCTCTACAATCACCACCAACAGAACATATCTTCAAAGCTATCAGCAGAAAGAAAAAAGCAACACACCACTCCCGGGAGGGCTTGAACCTCGAACCTTTCGGTTAACAGCCGATCTCGCTAGCCAATTGCGCCACGGAGACAGTCCTGCTCCACTCTCACCACCATCAGAACATATCTTCAAAGCTATCAGCCCAAAGAAAAAAAAGCGCCGCACCACCACCGAGTGGGCTCGAACCTCCAACCTTTCGGTTAACAGCCGATCGCGCCAGCCAATTGCGCCGCGGAGACAGTCGTGCTCCACTCTCACCACCGTCAGAACATTTCTTCAGAGCTATCAGCGCAAAGAAAAAAGCAACACACCACTCCCGGGAGGGCTCGAACCTCCAACCTTTCGGTTAACAGCCGATCGCGCTAGGCAATTGCGCCAATTAGCCAGTCATGCTCCACTCTCACCACCGTCAGAACATTTCTTCAGAGCTATCAGCCCAAAGAAAAAAAAGCGCTGCACCACCATCGGGTGGGCTCGAACCTCCAACCTTTCGGTTAACAGCCCATCGCGCTAGCCAATTGCGCCACGGAGACAGTCATGCTCCACTCTCACCACCGTCAGAACATTTCTTCAGAGCTATCAGCCCAAAGAAAAAAAAGCGCCGCACCACCACCGGGTGGGCTCAAACCTCCAACCTTTCGGTTAATACCCCATCGCGCTAGCCAATTACGCCACGGAGACAGTCGTGCGCCACTCTCACCACCATCAGAACATATCTTCAAAGCTATCAGCGCAAAGAAAAAAGCAACACACCACTCCCGGGAGGGCTCGAACCTCCAACCTTTCGGTTAACAGCCGATCGCGCTAGCCAATTGCGCCAAGGAGACAGTCATGCTTCACTCTCACCACCGTCAGAACATTTCTTCAGAGCTATCAGCCCAAAGAAAAAAAAGCGCCGCACCACCATCGGGTGGGCTCGAACCTCCAACCTTTCGGTTAACAGGCCATCGCGCTAGCCAGTTGCGCCACGGAGACAGTCATGCTCCACTCTCACCACCGTCAGAACATTTCTTCAGAGCTATCAGCCCAAAGAAAAAATAGCGCCGCACCACCACCGGGTGGGCTCAAACCTCCAACCTTTCGCTTAACAGTTGATCACGCTAGCCAATTGCGCCATGGAGACAGTCGTGCTCCACTCTCACCACCATCAGAACATATCTTCAAAGCTATCAGCGCAAATAAAAAAAAGCAACACACCACTCTCGGGAGGGCTCGAACCTCCAACCTTTCGGTTAACAGCCGATCTCGCTAGCCAATTGCGCCACGGAGACAATCCTGCTCCAGTCTCACCACCATCAGAACATATCTTCAAAGCTATCAGCCCGAAGAAAAAGAAGCGCCGCACCACCAACGGGTGGGCTCGAACCTCCAACTATTCGGTTAACAGCCGATCGCGCTAGCCAATTGCGCCACGGAGACAGTCGTGCTCCACTTCCACCACCATCAGAACATATTTTCAAAGCTATCAGCGCAAAGAAAAAAGCAACACACCATTCCCGGGAGAGCTCGAACCTCCAACCTTTCGGTTAACAACCGATCGCGCCAGCCAATTGCGACACGGAGACAGTCCTGCTCCACTCTCACCACCCTCAGAACATTTCTTCAGAGCTATCAGCCCAAAGAAAAAAAGCGCCGCACCACCATCGGGTGGGCTCGAACCTCCAACCTTTCGGTTAACAGCCCATTGCGCTAGCCAATTGCGCCACGGAGAGAGTCATGCTCCCCTCTCACCACCGTCAGAACATTTCTTCAGAGCTATCAGCCCAAAGAAAAAAAAGCGCCACACCACCACCGGGTGGGCTCGAACCTCCAACCTTTCGGTTAATAGCCCATCGCGCTAGCCAATTACGCCACGGAGACAGTCGTGCTCTACTCTCACCACCATCAGAACATATCTTCAAAGCTATAAGCGCAAAGAAAAAAAGCAACACACCACTCCCGGGAGGGCTCGAACCTCCAACATTTCGGTTAACAGCCCATCGCGCTAGCCAATTGCGCCACGGAGACAGTCGTGCTCCACTCCCACCACCATCAGAACATATCTTCAAAGCTATCAGCGCAAAGAAAAAAGCAACACACCACTCCCGGGAGAGCTCGAACCTCCAACTTTTTAGTTAACAGCCCATCGCGCTAGCCAATTGCGCCACGGAGACAGTCGCGCTCCACTCACACCACCATCACAACATATCTTCAAAGCTATCAGCCCAACGAAAAAAAGCACCGCACCACTCCCGGGAGGGCTCGAACCTCCAACCTTTCGGTTAACAGCCGATCGCGCTAGCCAATTGCGCCATGGAGACAGTCATGCTCCACTCTCACCACCGTCAGAACATTTCTCCAGAGCTATCAGCCCAAAGAGAAAAAGCGCCGCGCCACCATTGGGTGGGCTCGAACCTCCAACCTTTCGGTTAACAGCCCATCGCGCTAGCCAATTGCGCCACGGAGACAGTCCTGCTCCACTCTCACTACCGTCAAAACATTTCTTCAGAGCTATCAGCCCAAAGGAAAAAAGCGCCGCACCACCACCGGGTGGGCTCGAACCTCCAACCTTTCGGTTAACAGCCGATCGCGCTAGCCAATAGCGCCATGGAGACAGTCCTGCTCCACTCTCACCACCATCAGAACATATCTTCAAAGCTATCAGCCCAAAGAAAAAAAAGCAACACACCATTCCTGGGTGGGCTCGAACCTCCAACCTTTCAGTTAACAGCCCATCGCGCTAGCAAATTGCGCCACGGAGAGAGTCGTGCTCCAATCACACCACCATCACAACATATCTTCAAAGCTATCAGCCCAAAGAAAAAAAAGCACCACACCGCCACCGCGTGGGCTCGAACCTCCAACATCTCGGTTACCAGCCGATCGCGCTAGCCAATTGCGCCACGGAGACAGTCCTGCTCCACTCTCACCACCATCACAACATATCTTCAAAGCTATCAGCCCAAAGAAAAAAAAGCAACACACCACCACCGCATGGGCTCGAACCTCCAACCTTTCGGTTAATAGCCCATCGCGCTAGCCAATTACGCCACAGAGACAGTCGTGCTCCACTCTCACCACCATCAGAACATATCTTCAAAGCTATCAGCGCAAAGAAAAAAGCAACACACCACTCCCGGGAGGGCTCGAACCTCCAACCTTTCGGTTAACAGCCGATCGCGCTAGCCAATTGCGCCAAGGAGACAGTCACGCTTCACTCTCACCACCGTCAGAACATTTCTTCAGAGCTATCAGCCCAAAGAAAAAAAAGCGCCGCACCACCATCGGGTGGGCTCGAACCTCCAACCTTTCGGTTAACAGCCCATCGCGCTAGCCAATTGCGCCACGGAGACAGTCATGTTCCACTCTCACTACAGTCAGAACATTTCTTCAGAGCTATCAGCCCAAAGAAAAAAAAGCGCCGCACCACCACCGGGAGGGCTCAAACCTCCAACCTTTCGCTTAACAGTCGATCACGCTAGCCAATTGCGCCATGGAGACAGTCGTGCTCCACTCTTACCACCATCAGAACATATCTTCAAAGCTATCAGCGCAAATAAAAAAAAGCAACACACCACTCCCGGGAGGGCTCGAACCTCCAACCTTTCGGTTAACAGCCGATCGCGCTAGCCAATTGCGCCACGGAGACAGTCGTGCTCCACTCCCACCACCATCAGAAAATATCTTCAAAGCTATCAGCGCAAAGAAAAAAGCAACACACCACTCCCGGGAGAGGTCGAACCTCCAACCTTTCGGTTAACAGCCGATTGCGCTAGCCGATTGCGCCACGGAGACAGTCCTCCTCCACTCTCACCACCGTCAGAACAATTCTTCAGAGCTATCAGTCCAAAGGAAAAAAAGCGCCGCACCACCACTGGGTGGGCTCGAACCTCCAACCTTTTGGTTAACACCCGATCGCGCTAGCCAATTGCGCAACGGAGAGAGTCGTGCTCTACAATCACCACCAACAGAACATATCTTCAAAGCTATCAGCAGAAAGAAAAAAGCAACACACCACTCCCGGGAGGGCTTGAACCTCGAACCTTTCGGTTAACAGCCGATCTCGCTAGCCAATTGCGCCACGGAGACAGTCCTGCTCCACTCTCACCACCATCAGAACATATCTTCAAAGCTATCAGCCCAAAGAAAAAAAAGCGCCGCACCACCACCGAGTGGGCTCGAACCTCCAACCTTTCGGTTAACAGCCGATCGCGCCAGCCAATTGCGCCGCGGAGACAGTCGTGCTCCACTCTCACCACCGTCAGAACATTTCTTCAGAGCTATCAGCCCAAAGAAAAAAAGCGCCGCACCACCATCAGGTGGGCTCGAACCTCCAACCTTTCGGTTAACAGCCCATCGCGCTAGCCAATTGCGCCACGGAGACAGTCCTGCTCCACTCTCACTACCGTCAGAACATTTCTTTAGAGCTATCAGCCCAAAGGAAAAAAGCGCCGCACCACCACCGGGTGGGCTCGAACCTCCAACCTTTGGTTAACAGCCGATCGCGCTAGCAAATTGCGCCACGGAGAGAGTCGTGCTCCTTTTTCACCACCAACAGAACATATCTCCTAAGCTATCAGCGCAAAGAAAAAAGCAACACACCACTCCCGGGAGGGCTTGAACCTCGAACCTTTCGGTTAACCGCCGATCGCGCTAGCCAATTGCGCCGCGGAGACAGTCATGCTCCACTCTCACCACCATCAGAACAAAAGCTATAAGCGCAAAGAAAAAAGCAATACACCACTCCCGAGAGGGCTTGAACCTCCAACTTTTCTGTTAACAGCCGATCGCGCTAGCCAATTGCGCCACGGAGACAGTCCTGCTCCACTCTCACCACCATCAGAACATATCTTCAAAGCTATCAGACGAAAGAAAAAAGCAACACACCACTCCCGGGAGGGCTCGAACCTCCAACCTTTAGGTTAACAGCCGATCGCGCTAGCCAATTGCGCCAAGGAGACAGTCGTGCTCCACTCTCACCACCGTCAGAACAATTCTCCAGAGCTATCAGCCCAAAGAAAAAAAAGCGCCACACCACCACCGGGTGGGCTCGAACCTCCAACCTTTCGGTTAATAGCCCATCGCGCTAGCCAATTACGCCACGGAGACAGTCGTGCTCCACTCTCACCACCGTCAGAACATTTCTTCAGAGCTATCAGCCCAAAGAAAAAAAAGCGCCGCACCACCACCGGGTGGGCTCGAACCTCCAACCTTTCGGTTAATACCCCATCGCGCTAGCCAATTACGCCACGGAGACAGTCATGCTCCACTCTCACCACCATCCGAACATATCTTCAAATCTATAAGCGCAAAGAAAAAAAAGCAACACACCACTCCCGGGAGGGCTCGAACCTCCAAACTTTTGGTTAACAGCCGATCGCGCTAGCGAATTGCGCCACGGAGACAGTCGTGCTCCACTCCCACCACCACCAGAACATATCTTCAAAGCTATCAGCGCAAAGAAGAAAGCAACACACCACTCCCGGGAGAGCTCGAACCTCCAACCTTTGGGTTAACAGCCGATCGCGCTAGCCAATTGCGCCACGGAGACAGTCCTGCTCCACTCTCACCATCGTCAGAACATTTCTTCAGAGCTATCAGCCCAAAGAAAAAAAAGCGCCGCACCACCATCGGGTGGGCTCGAACGTCCAATGTTTCGGTTAACAGCCAATCGCGCTAGCCCATAGCGCCACGGAGACAGTCGTGCTCCACTCTCACCACAGTCAGAACAATTCTTCAGAGCTATCAGCCCAAAGAAAAAAAAGCGCCGCACCACCACCGGGTGGGCTCGAACCTCCAACCTTCCGGTTAACAGCCGATCGCGCTAGCCAATTGCACCATGGAGACAGTCCTGCTACACTCTCACCACCATCAGAACATATCTTCAAATCTATTTAGCCCAAACAAAAAAAGCAACACACAACTCCTGGGAGGGCTCGAACCTCCAAATTTTCATTTAACAGCCCATCGCGCTAGCCAATTGTGCCACGGAGACAGTCGTGCTCCACTCTCACCACCATCACAAATATCTTCAAAGCTATCAGCCCAAAGAAAAAAAAGCACCGCACCACCACCGCGTGGGCTCGAACCTCCAACTATTCGGTTACCAGCCGATCGCGCTAGCCGATCGCGCCACAGAGACAGTCCTGCTCCACTATCACCACCATCAGAACATATCTTCAGAGCTATCAGCCCAAAAAAAAAGAAGCGCCGCACCACCACCGGGTGGGCTCGAACCTCCAACTATTCGGTTAACAGCCGATCGCGCTAGCCAATTGCGCCACCGAGACAGTCGTGCTCCACTTCCACCACCATCAGATCATATCTTCAAAGCTATCAGCGCAAAGAAAAAAGCAACACACCACTCCCGGGAGAGCTCGAACCTCCAACCATTCGGTTAACAGCCGATCGCGCTAGCCAATTGCGACACGGAGACAGTCCTGCTCCACTCTCACCACCGTCAGAACATTTCTTCAGAGCTATCAGCCCAAAAAAAAAGCGCCGCACCACCATCGGGTGGGCTCGAACCTCCAACCTTTCGGCTAACAGCCCATCGCGCTAGCCAAGTGCGCCACAGAGAGAGTCATGCTCCACTCTCACCACCGTCAGAACATTTCTTCAGAGCTATCAGCCCAAAGAAAAAAAGCGCCGCACCACCACCGGGTGGGCTCGAATCTCCAACCTTTCGGTTAATAGCCCATCGCGCTAGCCAATTACGCCACGGACACAGTCGTGCTCCACTCTCACCACCATCAGAACATATCTTCAAAGCTATAAGCGCAAAGAAAAAAAGCAACACACCACTCCCGGGAGGGCTCGAACCTCCAACCTTTCGGTTAACAGCCGATCGCGCTAGCCAATTGCGCCATGGAGACAGTCATGCTCCACTCTCACCACCGTCAGAACATTTCTTTAGAGCTATCAGCCCAAAGGAAAAAAAGCGCCGCAACACCACCGGGTGGGCTCGAGCGTCCATCCTTTCGGTTAATAGCCCATCGCGCTAGCCAATTACGCCAAAGAGACAGTCGTGCTCCACTCTCACCACCATCAGAACATATCTTCAAAGCTATCAGCGCAAAGAAAAAAGCAACACACCACTCCCGGGAGGGCTCCGAACCTCCAACCTTTCGGTTAACAGCCGATCGCGCTAGCCAATTGCGCCAAGGAGACAGTCATGCTTCACTCTCACCACCGTCAGAACATTTCTTCAGAGCTATCAGCCCACAGAAAAAAAGCGCCGCACCACCATCGGGTGGGCTCGAACCTCCAACCTTTCGGTTAACAGCCCATCGCGCCAGCCAATTGCGCCACGGAGACAGTCATGCTCCACTCTCACTACAGTCAGAACATTTCTTCAGAGCTATCAGCCCAAAGAAAAAAAAGCTCCGCACCACCACCGGGTGGGCTCAAACCTCCAACCTTTCGCTTAACAGTCGATCACGCTAGCCAATTGCGCCATGGAGACAGTCGTGCTCCACTCTCACCACCATCAGAACATATCTTCAAAGCTATCAGCGCAAATAAAAAAGCACCACACCACCACTGCATGGGCTCGAACCTCCAACCTTTCGGTTAACAGCCGATCGCGCTAGCCGATTGCGCCACGGAGACAGTCCTGCTCCACTCTCACCACCATCAGAACATATCTTCAAAGCTATCAGCCCAAAGAAAAAAAAGCAACACACCACCCCCGGGAGGGCTCGAACCTCCAACCTTTCGGTTAACAGCCGATCGCGCTAGCCAATTTCGCCACGGAGATAGTCATGCTCCACTCTCACCACCGTAAGAACATTTCTTCAGAGCTATCAGCCCAAAGGAAAAAAAGCGCCGCACCACCACCGGGTGGGCTTGAGCGTCCAACCTTTCGGTTAATAGCCCATCGCGCTAGCCAATTACGCCACAGAGACAGTCGTGCTCCACTCTCACCGCCATCAGAACATATCTTCAAAGCTATCAGCGCAAAGAAAAAAGCAACACACCACTCCCGGGAGGGCTCGAACCTCCAACCTTTCGGTTAACAGCCGATCGCGCTAGACAATTGCGCCACGGAGACAGTCGTGCTCCACTCCCACCACCAACAGAACATATCTTCAAAGCTATCAGCGCAAAGAAAAAAGCAACACACCACTCCCGGGAGAGGTCGAACCTCCAACCTTTCGGTTAACAGCCGATTGCGCTAGCCGATTGCGCCACGGAGACAGTCCTGCTCCACTCTCACCACCATCAGAACAATTCTTCAGAGCTATCAGCCCAAAGGAAAAAAAGCGCCGCACCACCACTGGGTGGGCTCGAACCTCCAACCTTTTGGTAAACAGCGGAACGTGCTAGCCGATTGCGCCAAGGAGACAGTCATGATCCACTCTCACCACCGTCAGAACATTTCTTCAGAGATATCAGCCAAAAGAAAAAAAGCGCTGCACCACCAACGGGTGGGCTCGAACCTCCAACCTTTCGGTTAACAGCCAATCGCGCTAGCCAATTGTGCCACGGAGACAGTCGTGCTCCACTCTCACCCCCATCAGAACATATCTTCAAAGCTATCAGCGCAAAGAAAAAAGCAACACACCACTCCCGGGAGGGCTCGAACCTCCAACCTTTCGGTTAACAGCCGATCGCGCTAGACAATTGCGCCACGGAGACAGTCGTGCTCCACTCCCACCACCATCAGAACATATCTTCAAAGCTATCAGCGCAAAGAAAAAAGCAACACACCACTCCCGGGAGAGGTCGAACCTCCAACCTTTCGGTTAACAGCCGATTGCGCTAGCCGATTGCGCCACGGAGACAGTCGTGCTCCACTCTCACCGCCATCACAACTTATCTTCAAAGCTATCAGCCCAAAGGAAAAAAAGCACCGCACCACCACCGCCTGGGCTCGAACTTCCAACCTTTCGGTAAACAGCGGAACGTGCTAGCCGATTGCGCCAAGGAGACAGTCTTGCTCCACTCTCACCACCGTCAGAACATTTCTTCAGAGATATCAGCCAAAAGAAAAAAAGCGCTGCACCACCATCGGGTGGGCTCGAACCTCCAACCTTTCGGTTAACAGCCAATCGCGCTAGCCAATTGTGCCACGGAGACAGTCGTGCTCCACTCTCACCACCGTCAGAACATTTCTTCAGAGCTATTTAGCCCAAACAAAAAAAGCAACACACAACTCCTGGGAGGGCTCGAACCTCCAAATTTTCATTTAACAGCCCATCGCGCTAGCCAATTGTGCCACGGAGACAGTCGTGCTCCACTCTCACCACCATCACAAATATCTTCAAAGCTATCAGCCCAAAGAAAAAAAAGCACCGCACCACCACCGCGTGGGCTCGAACCTCCAACCTTTCGGTTAACAGCCGATCGCGCCAGCCAATTGCGCCAAGGAGACAGTCATGCTTCACTCTCACCACCGTCAGAACATTTCTTCAGAGCTATCAGCCCACAGAAAAAAAGCGCCGCACCACCATCGGGTGGGCTCGAACCTCCAACCTTTCGGTTAACAGCCCATCGCGCCAGCCAATTGCGCCACGGAGACAGTCATGCTCCACTCTCACTACAGTCAGAACATTTCTTCAGAGCTATCAGCCCAAAGAAAAAAAAGCTCCGCACCACCACCGGGTGGGCTCAAACCTCCAACCTTTCGCTTAACAGTCGATCACGCTAGCCAATTGCGCCATGGAGACAGTCGTGCTCCACTCTCACCACCGTCAGAACATATCTTCAAAGCTATCAGCCCAAAAAAAAGCGCCGCACCACCATCGGGTGGGCTCGAACCTCCAACCTTTCGGCTAACAGCCCATCGCGCTAGCCAAGTGCGCCACAGAGAGAGTCATGCTCCACTCTCACCACCGTCAGAACATTTCTTCAGAGCTATCAGCCCAAAGAAAAAAAGCGCCGCACCACCACCGGGTGGGCTCGAATCTCCAACCTTTCGGTTAATAGCCCATCGCGCTAGCCAATTACGCCACGGACACAGTCGTGCTCCACTCTCACCACCATCAGAACATATCTTCAAAGCTATAAGCGCAAAGAAAAAAAGCAACACACCACTCCCGGGAGGGCTCGAACCTCCAACCTTTCGGTTAACAGCCGATCGCGCTAGCCGATTGCGCCACGGAGACAGTCCTGCTCCACTCTCACCACCATCAGAACATATCTTCAAAGCTATCAGCCCAAAGAAAAAAAAGCAACACACCACCCCCGGGAGGGCTCGAACCTCCAACCTTTCGGTTAACAGCCGATCGCGCTAGCCAATTTCGCCACGGAGATAGTCATGCTCCACTCTCACCACCGTAAGAACATTTCTTCAGAGCTATCAGCCCAAAGGAAAAAAAGCGCCGCACCACCACCGGGTGGGCTTGAGCGTCCAACCTTTCGGTTAATAGCCCATCGCGCTAGCCAATTACGCCACAGAGACAGTCGTGCTCCACTCTCACCGCCATCAGAACATATCTTCAAAGCTATCAGCGCAAAGAAAAAAGCAACACACCACTCCCGGGAGGGCTCGAACCTCCAACCTTTCGGTTAACAGCCGATCGCGCTAGACAATTGCGCCACGGAGACAGTCGTGCTCCACTCCCACCACCATCAGAACATATCTTCAAAGCTATCAGCGCAAAGAAAAAAGCAACACACCACTCCCGGGAGAGGTCGAACCTCCAACCTTTCGGTTAACAGCCGATTGCGCTAGCCGATTGCGCCACGGAGACAGTCCTGCTCCACTCTCACCACCATCAGAACAATTCTTCAGAGCTATCAGCCCAAAGGAAAAAAAGCGCCGCACCACCACTGGGTGGGCTCGAACCTCCAACCTTTTGGTAAACAGCGGAACGTGCTAGCCGATTGCGCCAAGGAGACAGTCATGATCCACTCTCACCACCGTCAGAACATTTCTTCAGAGATATCAGCCAAAAGAAAAAAAGCGCTGCACCACCAACGGGTGGGCTCGAACCTCCAACCTTTCGGTTAACAGCCAATCGCGATAGCCAATTGTGCCACGGAGACAGTCGTGCTCCACTCTCACCCCCATCAGAACATATCTTCAAAGCTATCAGCGCAAAGAAAAAAGCAACACACCACTCCCGGGAGGGCTCGAACCTCCAACCTTTCGGTTAACAGCCGATCGCGCTAGACAATTGCGCCACGGAGACAGTCGTGCTCCACTCCCACCACCATCAGAACATATCTTCAAAGCTATCAGCGCAAAGAAAAAAGCAACACACCACTCCCGGGAGAGGTCGAACCTCCAACCTTTCGGTTAACAGCCGATTGCGCTAGCCGATTGCGCCACGGAGACAGTCGTGCTCCACTCTCACCGCCATCACAACTTATCTTCAAAGCTATCAGCCCAAAGGAAAAAAAGCACCGCACCACCACCGCCTGGGCTCGAACTTCCAACCTTTCGGTAAACAGCGGAACGTGCTAGCCGATTGCGCCAAGGAGACAGTCTTGCTCCACTCTCACCACCGTCAGAACATTTCTTCAGAGATATCAGCCAAAAGAAAAAAAGCGCTGCACCACCATCGGGTGGGCTCGAACCTCCAACCTTTCGGTTAACAGCCAATCGCGCTAGCCAATTGTGCCACGGAGACAGTCGTGCTCCACTCTCACCACCGTCAGAACATTTCTTCAGAGCTATCAGCCCAAAGAAAAAAAAGCGCCGCACCACCACCAGGTGGGCTCGAACCTCCAACGTTTCGGTTAACAGCCGATCGCGCTAGCCAATAGCGCCATGGAGACAGTCCTGCTCCACTCTCACCACCATCAGAACATATCTTCAAAGCTATCAGCCCAAAGAAAAAAAAGCAACAAACCATTCCTGGGTGGGCTCGAACCTCCAACCTTTCAGTTAACAGCCCATCGCGCTAGCCAATTGCGCCACGGAGAGAGTCGTGCTCCAATCACACCACCATCACAACATATCTTCAAAGCTATCAGCCCAAAGAAAAAAAGCACCGCACCGCCACCGCGTGGGCTCGAACTTCCAACCTCACGGTTACCAGCCGATCGCGCTAGCCAATTGCGCCACGGAGACAGTCCTGCTCCACTCTCACCACCATCAGAACATATCTTCAAAGCTATCAGCGCAAAGAAAAAAGCAACACACCACTCCCGGGAGGGCTCGAACCTCCAACCTTTCGGTTAACAACCGATCGCGCTAGCCAATTGCGCCAAGGAGACAGTCATGCTCCACTCTCATCACCGTCAGAACATTTCTTCAGAGCTATCAGCCCAAAGAAAAAAAAGCGCTGCACCACCATCGCGTGGGCTCGAACCTCCAACCTTTCGGTTAACAGCCCATCACGCTAGCCAATTGCGCCACGGAGACAGTCATGCTCCACTCTCACCACCGTCAGAACATTTCTTCAGAGCTATCAGCCCAAAGAAAAAAAAGCGCCGCACCACCACCGGGTGGGCTCAAACCTCCAACCTTTCGGTTAATACTCATCGCGCTAGCCATTTACGCCACGGAGACAGTCGTGCGCCACTCTCACCACCATCAGAACATATCTTCAAAGCTATCAGCGCAAAGAAAAAAGCAACACACCACTCCCGGGAGGGCTCGAACCTCCAACCTTTCGGTTAACAGCCGATCTCGCTAGCCAATTGCGCCACGGAGACAGTCCTGCTCCACTCTCACCACCATCAGAACATATCTTCAAAGCTATCAGCCCAAAGAAAAAAAAGCGCCGCACCACCACCGAGTGGGCTCGAACCTCCAACCTTTCGGTTAACAGCCGATCGCGCCAGCCAATTGCGCCACGGAGACAGTCGTGCTCCACCCTCCTCCCCGTCAGAACATTTCTTCAGAGCTATCAGCCCAAAGAAAAAGAAGCGCCGCACCACCACCGGGGGGGCTCGAACCTCCAACTATTCGGTTAACAGCCGATCGCGCTAGCCAATTGCGCCACGGAGACAGTCGTGCTCCACTTCCACCACCATCAGAACATTTCTTCAGAGCTATCAGCCCAAAGAAAAAAAAGTGCCGCACCACCACCGGGTGGGCTCGAACCTCCAACCTTTCGATTAATGGCCCATAGCGCTAGCCAATTACGCCACGGAGACAGTCGTGCTTTACTCTCACCACCATCAGAACATATCTTCAAAGCTATCAGCGCAAAGAAAAAAGCAACACACCACTCCCGGGAGAGCTCGAACCTCCAACTTTTCAGTTAACAGCCCATCGCGCTAGCCAATTGCGCCACGGAGACTGTCGCGCTCCACTCACACCACCATCACAACATATCTTCAAAGCTATCAGCCCAAAGGAAAAAAAGCACCGCACCACCACCGCGTGGGCTCGAACTTCCAACCTTTCGGTTAACAGCGAAACGTGCTAGCCGATTGCGCCAAGGAGACAGTCATGCTCCACTCTAACCACCGTCAGAACATTTCTTCAGAGATATCAGCCAAAAGAAAAAAAGCGCTGCACCACCATCGGGTGGGCTCGAACCTCCAACCTTTCGGTTAACAGCCAATCGCGCTAGCCAATTGCGCCACAGAGACAGTCGTGCTCCACTCCCACTACCGTCAGAACATTTCTTCAGAGCTATCAGCCCAAAGGAAAAAAGCGCCGCACCACCACCGGGTGGGCTCGAGCGTCCAACCTTTCGGTTAATAGCCCATCGCGCTAGCCAATTACGCCACGGAGACAGTCGTGCTCAACTCTCACCACCATCAGAACATATCTTCAAAGCTATCAGCGCAAAGAAAAAAGCAACACACCACTCCCGGGAGGGCTCGAACCTCCAACCTTTCGGTTAACAGCCGATCGCGCTAGCCAATTGCGCCAAGGACACAGTCATGCTCCACTCTCACCACCGTCAGAACATTTCTTCAGAGCTATCAGCCCAAAGAAAAAAAAGCGCTGCACCACCATCGGGTGGGCTCGAACCTCCAACCTTTCGGTTAACAGCCCATCGCGCTAGCCAATTACGCCACGGAGACAGTCGTGCTCCACTCTCACCACCGTCAGAACATTTCTTCAGAGCTATCAGCCCAAAGAAAAAAAAGCGCCGCACCACCACCGGGTGGGCTCAAACCTCCAACCTTTCGGTTAATACCCCATCGCGCTAGCCAATTACGCCACGGAGACAGTCGTGCTCCACTCTCACCACCATCAGAACATATCTTCAAAGCTATAGGCGCAAAGAAAAAAAAGCAACACACCACTCCCGGGAGTGCTCGAACCTCCAACCTTTTGGTTAACAGCCGATCGCGCTAGCATATTGCGCCACGGAGACAGTCGTGCTCCACTCCCACCACCATCAGAACATATCTTCAAAGCTATAAGCGCAAAGAAAAAAAGCAACACACCACTCCCGGGAGGGCTCGAACCTCCAACCTTTCGGTTAACAGCCCATCGCGCTAGCCAATTGCGCCACGGAGACAGTCGTGCTCCACTCCCACCACCACCAGAACATATCTTCAAAGCTATCAGCGCAAAGAAAAAAGCAACACACCACTCCCGGGAGAGCTCGAACCTCCAACCTTTCAGTTACCAGCCCATCGCGCTAGCCAATTGCGCCACGGAGACAGTCGTGCTCCACTCTTACCACCAACACAACATATCTTCAAAGCTATCAGCCCAAAGGAAAAAAAGCACCGCACCACCACCGAGTGGGCTCGAACCTCCAACCTTTCGGTTAATACCCCATCGCGCTAGCCAATTACGCCACGGAGACAGTCGTGCTCCACTCTCACCACCATCAGAACATATCTTCAAAGCTATAAGCGCAAAGAAAAGAAAGCAACACACCACTCCCGGGAGGGCTCGAACCTAAAACCTTTCGGTTAACAGCCGATCTCGCTAGCCCATTGCGCCACGGAGACAGTCCTGCTCCACTCTCACTACCATCAGAACATATCTTCAAAGCTATCAGCCCCAAAAAAAAGCGCCGCACCACCACCGAGTGGGCTCGAACCTCCAACCTTTCGGTTAACAGCCGATCGCGCCAGCCAATTGCACCTCGGAGACAGTCGTGCTCCACCCTCCTCCCCGTCAGAACTTTTCTTCAGAGCTATCAGCCCAAAGAAAAAGAAGCGCCGCACCACCACCGGGTGGGCTCGAACCTCCACAAATTCGGTTAACAGCCGATCGCGCTAGCCAATTGCGCCACGGAGACAGTCGTGCTCCACTTCCACCACCATCAGAACATATCTTCAAAGCTATCAGCACAAAGAAAAAAGCAACACACCACTCCCGGGAGAGCTCGAACCTCCAACCTTTCGGTTAACAGCCGATCGCGCTAGCCAATTGCGCCACGGAGACAGTCGTGCTCCACTCTCACCACCATCACAACATATCTTCAAAGCTATCAGCCCAAAGGAAAAAAAGCACCGCACCACCACCGCGTGGGCTCGAACTTCCAACCTTTCGGTTAACAGCGGAACGTGCTAGCCAATTGCGCCAAAGAGACAGTCATGCTCCACTCTCACCACCGTCAGAACATTTCTTCAGAGATATCAGCCAAAAGAAAAAAAGCGCTGCACCACCATTGGGTGGGCTCGAACCTCCAACCTTTCGGTTAACAGACAATCGCGCTAGCCAATTGTGCCACGGAGACAGTCGTGCTCCCCTCTCACCACCATCAGAACATTTCTTCAGAGCTATCAGCCCAAAGAAAAAAAAAGCGCCGCACCACCACCAGGTGGGCTCGAACCTCCAACCTTTCGGTTAACAGCCGATCGCGCTAGCCAATAGCGCCATGGAGACAGTCCTGCTCCACTCTCACCACCATCAGAACATATCTTCAAAGCTAACAGCCCAAAGAAAAAAAAAGCAACACACCATTCCTGGGTGGGCTTGAACCTCCAGCCTTTCAGTTAACAGCCCATCGCGCTAGCCAATTGCGCCACGGAGAGAGTCGTGCTCCAATCACAACACCATCACAACATATCTTCAAAGCTAGCAGCCCAAAGAAAAAAAAGCAACGCAGCGCCACCGCGTGGGCTCGAACCTCCAACCTCTCGGTTACCAGCCGATCGCGCTAGCCAATTGCGCCACGGAGACAGTCCTGCTCCACTCTCACCACCATCAGAACATATCTTCAAAGCTATCAGCCCAAAGAAAAAAAAAGCAACACACCACTCCCGGGAGGGCTCGAACCTCAAACCTTTCAGTTAACAGCCGATAGCGCGAGCCAATTGCGCCACGAAGACAGTCGTGCTCCACTCCCACCACCGTCAGAACATTTCTTCAGAGCTATCAGCCCAAAGGAAAAAAGCGCCGCACCACCACCGGGTGGGCTCGAGCGTCCAACCTTTCGGTTAATAGCCCATCGCGCTAGCCAATTACGCCACGGAGACAGTCGTGCTCAACTCTCACCACCATCAGAACATGTCTTCAAAGCTATCAGCGCAAAGAAAAAAGCAACACACCACTCCCGGGAGGGCTCGAACCTCCAACCTTTCTGTTAACAGCCGATTGCGCTAGCCAATTGCGCCAAGGAGACAGTCATGCTCCACTCTCACCACCGTCAGAACATTTCTTCAGAGCTATCAGCCCAAAGAAAAAAAAGCGCTGCACCACCATCGGGTGGGCTCGAACCTCCAACCTTTCGGTTAACAGCCCATCGCGCTAGCCAATTACGCCACGGAGACAGTCGTGCTCCACTCTCACCACCGTCAGAACATTTCTTCAGAGCTATCAGCCCAAAGAAAAAAAAGCGCCACACCACCACCGGGTGGGCTCAAACCTCCAACCTTTCGGTTAATACCCCATCGCGCTAGCCAATTACGCCACGGAGACAGTCGTGCTCCACTCTCACCACCATCAGAACATATCTTCAAAGCTATAAGCGCAAAGAAAAAAAAGCAACACACCACTCCCGGGAGTGCTCGAACCTCCAACCTTTTGGTTAACAGCCGATCGCGCTAGCCTATTGCGCCACGGAGACAGTCGTGCTCCACTCCCACCACCATCAGAACATATCTTCAAAGCTATAAGCGCAAAGAAAAAAAGCAACACACCACTCCCGGGAGGGCTCGAACCTCCAACCTTTCGGTTAAAAGCCATTCGCGCTAGCCAATTGCGCCACGGAGACAGTCGTGCTCCACTCCCACCACCATCAGAACATATCTTAAAGCTATCAGCGCAAAGAAAAAAGCAACACACCACTCCCGGGAGAGGTCGAACCTCCAACATTTCGGTTAACAGCCGATTGCGCTAGCCGATTGCGCCACGGAGACAGTCGTGCTCCACTCTCACCACCAACACAACATATCTTCAAAGCTATCAGCCCAAAGGAAAAAAAGCACCGCACCACCACCGCGTGGGCTCGAACTTCCAACCTTTCGGTTAACAGCGGAACGTGCTAGCCGATTGCGCCAAGGAGACAGTCATGCTCCACTCTCACCACCGTCAGAACATTTCTTCACAGATATCAGCCAAAAGAAAAAAAGCGCTGCACCCCCATCGGGTGGGCTCAAACCTCCAACCTTTCGGTTAACAGCCCATCGCGCTAGCCAATTGCGCCAAGGAGAGAGTCATGCTCCACTCTCACCACCGTCAGAACATTTCTTCAGAGCTATCAGCCCAAAAAAAAAAGCGCCGCACCACCACCGGGTGGGCTCGAACCTCCAACCTTTCGGTTAATAGCCAATCACGCTAGCCAATTACGCCACGGAGACAGTCGTGCTCCACTCTCACCACCATCAGAACATATCTTCAAAGCTATAAGCGCAAAGAAAAAAAGCAACACACCACTCCCGGGAGGGCCCGAACCTCCAACCTTTCGGTTAACAGCCCATCGCGCTAGCCAATTGCGCCACGGAGACAGTCGTGCTCCAATCCCACCACCATCACAACATATCTTCAAAGCTATCAGCCCAAAGAAAAAAAGCACCGCACCGCCACCGCGTGGGCTCGAACTTCCAACCTCACGGTTACCAGCCGATCGCGCTAGCCAATTGCGCCACGGAGACAGTCCTGCTCCACTCTCACCACCATCAGAACATATCTTCAAAGCTATCAGCGCAAAGAAAAAAGCAACACACCACTCCCGGGAGGGCTCGAACCTCCAACCTTTCAGTTAACAGCCGATCGCGCTAGCCAATTGCGCCAAGGAGACAGTCATGCTCCACTCTCATCACCGTCAGAACATTTCTTCAGAGCTATCAGCCCAAAGAAAAAAAAGCGCTGCACCACCATCGGGTGGGCTCGAACCTCCAACCTTTCGGTTAACAGCCCATCACGCTAGCCAATTGCGCCACGGAGACAGTCATGCTCCACTCTCACCACCGTCAGAACATTTCTTCAGAGCTATCAGCCCAAAGAAAAAAAAGCGCCGCACCACCACCGGGTGGGCTCAAACCTCCAACCTTTCGGTTAATACTCATCGCGCTAGCCATTTACGCCACGGAGACAGTCCTGCTCCACTCTCACCACCATCAGAACATATCTTCAAAGCTATCAGCCCAATGAAAAAAAAGCGCCGCACCACCACCGAGTGGGCTCGAACCTCCAACTATTCGGTTAACAGCCGATCGCGCTAGCCAATTGCGCCACGGAGACAGTCGTGCTCCACTTCCACCACCATCAGAACATTTCTTCAGAGCTATCAGCCCAAAGAAAAAAAAGTGCCGCACCACCACCGGGTGGGCTCGAACCTCCAACCTTTCGGTTAATAGCCCATAGCGCTAGCCAATTACGCCACGGAGACAGTCGTGCTCTACTCTCACCACCATCAGAACATATCTTCAAAGCTATAAGCGCAAAGAAAAAAAGCAACACACCACTCCCGGGAGGGCTCGAACCTCCAAACTTTCGGTTAACAGCCCATCGCGCTAGCCAATTGCGCCACGGAGACAGTCCTGCTCCACTCTCACCACCATCAGAACATATCTTCAAAGCTATCAGCGCAAAGAAAAAAGCAACACACCACTCCCGGGAGGGCTCGAACCTCCAACCTTTCAGTTAACAGCCGATCGCGCTAGCCAATTGCGCCAAGGAGACAGTCATGCTCCACTCTCATCACCGTCAGAACATTTCTTCAGAGCTATCAGCCCAAAGAAAAAAAAGCGCTGCACCACCATCGGGTGGGCTCGAACCTCCAACCTTTCGGTTAACAGCCCATCACGCTAGCCAATTGCGCCACGGAGACAGTCATGCTCCACTCTCACCACCGTCAGAACATTTCTTCAGAGCTATCAGCCCAAAGAAAAAAAAGCGCCGCACCACCACCGGGTGGGCTCAAACCTCCAACTTTTCGGTTAATACTCATCGCGCTAGCCATTTACGCCACGGAGACAGTCCTGCTCCACTCTCACCACCATCAGAACATATCTTCAAAGCTATCAGCCCAATGAAAAAAAAGCGCCGCACCACCACCGAGTGGGCTCGAACCTCCAACTATTCGGTTAACAGCCGATCGCGCTAGCCAATTGCGCCACGGAGACAGTCGTGCTCCACTTCCACCACCATCAGAACATTTCTTCAGAGCTATCAGCCCAAATAAAAAAAAGTGCCGCACCACCACCGGGTGGGCTCGAACCTCCAACCTTTCGGTTAATAGCCCATAGCGCTAGCCAATTACGCCACGGAGACAGTCGTGCTCTACTCTCACCACCATCAGAACATATCTTCAAAGCTATAAGCGCAAAGAAAAAAAGCAACACACCACTCCCGGGAGGGCTCGAACCTCCAAACTTTCGGTTAACAGCCCATCGCGCTAGCCAATTGCGCCACGGAGACAGTCATGCTCCACTCCCACCACCATCAGAACATATCTTCAAAGCTATCAGCGCAAAGAAAAAAGCAACACACCACTCCCGGGAGAGCTCGAACCTCCAACTTTTCAGTTAACAGCCCATCGCGCTAGCCAATTGCGCCACGGAGACAGTCGCGCTCCACTCACACCACCATCACAACATATCTTCAAAGCTATCAGCCCAAAGGAAAAAAAGCACCGCACCACCACCGCGTGGGCTCGAACTTCCAACCTTTCGGTTAACAGCGAAACGTGCTAGCCGATTGCGCCAAGGAGACAGTCATGCTCCACTCTAACCACCGTCAGAACATTTCTTCAGAGATATCAGCCAAAAGAAAAAAAGCGCTGCGCCACCATCGGGTGGGCTCGAACCTCCAACCTTTCGGTTAACAGCCAATCGCGCTAGCCAATTGCGCCACAGAGACAGTCGTGCTCCACTCCCACCACCGTCAGAACATTTCTTCAGAGCTATCAGCCCAAAGGAAAAAAGCGCCGCACCACCACCGGGTGGGCTCGAGCGTCCAACCTTTCGGTTAATAGCCCATCGCGCTAGCCAATTACGCCACGGAGACAGTCGTGCTCAACTCTCACCACCATCAGAACATATCTTCAAAGCTATCAGCGCAAAGAAAAAAGCAACACACCACTCCCGGGAGGGCTCAAACCTCCAACCTTTCGGTTAACAGCCGATCTCGCTAGCCCATTGCGCCACGGAGACAGTCCTGCTCCACTCTCACCACCATCAGAACATATCTTCAAAGCTATCAGCCCCCAAAAAAAGCGCCGCACCACCACCGGGTGGGCTCGAACCTCCACAAATTCGGTTAACAGCCGATCGCGCTAGCCAATTGCGCCACGGAGACAGTCGTGCTCCACTTCCACCACCATCAGAACATATCTTCAAAGCTATCAGCACAAAGAAAAAAGCAACACACCACTCCCGGGAGAGCTCGAACCTCCAACCTTTCGGTTAACAGCCGATCGCGCTAGCCAATTGCGCCACGGAGACAGTCGTGCTCCACTCTCACCACCATCACAACATATCTTCAAAGCTATCAGCCCAAAGGAAAAAAAGCACCGCACCACCACCGCGTGGGCTCGAACTTCCAACCTTTCGGTTAACAGCGGAACGTGCTAGCCAATTGCGCCAAAGAGACAGTCATGCTCCACTCTCACCACCGTCAGAACATTTCTTCAGAGATATCAGCCAAAAGAAAAAAAGCGCTGCACCACCATTGGGTGGGCTCGAACCTCCAACCTTTCGGTTAACAGCCAATCGCGCTAGCCAATTGTGCCACGGAGACAGTCGTGCTCCCCTCTCACCACCATCAGAACATTTCTTCAGAGCTATCAGCCCAAAGAAAAAAAAGCGCCGCACCACCACCAGGTGGGCTCGAACCTCCAACCTTTCGGTTAACAGCCGATCGCGCTAGCCAATAGCGCCATGGAGACAGCCCTGCTCCACTCTCACCACCATCAGAACATATCTTCAAAGCTAACAGCCCAAAGAAAAAAAAAGCAACACACCATTCCTGGGTGGGCTTGAACCTCCAGCCTTTCAGTTAACAGCCCATCGCGCTAGCCAATTGCGCCACGGAGAGAGTCGTGCTCCAATCACACCACCATCACAACATATCTTCAAAGCTAGCAGCCCAAAGAAAAAAAAGCAACGCAGCGCCACCGCGTGGGCTCGAACCTCCAACCTCTCGGTTACCAGCCGATCGCGCTAGCCAATTGCGCCACGGAGACAGTCCTGCTCCACTCTCACCACCATCAGAACATATCTTCAAAGCTATCAGCCCAAAGAAAAAAAAAGCAACACACCACTCCCGGGAGGGCTCGAACCTCAAACCTTTCAGTTAACAGCCGATAGCGCGAGCCAATTGCGCCACGAAGACAGTCGTGCTCCACTCCCACCACCGTCAGAACATTTCTTCAGAGCTATCAGCCCAAAGGAAAAAAGCGCCGCACCACCACCGGGTGGGCTCGAGCGTCCAACCTTTCGGTTAATAGCCCATCGCGCTAGCCAATTACGCCACGGAGACAGTCGTGCTCAACTCTCACCACCATCAGAACATGTCTTCAAAGCTATCAGCGCAAAGAAAAAAGCAACACACCACTCCCGGGAGGGATCGAACCTCCAACCTTTCGGCTAACAGCCGATTGCGCTAGCCAATTGCGCCAAGGAGACAGTCATGCTTCACTCTCACCACCGTCAGAACATTTCTTCAGAGCTATCAGCCCAAAGAAAAAAAAGCGCTGCACCACCATCGGGTGGGCTCGAACCTCCAACCTTTCGGTTAACAGCCCATCGCGCTAGCCAATTACGCCACGGAGACAGTCGCGCTCCACTCTCACCACCGTCAGAACATTTCTTCAGAGCTATCAGCCCAAAAAAAAACCCCACACCACCACCGGGTGGGCTCAAACCTCCAACCTTTCGGTTAATACCCCATCGCGCTAGCCAATTACGCCACGGAGACAGTCGTGCTCCACTCTCACCACCATCAGAACATATCTTCAAAGCTATAAGCGCAAAGAAAAAAAAGCAACACACCACTCCCGGGAGTGCTCGAACCTCCAACCTTTTGGTTAACAGCCGATCGCGCTAGCCTATTGCGCCACGGAGACAGTCGTGCTCCACTCCCACCACCATCAGAACATATCTTCAAAGCTATAAGCGCAAAGAAAAAAAGCAACACACCACTCCCGGGAGGGCTCGAACCTCCAACCTTTCGGTTAAAAGCCCATCGCGCTAGCCAATTGCGCCACGGAGACAGTCGTGCTCCACTCCCACCACCATCAGAACATATCTTCAAAGCTATCAGCGCAAAGAAAAAAGCAACACACCACTCCCGGGAGAGGTCGAACCTCCAACATTTCGGTTAACAGCCGATTGCGCTAGCCGATTGCGCCACGGAGACAGTCGTGCTCCACTCTCACCACCAACACAACATATCTTCAAAGCTATTAGCCCAAAGGAAAAAAAGCACCGCACCACCACCGCGTGGGCTCGAACTTCCAACCTTTCGGTTAACAGCGGAACGTGCTAGCCGATTGCGCCAAGGAGACAGTCATGCTCCACTCTCACCACCGTCAGAACATTTCTTCAGAGATATCAGCCAAAAGAAAAAAAGCGCTGCACCACCATCGGGTGGGCTCAAACCTCCAACCTTTCGGTTAACAGCCCATCGCGCTAGCCAATTGCGCCAAGGAGAGAGTCATGCTCCACTCTCACCACCGTCAGAACATTTCTTCAGAGCTATCAGCCCAAAGGAAAAAAAGCGCCGCACCACCACCGGGTGGGCTCAAACCTCCAACCTTTCGGTTAATAGCCAATCGCGCTAGCCAATTACGCCACGGAGACAGTCGTGCTCCACTCTCACCACCATCAGAACATATCTTCAAAGCTATAAGCGCAAAGAAAAAAAGCAACACACCACTCCCGGGAGGGCCCGAACCTCCAACCTTTCGGTTAACAGCCCATCGCGCTAGCCAATTGCGCCACGGAGACAGTCGTGCTCCAATCCCACCACCATCCCAACATATCTTCAAAGCTATCAGCCCAAAGAAAAAAAGCACCGCACCGCCACCGCGTGGGCTCGAACTTCCAACCTCACGGTTACCAGCCGATCGCGCTAGCCAATTGCGCCACGGAGACAGTCCTGCTCCACTCTCACCACCATCAGAACATATCTTCAAAGCTATCAGCGCAAAGAAAAAAGCAACACACCACTCCCGGGAGGGCTCGAACCTCCAACCTTTCGGTTAACAGCCGATCGCGCTAGCCAATTGCGCCAAGGAGACAGTCATGCTCCACTCTCATCACCGTCAGAACATTTCTTCAGAGCTATCAGCCCAAAGAAAAAAAAGCGCTGCACCACCATCGGGTGGGCTCGAACCTCCAACCTTTCGGTTAACAGCCCATCACGCTAGCCAATTGCGCCACGGAGACAGTCATGCTCCACTCTCACCACCGTCAGAACATTTCTTCAGAGCTATCAGCCCAAAGAAAAAAAAGCGCCGCACCACCACCGGGTGGGCTCAAACCTCCAACCTTTCGGTTAATACTCATCGCGCTAGCCATTTACGCCACGGAGACAGTCGTGCGCCACTCTCACCACCATCAGAACATATCTTCAAAGCTATCAGCGCAAAGAAAAAAGCAACACACCACTCACGGGAGGGCTCGAACCTCCAACCTTTCGGTTAACAGCCGATCTCGCTAGCCAATTGCGCCACGGAGACAGTCCTGCTCCACTCTCCCCACCATCAGAACATATCTTCAAAGCTATCAGCCCAATGAAAAAAAAGCGCCGCACCACCACCGAGTGGGCTCGAACCTCCAACCTTTCGGTTAACAGCCGATCGCGCCAGCCAATTGCGCCACGGAGACAGTCGTGCACCACCCTCCTCCCCGTCAGAACATTTCTTCAGAGCTATCAGCCCAAAGAAAAAGAAGCGCCGCACCACCACCGGGGGGGCTCGAACCTCCAACTATTCGGTTAACAGCCGATCGCGCTAGTCAATTGCGCCACGGAGACAGTCGTGCTCCACTTCCACCACCATCAGAACATTTCTTCAGAGCTATCAGCCCAAAGAAAAAAAAGTGCCGCACCACCACCGGGTGGGCTCGAACCTCCAACCTTTCGGTTAATAGCCCATAGCGCTAGCCAATTACGCCACGGAGACAGTCGTGCTCTACTCTCACCACCATCAGAACATATCTTCAAAGCTATAAGCGCAAAGAAAAAAAGCAACACACCACTCCCGGGAGGGCTCGAACCTCCAAACTTTCGGTTAACAGCCCATCGCGCTAGCCAATTGCGCCACGGAGACAGTCGTGCTCCACTCCCACCACCATCAGAACATATCTTCAAAGCTATCAGCGCAAAGAAAAAAGCAACACACCACTCCCGGGAGAGCTCGAACCTCCAACTTTTCAGTTAACAGCCCATCGCGCTAGCCAATTGCGCCACGGAGACAGTCGCGCTCCACTCACACCACCATCACAACATATCTTCAAAGCTATCAGCCCAAAGGAAAAAAAGCACCGCATCACCACCGCGTGGGCTCGAACTTCCAACCTTTCGGTTAACAGCGAAACGTGCTAGCCGATTGCGCCAAGGAGACAGTCATGCTCCACTCTAACCACCGTCAGAACATTTCTTCAGAGATATCAGCCAAAAGAAAAAAAGCGCTGCACCACCATCGGGTGGGCTCGAACTTCCAACCTTTCGGTTAACAGCCAATCGCGCTAGCCAATTGCGCCACAGAGACAGTCGTGCTCCACTCCCACCACCGTCAGAACATTTCTTCAGAGCTATCAGCCCAAAGGAAAAAAGCGCCGCACCACCACCGGGTGGGCTCGAGCGTCCAACCTTTCGGTTAATAGCCCATCGCGCTAGCCAATTACGCCACGGAGACAGTCGTGCTCAACTCTCACCACCATCAGAACATATCTTCAAAGCTATCAGCGCAAAGAAAAAAGCAACACACCACTCCCGGGAGGGCTCGAACCTCCAACCTTTCGGTTAACAGCCGATCGCGCTAGCCAATTGCGCCAAGGACACGGTCATGCTCCACTCTCACCACCGTCAGAACATTTCTTCAGAGCTATCAGCCCAAAGAAAAAAAAGCGCTGCACCACCATCGGGTGGGCTCGAACCTCCAACCTTTCGGTTAACAGCCCATCGCGCTAGCCAATTACGCCACGGAGACAGTCGTGCTCCACTCTCACCACCGTCAGAACATTTCTTCAGAGCTATCAGCCCAAAGAAAAAAAAGCGCCGCACCACCACCGGGTGGGCTCAAACCTCCAACCTTTCGGTTAATACCCCATCGCGCTAGCCAATTACGCCACGGAGACAGTCGTGCTCCACTCTCACCACCATCAGAACATATCTTCAAAGCTATAGGCGCAAAGAAAAAAAAGCAACACACCACTCCCGGGAGTGCTCGAACCTCCAACCTTTTGGTTAACAGCCGATCGCGCTAGCCAATTGCGCCACGGAGACAGTCGTGCTCCACTCCCACCACCATCAGAACATATCTTCAAAGCTATAAGCGCAAAGAAAAAAAGCAACACACCACTCCCGGGAGGGCTCGAACCTCCAACCTTTCGGTTAACAGCCCATCGCGCTAGCCAATTGCGCCACGGAGACAGTCGTGCTCCACTCCCACCACCACCAGAACATATCTTCAAAGCTATCAGCGCAAAGAAAAAAGCAACACACCACTCCCGGGAGAGCTCGAACCTCCAACCTTTCAGTTACCAGCCCATCGCGCTAGCCAATTGCGCCACGGAGACAGTCGTGCTCCACTCTTACCACCAACACAACATATCTTCAAAGCTATCAGCCCAAAGGAAAAAAAGCACCGCACCACCACCGAGTGGGCTCGAACCTCCAACCTTTCGGTTAATACCCCATCGCGCTAGCCAATTACGCCACGGAGACAGTCGTGCTCCACTCTCACCACCATCAGAACATATCTTCAAAGCTATAAGCGCAAAGAAAAAAAAGCAACACACCACTCCCGGGAGGGCTCGAACCTAAAACCTTTCGGTTAACAGCCGATCTCGCTAGCCCATTGCGCCACGGAGACAGTCCTGCTCCACTCTCACCACCATCAGAACATATCTTCAAAGCTATCAGCCCCCAAAAAAAGCGCCGCACCACCACCGAGTGGGCTCGAACCTCCAACCTTTCGGTTAACAGCCGATCGCGCCAGCCAATTGCACCTCGGAGACAGTCGTGCTCCACCCTCCTCCCCGTCAGAACTTTTCTTCAGAGCTATCAGCCCAAAGAAAAAGAAGCGCCGCACCACCACCGGGTGGGCTCGAACCTCCAACTATTCGGTTAACAGCCGATCGCGCTAGCCAATTGCGCCACGGAGACAGTCGTGCTCCACTTCCACCACCATCAGAACATATCTTCAAAGCTATCAGCACAAAGAAAAAAGCAACACACCACTCCCGGGAGAGCTCGAACCTCCAACCTTTCGGTTAACAGCCGATCGCGCTAGCCAATTGCGCCACGGAGACAGTCGTGCTCCACTCTCACCACCATCACAACATATCTTCAAAGCTATCAGCCCAAAGGAAAAAAAGCACCGCACCACCACCGCGTGGGCTCGAACTTCCAACCTTTCGGTTAACAGGGGAACGTGCTAGCCAATTGCGCCAAAGAGACAGTCATGCTCCACTCTCACCACCGTCAGAACATTTCTTCAGAGATATCAGCCAAAAGAAAAAAAGCGCTGCACCACCATTGGGTGGGCTCGAACCTCCAACCTTTCGGTTAACAGCCAATCGCGCTAGCCAATTGTGCCACGGAGACAGTCGTGCTCCCCTCTCACCACCATCAGAACATTTCTTCAGAGCTATCAGCCCAAAGAAAAAAAAGCGCCGCACCACCACCAGAAGGGCTCGAACCTCCAACCTTTCGGTTAACAGCCGATCGCGCTAGCCAATAGCGCCATGGAGACAGTCCTGCTCCACTCTCACCACCATCAGAACATATCTTCAAAGCTAACAGCCCAAAGAAAAAAAAAGCAACACACCATTCCTGGGTGGGCTTGAACCTCCAACCTTTCAGTTAACAGCCCATCGCGCTAGCCAATTGCGCCACGGAGAGAGTCGTGCTCCGATCACACCACCATCACAACATATCTTCAAAGCTATCAGCCCAAAGAAAAAAAAGCAACGCAGCGCCACCGCGTGGGCTCGAACCTCCAACCTCTCGGTTACCAGCCGATCGCGCTAGCCAATTGCGCCACGGAGACAGTCCTGCTCCACTCTCACCACCGTCAGAACATTTCTTCAGAGCTATCAGCCCAAAGAAAAAAAAGCGCTGCACCACCATCGGGTGGGCTCGAACCTCCAACCTTTCGGTTAACAGCCCATCGCGCTAGCCAATTACGCCACGGAGACAGTCGTGCTCCACTCTCACCACCGTCAGAACATTTCTTCAGAGCTATCAGCCCAAAGAAAAAAAAGCGCCGCACCACCACCGGGTGGGCTCAAACCTCCAACCTTTCGGTTAATACCCCATCGCGCTAGCCAATTACGCCACGGAGACAGTCGTGCTCCACTCTCACCATCATCAGAACATATCTTCAAAGCTATAGGCGCAAAGAAAAAAAAGCAACACACCACTCCCGGGAGTGCTCGAACCTCCAACCTTTTGGTTAACAGCCGATCGCGCTAGCCAATTGCGCCACGGAGACAGTCGTGCTCCACTCCCACCACCATCAGAACATATCTTCAAAGCTATAAGCGCAAAGAAAAAAAGCAACACACCACTCCCGGGAGGGCTCGAACCTCCAACCTTTCGGTTAACAGCCCATCGCGCTAGCCAATTGCGCCACGGAGACAGTCGTGCTCCACTCCCACCACCACCAGAACATATCTTTAAAGCTATCAGCGCAAAGAAAAAAGCAACACACCACTCCCGGGAGAGCTCGAACCTCCAACCTTTCAGTTACCAGCCCATCGCGCTAGCCAATTGCGCCACGGAGACAGTCGTGCTCCACTCTCACCACCATCACAACATATCTTCAAAGCTATCAGCCCAAAGGAAAAAAAGCACCGCACCACCACCGCGTGGGCTCGAACTTCCAACCTTTCGGGTAACAGCGGAACGTGCTAGCCAATTGCGCCAAAGAGACAGTCATGCTCCACTCTCACCACCGTCAGAACATTTCTTCAGAGATATCAGCCAAAAGAAAAAAAGCGCTGCACCACCATTGGGTGGGCTCGAACCTCCAACCTTTCGGTTAACAGCCAATCGCGCTAGCCAATTGTGCCACGGAGACAGTCGTGCTCCCCTCTCACCACCATCAGAACATTTCTTCAGAGCTATCAGCCCAAAGAAAAAAAAGCGCCGCACCACCACCAGGTGGGCTCGAACCTCCAACCTTTCGGTTAACAGCCGATCGCGCTAGCCAATAGCGCCATGGAGACAGTCCTGCTCCACTCTCACCACCATCAGAACATATCTTCAAAGCTAACAGCCCAAAGAAAAAAAAAGCAACACACCATTCCTGGGTGGGCTTGAACCTCCAACCTTTCAGTTAACAGCCCATCGCGCTAGCCAATTGCGCCTCGGAGAGAGTCGTGCTCCGATCACACCACCATCACAACATATCTTCAAAGCTATCAGCCCAAAGAAAAAAAAGCAACGCAGCGCCACCGCGTGGGCTCGAACCTCCAACCTCTCGGTTACCAGCCGATCGCGCTAGCCAATTGCGCCACGGAGACAGTCCTGCTCCCCTCTCACCACCATCAGAACATATCTTCAAAGCTATCAGCCCAAAGAAAAAAAAGCAACACACCACTCCCGGGAGGGCTCGAACCTCAAACCTTTCAGTTAACAGCCGATAGCGCGAGCCAATTGCGCCACGAAGACAGTCGTGCTCAACTCTCACCACCATCAGAACATGTCTTCAAAGCTATCAGCGCAAAGAAAAAAGCAACACACCACTCCCGGGAGGGCTCGAACCTCCAACATTTCGGTTAACAGCCGATTGCGCTAGCCAATTGCGCCAAGGAGACAGTCATGCTCCACTCTCACCACCGTCAGAACATTTCTTCAGAGCTATCAGCCCAAAGAAAAAAAAGCGCTGCACCACCATCGGGTGGGCTCGAACCTCCAACCTTTCGGTTAACAGCCCATCGCGCTAGCCAATTACGCCACGGAGACAGTCGTGCTCCACTCTCACCACCGTCAGAACATTTCTTCAGAGCTATCAGCCCAAAGAAAAAAAAGCGCCACACCACCACCGGGTGGGCTCAAACCTCCAACCTTTCGGTTAATTTCCCATCGCGCTAGCCAATTACGCCACGGAGACAGTCGTGCTCCACTCTCACCACCATCAGAACATATCTTCAAAGCTATAAGCGCAAAGAAAAAAAAGCAACACACCACTCCCGGCAGTGCTCGAACCTCCAACCTTTTGGTTAACAGCCGATCGCGCTAGCCTATTGCGCCACGGAGACAGTCGTGCTCCACTCCCACCACCATCAGAACATATCTTCAAAGCTATAAGCGCAAAGAAAAAAAGCAACACACCACTCCCGGGAGGGCTCGAACCTCCAACCTTTCGGTTAAAAGCCCATCGCGCTAGCCAATTGCGCCACGGAGACAGTCGTGCTCCACTCCCACCACCATCAGAACATATCTTCAAAGCTATCAGCGCAAAGAAAAAAGCAACACACCACTCCCGGGAGAGCTCGAACCTCCAACCTTTCAGTTAACAGCCCATCGCGCTAGCCAATTGCGCCACGGAGACAGTCGTGCTCCACTCTCACCACCAACACAACATATCTTCAAAGCTATCAGCCCAAAGGAAAAAAAGCACCGCACCACCACCGCGTGGGCTCGAACTTCCAACCTTTCGGTTAACAGCGGAACGTGCTAGCCGATTGCGCCAAGGAGACAGTCATGCTCCACTCTCACCACCGTCAGAACATTTCTTCAGAGATATCAGCCAAAAGAAAAAAAGCGCTGCACCACCATCGGGTGGGCTCGAACCTCCAACCTTTCGGTTAACAGCCCATCGCGCTAGCCAATTGCGCCAAGGAGAGAGTCATGCTCCACTCTCACCACCGTCAGAACATTTCTTCAGAGCTATCAGCCCAAAGAAAAAAAAGCGCCGCACCACCACCGGGTGGGCTCGAACCTCCAACCTTTCGGTTAATAGCCAATCGCGCTAGCCAATTACGCCACGGAGACAGTCGTGCTCCACTCTCACCACCATCAGAACATATCTTCAAAGCTATAAGCGCAAAGAAAAAAAGCAACACACCACTCCCGGGAGGGCCCGAACCTCCAACCTTTCGGTTAACAGCCCATCGCGCTAGCCAATTGCGCCACGGAGACAGTCGTGCTCCAATCCCACCACCATCAGAACATATCTTCAAAGCTATCAGCCCAAAGGAAAAAAAGCACCGCACCACCACCGCGTGGGCTCGAACTTCCAACCTTTCGGTTAACAGCGGAACGTGCTAGCCAATAGCGCCATGGAGACAGTCCTGCTCCACTCTCACCACCATCAGAACACATTGTTACGGGGAGAAGGCGTCTGAAAAATGCCTTTACTTTCGGTAAACAGGCAGGCATACAATATGAAGCCCGGTCTGCACGAGCTCGCCCTAAACATCGTCCTCTTTTCTACAATGTTCATTTGTGGCGCCCCGTAGCATCACCCCCGGCGGCGAAGGCACCGTCTCGGTGCCTGGTTGGTCTGAGTAATATCGTTTCAGGCGAGTGACGTGAACAACGTCAGAACACGATCGCGCGCTGGTGGCGTTAAGAGGTTCAATTTCATATGTCACGTCGGAGACTTGGCGCACCACACGGTACGGACCCGAGTACGGTGAAGTCAGTTTTTCGCACAGGCCAACTCGCCGCGACGGCGTCCAGAGAAGGACTGTGTCACCTTGACTGAAGTGGACATCACGATGGCACGCGTTGTAGACCTGTCGTTGTCGTTCCTGGGAATCGCTCAGACGCTGGCGAGCAATCTCACGTGCCTCTAGAGCTCTAGAAATCACATCGCGGGCATATTCTGACGTGTGGCCAACGGCAGGAAGGAGCGGGTCGAAAGGCAACGTAGGTTCTCGTCCGTACAGGAGGAAAAATGGCGAGAAACCTGCAGTGTCATGCCGAGACGTATTATAGGCAAATGTTACAAATGGAAGGGCGGTGTCCCAGTCACGATGGTCGGAAGAAACATACATGGCGAGCATGTCCGTGATGGTTCTATTCAGCCGCTCCGTGAGCCCGTTGGTTTGAGGATGATACGCCGTTGTGAACTTGTGCTTTGTAGCGCAAGAGTGCAATATGTCTTGGATAACTTGTGATAAAAAGTAGCGACCCCGATCGGTAAGCAGTTGCCGAGGAGCGCCGTGGTGTAATATGACGTCTTCTAGAAGAAAGTCAGCGAAGGCGGTCGCACAACTGGTAGGAAGGGCCCGTGTGATGGCATACCGAGTGGTGTAATCCGTGGCGACTGCTATCCACTTGTTTCCGCTGGCCGATAAAGGAAACGGTCCTAGTAAGTCAACACCTATCCTATAAAATGGTTCGGATGGGATCTGAATGGGTTGAAGGTGTCCCGCTTTAAGTGTTGCTGGTTTTTTGCGGTGTTGACAGGATTTGCATGAGGCGACGTAACGGCAGACGGATCGGTAAATACCGGGCCAAAAGAAGCGACGTCGAACGCGGTCATAAGTTCTTGAAACTCCCAGGTGACCAGCTGTCGGAATATCATGCAGCTGTGCAAGGACAGTCTGACGCATATGTTGTGGTATGACCAACAGCAGCTCAGGTCCGTCAGGATGCATGCTGTAGCGATATAAGACGCCATCTTGGAGCAGGAACATACGGAGAGACGGAGGAGTTGTGGGACCACTAAGCCGAAGGATTATATCTCTGAGGTGAGGATCACGGCGTTGCTGATCTCCGATGTTGCTAAACGCGGAAAGTGCCAAAACGCAAGTAGCGTCATCGCTCTCAGAAAGGTCTGCTGGGTCTACTGGATGACGCGACAAGCAATCAGCATCCTCATGGTGGCGACCTGATTTGTAGACAACCGTGTAGGAATATTCCTGTAGCCGTAGAGCCCACCGGCCGAGACGTCCACAAGGATCTTTTAAGGACGACAACCAGCATAAGGCGTGGTGATCAGTGACAACCGTGAACGGGCGTCCATGCAAATACGGCCGAAATTTAGCCACTGCCCAGACGAGTGCGAGGCATTCGCGTTCTGTGATGGAGTAATTTCGCTCTGCTGGCGATAAAAGACGGCTAGCGTATGCAATAACGCGCTCGCAGCCATGCTGCCGTTGTGCCAAAACGGCTCCGATTCCGTGGCCGCTGGCGTCGGTACGCATTTCCGTTGGAGCGCATATATCAAAGTGGCCGAGAATCGGTGGCGTCGTAAGTCTACTCGTCAGTTCAACGAATGCTCTGGTTTGTTCAGGTCCCCACACAAAAGTCACATTTTTTTTAGTAGTTCCGTGAGTGGTCGTGCGACGTCAGCAAAATTCCGCACAAATCTACGAAAGTAAGAACAAAGGCCCACAAAGCTTCGAACATCGTTCGCAGAGGTCGGCACAGGGAAATCTTTGACGGCACGGATTTTCTCAGGATCGGGACGAACACCAGAAGAACCGACAAGGTGTCCAAGGACAGTGAGCTGCCGGCGGCCGAAGTGACATTTGGACGAGTTTAGTTGGAGCCCTGCTTTGCGGAAAACCGAAAGAATTGTTGAGAGACGCTCGAGGTGAGTTTCTAAAGTTGGCGAAAAAACAATGACGTCATCAAGGTAACATAAGCAGATTGACCACTTGAAACCGTGAAGAAGAGCGTCCATCATTTGTTCGAATGTAGCTGGGGCATTGCATAACCCGAACGGCATTACTTTGAACTGATAGAGCCCGTCGGGAGTTATAAATGCCGTCTTTTCACGGTCCAGATCATCAACTGATATCTGCCAGTACCCGGAACGGAGGTCGATGGAAGAGAAATAATTTGCTCCACTAAGGCAGTCAAGAGCGTCGTCTATCCGCGGCAGAGGATACATGTCTTTTTTTTGTAACCTTGTTAAGATTTCTGTAGTCGACACAGAAGCGCCAGCTGTTATCCTTCTTTCTCACAAGCACAACGGGCGAAGCCCAAGGACTTGAAGAAGGTTCAATGATGTCTCGGGCAAGCATCTTGTCGACTTCTTGCTGGATCACGTGGCGCTCGGTGGAGGAAACTCGATAGGGTCGCCGGTGTACTGGATTTGCGTCACCGGTGTTGATCCGATGCTTTACGACGGTCGTTTGACCTAGGGGTCGGTCGCAGAAATCAAAGACGTCTTGATACGACGCAAGAAGGCCACGAAGCGCCGACACATGCTCTGCCGGGAGATCAGAGGCAATCATTCCAGTTATGCAGTCTAGTGTACTACGCGACTGAATACTTGCAGATGACAGTGTATCCTCTGTTAGGGCCGATATGTGGTAGTCGCCGGCCGGGGCAAGGGTTGCAAGGGATATTCCTCGTGGCAGCACTTCAGGGCAAAGTCCAAAGTTTACAATAGGGAGACATGCCACGTTGTTCTTCATTGTGATGATGGTGTGGGGGAACGTAACATTGAGCGAACAGAGTACTGTAGGATTAGGCGAAATGACATAATCGCCGTCAGCCACAGGTGGATCAGAAGAGACGTCGATATACGTCACAGCTTGACAAGATAGGCGAACAAAGTCGGCGGAGCATAGCTTTGGCAGCGCAGGATCAGGAGGGTCAACGGCGTGTGGTAGGACAAGCTGAACAACACCAGCAGAACAGTCAATTAGGGCGGAATGCTCCGACAGAAAATCGAGTCCCAGTATGATGTCATGTGGGCAGTGGTCCAATACGTAAAACAGAACAGTGGTATGACGTCCAGCAACAGTGACACGGGCGGCACACATCCCGGTGACCGCTGGTGTTGCACCATCAGCTACTCGGACAAGAGTGATCGGAGCAGGAGTGAGCACTTTCTTGAGTCGAGCACAAAGGTTGGAGTTCATGACTGATATGTGAGCGCCGGTGTCAATGAGTGCTGCCACAGAAGTACCGTCAACATTTACTTTAATCAAGTTGTTGTGTCCGGGTATCGTTTGTAGAGGAATTTTGGGTCGGGTCATCGAAGCAGGCTCACCTCTAGGAGCTGCGCCCATCAGTTTTCCGAGGACTGGTGGCAGGAGGGTGAGGGGGAGCGACGTCGGTTAGTTGAGCGGGACATGCGTCCAGAGGGCGACGGGGAGCGGCTTGGTCGGGCGGGCCTGGATGGCGAAGCATCATCTTGTGCCGTGTAGATCGGCATCCGAGAGCCAGAAGGGGGGCGTCGGGTGTTGGCATAATGCGACCATGGCTGCCAACCCCAGGAAGTGCGGCAATGACGTGAAATATGGCCCACTCGTCCACAGTTGAAGCAGATCGGCCTGTCATCGGAAGTTCGCCATTCTGCCGGGTTCCGGTAACGTGGGCGGCTGTTCAGTCCGCGGGACATATTAGGTGTACTGGGCAATCGGTAGTCAGGTCGGTTAACGGGGCATAGCGTCTGAAGTCCGGCGTTGGCCAGTTCCTGGCGTACGACACTCTTGATTAAAGAAATCGTGGCGCGAGAATCGTCAGGGGCCTCGACTTGGTCAGACAGGGGAGATGCTGCCTCGATTTCGTGGCGCACAATGCGCACGATATTGTCGGAAGCAGCAGGGGCTGGTGCCAAACGGGCGTCCTCGCAGGTTGATGTTGCAGCCGTGTTGGGAAGACGGGAAAAGTGTGGAGTGATACGGCGACTTTTCGCGTCTTCGAAGCGTCGGCATTCTTTGATAACGTCGTCTACGGTCGATGAGTTGCGAAATACGAGGAGATTAAAGGCGTCATCGGCGATTCCTTTGAGGATGTGCGCGACCTTTTCAGATTCCGGCATCTTGTCATCAACCTTCCGGCAGAGGGCGAGCACATGCTGTATGTATGTGACGTATGACTCGGTGCCGGACTGGAGTCGGGATGCTAGTTCTTTTTGCGCAGCACGACGACGCCCGATAGGCTTGCCGAAGAGATCGATGAGTTTCTGCTTACAGATGTCCCAACTCGTGATATCTTCCTCGTGGTTGGAAAACCAAACTTTAGCTGTACCGTCAAGGTAGAGAATAATATTGGCCAACATGAGCGTCGGATCCCAGTTGTAAAGAGCGCTCACCCTTTCGTACAGCTGAAGCCATTCCTCCACGTCGGTACTGTCACTGCCCGAAAATGTGCCTGGGTCACGCGGTTGAGTCAGGACGACGGTGCGGTTAGTTGCAGCTGGATGCGGTGCTGTTGGTTGCTGCGTAGTTGGACGAAGCACGGTTGGGGTAGTCTCCGAAGAATCCTCGTGTTCGTCTTGATCAGGCATCGCACAGGCAGCCAAGGAACGTCCGCTGCGTAGAATCGTCGTGGTGTTGACTGTAGAAAGACCCGCACTCTCCACCAAAATGTTACGGGGAGAAGGCGTCTGAAAAATGCCTTTACTTTCGGTAAACAGGCAGGCATACAATATGGAGCCCGGTCTGCACGAGCTCGCCCTAAACATCGTCCTCTTTTCTACAATGTTCATTTGTGGCGCCCCTTAGCAATATCTTCAAAGCTATCAGCCCAAAGAAAAAAAGCAACACACCATTCCTGGGTGGGCTCGAACCTCCAACCTTTCAGTTAACAGCCCATCGCGCTAGCCAATTGCGCCACGGAGAGAGTCGTGCTCCAATCACACCACCATCACAACATATCTTCAAAGCTATCAGCCCAAAGAAAAAAAAGCACCGCACCGCCACCGCGTGGGCTCGAACCTCCAACCTCTCGGTTACCAGCCGATCGCGCTAGCCAATTGCGCCACGGAGACAGTCCTGCTCCACTCTCACCACCATCAGAACATATCTTCAAAGCTATCAGCCCAAAGAAAAAAAAAGCGACACACCACTCCCGGGAGGGCTCGAACCTCCAACCTTTCAGTTAACAGCCGATCGCGCGAGCCAATTGCGCCACGGAGACAGTCGTGCTCCACTCCCACCACCGTCAGAACATTTCTTCAGAGCTATCAGCCCAAAGGAAAAAAGCGCCGCACCACCACCTGCTGGGCTCGAGCGTCCAACCTTTCGGTTAATAGCCCATCGCGCTAGCCAATTACGCCACGGAGACAGTCGTGCGCAACTCTCACCACCATCAGAACATATCTTCAAAGCTATCAGCGCAAAGAAAAAAGCAACACACCACTCCCGGGAGGGCTCGAACCTCCAACCTTTCGGTTAACAGCCGATTGCGCTAGCCAATTGCGCCAAGGAGACAGTCATGCTCCACTCTCACCACCGTCAGAACATTTCTTCAGAGCTATCAGCCCAAAGAAAAAAAAGCGCTGCACCACCATCGGGTGGGCTCGAACCTCCAACCTTTCGGTTAACAGCCCATCGCGCTAGCCAATTGCGCCACGGAGACAGTCGTGCTTCACTCTCACCACCGTCAGAACATTTCTTCAGAGCTATCAGCCCAAAGAAAAAAAAGCGCCGCACCACCACCGGGTGGGCTCAAACCTCCAACCTTTCGGTTAATACCCCATCGCGCTAGCCAATTACGCCACGGAGACAGTCGTGCTCCACTCTCACCACCATCAGAACATATCTTCAAAGCTATAAGCGCAAAGAAAAAAAAGCGCCGCACCACCACCGGGGTGGGCTCGAACCTCCAACCTTTCGGTTAATAGCCAATCGCGCTAGCCAATTACGCCACGGAGACAGTCGTGCTCCACTCTCAACACCATCAGAACATATCTTCAAAGCTATAAGCGCAAAGAAAAAAAGCAACACACCACTCCCGGGAGGGCTCGAACCTCCAACCTTTCGGTTAACAGCCCATCGCGCTAGCCAATTGCGCCACGGAGACAGTCGTGCTCCAATCCCACCACCATCAGAACATATCTTCAAAGCTATCAGCCCAACGGAAAAAAAGCACCGCACCACCACCGCGTGGGCTCGAACTTCCAACCTTTCGGTTAACAGCGGAACGTGCTAGCCGATTGCGCCAAGGAGACAGTCATGCTCCACTCTCACCACAGTCAGAACATTTCTTCAGAGATATCAGCCAAAAGAAAAAAAGCGCTGCACCATCATCGGGTGGGCTCGAACCTCAAACCTTTCGGTTAACAGCCAATCGCGCTAGCCAATTGTGCCACGGAGACAGTCGTGCTCCACTCTCACCACCGTCAGAACATTTCTTCAGAGCTATCAGCCCAAAGAAAAAAAAGCGCCGCATCACCACCAGGTGGGCTCGAACCTCCAACCTTTCGGTTAACAGCCGATCGCGCTAGCCAATAGCGCCATGGAGACAGTCCTGCTCCACTCTCACCACCATCAGAACATATCTTCAAAGCTATCAGCCCAAAGAAAAAAAGCAACACACCATTCCTGGGTGGGCTCGAACCTCCAACCTTTCAGTTAACAGCCCATCGCGCTAGCCAATTGCGCCACGGAGAAAGTCGTGCTCCAATCACACCACCATCACAACATATCTTCAAAGCTATCAGCCCAAAGAAAAAAAAGCACCGCACCGCCACCGCGTGGGCTCGAACCTCCAACCTCTCGGTTACCAGCCGATCGCGCTAGCCAATTGCGCCACGGAGACAGTCCTGCTCCACTCTCACCACCATCAGAACATATCTTCAAAGCTATCAGCCCAAAGAAAAAAAAAGCAACACACCACTCCCGGGAGGGCTCGAACCTCCAACCTTTCAGTTAACAGCCGATCGCGCGAGCCAATTGCGCCACGGAGACAGTCGTGCTCCACTCCCACCACCGTCAGAACATTTCTTCAGAGCTATCAGCCCAAAGGAAAAAAGCGCCGCACCACCACCTGCTGGCCTCGAGCGTCCAACCTTTCGGTTAATAGCCCATCGCGCTAGCCAATTACGCCACGGAGACAGTCGTGCTCAACTCTCACCACCATCAGAACATATCTTCAAAGCTATCAGCGCAAAGAAAAAAGCAACACACCACTCCCGGGAGGGCTCGAACCTCCAACCTTTCGGTTAACAGCCGATTGCGCTAGCCAATTGCGCCAAGGAGACAGTCATGCTCCACTCTCACCACCGTCAGAACATTTCTTCAGAGCTATCAGCCCAAAGAAAAAAAAGCGCTGCACCACCATCGGGTGGGCTCGAACCTCCAACCTTTCGGTTAACAGCCCATCGCGCTAGCCAATTACGCCACGGAGACAGTCGTGCTCCACTCTCACCACCATCAGAACATATCTTCAAAGCTATAAGCGCAAAGAAAAAAAGCAACACACCACTCCCGGGAGTGCTCGAACCTCCAACCTTTTGGTTAACAGCCGATCACGCTAGCCAATTGCGCCACGGAGACAGTCATGCGCCACTCCCACCACCATCAGAACATATCTTCAAAGCTATCAGCGCAAAGAAAAAAGCAACACACCACTCCCGGGAGGGCTTGAACCTTTAACCTTTCGGTTAACAGCCGATCGCGCTAGCCAATTGCGCCACGGAGACAGTCGTGCTCCACTCCCACCACCATCAGAACATATCTTCAAAGCTATCAGCGCAAAGAAAAAAGCAACACACCACTCCCGGGAGAGCTCGAACCTCCAACCTTTCAGTTAACAGCCCATCGCGCTAGCCAATTGCGTCACGGAGACAGTCGTGCTCCACTCTCACCACCATCACAACATATCTTCAAAGCTATCAGCCCAAAGGAAAAAAAGCACCGCACCACCACCGCGTGGGCTCGAACTTCCAACCTTTCGGTTAACAGCCGAACGTGCTAGCCGATTGCGCCAAGTGGACAGTCATGCTCCACTCTCACCACCGTCAGAACATTTCATCAGAGCTATCAG